>NC_140368.1:5050000-5650000 GCF_054491055.1 Hypomesus nipponensis | reverse complement strand
TGGTTTCTACTCTCTGTGACAGTAACACACACACATACTACCACTCAACCAGACTTCTATAGCCTTAGCCTGTCCCTTCAGCTTGTGGGTAGTGAGAGACAGAGAGAGACAGGGAGAGAGAGAGACAGAGAGAGAGAGACAGAGAGAGACAGAGAGAGAGAGAGACAGAGAGAGAGAGAGAGAGAGAGAGACAGGGAGAGAGAGAGACAGGGAGAGAGAGAGACAGAGAGAGATAGAGAGAGAGAGAGAGAGACAGAGAGAGAGACAGAGAGAGAGACAGAGAGAGACAGGGAGAGAGAGAGAGACATAGAGAGACAGGGAGAGAGAGAGAGAGAGACAGAGCGAGACAGAGAGATAGACAGGGAGAGAGAGAGACAGAGAGAGAGACAGAGAGTGAGACAGAGAGAGAGAGACAGAGAGAGACAGGGAGAGAGAGAGACAGAGAGAGACAGAGAGAGAGACAGAGAGAGACAGAGAGAGAGAGAGAGAGAGAGAGAGAGAGAGAGAGAGAGAGAGAGAGAGAGACAGAGAGAGAGAGAGACAGAGAGAGACAGGGAGAGAGAGAGACAGAGAGAGACAGGGAGAGAGAGTTCTGATGGTTAATGGCTGTGTTGGAGCTGTTTACACTCTTTTCTCTTCCAGGATTTCCACGGGTTCCATGTGACCACAGGGCCGTGTGTGTGTTCTCGTGTGATGGTCAGACAGGGTATGACATGGTAATGACTGTCTGGGCTGCTACAATTCTGGCTGCGCCAATAAGACAAAGGCCACCATTGTCCACACTACTGTATACACACACAAAAGATCCTGTCCGTCCGTGCCCTTCCAAAAATGGGCACATATAACTAAGAAAGAGAGGGGAAATGAGAAAGGGACAGAGAGAAAGAATAAGAAAGATGGAGATACAGAAAGAGAGAGAGAGAGAGAGAGAGAGAGAGAGAGAGAGCTTTAAGAGAGAGAGAGAAATAATGGCTCTAGAATGGGAGGTTCTACAATGAGAGGTTCTACAATGAGAGGTTCTACAATGAGAGAAATAAAGACCTGCGTCTGAGATAAAAGTCTGTCACATGCGGCCAAGTCAAGATTTTGGCTTTAATTCAATATGAATCTGTGTGTGTCTGTGTGTCTCTGTGTCTGTGTGTCTCTGTCTCTCTGTGTCTGTGTGTCTGTGTGTCTCTGTGTCTGTGTCTCTCTGTGTCTGTGTCTGTGTCTGTGTCTGTGTCTGTGTCTGTGTGTCTCTGTGTCTGTGTGTCTGTGTGTCTGTGTGTCTGTGTGTCTGTGTGTCTCTGTGTCTCTGTGTCTCTGTGTCTCTGTGTCTGTGTCTCTGTGTCTGTGTGTCTGTGTGTCTGTGTGTCTCTGTGTCTCTGTGTCTCTGTGTCTCTGTGTCTGTGTCTCTCTGTGTATGTGTGTCTGTGTGTCTGTGTGTCTGTGTGTCTGTGCGTCTCTGTGTCTTTGTGTCTGTGTCCTCACTCTTGGAGGGCGGCTCATTTGTGGGCTCTCTGAAACACTCTAATTTAATGGCAGCTTCGCACACAAGCTCCCTGGCTGCTGTCACATCTTATTATCAGTGGGAGCGTAACATGGAAAAACCATGGTGATTGTGGTCTGCCCATGTCGCTTCCAGGCCCAGGCCCAGGCCCAGGCCCAGGCCCAGGCCCAGGCCCAGGCCCAGGCCCAGGCCCAGGCCCAGGCCCAGGCCCAGGCCCAGGCCCAGGCCCAGGCCCAGGCCCAAAAGCAGGTATATGTCTAGGCCCAAGTTTCAGGAACATCATATGAGTGTATGCTTCCCAATGCCATCATGTTTGGTTGTGTGGATGTGCGCATGTGTCTGTGTGAACTTGCATGGGTGTGCATGTGTGTGTGCGAGTCTGCATGTGTGTCAGCATCATGCCAGCACCACGTGACTGGACATAGATCTCCAAGCTTAACCCATTAATGACATACTCTAGCTAATTTTCCCAGCATTTACACAAGCTTGCGTGCGAACAGCCGGCTCTCTAGTAGATCTAATTGCAGTGTGTGTGTGTGTGTGTGTGTGTGTGTCTGAGTATGAATGTGTTCTTTGATTGTGGTGTACAGCCAAAGCAGACAGGCTGTATTTACTGTAGCAGCTAATAAGACTTCAAACACAACTGGAACAGTCAATTGAAGCTATTATAGACATCCCCCTCACTCTGTGTCTATCTCTGACTGTGAGTGAGTCACAAGCATGGACTCCACAGAGGGAACCGTGGCCTCAAATTAACCGTATGGTATGTGTTTGTGTGTGACAGAGTGTGTGTGCTTGTGTGTGTGTGTTTTAAACAATGTAGCTGTGCATATCTCTGTTCTGCAGTCCCCCATGCTGGTGTCAACCATTTGGAGGCCAAAGATTCCCCCTAACCCCGACCCCACAATCATTTCTCCCTGGTGGTCCTGGGGACATGATGTCATCAGTAAGCCCAATGGGGTGTGTGTGTGTGTGTGGGGGGGGGGGGCTGGAAATCCCTTCCCCACTACTGACCTTGTATATATGTGTTTGTGTGTGTAAGAATCTGTGTTTATGTGTGTGTACACTATGTATGTTTGCGTGTGTGTTTATCTATGTATATGGTACGCGTACAGTATGTTTGTGTGAGTGTGTGTGTGTGTTTGTATTTGTCTCCATGCAGAGCAGAGCACCAATGTTTACCGTTGAATACTTTACACATACCTTCCTCTGGTGGATAACTAACAGTGCCTGGGGGGCAGGAGGGCCCAGCCAAGACCTAGTCACGCAACCAGCCTTACACAGAAGAACTGGAGCATTCATTAAAACTCTGCTCTACTCTCCTCTGCTCTGCTCTTCTCTCCTTTCCTCTCCTCTCCCTTCCTCCACCCCTCTCCCACCTGCCATCCCTCCTTTTCTCTACTTTCCCTTGAGAGGGAGGAAGAGAGAGTCGAGGGCTGCAGAGACCCTGATCATAGATGACAGTCTCCAACAATAGTGTTGGTCCAACAAAGACGTCTGTCCCCCCACTCCCTCCCTCCCTCCACACACACACACACCTCCCCATGTCGGGCTCTCGGCTTCCCCCATCATCAACTGTTAGAGTCAGGCATCTGCTGTTGGGACAGAGGCGCCTGAGTGAGGCTCCACTCTAACTTATGGCCCTTTGGGGCCCTCAGGGGCCCCAGCGACCCTCCTTGAGCATGCTCAGTGAAGCGAGCGCTCTGTCCGTGGCATAAAGGGTCGTGGAAGACAAAGGGAGCATCACAGCTTTGACACAACCCAAATGAGAGAGCTGTTAGGGCCCTGTATGCACACACGCACATTATACACGGACGCACTTATCCGTTGTTTTCTGAATTGTCTCCCATGATTGCGATACAGTGTATCATACCACTGCTACATTACAATACAGCCTTTGTCAGTACTTCCTTATAGCAATGGTTGGGTATTAGATAAATAATATTATACAAAGCTGGCCCAGGGAACACTCCAGTCTATGCTTAAACATTAGACATTACTGTACATCAAAATAACACATTTTGTTATAAGTTGTTGTTTGTAATAAGTACACATTTCATTCCCCCCAAAAATGGTGCTGTTTCCCAGAGTGACCTCTCTGATGAAAGCGTTCAGAAAATCCGACATGACGAGAGTTGGAGCGGGGCGTGTAACCAGAGGCAACCCTTGACATCCCATAGTGGAAGGTCTGACAGGCCTGTTTTGTTGTGACATTTGACATTCAACTGTGTGTGCGCTGAAGCCTCCCTTGGGAACAGAGCGTCATGTGCCACAACTGTACATGTGTGTGTGTCTTTGTGTGTGCATTTGAGGTTACGTGCATGTGAGTGTGAGTTTCTGTCTATACTGGACAGTTCTAGAAACACTGAATTACATTTAGGAAAGGTATAATAAATTATGCAAATATGTTTTCGTCTCAGTGGGAGAAAATCCTGTTTGTTCCAAGAGTGTAGGATTTACTATAGTGGCTTTACCTCATTTATATGTAATGTGATAGTGATGAACTGGGACATGTTACCAAACAGTGATCCCATTGGTTGGTTTCCGGTTGCGTGCCTCTGTGATTGGATGTTAAACAGGCAGCGAGCAACAAAGGAAAGGTCAATTGGTTTAGCCTTCATCGGCTTTGTCTGTTGCCTTCAGAGTAGGTGACCATTTCACAGAGAATCACTGTGACAGCTGTACCTACAGGGCAACATCCCCTTACCCCTCTCCTTCTCTGCTGCTACAACACATTATAATCTAGTGCTTCCATCCACTGCCTCACTCACCAGCCCAAACAACTATTAGCACATAAGGACCCTAATACCCGGCATACAGGATGCATTGCATTTAGCAAATTGTAATAGAAGGTCTATCTCATCACAAGAGCTGGATGTTTACACCCACACACACTCACACATGCATGCAACAGTTAGTTGTAGAACAATATGCAAAGTAAAGCAAATACGTCAGTTCTGTACATTAGTAGAATCTTTGTTAACTTAGTTGAAGATCTTTTTTTGCACAGAGTGAAGACAGTGTTTCTTTTTTACATTGCGTAAGGTGTTTACATTTAATTTATTCCTGATGCATCCATACAGGAAGTGTGTTGCTGCGTCGCTCCCTCTTGTAGAGTTGGGCCACTTCTCTCCAGACAGAGGGGACAGGGTTCACACACTGGCCAGCTCATGGTCACACACAGTTCACTGGACACAAGGTCACAGCTTGCTCACAGCCTCGCTAAGGCGTCATTGTGTCTCAGTGGCTCAGAATCCCCTCCAAACGGGTCCAGTACTTCTGATAAAAAGGTCCATTTGTCCAAATCATGTCCACTTATTTATTTTTGATGTTCTGCAAATTCATGTCCCTCACAACCGTGTGTTTGGTATTCCTGGATAAGGAATTTTGGTTTTCCACTTTAAAATTCCTTTCCTGAATGTGGTTTGAATGGAATTGAACCCAGTCCTTGCTGTGTCTGGGTAGCTAATATAGCATAGCGTGTGTGGAGGAAGTTACAACACTGTGTTCTGTCTGGCTTTAGACGTAGCACTGACGTAGGATGCAGTGTGAGGAGAGGAGACGGTTCCTTCCTGGAGAGGGCCCCCTCTTCCGCTTCTTCCTCTTCCTCCTCTTCTTCATCTTGCTCCATTCTCTTCCTTGTTCCTGTGTAAGTAGTCTGCAGTACCTTGTCTCCAGTCAAGCTTGGACACTAGTTCAAAGAAACAGCTTCTATTTGCAAGATTTTATTGAACTACAAATAACAAACACACTACCCCCTGTACCCAGAGCTGTTGTGAGGCTAGGTTAGTGATCTTGGCAGTGTTGCATGCACTTCCTTCATCTCTCATTGCCTCATATCAGCACCCATGATGATGGACAGCCATGGGGGGGGGAGTGTACTATAATATGCATACTCCCTCCCTCCTTTCCTACCTCAGTCATATGTATCATCTCTCATGTCTTCCTGCTTTCTAACTGAATAAACCTCATGACCACAGCAGAGAATCAGATTACAATGTCATTACAGGAGGGAAGTGAGTTTGCACGCCATGTCACCTCACAACAAACACACACAAACACACACACACATATATATACACACACACACACACACACACACTCACTCACACATTCAACAAGACTATTACAATCTGTCTGATCAGATTCTGAATGGGTCCAGTCAGACTGAAGTTGGAACATGGATATCCAATCCAGAGTGTATGGGGTGTATGGGGTGTTCACTCTCTGAGATCGGATTAAGAGATTAGACTCTCAAATAGAAATGACCACCCGAAATGTACGTCATTCTCTGTTGGAGAGAAGTGTTGGAAAGTGACTCTGACTGTCAGCTCCTTGCACTGCAATGTCAGCAGATCAAGAGAAAGAGGGAGAGAGACAGAGAGAGAGACAGAGAGAGACTGTGAGAGGGGTAGGGAGACAGAGAGAGACAGAGAGAATGTGAGAGGGGTAGAGGGAGGGAGAGAGACAGATAGATAGAGAGACAGAGAACGAAGGAGAGAGACTGAAAGAGAGAAAGATAAGCAAATAGGGATAAAGAAATATATATATATGAGAGAGAGAGAGAGAGAGAGAGAGAGAGAGAGAGAGAGAGAGAGAGAGAGAGAGAGAGAGAGAGAGAGAGAGATACACATGGAAAGAGAGAGAGGGGAAGATGAGATAGCTGTGCCCCAGAGTGTTGATAAGCAGAGAGAAACATGATAGATCAGACATTAGTGGCGCAACGACCACGGCTCAGCCAAACAAGGTACCGGACGACTGTCAAAACGGAGCCTCCATTACACATCCTCAGACCACGCAGTCAAAATAGTCTGTAACGCCATCCCCACTATTCAGCCTTGACGCTCCTTCTACCTCCTTCTCTCTCTCTTTCTCCCATTTTGCCTACTCATATTGTATCTTCTTTCCCTTCTCTGAAACACTTCAGCAGCTGAGGTTTCAGCTAGCATTCCGATATCATGTCTCAGTTCCCAAGGGGATGCACTGTAGGGAAGCTAGTATTCTGTTGAATCCAACCCACACAGTATTTCAAGAAGCTGCTAGCTGTTAGCATTAGGCCAGATCTCCACGACTGATAGGGAGGTCTGTGTTGTGTTAGCCAGCCAGGCCAGGCCAGGCTTCAAAACCCATCTGATCCTCATCACAAGCGCTGTTGACTTCCATACTCCCTCCTTCCACACTCTTTCCTTCCTTCCTTCCCTCCCTTATTCCAACTCACAGTAAAACGTCTGGGCTCTGTTAGAAAAGAAGATCTGATAACGGAAAAGCAGCCTCATGTCAGGATGCAGGGAGGGAGAGAAGATGTTGGGAGAGAGAGAGAGAGAGAGAGAGAGAGAGAGAGAGAGAGAGAGAGAGAGAGAGAGAGAGAGAGAGAGAGAGAGAGAGAGAGAGAGAGAGAGAGAGAGAGAGAAAGAGAGAGGAGAGAGAGAGAGAGAGAGAGAGAGAGAGAGAGAGAGAGAGAGAGAGAGAGAGAGAGAGAGAGAAAGAGAGAGAGAGAGAGAGAGAGAGAGAGAGAGAGAGAGAGAGAGCAGAGAGGCTGGGATGATGAAGGATGAGGAGAAATAAAGGAGAATGGCTCAAACAGTAGCATTCTGGTGTGTAATACAGAATAACTATACATACATTCAACATGTTAAGGATCTAAGTGGTTTCACAGATACCCTAGATGGTTGTAGCCAGCCTAGCTCCAGGAAGTAAACATCTCAGACGCTGTGGAGACCCTCAGGTCCCCAGCTCCAGACCCCATGTGGTCTTTAACCAAGCCATTTATGTTCTTAACTTCTGCTCTGATTGTCTTTAGCTAAGGTTTTGTCTCCAAAGAGCTGATCCTTGCTAAACTATCACTGTAAGCAGCTTCAAGTTGAGTGATGGAAGCATGCAGTGTGTGTGTGTGTGTGTGTGTTCCTGTGTGTGCTTGTGTGTGTAAGTGTGTAAGTGTGTTTGTGTGTTTTTGCGGTGCTGAGGAGACAGTGGGGAGTGAAGCTGGAGCATCAAAAGAAGTGGGCCAGAAAGACAAAGGAAGGCAGCTACCTAATCCAGCCTGTAAATATTTAACCAGGACCCTAATTAACGCCATGACAGTGACCTTACACTAAATGAGAGAGGATAACACCGCCTGGCAGGAACACCAGCACAGATATGTACCTACAGTACACACACACCTACTGTAAAATACACACACAGTATACACACATACTGTAGGGTACACACACATACACATACAGCATGTCCACATTACTGCAAAGTACACTAGGTCTGTTTCCAGGAACAGTGTAGAGAACCCTAAACATGTTTGATTGTTTCCAGGTCTGCTGAAAGTCGGCTGAGATTGTGGTCTGTCTTTGGTTTAAAACTTTGACATCCTCTGTAAATCCCCACCGTCACTGACCAGTACGAAGGCTCAAAGGAGGATACACTTGGACAATGATCAAGTTCCTTCACTCAGGGTAATGTACAATCTGGATCTACAACTGCACTCTGTATTGGATGCCAGTTCAGACAATCCATATTTTATACAATCCTGACCTAACACGGTTTATAGTCCATAGACGAGCAGCTGCTCTGGACACTGGAGGATGGCTTGTGGACTTAGTGCTGAACATGATGGATGGATGAAGCAGAACATTTCTCAAGTTCAAATAGCAGGCATCTACGCTTTCAGAATAATGTCTGGACTCTAGACAGTTTATTTGACTGTCTCCATAATCATCATCACATCAATAACTGATTCACCATGTTCATTCACTTCAGTTTGTTCTACCTTTCTGTCTGACTCTGCCTCACCCTCTGCCTTATCTTCTGACTCTGCCTGTCCCTGTATTTGCCTTGGTTCCTAGTTCTCTCTCTGTATTTCAGTTTCTTTCTATGTCACACACACGGCCTCTGGCTATATTTCCATACTATGTTGTACACATAGTTCCCCGTGCTCCACCCGGGGACTCTCACGCAAGCCTCCAAATATCATAAAACATCGTGGATGTCTCTCTGTCTTACACTCTCTCTCTCTTACACTTGCTCTCTCTCTTGTTCTCCCTCTAGTGGTCAAAATTCAAACTTCACCTCTGGTGGAGAGCAAAAAAAACGATAACACTGTAATTGGACCTGCAATAAATCTGCATTGAAAGAGAGAGAACCTCTAACTAATAAAGTATGACCAGACTAGACTCAGAAGGATTATTCAGACATTATGCTCAGATCCTTTATGCAGATCCTTCATGTAATGTGCTCAATTGATCTTTTTAGACATGCGTTAATGATTTAATCTGGTCACCACTTTCAGATTAGCAGACCACTGCTGACGACTTCCACTCTGCTCCCTTCACTTCTAAACAGTATCCATCTTATAATGACTGGACTTTCTCATCTCTCATTTTTTCCTCTCATTCCTGTGCCTACGACTTTTCCCCATTGCTCCTCTTCTTTCATCCCTTTCCTTCTCTCATTCCTCGATCAAGGTTCTCCTGCCTCTAAAAGAGACATATTTAACTTGCCTCATGATTACCTGTGATGGATAAGATGGCTCTCTCCCACGAGGTTAAAGTAATGTATTCACACTGTTTTGCTGTGTTTGTGTATGTGTGTGTCTGTCTACGAGTGTGTGTGTGTGTTTGTGTGTGTGTGTGTCAGAATACGAGGATGACCAGTCAAGCCCAGGCTGGGAGAAGTGATCTTTGTGTTGCTCATTCTCAAAACAAAGTAACAATCCTTATTCAGTTCTGTAATGTGTATTACATGTTCTACTTTGCCCCATAGTGCCCCTCAGAATGTAACCTTTCAGCTTTTAGTAGAGCCTATGCAGGGATAGAGGGACGGAGGGAGGGAGGGAGGGAGGGGGGAGGGTAGCACAGCCAGCTCACCTCCAGATTCCCTCTCATCCAGCTGCTCCTGACAACTCTGTTTTGACACATGTGCCATGGAGGCTGAGCACTGCAAAATGTTTTCTGAAGTGCCCCATAAATATTTGACTGCAACGTGGTTGGAGGGAACAGCGAGGGGATTAGAGAGAGAGAGAGAGAGAGAGAGAGAGAGAGAGAGAGAGACAGAGACAGAGACAGAGACAGAGAGAAAGAGAGAGGGAGAGAGAGCAAGAGGATAGCCAGAGAAAGAGAAGCCAGACATTCTGAGCCCAGGTCTGATCTGTTTTTGCTGTGCATTGTGCCGACTCCTCCCTCTTGGGTCAGTCTGGGCTGCACCAAGGAACCCAGCCCAGGAGTGTAAGATAACAACCATCCTGTTCCTGAGTGTTTTAGACCATTAGCTAGCTTCTAGTGCCATTACATCATTCAACTCATGTAACTGCAAAATCCAGAGCATAAAGCTAAAGGGAGACAAGCCAGGTAAAGAGACTGATAGAGAGAAGGAGTGAGAAAGAGAAAGACAGAGAGAGAGACAAAGGCATAGACTGGGGTGAAAGTGAGGGAGACAAGATAAAATAAAGAAAGGGGTGGAAAAGGAATCATTTGTAATCCGTTGTTGACAAGGTAAGATGACAGTAAATCGTCAAACTGTCTTGCAGCTCCAGCCTCATCTGCTAGGGTTGTGTCAGGACTCGGGCTCAGCTGGGCTGCATGACGACTTCTGAGAAAGTTACGAGTCTCTTCAGATCTCCAGAATGTTAAAATAGCCATTAAACTACGAGGCACTAAAAACAGATTTCCATAACTGACGGACTCATTGTAACATCTGCAGCATTTTCCTTTCAACTCAGAAAACTCCATGGCTCCATGGTCAGACAGGAAGTCTGACAAGAAGTCTAATATTGCTGTTGTGGTATTAGTTGTTGTTGTGACACACATTTAAGCCTCAGGGTGTGTTTGTGGATTGTTGTCTGTCCCTTTGTTGTGAGTTGTAAATGACACACAAACAGAAACCTTAAGGCTGCTCTAAAGTCTTCCAGATAACACACCACTTCTACAGCATCAGTACACTGTCACAGTCACACACACACACACATCACGACACGAGAATTGTTCTGCGGAGACACACTCTCTCAAACACACACACACACAGAGAGAGGGTGGGGTGTTCCTACCTTGGAAGAAGCTCTTGACCCGCAGGTAGGAGACACTGAGGCGCAGCACGGAGAGCTTGTCCAGCTTGGAGATGATGTCTGGGGAGAAGGGCAGCAGGCTGGCCAGGCGGTCCAGCTCGGCATTCAGGCGGTCTCGGTGGCGCTTCGACGGGTTGGTCTTTTCACTCACAGACGTCGGTTTCCTGAGGAGCACAAAGTATTTTGTTAATTCCTTTCCAAATCATGCTTCTCAGCCTCTTGCAATATGTTCTCGATAAATTGAAATCTCTCAATTTCCAATTGCTGGCTACTAATGACAAAAGCAAAGGAGAGATTTGCTGGTCTCTCCTGGTGCTGTGGTAACTGGAGAATTCTCTATATTCCAACCACTGATTTATTAATGTTATGTAAGGTTTTATTTATTCAGATGGTATTGTGTCCACAAATATGTGTGTAGTGTACATCTGTGAAAAGGAGTTGGTATCATCCATGTACCTCAGTATACCCAGGACTACACTACTGGGTCTGTCTATCCACTGTGTTTGTCTGTCCATATGTGCTCTGGGTTCGGTTTTCATGCAGTGACCTCCCACGCCCCTCACGCACGCTACCGTTCATAAGGATCATATGACATATGCAAGCCATCTAACAACACGATTCTGAAGGGAGATGTTATGTTAACGTTGGGATGCATTTCCAACAAAGCCTTTTCTTGTAACTGGTAGAGAACGGAGGAGAATACTGAAGTGTTGAATCAGATCTCGTGGAGCTCATACTAACAACTAGACGTCCATCCAGTTAGGATGAACAGATAAGATAATGCTAAAGACGAAAAAGAAGAAGAAAGTTGAAAAGATCCTTAACTGTTTTTGGACTGGTTTCCTTCTTTTCCGGCCCGCGTACATGCAGTCGCCGGGCGGAATCATGGTCTTGCGCTCCGTGTAGGTAACAGGTGCGCTACAGATAGAGGATGGAGAAAAGTTTTCACCGTAACGATAAAGAGCTGAACACTGTACACATTAGTAACACAGATAAACGTAACGTAGCCTAGTGACATCAAGCGAAACACGAAACACGAAACACTGTCTTAGGCTAAGAATAAAATGGCATGCCCTTAAGAGCCCCGTTTATAGGAGAGAAGTCTCGTGCTAAAATACAGAGAAATAATAGGGTACCTAGGCCTATTCTATAATCCTAGGGTAGGCTACACATAAAAAATATAAGGCGATTTATCAAAACAGCGCTGTAAGTAAATCAAATGTGTTTTCGCAGCAGTAAACAGCACAAAACACAACCAAAAGCCACGCCAAATCATAAATAAAGTATTCCTCACATTAAGTAAACAAATTATGTAGGCTAATGAAAAGTTGCCCATTTCCAATTCAAAGAACTAATCTAAATTATTAAAATGAAACACTTACCAAGCAGGTGTACTGTTTAATTCCAGTATAGTGTTGGTAATGTCATTCAGTTGAATTGAGATATTATGACTGGATAAGACTATATAAAACGGTGATATTTGTTATTATTCCTCGGGAAAGTATAGCGACTGCTCGACCCGAGTTCTGACCTGATGTTTTCATCAGTTTGCACTGCTCAGGGCAGATGTTGATGCTTTATACCCAATTGAGTCGCCTTCACTTCCTTGCGTTTCAGGTGGCGGATTCCTCTGAATGACATGTCGAGCTCTTCGCACGCAACGCCACTGCCTCGCAAACAGTCTGCGCGCGCACACACACACATATACACACACACACACACGGCAAGTGAGCCACGCAGTTCTCTCTCTCTCTTTCACGCGCACGCACAAACACACACACACACCATTTCTGTAGGGCAAGGGGAGGGATCACACGCGAGGTACGGCACAGCAAATCTGTAGCTGTTCTTGGTAGGAACACCGCTCCGGAGATGAACGCAACAGCCAAAACGGGAAGGATATTTTAAGAGCAACCTACGATTCCTTTGTAATATTAGCCTATATTTCTAAAAGAAATGTCAGCGGATAATTTCCATGGAACTTATTGCGATTCTTGAAAACGTCTTACTTGGATATGTCTTTTTATTAATGGTGCGTGTAATATCTAAAAATAGACACGTTCTATTTCAGGATAGGCCTATTGTGTACGTTATGTGGGCTTTAAAATGTAGTAGGCTAGCCAACAGATTAATGTGTTGTTGTGTCTTTCTTAACACAGTTTGCCTATAGTTTTATATAGGCTAGGCTAGTTATCGAGTTGAAACAACAAAAACCGGTGAAAAGGTTACTAGTTCTCAATAATAATAAAAAAACGTTTGGAGTTGAAATGGGGAGCAAATCCGATCAGTCGAGTTCATCCGGCGGTCAAATTAAGAGGGATTCCCTTATGCACAGATGCTGGAGGGATTTAACTGTTGCCTACATCAGTCAATTAGGCTATCATTAAATTTGTTGCACTTTTCATTCGGAAAGGTTAATCTCTTTGTTAATCTTTTAATACATTTTTCTGTTCGGAGAAGCATGTCAGTAATCATTTGTTTGATTATAGCGACATTCCTACATTAAACAACATACATTTTTGTGTAGCCTACAATTATTTTGTTGTTGTTTGAATGTTATAAGCCTACCTGAGAATATTAAAATTATACAATTTTTCCATATGGTGTCTTTCCTTATTCGAGCCAAGGTCTGCATGATTTCAAATTGATATTGACAAGTTAAACGAAATTTTTCTTCAAAAGGGACTCACATAGTGATTCATCTGTTCATCGGTTACTGTCATGGAATTCTGTCAAGTCCTCTCGCGCGCGCGCTCCCCCTCGTGTACGCCTACACCCTTTTACAAACGTATGTATGGGCTAGATGATCATTTCACAGATTACAGTTAGAATACTTAGAATACTTAGAGTGCGTGACTTGTATAGACAGATCCAGACAGTAAATCACAATGATCAGGGACTTAGTTAAGGGTGTCTTGTTGGGGACATTCATGGACTGGGTTGGAAGGTGGTGTTGTATATACAGTATGTGTGTGTACATGTGTGTGTGTATGTATAAGAAAGTTATATTCTCTTCCACTATGTGATACATCTTCCAACCCAGCCAGCCAACCAGCTTGCCATTCACAAACAGGCAGCCAATCAATCTGACAGTGTTTGTCTGTTCCATGGTTCACATGTCTCAATGTACACATTTCCTCAAGCATCTGGGTCGGTGAGATTATAATGAAAATGAAATTAAGCTCTTCAGGTTGGTGTCCGGGTCCAGGAAAAGAAGAGAGTGGAGAGGAAAAGAGAGACCAAGAGATTTTATTCATCAAATAATGTGGATGGGTACAAAAGTGAGAAACCGACAGCACACAAACTGAACTCATCTGTGTGAATGCTTCTAACAATCTCCATAAAGTACCTCACATTAGAACAAGTTGCAATCTTAACATCACAAATCAATCAAAGCTTCCAACTATTTCAAATACAGACCTTTGATGTCCTTATAAATGTATAATGTATTTATAATTATAGGATCTCACGTAATAAAATTAGGGTTTACTTGTTGAAAGCAGATGGCTTGGATCCTTTCTCTTAAGTCATCTTCTCTAGTACAACTCATCCTACACATGAAGGAAGGTGACCAGTATAGCCTTTGTGAAGAGAGCAGGACAGCAGTGGTTTCGGTCAACGAACATCCCAGTCTACAAAAAACGACCAATACAACCAGATGGCTCGCATCCATTTGTTTGATATGTTTCCTTGGTAATTATCAGATTTCGAGTTGCGCCAGGGGATGAGGGGGCAGAAGTCGCAGCGCAACCGCACAGTCCTGTCAGACCCATCCCTGCCCTGCTGCTGCAGCTGCTCACACAGAAGCCTTCAGGGTCGATGTAAATCCTATCACATCCCTCTCCACAGCCATATAGATTAGCCCGGCCTTAGCCCAGATGTAAGCCCCACTGGTTGTGGCTGAGGCGAGCCTTTGCACGTGAGCCCAGCTCCGCTCATCAGTTGTCTCTGTTGAGCGGATCGAAGCTCCGCCGCTTCAGGCTACCGTGCTCCAGTGGGTGTGTGGGAAGGGGGGGCTTCTACATGGTGACTGCTTGGGTCCTGGTCCTCTCCAACAGACTGTTGAAGCTACACCTTATGGCTGACGGTGGTCTTCCATTGAACAATGACCACCTCAAACCACTCCCATGCAGCAGTTGACTTTCAAGGCTTTGACAATTTACAAAGTCAACATAATAGTCTGCATTTCTCACATTCTCTGATAGTAAACTTGACCTCCTAACCTTACCTGCTTACCGTCCACACTTAAAACTGCTTTCTAGACTATAAACCATTGAAGTTTAAACTACCCCTAATGCCAACAAAAATCCATCCTGATGCAGTGTGGTCATGTGACGTCTGGAGACTGCTGCCTACGAGTTTTCAAGGTGGTTCTACAGTCACGGTGAGGTCAGCAAAAGGTTGACCGCTTCCTCTCCCCCCATCCTTCCTTTCCTACACTTAATCTGTAACACACACACACACACACACACAGTCACACTCAAACATGCACAAAAGAAATCAGCAGAACTCTCACCCAGAAATCTGCAGGAAGAGGCAGCAGAGGGGAGTGACGGTGTGGCTGGGGGGGTCAGGTCAGGTGAGGTGAGGAGCCATGGTTAATACATAGAACCTCTTATCTGTTCTACAGCTTAAGAGGTCAGACCTTAGAGTGTGGGTAAGCTTTCTATCATCCAGAGATTTGACCAGGGAGAGACAGAGAAATGTGTAGCGCACCTAGAAACACTCACACATGCATACGCAGGTTTGATTTACTATCCTAGTGAGCAACAACAATTCACTCCCATTCAAAATCATGTTCACCTGAACCCCTAACATTAACCTTAATGTAATCCTTACCCTAACATTAACCTTCATGTAATCTTAACCCTAACCTTTCTGTAATTCTAACCATAACCCCAAACCCCCCTAGAAGTTGTGGGGGCCAAGAAAAGCCCCCCACAGTGTCAATTATTCTTAGTTTACTATCAGGGAAGTTAAACAAGACCACAAACACACTCTGAATGACCTCCAGGATGGGCTCCTGAGTCAGATGACAGTCAAGCTGCTTAGATTAGACCAAGTTAGCAATTGACAGACCCTCCCACACACTCACAACCATATCGTTCATATCATGAGACAAAAGAACCCTTCTTTCCAGACCGTTTGGTTTATGAAAGTAGTGTTCCCAGACCTGTCAGTGTTTGAATGTTAAGCCAGAGAAGAAAGGTCAGTGGGTTCACTCTGAAACCTCTGCTGCTATCACCTGCGGTACTTGTTCTTCCCCTTGTTCTAGAATGAGTATACTGTACACTTTCTAGAACTCTTGCAAACAATTTTTCTAGAGCTCTTGTACACACCCATTTTAGAATGCATACATTTACATTCTACACACATATGAACACACACACACACACACTGTACTCTTTAAGCTTTAAAGAGCAAACATCTTACCTTCACCATGCCAACCCATTGGGCACCTCTCTGGGAGTCTGACATAGCTTTCACCACTCCACCCTCTGCTGGGAGGCTGTGATATGCTCTGCATGTACCCCTAACCCCTTTACATGGTGGAGCACCTGCGGAGCAAGAACACACAGATTAAAGGGGATTGGAAAGGAGCTTTCTTCTCTGGCTGGCTTGGGAGTCTCCATGAGGGTCTCAGCCTCCACCAATCTCTCTCTCGCTCTCCTGTCATCTGGTGTCACGTCTGTTGTTTATACGGATGATTTGTTTGTCAGGCTACTGTTGTTCCTGTGTTGTGACAGATTGATGACCAGAGAGGGGAAGAAATAATAAAAAGACAGGAGAGGAGAAGAGAGGAGAAGACGAGAAGAGAGGAAAAGAGGAGAGGAGGAGACCTTGTGAGCATTAAGTGTTAGGCCCAATTGAAATCTGGATAAGCTACAACAGTAACAAGAACTCCTCATATACATGATTATCATACAGTTGTTGGAATATTTTATGTATATGGATGAGTGACTCAATACTCCATTTGTCCCCCACATGTCAGGAAGAGACTAACCAAGTCCAAATGTCTTCAGGCTTCCAACATGGTCCTGTAAGCTCTCAAGAAGAAACCATAGACCATAGACAACATTGGGGATGCAGGAAGTGACTTCTGACAGTGAATAGTCGCCATCATTAAATACTACAGTCATAAAGATAACCACATGGTGCATTAACAGGAACTGTGATGCCTGAAAGTCGCGCCAGTCACTATGGAAACTGTCAAAAATAACTAGCAATACAAATAGATTTGCTAAACACAACTATGCTATTACTAAGCAAACCCAACTTGACTATGAGGACACGTGAAGTAATGACCCAACATGGTCCACCAGATAATCAGACACATGTAAGATGCATTGTGGGGAATGATGCTCACTGACCGTGAGGACTTCTGTCAGGTTGCAACAGAATGTGCTCTGTTTTTCAATAGTTTTTAAGTGATTCTGTCTCTTGAACTGGGAAGGACATTTAGGAAGGACATAAAGGAACTATAGTTTGGCAGAAGCAATCTCACAAGCTCCAAAAACAGAAGCATCAATGGGATAAAAGGCTGGATTCACTTCGAGCTGCTTTAAATGCATAAAATTGCTTACACAGCTTATAGAGTACCTTCAATCCAGACATGCAAGGTTAAAGCCTTACAGGATCACTGCATTCAAACTGTGAGGGGGAGATTGGACTCTTCAGTCCTGGCCATGCCTTTCCAAAACCATTTTCACACTCAAACCCAGGAAACGCACACAGACACATGCCAAGTTCTCAGCCACAGAAAATATTTTATATTTATTTGATCACATTGCACCATCTGGTGGACAAGTTGGAGAGGCATTAATTAATTATTGTATCAATTTGAT
Organism: Hypomesus nipponensis; assembly: GCF_054491055.1. NCBI lineage: Eukaryota > Metazoa > Chordata > Actinopteri > Osmeriformes > Osmeridae > Hypomesus > Hypomesus nipponensis. Next base: position 5,632,617 of record NC_140368.1, on the reverse strand, counting down.
ATACCAATTGAATGCCAGTCAAATGACAAATTGCGATCAACAACATTAATAATAATTATGCAATGTATTGTATATATAAAAAATACATAATACGGACATGTAGAGTGATACGGCAATTGCCCATTTCATTGAAAGTGTTTAAAATACAACATAGGAACATAAAACTGTTAAATATCTTATCTACAAAACACTCCCATAGTAACAAAAAATACTGTTGGAATGACATCATTAAAGTATTAATTTCAGTAGAAAAGACCTATGGTTAGAAGCAGACCTCTGTCAATGACAGTTTGAAACAACATTTCGAATACTTATCAAGCCCAGAAATATAAGACAAACAAACTAGTCTTAGAAGTGCTAGTATGACAAACTAGAAGTGTAACATTTGGGCATCGGGACCATCTGATCAGGCCAAGTGAGTGTCCTGGGGGCAAGCCAGAAGTGTGGGCGCTCAGGCCACGGCAGGGATGAAGTACTGCAGGGACACGTCTTCATGCAGGAGAATCAGGTGGATGATCCTCTTATGGATGATGTCTTGGAGGAAGAAGCATAAAACAATGTTTCAGTCCTCTTGAAATATATCCCTGTTTCCTTCCTTCGCTCTCTTTTAGAGGAGCTTTCTTCAATCCATCAAAATAGGTGCACACACACACACACACACACACACTTACTACACATGGCCTTGCTGGGGTTGACCTGTTGTCCCATAAGGAATTGCTGCAGCTTCCTGATGTCCACCCGTGTGCGGGCCATCAGCTCTGGATCCCTGCTCTGGCTCCGCTCCTGAGAACCGTCCTCACCTGGTGCAGGAAACCGAAATAAACAAACCCACATTTAACTGATCTGAATGGCTTAAACTTCCACATAGGTTCTAACTGTGTTTCTGTGCCCTGAGCAGGAATCTCTCAGAGTGATTTCGATTGGCTCCATTGTTCCTTAGGAGGGTTGAACGGTAGTCACCGAACCACCCTCACTGCCCTCTTACCCCAGGGTGGGTTCCCGAGGTCTTTGAAGTGGGTTGTAACAGAGACCAGGTCTGTCTCAATCTTCAGGTTCATCTCTCCACTCAGGTTGGCCTCTATCTCCTGACAGACAGACAATCAGGCATACCTTACAGGGGACAATATGCTTTGTTCTTGACAGGGAAACCCAACCCATATTTAGCTTAATTATATGATCATATATGTGGCTGTGCTTCACTAACCAGGAAGTTGGAGAGATTCTTCATTCTGTCCACAACATTCTTCATAGTCTTCAGTGGTGGCATGTAGATACTGACCTGAGATGAATTCACATACATCATCAATGATCTCAACCCTTTTTTGTTATTAGCCATATGTACATTTACATGTATTCATTTAGCAGACGCTTTTATCCAAAGCGACTTCCAAGAGAGAGCTTTACAAAAGTGCATAGGTCAATGATCATGAACAACAAGATAGCCCCCAAAATATTGTGGGCAGCCAAAACATGAAGCCTACCTTGTTAAAAGCAAATAAGTGCCAATGGGAAGAAACATAATAGCATGTAGTTAAACAAGTTACAATTAAACAACATCAACCTCAAAAGTGCAAGAGTGTACCTGTGGGAAAGCAAGCAACAATAATATGAAGCTCAATGTTGCTTCAGTCAATTTAACTAGCCTTTGAGAAGGTTTGATGATGTACTTACGTCAAAGTCTGGCATACTGGGCTCCTTGAACTCATTCCACAATCTTCTGGGAATCACATCTACTGGGATGTCATGGGTGACTACTCTACTGATGCTGGACAGTGTTGGCTGTTAAATAAGAGAGGGAGGAGTAGAAAAAGGATGAAAGAGGGATGCAAGGAAAGAGAAAGGGGTTTGTGTGGAGGGTGAGAGAGATGGAAGGAGAGGTGTGAAAGCAGAGTCGAGAAAGGAGGCAAAATACTTTCCCAGACATGGATTCATCCTAGTCCTAAAGTACGAGAAACATTCTATGAAGATTTCCATTGAAAAAAAGTTTTTAGTCTAGCACTAGGTTTTATCCATGTCTGGTAGACTGGGAGCTTGTATACACTATTCACACAGACAGACGGCTAAGCTCCAGTTGACCCTTTTGGGTGAAACAGATCTCATCGCATGTCAAGGTGTCTCACCAGCTCTGCAGCCAGGGTGAGGCAGGGACAGTGCTTCTTGGTCAGTTTGATCTTGACAGTCTTGGCGTTCTGCGTTGTCCTCAGGGCTCTGGACAGGTTCTCTGGGGCCATCTCCAGACAGATCTCGTTGGCGTCAGCGGACACACCTTCCAGCTGGTACTCATCGAAGAAGTTGGCCTGAGGATGGAGACCAACACAGTTTTTGACACACGTTAGAATAGTATTACTGTATTACCCTGTAATACAGACCAAAGCTTCATTGCGAAAGAGCTGGCTTTCCATCCACACCTGTGAAAGCTCGCACCACATCCCAACTCCTCCACTGGCTACTTTGCCGGAGAGGACGAAGTAGAGCTTGTCAGTCGTCAGTCGCAGGACGCATGTCTTCGTTAGTTTGGATATGGTATTAACCACTCCTGGTGGAATAACAACAAGGACTCGTGAACATAATTAGCTGAGTGACTGTCAACATCTACAATACTTAAAGCAGTCGTTTATTCTCGACAAACATCTAGTTGCCACAGAGCCATGTATCTGAACTTAAGAAACATTTCTATACCCATCACAGATACCAGAACTATTAGCTACTAGTAACTCTAGCTAAGTGACGTCAAAGTGTATTTATGTGGCAGTTACAGTACCTAGCTTGAACCACTGAGGCTCACCAAACATTGTCATACTTACGCGTGAAATGATTCAAACACCCAACATCAATCATTTTTGATCGGAACTTCATTGTATTGTTAGTCAGTTCTCCTAATATGGCTAGTGTTGGTGCGTCCTGCTGTAATTTCAAATAAAACGTTTCTGACCGCCGATGATCCGTCTTTAATAACAGCCCGCGGAAACAAGTAACTATCTTTAGTACCGCGTGTATTTAAACCATTTCTGGAAATCCAGAAGATGGCGCTCACTCGACTCTGAATGAATTCCAAGCACATTTTTTTGAAAGTTTTAACTATGGATTATGCTAATGCAGAATACATTTGTAAAAAAAGTAATGACATCACCTAAGTCATATTATTATACATTTAGTATCATGCAATTGTAATTGTCTGGCGCTTTTAAGTAATTATAATGATGTCAGCTTGGAAATACGATATCAGAAAAGGCATATAATTATTTAAAATATAAAATAAGCTTACCTACAGACTTGATTTCGAAAAAAAGTAATAATTAAACGCCTCCCTCTCCTGTCCTCTGTCCTCCTAGCTTTCCCTCTACGTCTTCCCCTCCCTCTGCAAGGATGCAAGGGAGCTCAATAGACTTCTACCGTGAAGGCTTGCATAAGGACCGTGGACCGTGGGGACGCGCATCACACAAGGAGGTCTGTGTGGGGCAAGAAAGATACAGCCGAGATCGACCCGAGTTCTCTGACCGGAGCAAGTCATTGGTTCTTGAGACAAGACTAAAACACTTAAACTATGTGAGAAACTTTACCGTGCGGTTTTCCAGTTAATTTGGATAACTATGGTTTGCTACAGACATTGGTCTCCAAGCTGAGGTTTCATTAAGCATCCGATTGTGCAGGGCTTTACTCTCTCAACGTGATGGATACAAATGCATTCGCGGTGTTCAAACTTTTTATGATTGCAGTATTGGGTGAGTATTTCTCTCCATTTTATTTTTCTTGAATAATGAAACTTGACATTTGATTTATTTTGACATAGGCTAGTGAGTTTGAGTTACTGGATAAAACGATTTTTAAAGGAACGTATTCTTGTCATAGGCCTTAAAATCAATTTACGTGGGCTATACAGAAGGCTAGTAAGTCATTTTATGCTTTTTGAGGATGTAATAAAATAGGTCCTGCCGGACTGGTTACATAGTCAAGTTGCTAATGTAACATTCCCTTTTGATTTCATAGTATTTAAAGCAGTACATCACAGGAATTATAAGGAGCAACAGAGCGCGTGTGACAGGGCTGAGGTAGCTGACATGTAGCTGACAAGTGAATTGTAATGTGATTATTTTGACAGTGTGAAGCTGTAATTAAAGCCGTTCACACTTATGCGTAGGTAAGCGTTTATATTTATCAGAACACACATGGATTGTTCGTGTGGATTTGGTGATAATTCCCATGCAGAGGGAATGAAGAGTATTTGAAGACTTGTGTTCTCAAAACAATAAAATATGCATTTGCTGGACCACATATACCATTATAAATGATACACAGTCTATGTTTAAATCACCGTCAGGGAAGTTACCTCTCAGAGGTTTGACTGTTCCTTGGGGAAGGAAACTGTTATCTCTGGTATATACAGACTTAGACGTTTTCCTTACCAATCCTTTCTCTCTTCCTTGAACTGGGAAATCACAAGTTTGACCTGCCCAGAACCTTCACAGCTGTCTAGTAAGGAACACGCTGTCACCAATTCAGCCATGCCAGATCAGGAATTACCTCAAGGAAGGCTGTAGAAAAGTATAACAATAAAATGTGTTCATTTAAGACGCTTTAATCCAAAGTTATGTACATAACAGGGGGGATTTGATCCTGCGACCGCTAAAACAAAAACACATGGTACCTCTAAAAACAAAAGGATCGGATATACAACATCCCTTAAGTAGTTAGTCAGTTTGTTTTTACAGTACCAGGGAAATATATATATATATTTCCATAGTACTGTAAATGGTATATATATATATATATATATATATATATATATATATATATATATATATATATATATATATATATATATATATATATATATATATATATCCAGAGTGTAAGACCCCTAAGTGATGAGAGCAGGGCTGATCGGGGAAGCATGGGTCACAGTTCTACTGTCGGGGTCCAGCCTGCCCCATACTCCCCTGGAGTCAAGCCATGTCCTGTAGAAGCTGCCAGAAGACATGTCTAAATACAGAGCCCTGTCAACAATCACACTGTGAGGATGTGCTCACTGTCAAGAACTGGGACACAGGGCAATTATTTTTAACATTATATTATTATTATTATTGCGCATGTTATATTACATGATGTAATTGCACCACAACTGCGTGATATGATAACATTAAGTGGTCCAGTTTGCATGAAAGAACAAGTCTTATTTGTTCTTAGTAGGTTTCGGAACTGCAGAAAATTCTCTTTAGCAATCCCTGGCAGAGCTTTGGTGAAATATATTCATCTATTAATTGTTATTGTTTTATGATTGTCCATCAAACCTCTAAGTAAAGGTTAAATAAATAAAAAATGAAAAAAAGTGAACAAAAACATTTAAACTTGGATGCTACGGCCATTTGTTGGATGGAGTTTTTATTCAATCTTCTTCAGTTAGTTTTTTCTGGAGATGGATTTGCTGACTGACTCCTCCATGTAGTTAGCCCAGAAAGTTTAGGTAAAATCCTGAAAAATCCCGTATTCATCTTTCAAAGACCTCATTCAATTTTCATGCTTTCTGACCGCTTGAACTTGGCCCCTGTCTTGCCTTGACGGAATGCCCTGGGACTGTCAGGAAACTCTTACCTCAGTCCCATGAAGACAAGACACCTTTTTAACCTTTCATGCAGGATATTTCGTCTTGTCAGAAAGAACAACAAGAATCCCTGCTCTCTGGGTAATTTGATTGTCAAGTAAGCATCTGCTGCAGAGCTTTGAAGAAAGGTTTGTGATTGACTGATTGTGACACACTTGATGTTAGATATGGCTAGAAGACTGTCCCTATTCCCTGAACTTCATGACTGTGGGAGCAGTGCTCGGACTCTCCTTGCCAGCCCTGTCATTTTAGAACTGGGTCCTCTATCTTCGCCCTCATTGCCCTCCCCTCAGGCTGTGACCCCTCCTCTCCTTCCTCCTCCCTGCATGTCTTACCCCTTCTCCTCCTACTCCTCCTTGCTCTCACCTGTCCTCCTCTTCATAGTCTTCAGCCTTAGTCACGGTCACAGTGTCCGAGTACAGTCCTGTCCACCCCCTCTTCTTCTGTGCCCCAGGTGTGTCCTCCAGGCATGACAGGGGCTATAAATCAAGAGATCCGCTTGGTGTGGGCATGGGTGAGCAGGTGTGTGAACGCTAGGCGAGTGTGCAGTGTGTGTGTGTGTGTGTGTGTGAGAGTTAATGGGTCAGCGTTGTTCTGATAATGAGATGTGTCTGACCAGAGCAGCCCTGCAGGAAGTCAGACGTCCCCTCTCAGACTCCCAGCAGCACAGCAGGAGGGCTCATCCATCTGACGTAAACCCACGCACCACCGCCGGAGAGCAGGAACAGAGCAGATAGGCTGTATCAGCTAAAAAAGGCCAGGTTTCTAGAACAGCAGAAGGGAGCGGCATTCTACAACAGTAGAAAGAAGCAGGGTTTGAGAGCTGCAGGGAGGAGTAGCATTCTAGAACAGCAGAGAGGAGCAGAGTTCTTTAACAGCAGAGAAGATTCCCATGTCACTGGTCTTACATCCACCTGTTCAGTTACAGCACCAGGAGCCACAATAGCAAAATATAATCTGTGACAGGGCTATGCAGAACGGAGAGGCATGGAAACAGAGATAGTGCTTCCAGCTCTCTCTCTCTCTCTCTCTGGTACACTTTCTCTCTCTCTCTCTGTCTCTGGGTCGGTGTCAAAAGTCGAGGGCTATCAGTTTAAAGATAAACAGCAGAGCAGAAGTCTCTCCACCAAGTCTCTCACTGCAGACACGCTCCTGACAGCTCATAGAGATGACAGATCTTTTTACAGCCTCAACAGAGCGGCTATTTGTAAAGGAAATACCGGTACACCAAATCTTTATTTAATTAATCTAATTCCTCTCAAATACTCTCTTTCTCTCATTATTTCTCGCTGTTACTCTCCTCCATGTCTCTCTCCTCTTATGGATCTCTTTCTCTCTCTGATTTATGTGTCTCTCCCACTCCCTCATTCTTTTCTTAGCTTCCCTGTCTCTCTCTCTTCTCTCTGCCCCTCACATCTGCCTCTCTCTGCCTCTCCTCTCCATCTTTCTCCCTGTTACCCCTCTGTCTCCTTGCTTCCTCATTATCACACTTTCTGCCTTTCTTTCTTTCTTGCTACCCCCTATTGCTCCTTGACAGCAGGAAAGAAGTTTTGGAGGCCAGAGTTACACTCCAGAGAGTTCAGTCCAGATAGACCAGCCAAGACGGAGGCCGTTTATCAATAGTTGGATTTTACCTGGCGTAACTCCGTCCACCATCATTTTTGACTTCAGGTCATAAGGATCTATTTGCATCAGCAAAGCCATGACAACAGCAACGCATGTCTTACTGTAACTATATCCAAGTACAAGTATAAGGATTCATACGGATATCCTCTCCTGATTCATTACAGTTTTGGGAGGGGAAGTGTTGCCATTGTCTGATGTAACTATGCCATTGCTAAAGGGTCTTGTCTGGTATTTGAAGTTGTTCTACTCGCGTCCTGCACGTAGCTGGTAAACATTCTGCCTTGGTTGATTCAAATAAGCAAGGCTTGTTTTCTGAAACATCAGTCCACTCGTTTCATTTAGGGGTGTTTGAAAATGTGCGAAAACCAAGAAAATAAAAAGGGAAAAAAAGAAAGAACACACAAATGAAGCTGCAAGATATATTTTATTTTTTTCTTTTGTCATGAATTAAATAGTTGTCCTTTGGTGTAAAGCTGCAGGGCCTGTTAAATGTAACCATGGGAGATTTAGAACAAGTCTTTAGAATGAGTCTCTCCTGCCAACTCAACATGCTATCACCACGTTATTTATCTGTATTTATAGAATTTCAACAGTCTCCATTGATTAGGCCATACATACACATTCACACAAACACACAAGCTGTCTTTAGCTGTTGTTTAAAAATGGCCCATCACTCTTTTTGGAAAGTCCCTTCCTGCAGTATGTGACCATCATTCACATGACTTCATTCAAGTGTCTCTCTCTCTGTCTCTCTCGGTCTCTCTCTCTCTCTCTCTCTCTCTCTCTCTCTGTCTCTCTCTCTCTCTCTCTCTCTCTCTCTCTGTCTCTCTCTCTCTCTCTCTCTCTCTCTCTCTCTCTCTATCCCTCCTCCGGCTATGTAGTTTATTTCTGTCTCCCTCCATCACAACCCCTTTTCCGGTGTTTGTTTGCCAAGTGGCCAGGGTCTGTTTCTGTCTGTCACATCCGTGTCACTCTTCAGTCCCTCCTACCCCTCCGCTGCTCCCCTCATGCAGTATCCCACTTGGACCCTTCCATTTCTGTGGGACTTCAGTGGAATCTTCCGTTCTGTCCTTGGATGTGGGGTGTCAATCATGATGTCCACCTGAGCTGACCCTCCTCCTCGTATACATAATACAATATGTATTTGATACATCAGGCAGACCCTCAAACAGTCGGTCAGTAAATTGTCCAGGCAAGTGATTTAGTCAGTCAGTCTGTCAATCGACATCCTGTATACCGTATAAACACAAAATGCACACACTCAAACACATGCTCACACATGCTGAGAGGTGAGGCTGCCTTGTTTCAGACCTGCAAGTCGACGGAGTATTCTTTGTCTAACAGTAGATACTGCTTGACTTGACATTCAGGCGTCCCTGGTGTCACCCAGGTGCCACCAGTCATCGCAAAGACCTTGGGCAGCTTCAACTGACCTTGATCCATCAGTCACTGTTGCTATCACAACAGAATACTGTCCCTGCTACGTGTGAGTCACAGTATGAGGTATTCTTCCCAGCTTCTCAGTGGGATACCATTTAGAAAATTACAGTGTGTGTGTAACACAACGGTGTGTCTGAGAGGGAAGGGGAGGAGACCTCCTGGGTTATTAGTACACTTTATCCATGTTCTCAATGCACTCTAAAGCACTCTACACTCACTTCTTATTGAACAGACTGTACAATTCTATTCTGTTCCCATTTTTATTATATTTAAGGTTATCATAAAAAGAACCAATATAATTTTAGAAGGTAAAAACGTATTGTGCCTTGTGCGTACTTTGACCATCTACCGGACATAATCTGCTTCCTATACCATCAAGCTATCTCCAGGATGAGCTGTATTTGAAATCTAAAATGATCCCCTCCAAGACTAATCTCCTTGAGCAGCCCTAGTGACCTCATCCTGAGCTTGTCTTTAGTTGAGGTCTTGGTTCTGCGTTTGTGGAAGGGCCCTGGAAAGACTGACTCCGAAGGAGATCTAAGAACAGACAGGACTTCTGGAGAGGATAAGGCTTCTGTATAGACAGCCAATAAGAACATATCAAAATATCAAAACACTTAGACCCCCTCACCCTTTTCCTCACCCAAACCTTCACCTTCTCCCTCATTCTGGTGACAGGCAAGAACTGAACTGCAACAATAAGAGGAATTCACGTTTCAAAAATACTTTGAACGCTCCTGTCATTTTGTGTCGTGTGACACCCAGTGAGGACAGACTATTTGCCAGGCTGTTGCACAGAGATTTTAAATAACTGTCAACCGATCCTTTGTGCTCAGGGCTTAAGCTGGTTTGATGACAAGCGCTTGTGTGATGAGTAGCAAACTCCGAGATCTGCAAACATACACTGGCTCAAAAGTCAAAGGCTTTAACTTAGCAAGTCAGTCAAAAAATCATTTTCTGTGGGAGACATGGCCTTGTCGAGTCAGGTCTATGCTCTCTCACTCTGTCTCTCTCTCTCTGTACCCTCCTCTGTAATGTTCCCATGTACACCGAGCCAACCAGATTCTTGTGTCTCCTGGATAGGTATGTTGTTATCGATCCTCTCTGGTTGTCTTCCTCCAGGTTTGAGTTTTGCCACTGGTCATTGAACACAGGCAGGGGCAACCCCCCCCCCCTCCCCACTTGTTCACAGCACGAGGGTGAAGGGTAGCCAAGGTTATGGTAGAGAGAAGTAGGCCCCAGAGGGGTTACAGTAGGTGAAACAAAAAACCTTTTCATCTTCACTCACAATAGCCAGGAGATAGATTGATTCGCCATGCCTGGCGCAGTGGAGCCAATTCAACGGGCCACTAAGTGCCAGCCTGCCTACCCAGCAATAGCGCAGAAGCTAAATCAAGTGCACATTAAAGGGCTCGCTGAGATAAATTAAAGCTGAGTGACTTAACAGGGCCAAGCAATGTTCCCTGTACACCAGAGAGGAATAGTTGTACTCTTTAGCCTGAGAAATAGTTCTGATGATAGCAGACATTTGATCAAAGTTATGTTCCCTCCGACAGCAAGGAGAAACAACAACAACTAAGATTAGGATGTGTATTTTTTATAACATTTTTGGCAGCGGGACTGTACACCTTTTCAAAGATTTTGGCCAACGGAACGTGGCATCTGCTTGTCTCAGATCCAGGTGTTGTCAGTCACTCACTTTAGTGAACATCTGTTCAAGGTGGCAACGTACAAAAATAGCTGAATCTCAAAATATAATAGTGAGTGTGTGGTCTTATATCTCTGCATAGGGAGAGGTGAACTTGCTGCTTCGTATGGATACACATCTAAGACCACAACAACTGTTTCATCTGTTGACTCTGTGGCGGAGGGGGAGAGGGGGGTGTTTTGTAGACTCTAGAGAAGTCTGACCTGACCTAAAATCCTATGAGCGTTTGCTTAAGTTTGCTGGGAGATCTCGGATGGGTGGAATTTGCACTTTTGAGCCTTTTCCACTGGTCTCTTTTCACATGGCAAGTTCAGGCAAGCTCAGTCAAGCGCAGATTAATCAAGTTCTGTGACAGAAATCTCCGGTGTCTGTGTCTCTCTCTATACCCCCTTTCCTCTGTCCTTCTCTGTGTCGCTCTATTTCTCTGTTTCTCTGTTTCCCTCTCCATCTCTTCCTCCCTATCAATTGAAATCTAAATTTAGTTGGCAAGTGAAGAGATATTTTGAAAATTGCCAAAACAAACATAATGTACAGTATACATACATATATGCGTACGAACACACACACACACACACACACATACAGACATATCTACACATATTCATACCATCTCTCTCTTTCTCTCTCTCTTTCTCTTCATCTGGACATTCTGTCCCTTGCTGATTACTTTTAGAGGTCCAGCTCTTGGTTAACCCTGCCAGTCTTGCAGGAAATGCATAGCAGATTAGAAGTTTCACTCTGGAGGAATTAGCTGGGCTAATGAAGCTTGCTAACAGAGAGAACACTGAATATTAAAACACTGTCACTGAGTTCTTTACTGGGGAAGATATTGAGAGAGAAAAGCGAGAGAGTTATCAGACTGACCAGACTGAACTCACTCGCCTCAATATCCCCTTTCTTTTGTGAGCACTTTTATATTAAAAAATATGTTTCATTATTTTATACAGAATGACGTATTTTTCAGTTATGTGCTGAATTGTTCCGTTGCATATGCGTTTGTCAAACACCTATTCCAATACCTCACTATCCACCTCCTCTGTGTCAGTTCAGAGCTGATATAACCAGCCTCTCTGCAACACTGTGTGTGTGTGTGTGTGTTGTGAACTCCCGTTCACTCCTGTTCACAACACACACACACACGTCTGTTACACAGCACACGAACCACTCATGCAGAGGCCTGCTCCACAGCACACAATAAACACACACATGCCTGCTCTGCACTCAACATGCTCACACACAGACTCACTCACATCCTCAGCCTGAAGTGATTGCCAGTTTGGAGAGTATGAATATTCATGTCTCAAGGAGAGGCTCTCTCTCTTTGGAGACGAGAGGACAGTGAGGCGAGGTTTCGACAGGAAGAAACTGTCTGGTCTGCTGGCCCTGCAAGGGGGCTCAGTGTGTCCAGACCGGGGGTGTTGAGGGTCATGGGAATGGATCCAAACCCCCTCCACCACATGGTGTAACGGCAGGAGGGGCATCCTGGATGAGTCCGGAGCCACACGTGAAGGATGAGGAGGCACGTGGAACGTCCGTCTCTGTGCTCAACTTGGCACGGGGAAGTGGATCCATCGACAGCTCCGGTGCCAACCCAGCCATGTTCAGATACCTGGTGCCAACTTTGAGGCAGAGAGCTGCTGATAGAGGCTGGTCCTAAGTGGATTACATGGTCACTAGAAAGGAACTATTCTCTGTAGCACACTCCTGTCCTCCTCTTGGAGAACTCTTGCTGGGTTTTGTTCGAGAGACGACAAATTAAGAAATCAAAGTCCTCGAGTACCTTTGGTTGAATTTCAGAGTGAATTCTGCCAGTGGTGGGGAAAAGAAACCGAGACAGTCAAAGCCTAAGTCTAATGAAGCAACCCACCAACAATGCACACACACACACACACACACCCGGCTGGGTGCATGTAAAGCAGTCACATGACTCTGAGGGCTGCTCGTTAGTTTGCTGGTGTGTGACCAAGCGCTGTCTTCTTCTCGGATGTTGTCATCAACACTGCAATGCGAACGCCCTCGCCAAACCTGGAGGGGAGGGGGGGACACCGCCACGTGAGTCAGCGGGGGCTTGGGATGTGTCACAAGATGGAAAACGCCAGCTTCACCCACATCTCATCTACACACACATCAGAATCAGAACCTTGCATCCTTTAGAAGGCCTAGAACCACACACACAATCACATGCTGTACACACTTAAACACACACCCATTCTTAAACACACACACACCCTTGTACACACACAGACAGGCACACACACAAACACAGAAATCCATAGTTTACCATGCATTTCACAGATAATATTGTCATGTTGTCATGGCATACTGAATTCCACTCATACTGGGATGATACATGTTAATATGGACTGTCTGTCTAGTGAAAAACTCTGAGGTGGAGAAGGTGAAGCCTTGTGTAATGTGACATCGTTGAAGCAATGTGTGGCAGTCTGGTTTCGACAGGAAGAAACTGTCTGGTCTGCTGGCTCTGCAAGGGGGCTCAGTGTGTCCAGACCGGGGGTGTTGAGGGTCATGGGAGTGGATCCAAACCACCTCCACCACATGGTGTAACGGCAGGAGGAGCATCCTGGGTGGTTTCTCCAACACTCAGAATGCATGTCCTTCTCCCCTCTATTTAGTATTGTGTAATAAGACTGAGATTAGAATGAATCTTACCTTATACATACAGCAGCACATGTGTTTTGTCACAGCAGCATATGTGTTATAGACATACTGTAAAAGCTATAGTTGCATGAAGAAGAAAAAAACAAGTATCAAGTCCTATTGTCACATGACTACCTGCCGTTGTTTGAACTTATCACTCTGGCCCATCTCCGACTCCTCTGCTTTGAACAGGATGGTATCCTGCAGCAGGAAGCTGTTAAAATTAGCGTTAGCTGGTTCAACAACACTCCCCCTCCAGAGGGGCTTTCCCATGGTTTTGGTCAAGCTCATGTGTATTCTACACACTAGGAGTGTATTATCCAGTGAGAATTTACTGTTTGTGTGTCTCTCTCTGTGTGTGTGTCCTTTCTCCCGTGACAAACAAGCACATAGCATGGGGTTAGCTTGCAGGTGTCATGCTGTGCTGTGTTGCTGTATGTTTCAAGCCCCTTAGTACTGGGTCTCAGGCAGAGGCTGGACACCTCTCTCCTCCTCTCCTCACCACTCTCCTCCTCTCCTCACCACTCTCCTTCTCTCCTCACCACTCTCCTCCTCTCCTCACCACTTTCCTCCTCTCCTCACCACTCTCCTCCTCTCCTCACCACTCTCCTCCTCTCCTTACCACTCTCCTACTCTCCTCACCACTCTCCTCCTCTCCTCACCACTCTCCTTCTCTCCTCACCACTCTCCTCCTCTCCTCACCACTCTCCTACTCTCCTCACCACTCTCCTCCTCTCCTCACCACTCTCCTCCTCTCCTCACCACTCTCCTACTCTCCTCACCACTCTCCTCCTCTCCTCACCACTCTCCTACTCTCCTCACCACTCTCCTCCTCTCCTCACCACTCTCCTCCTCTCCTCACCACTCTCCTCCTCTCCTCACCACTCTCCTACTCTCCTCACCACTCTCCTCCTCTCCTCACCACTCTCCTCCTCTCCTCACCACTCTCCTACTCTCCTCACCACTCTCCTCCTCTCCTTTCCTCTCCTCCTCTCCTCTTCTCCTCTCTCCTCCTCTCCTCCTCTCCTCTCTCCTACTCTCCTCCTCTCCTCGCTCCTCTCTCCTCTCCTCTCCTCTCCTCTCCTCTCTCCTCCTCTCCTCCTGTCCTCTCTCCTTGTCTCACCTCCTCTCCTCACCTCTCATCTCCCCTATCTCCTCTTGTGTCTTCCCCTGTCTTCTCCTATCCCTTCTGGCAACTCCACTACTCCCCATTAGCCCACAGCTCTCTCTTTTCCTCTCCACTCCCTGGGATAAAATCAGATGTGGCTTGGGAATTACTATTCTACCAGAGCAACGACAGTGGTAAATATTCATGTCTATCCCTATGAGAGGGGAGGGAGCACAGAGGAGAGGAGAGAGAGGGGAGAGGAAAAGGAGAGAGAGAGGAGAGGCAGTGGAGAGGAGAGAGAGGGGAGATGAGAAAGGGCAAAGAGTTATAGTAAGAGTGGAAGGGAAAGAAATGTGGGGAGAGTGGAGTAAGTCGAGGAAGGAAGTGTTATATACATTATATATTATATACAGTATGTCAGAAGGATATAGAAGGCTCAGAATACCGTGAATACCTCTTTACTGAGATTGTTGTTATGACTACTAACTGTCACTGTTTCTGTGTTTGTTTCGACAGTGAACAGCTGGACGGCAAGGGGCTTGTCAGGTAGGCAAGCAGACTGCATGAGGAGACGGGGGGGTTGATGTTTGTGAAGAAGAGGAAGAGAGTGCTTTTTACTGTGAACCCTAACCTTCCTCTCTCCTTCCCTCTTCCCTGCAATGCCCTTGCTCCTCCACCCCTCCCTTGCTCAGCCACAGACAACCTGAGCGCAGAGCTGCTCCCTCATAGGTCCATGGTGCCATTGTGCAACGAGACCCACCTGCTGTGGAATATGGAGGTGTGTGGAGAAGGCTTCAAGAGGGAGATGGCCCACATAGACCCCCAGAATTGGTGCAACCTTACACACTTCATCAGGTAACCAATGAGGATGTGTATGTGTGTGTGTGTATGTGTTTGCATGTAGGGGTAAAGGTTGGTTTGTATTGGTGTTTGAGTGTGTCAGTGTCTTCCACAGCACAGAACATCCAGGGCACACACACACACAGACAAGCCTAGACATAACCAGGACGGAACTCGTATGTATTCCCCCCTATTAGCACCCCCCCTTCCCTTCCTGTATAGAGACCTTCCCCTACCCTTCCACTCCCTGAACTATCTGTGTAAACCATGAGTGAAGAAACCAGGGGGGTTGGCATGAATGGCTGCTCCCAGATCCTGCTAATCCCAAGTCTACACAGCCCGGGTGACAGAGAGTTTAGATATCTTCCCAGCACCAGGGTTGCTGGTGTCAAAGAAAGAGAGACTAAAAGCTACTCAGCTAGGACTCTGAGAACAGCTCACTGAGATGCAGAACTTAGAATACTGTCATAGTATACAATGTTCAATGTTCATTGTTTTGTTTCTTGCTACCTCCACCACCCCAGCCTCCACCATGGTTTCTGTCTCCATCTGAGGGAGGAATGTGTATGGCAGTTCTCTGCCATGAATGTCACTTCATCCTGTATCCTGTAATGATTTAATCATTCCTCACCACCAGTCTCAAGGGCCAGATGTCTTCAAACACTCTTTAAGCCTTTAACAAAGACATCAAACGGTGGCTTTTCTCACATCAAGCTGTGAAGTTTCCAGGTAGCCAGACAGTTTTTCTGGGTATTTTTGTGGCAGTGAATACTGCTTCGACAGACAGAGTCCCATCCCCATTTCATCAACGTGTGTGTGCTTCTGTGTGGGAAAGGACCATCATGGCATCACCTGCATGCTCCTTCACCATTACAACATGCTCCGTTGTGAGTCACTGTCTGAGCTGACTGCATGGAGGCGAGCTTCCCAAAAGCTGTGTTAGTTTCTTTCCTGCTGAGGTCAGTGAGGGTGAGGGCCAGTGGGAGCTGGGCAGAAGAAGATAAATAAGTTCTCCTAAAATGGACTGTGAGCAACCTTTGACAAACTCGGGGGTATAACGATCAGAGTCTGTCCCTCTCTGCTCCTCTCTGAACCTCGTGTTACAAGGATAGAATAGACCCTCCAATAACGATATACACACAACAGACATACCACTTTTTATATATATTATATATATATTTAGATATGAACACATATGCTACATTCACCAGATGCTTCATTTTTTATTATGAAAATGTCTAGAGAAATATGTTAGAAACAGAAGTACAAATGTGCTTAAGATATAGATTCATGGAGATGTTTTGAGCCTCGCTGCTTTGAGTTTTCCTTTTGCCCACATCTCCCTCACAACCTTTATTAGCATGTGTGGGATACAGTATGTGGACCTTTTCATGGTCATATTCATGTTCATTCTTAAAATATACATGTTTATTCATTACTGCTCATGACTTCCCTACTCTGCTGTGTGTCTGGGGAGTCTGATAACAGAGGGAGAAAAATACAGGAATTAAAAGAGAGCAAGAGAGAGAAGCCGGGAAAAATGTGTGTATTTTGGTCATGGTTAGTAGCGCACGAGCAAGGGCTTCAGCCAGCATGGCTTCTCCCCTTCCAACGAACATTAACTGATGGTCATTACTGATGGTGACTGTGTCCCAACAAATCCCCCTTTCACCCCATTGTTCTCTTTTACTATCTCTCTATTTCTCTTCCTCTGTCACTCCATTCCTCCCTCACACTCTTGTCTATCTGCTTATCTCCCTCCAATTTTCTCTCTCTCTCCCTCTACCTCTGTCTTTCCTTTACTAGCCCCCCCCCCCCCCCACCCGCCGCCTTTCCAACCAATAAATATCAACTGAAGGTCATCAGAGGTATGTCGAATTGGCCCAAAATGGCATCACAGTGGCCATTTATAAAATGAGAATCTACTGTCAGCAGAGTGAAGTCTCAACAATAGTACTGCAGAGCCAGTTGCAGTGCAGAGGTGGGGGGCTGGCTCGAGAGGTTAAATCAATTGATTGTAAATTAAAAGAGGATTTTTTTTTCTAGACCCTCCGGACTTATCTTAAGGGGGTGTTTATCTAAAGATTGTTCTGCCATAGTCCATCAAAGTTATAAAGGTGTTTATTTCTGAAATGAAATGATCTTTATAAACGTACATTTACTCATATTAAAATCAGCTCTCTCCCCTCTAAAACTACTTGTTAGTGTGTGTGCGGGCAACATGAGCCAATGGCAAGGGGATGTGTGTGTTTATCTCTCAGACAGACTGTTGCAGCTGAGAACACACTTCAAAGGGGTTTCAACTATTCCCAGTGCTCTTTTCCACAGCACCCCAGACACCAAGTATCTAGGGCTGCGAGACCCTCTCCACCACCAGCCTCTCTATCTCTATTTCCATCTCTCTCTTTTATTTTCATGTTCTTTTTTTTGGCTTCTCTCTGTCTACATCTATGTCTCTTGCCAAGCTTCTTCACTTTACCATATGACAATCTTTTTTCATTATTATACACACACTTTCTCTCTCTGTCTCTCACCCATTTTATTTCCCAAGATCCTCTTGGGCAGAGCCTTCATATGTGAAACTGCAGAAACATTAATTTTCCCTGCTTAGATTCTTACTTATAAATTTCCTCTGGAGATTCCACATTGCATTCTGACTCAACATTTATCAGCAGACCATTGTTACACAACAGCCAACATCATTTTTATCCAGATTTATAAGCCCATATAATGAAAAAATCGGGTGATTTAACGAAAATTCTGAGCAACACTTCACATAAAAAAGCAACTAAATTCAGTCATTTTATTCATTCAGTGAAGTTCACTGCGCTACAGTTTCAGTCGTTTGTTTTCAATAGGTTCATCCAAAGTCTCCAGAATTGTCCACAAACCACTCACAGAAACCCCCCAAATCAATGAATCTCCACCCCCCTCCGTCACTGTGGCAAGTGAACATATGGAGAGTCCATACATTAGATTTAGTTTATTTGATTTGCAGCACTTAGCCAAAGGTCATTTGTAGCATGGATGGAGATTGACGACACTGATTGATGCTGTCTTGCGTAAAACTGGCACTCTATGACCACACAAATGGCTTAGACGGTGAAGAGGTTGAACGCAAGGCAAACACACAGGTTACCAGCTTGAGGATTTAACATCACCCCTAATCTGGCACACAGTTGTACTCGCTTTCTTATCACCTTCTGGTTCGATGTAATGCTCTCTAAAAGCTTGCTTAGCTCCTAACGTGACCAAAGCAAGGCTCCATGTCAGTCTAGTGTGAAAAACAGGACAAAGTGTTTCAGGGTATAATGGGTTTGTGTACCGTGTGTGATGTAATGGGTTTAAGTGCACACCTTGTTTAAATGCAAAATTGGATCCTTATGGGACTGTCCAATGAGTTGTGAAGGATTTGAGAGCTCTGAAGTATAATCCAATGAGGTGTGAATGAGTGACATTGGGAACCAATAGAGTGCTCTTGATGGTGAGATTTCACCATTCAGGCAGTTTGTATAGACGGCAGTTAATATAAATGTTTATTTTTTGGGGGCGTTGCGTATATTATATTAATAAAGACGTTTCACTCAGGATGCCTCTGTTGCAGAGCAAAACAGCGTTATTTAAACTGAGTACAGCTAGGTTCTAATACTCTGGAGAAAATAAACATTCTAAATTCATAATGAATTCATACTCTATCTGTAAAGTTCCTTCTTGCAGCGTAAGAACATTGCTGATATCTGCCACTGCAATGCTCGTTTCAGGCACGTTGAAACATAGAGCACGGCTTCAGTTGCTAAGCAGCTAAATCCCACAAATAGGCTCTTTTCTTCTATTATCCCTTAAATAAGACATCTATTTACTGAGATACAGACTTCTTGAATATTGCCCCCTGACCTCAATTCACCCTGGTGCGGAGGTGGTTTGAAGACTATGACTTGGAGAGAGGAGCCCTGAATGGCTGGTTAAGGTATTGGCTTGGTCAGGTGAATGACTGGCAGAAAGAAAGAATCATAGAACACAGTTCCATATTCCAATGACAAGTTTTGTTACATAATGTTAACCCTCTCTCTCCCTCTTTCATTCCATCATCATCTCTCTCTCTCTCTCTCTCTCTCTCTCTCTCTCTCTCTCTCTCTCTCTCTCTCTCTCTCTCTCTCTCTCTCTCTCTCTCTCTCTCTCTCTCTCTTTCTCTGCTTCCACAGTCAGTACCACATGTTCACGCAGTGCACGGAGATCAACGCAGTCAAGATCAACTGCTTCTGGCCCAACCCTCTGGCCGAGAGTTACATCATCCGCATCCACAAGCACTTCTTCTCCAACTGCACCCTGGAAAGGATCATCTGGGTGGACCCCCCGGACGACACCCTCACCATCCTCATCCTAATACCAGTCTTCCTCACGCTGGCTATGATCGCCCTGGTGGTGTGGTGTAGCAAGCGCAGTGACATCATGGCCTGATGGAGGAGAAGGAAGGGGAGGAGGAGGAGGAAGGGGAGGAGGTGAGGGTGAATGAGGATGAAGCACACCCTCTCTCTCTCTCTCTCTCTCACACTCTCATTCTCTCTCTCTGGTTCCAGAGCTGCTTGTGGCGTTCTAGAACCACTTGTTTAAAAACACCACTGACATTCTAGAACATGAATATGTATTAATGAGTTAAACAGAAAGTGGGACACCACAGACCATGAACACCAGGAGACACATTTCCTAAGACGGAAGGAGCTCTTCATCGGCCCACAGCGCTGAAAGACCACAGAGAAACACAACCAATCAAACAATGACATTTATTCAACAACATCGTCCAATGATATCCATCACTATGACATTTACACTGCTTGGGATGGAGCCAGACTTGTACAGTATAAAGGATAACCTCTGCCCCACAGGCATGGGGTTAGACAATGGGATCCTCTGTCTTTTGTGTTGTGATGTACCAGAGATCCGATAGGAACGGACTCACCTTCATAACTTCTCTGACATAGTGGGAACAAGACCCTTGGATGGGCCTCTGAGACAGGACTCTCTTTGGCAGAGCTCTCTACAGAAACAGACTCACTGAGGCTCATTGAGAGTTGCCTCGTGCAGTTATTTCACCTCACCTGTGCCGTCTACTGTATCAACCACACTGTCCCCCTCTCTGTTGTTCCACACCATGCTCTTTCTGTCTCTCTGATGCTGTCTTTGCCAACTCCTTCACAGGTCCAGCAGCCAGACCATGTGTCTGGAAAGGCTGTATCCAAGTACCATGACTACTGTCTGCATGCATCTAAAGGTCAATCTAGCTGGAGCCAAATCTGTCCATTCGGAGCACCTCTAATTCCCCTTATATCCTTGTAGTAGATGACATCCTGGCGCTGGTGTATCAGACTGGCCCACAGCTTCATGTTCTGCTTATCCAATCCTGATGTATATTTCTGTACAGGTCAAATGTGAAACGCAAAAGTCATAGTCAACAAAAGTAATGTAAACAAATGTTTTGCCATTAATGTTATCCCGCTGTTTCTTGTCACCATCTTATATTGACACAGGGGTTAGAGTCAAAGAAAGTAACGCAGGCTCAAAAAATTTAAACAGATATGAAAAAACAGAAGAAAAAAGACATGCAGACCTAGGAGCCCTGAGCTTGACTTTATGATTAGTCTTTTGTCTGGATTGTTGTCAGCTAACTAGCCGAGGCCCCATAGAGCCTGTTCCATAAACCTCAGCAGAGATTTCTCTGACGCTAATTGTGATTTAATCCATCTGTTAAATCGTTCCGTGAGTGCGTGTGGAAGAGAGAAAGCATCCATCACCGTCAGAGCCAAAATTGTTCGTTCAAAGACAGCGTTTGAGCTTTTCAGAGGGGAAAGGATTTTTGGCGTGGAGAGAACTGAGATTACTGTATTTACTTATATTACTATTTAATGTTTTAATTAAATGATCTAGAATTAGATCTTATGTTTGATGTGATTTTCATTGCAGTGTAAGGGGCTTGTCAAGCCTTGTTACCTATCTGGGCCTTTATGTCTCTGTCGTCTAATGACAGCACTGATAGTGTAGTCTTTCCTCTCATTTAAGGCTTAGCTCCATAATGAAAGAGATGTGTGTGGAGAGGGAAGCATGTATCGACTCTTTCCTTTGGAGACGTGTCTTTTCAGGTGGCATCCCCTGTGGTTGCGGTGTTGTTGTCAAAGTCTGAAAAATCCTTACCCCATCTCTCTCTGGCTCTGGATCTTGCTCTGGCTCTCTCTCTCTCTCTTTCTCTCCCACTCTCTCTGTCTATCTGTCTCTTTCTGTTTCTCTCTCTCTCTTATAAATCTTTACCCCATAAGGAGTACGGTAGGCTAACACATGGCAATCTTGGGCTGACATATCGGTAGGTTACAAGGAGTTATAAGAAGACAGAACTGTCAGCAGAGGATTTTCATTTCCGAAACTACACATCAAGCAGGATCTCTCCTTTCAATATCCTCCTTTTTAGGAAGTCAGGTGGCTGAGCGGTTAGGGAATTGGGCTAGTAATCAGAGGGTCACCAGGAATCGAACCGGCAACCTTCTGATTACGTAATAGCCCGATTCCCTAACAGCTGGTACAGACCCTTCGGGCATATATGGACATCTTCATCATTGCCCTTTAGACAACAGCTCTGAATGATGTTGACATTGACGCTTTTGGGCTCTCCGGTTTGAGAGAATCGCGGCGTCTATACAATGAGAAGTGCGATCATTATTGTTACCATTTGAAGGATAAACAAACTTAACGTGGACCATGTGATTTATCTCGAGGAGGAGACCCTGTCATTGTGAGTGAGGTTCCATACACAAACAACACAGACAAAAGTTTGTTCCCAGAGAGCACCGTCGTACCGCTCTGCCTTGTGCCCTCAAGGATGACTCTGAGAGCTTTCAGCTGTTAAACGAAAACACCCCGCCAGCTCCAACAGGAAGGATATAAAAGCTCTTTCCCAGAGTAGGCAGAAGAATTACAGGAAGTGGGGCTGGCTATGATTTTGACCAAAAGCAGAACAGGAAGTGAAGAGTGCCACACTTCCGCATGTGTGCATTGTTATGACTGGTCAGGCCTGTGGCACCAATTCAGCTAGAGCCTGGAGCAAAATCAACCTCCCTCACCCCTCCCTGAGAGACCACACTCCACCGTCTCACCCATCACACCAACCACCCTTCACTCTTTCACTTCAACCTCCATCCATCCGTGCTTCACCCTTCACCTACCTATTTACCCACAATTCATTGCTTCCACTCATAGATGCATTGCTGTTGTTATTATTTTTGTGTGTATGCGTGTATGTGTTTGTGCGTGTGTGTGTAAGCTACATGCCACCTGTACTGGCTGGGTTTTTGCCAATTACAGTTACTCTCATTTAGCCAAACTAGTCTCCCTCTCTCTCTCTCTCTCTCTCTCTCTCTCTCTCTCTCTCTCTCTCTCTCTCTCTCTCTCTCTCTCTCTCTCTCTCTCTCTCTCTCTCTCTCTCTCTTTCTTTCTTTCTCTCTCTCTCTCTCTCTCTCTCTCTCTCTCTCTCTCTCTCTCTCTCTCTCTCTCTCTCTCTCTCTCTCTCTCTCTCTCTCTCTCTCTCTCTCTCTCACATACACACTCACACACACACACACTTCTCTGTCTCCCCTTTCCCACAGTAACAGGCTCTCTTCCACATGACCCAAACAGGACATCCCTTCACCCTCCCCCACCATCATCCCCTCTTTCACACTCCTCATCTCAACCCCTACTCTCCACTCCTCCGCATCTACCTTTTCCTTGTTTCTTCCCTTCTGCCCCACCTCTTTCAGCCATCCTCATTACACTCTCTCTTTCCTTCCCTCCAGGTCCTCCACTGCAATGACACCTTATCTCCCCATTTCCCTCTTACTGTAATCCTTCAGACTCTACTCCCTTTGCCCAACTCTCTCGTCCCCAATCCCTGTTCCATTTCTCTCTCTCTCACCCATTCCTCATCCTTGCCCTATATGCTGTCATGCTTCTTCCAACTTTCTTCTCTCCCATCTCATCCTAGGCATATCCCATCCCTCACCCCCCTCACCCTTATTCCCCCACTATCCCTCACCCCTCCCCTCATCCCCCTCCATCCTCACCCCTCTCCTCATCCCCACCATCCCTCACTCCTCCCCTCATCCCCCCACCACACGCTCATCCCTCTTCCATCCCTCACTTCTCCCCTCAATCTTCTCTAACCCCCACCCCAGTTGACTGTAGAGGTCTGTGGTATGTCTTCTGTTAGTGATACAAGACACAGACACCAGCACAACTTACAAAGCCACAAATCAGGCTATCAGACACACTGGACTTTCACAAGGGAGTCTTTACACTCACACCATTTCATAATGAAATTCATGAGTCTCTCTGTGTATGTGTGTGTTTGTGTGTGTATGTATGTGTGTGTGTGTGTGTGTGTGTGTGTGTGTGTGTGTGTGTGAATGTCAGAAAACCCGGAAGAGAGCCAGAGAGTGCATGTGTGTTGTAGCAAAAGGAGAGAAATTCATTTTGTGTGTGTGAGTGTCTGTGGGTGTGCGAGAGAGTTTGTGTGTGTCCATTTGTTTGTTTGTGTGTGTATCATTCACTTGGCAGGTGGACATAATTCAGAATCTTGCAACTGTTTGCATCATTTTATGATTGCATTTGTAATGGCCTTGCTGACTGAAACATCCCGGGAGGATTTTTTTCTTTCTCTATATAAAAAGTATTTTTGTAGCATCAATACCGAATTACATTTTATTGCATGTGTACAAAATGTTAGATTCTCTCTGGCACCATCACAAACATAACTATCATTTAAGATTTAATGTATTGATCGTACAAAAACATGTCTTACAATGATGAATGTCATTCATCTCAACAGGGAATACCCTCAGGCTTGGTATGCTTCTGTGGTAAGATGGAGTCACTAAAGCATTTCCACATGTTTGAGATTGCTTGTACAGGACCCTTATATGATAAGAAGCAAGTGGAATTAACAGCTAAACACTAAATAAATGTAATCCATATAGTATATCCAAGTACATCCCTCGGAATTTGTACTCCACACAAACACACACACACACAATCCATTTGACGTGGTGTGTGGTGATATTTTGGGCGTTCCATCCTGCACCGGATTGCAGAGTACAAACGAGGCCGGTTTCAAAGGAGTCTTTTTTCTATAAGCAGAAACCCAGTAGGGTTCCTGTTTATTCTCTAAGTCAGTCCCACACTGAGATCTGACCCATGCTAATGCTACCTAAAAACAGCTCAAACTTGCTCTGAGATCAAAACCTATGCTAGTGCTCAAGCAAGCTACAGGACAAACACACTCAGACAAATCCAACGATAATGCTCATTCTAGGGCTTCAAATACACTTAGATCCAACCAACATTAATTCTAAAGATACAAAAGTTATGCAAAAAATACTGAATAACAACTTTGTACTCAATGATGCTCTTACAGAATTCTTCCCATTGTACACGTTTTTAACAAAACTATTAAGATGTTTGTCTGATAAACTTGAAGCATTTTGTTGTCAAGACAGTGCTCATTGTTAACTGTCAGTTTATTCATTTTGAAGGAGAAACGACCTGCACCTCAGACCACTGCATTGTTGACTATTCTAAACAGGATATCCTGTGACATCACTGGACCCTGTATTTCCCTCCTCTCCACCGAAGAGGCTATCCAGCAGACAGACCTGAGATGAGCAGAACATGAGAGGTCAGAGTCTGCTCAGCTCATTAGCTCCAGTGGCACTAAGAAGTTTTTTCTGAAAACTTGCTAGTTGGTGGGCTCCAGTGTATTTTCTCAAACAATGAAAGCTCTATATACTATTAAACTGTTTATTGCATTAGCTGAAGCTTATGACAGCAGGTTTGGACTATTTCCAGTAACAGTTTCTTTCTGCACTTTTTAGGAACCTTGGACAGGTTTCCAATTGGATCTTTGCAATTTGCAAACCTGAACAGTTCTTTCCAGAATCTCAGTTCTATTGTCAAAATGGTTCCATTTAACTGCTTACTGAAGTTTTAGAATGAAACAGTTCACAAAAGGAAACACAAGAAACCTATTTAGTGGTGTTAATTTTGTGTTTTTTTTAGCCACTAATGTCACCAAATGAGATCCCCACCGGATCCCCACACTTTGTTGCTGAGGAAGTCCCGTAACTGAATGATTTATGATAGTGTGTATACCTTCATGCATAAATGACAGGCATTAGCACATACAGAACAAGAAAACTACAGTTTTGTGATTACGTGGACAAATATAAAATGTTTTAGAGGTCATAGCAGTTGTTAGCTGATACAAACAACTTCAGATGGAGTAAATGGCAAGTAATCCAGTGCTTAGTTCACAAGTTCAGTAACACACCAGTGATTGAATAGATATGCTTTTATTGAAGCGGGGCTGGTAGCAGAGCCAGGCCTGGGGTCCTGGCATGAACTCGGGGTGTGGCGGAGAGTCCTAGTGTGTCACGGCCAAGCAGCAGCTGGAGCAGATCCTCCCGGGAAGCCTGGATAGATGACCGGGAGAAGCAGAGAAGAAAGGGAAGGGTGGGAGAGTGACCATAACATGCTAGCACAGGGACCAGAGGAACTGAACATACTTTATACAGACCTCGTAATTCAAAACGTGGAGTTTGGTCTCATTCTTCCGTGCTTCTTCTGGGCTGATGTGTATTAGTTGATTGGAGTGAATGAGGAGTCTTGGTACGCTATCTTTCTCCCAAACTTTACTCCTTAATCTGACTTTATGAAGGGTAGAGCTAAATTGTGGACAATCAGGGTTAAAAATCACAAACTGTACCTTTAATTAAAATAATGTCTGTTTGTGTACATTTCCTAGTTATTAAGACTCTATGATTGTACTCTCTCTAGAGAATACAGTGCCAGAGAGAGAGAACAGGAATGGCCTTTTAGGTGGCTTCTCTCCATTTACCTCCAATATCACCCTCATTAGATCCTCATCAGAGGATGTTACCAAGCAACCGAAACTGTTAGGAAGAAGATTGGCAACTTTCTGGTTTGCGAGTCTCTTCACATGAACTATGCGTTTTAAATTGCTTTTTTGAGCAATAAGCTAATTCTCAGTTTGCTGAAGGATCATTTGGCAGTTCTTGTGTTGTTATGTAATTACTGGATGCAGAGCTATGAGGTGATTGGACACACCCACCTCTCACAAGATCAATACAATCTCTAGCTTTAATATATTAGCAACTAATCCCTGTAAGTAAAACGGAAAATAAACTATGATCTAAAGGGCAAGAAAATCGACCAGAACATGGAGAGAAGCACCGACAGAGAGAGAAAAACTAGGTGGTGCGTGGGGCTGAGGAAGGGGATAAGAGACATCAGACAGACATGGCTTGTTGATGTGAACTGAGAAAAAAAAACATTCAACTTCGGTGAATCAACATGATTTGTTCCAGACAGTAAATTCTCCTGTCGCTCGTCTTCTTTCCTCACCTCCACATGAACAGCATTCTGTCTCTTAATCTACAGAATACAGAGATTCATAGCACCTCAGTAAACATTTGCTCACTTTAAATCACAAAATGGAGTAGTGATCCCTCCTTTTCTAAAATTGTACACATTTATCTCCTGTGTAGCTACACCCCCTCCCCCAGGTGGGACCCGATCTAGGCCAGAGGAGTGAACAGGTGTTCTTTGCTCAATTCGACACACTTTTATTGCAGAGATAAGAATCGCGTTTGCTCCATCTGGGTATTTATTGTCAACAAATGCAGAATTGCCGGCCTTCTCTGAGCAGCTGTGGGTGTGCTGTAAATGGACAGTGAGGTCGGCCTAGCCTGCGGCCTGGGAGGGGCACCTGTCATCGACCAGCCTGACTGAGGGACCACAGGAAGTTGGGCTGCCACCTGCCAATGGGGATCCTGGGGAAGTAAAACAATCATCCCACAGAACACTTTCAGTTAGGAGAAGACAGGAAAGGAGAACAGAGTAGAAAAGAGAAGATGAGAGAGGATGAGAATACAGCAGGGAGGATGAGATATATTGTGGCTTTTTTTTCTGTTATTAACTTTGTCAGAGGTTTCTAAGGCTGAAGAGAAGGCAAATCCAGCGCTGTCAAACCAAGAAAAGGAAACGGCATCAGAAACAAGCCAGTAGACATAGAGGTGATCGACACAGACAGACACCTACAGCTAACAGCAGAATGGGAGACACGATTTCCTGTCAACATCCCACACTTTTCATCCACTTCATTCACACTGACAGCCCTCCCTCTGGGCCGGTGGCCCTTGGCTTTGCCAAGGCTAACCTCAGCTCATTGGTAAATCCACCTGTCAATTATAGTTTCCTTCCTGTGTCCTATCAACCAGGATCAGCAGTAGTTGAGCAGGTGAGCGTCATCCTCACTCCCACTCAGCCTCACACTCATCCGTCACGCTTTTCTGTTGCAAGGTGAAAGAGTTGTCCATCTTACTTTACACTGTTGAATAGAACTGACAGGAGGGCTCATGGACTTCAAGGGACTTTACTGTTAAACATAATTCCAGTCCCTTTGTGTTGTTTATAGTATGTTTCTAGACATCAGAAGGATTGAGAAGAGGACAGAGTGCAGAGACAATATAGGAGGCAGATGCTGTCTCTAACCACTTTTCAAATGGCACTCACTGTGTGATTGTGCATTTGGATGTTAATGTGTTTATGTGACTGTATGTGGTGGGTGGTTTTGGATAAACAAGTTTTTGGCAGAGCCGAATACGGCTCCAAAGAGGTAAATGGAAACCAAGAAGCAGACATGGAGGAAGCACATTAATTGAATTGAAATGAAGTGAATTGAAATGCAAAGCTCCTTATTGAGCCATGTCCATTTTTATCATAATATGCAAATATGTGTCTACAGGGAGAGTTGATTCACTTTACTGAGACGGGTGAGAAAAGATAAATAGTTAATTGCATTAACATTTTCTAAATGTCTCTAGTTTTGATAAACATGTGCATGTTTGACCTGGCAGGTGTCTCAAGTTTGATTACTAGAATAATAACCGTAAACATGCATATTTATATCTAATTCTCCTATTCTTTCCTCTCTCTTTCCTCTCTTCTACTCTCCTATAGCTGAAGCTCAGCAGTTTGGTACAAACACATCAGTCATCTGTCCCAGCTCATATACCCAGAACATGTTCCAAGAGCAGAAGCAGTGAGGAGGAGAGGAAAGGATATGAAAAGGTGAAGAAGAGGAAAGGGCATGCCTGTCCAGGGAGAGAGGAAAGGAGAAAGAGCCTGGGGTAGACAGGAACAGAGAGATCGGAGACCCATCCAGCCTGGCACACTTCATGTGATATGTTGATGAATGTGGTGCCATTCTAAACACGTGTGTGCTCTGACAGCATGTCCTTGGGGCATCCAGCAGGGCCCTCAGATGTGGATCTGAACAGAGGGTGGATATAGACGGGTCTCCTTGCTCAGTCACTCCATTGGTATCCTAGAATAGGTTTATTGGCTGCTGTCACCCACCCACTGGCTTCCAGTGGAGCTAAACGCAGTCTCTCCTCTCAGCCTGTCCACAGCCGGTACAAGCTGTTCCCTCCAGGCTCTCTGACGAGCATCTAACTGTTAGGCTGCTTTGATCAGTGAAGGCTTGAGTGCACATACAATAATATTGACTACCCCAACAGGCAATTTTCTATCATTTTTTGGATCGTGCAAGATGATACAGAAATATTTGGGTTGCTATCTTCACTAGATGCGTATGTGAGAGATGTAATGAGGCCCCATCTGTGGATCAACAAACAGCTGAATCTGCCTGTGCAGAATGAGAGCTATGCCTGCAGCTTTCCCGCTAGCACTATAATCCCTTTGTGTCTGTTTAGTGAGTCTTTGTTGGACACAGCATCAGACTCAACACAGATGTGGCCTTGCCTTCCTCACAAACACGGAGGTGGCGGAACAATCGCTGTATGATCAGGAGTTTACATTGAATAATCAATTTATTCCGGTCTCCGACCAAGTTTGTTCAGACTCAGCAGTGTCAATAGTATAAGAGATACAGGGGACAGGGAAAAGCCTGGTTTGGCTGCTAAAGACAGATTTTGGCCCAATTTCATAGGTCAGACATTGTGAAATAGAGTGTGGACAGTGCAGAAAGTCTCTTACGCAGAACTCTGTTGCAAAAGCCCAGCACGATGACAGCAGCATCAGAGGGGAAAATTACTTTCTTGACCTGCTTTTAAAAACGTCACACAGTTCAATAGTTCTGGTCACGGATTAAACTTTCCGGTCATGTTCGGAAATCATGACGATCCTTCCATTTCTGACCAGAGAATGGGTTGTAAGAGTGGAAAATTTAAATACTGGGCCAAAACATAAAACAAACAGCACACGTACTGTAAACATACACACATACACACTCTCTCTCTTTCTCTCTCACACACATGTACGGACACTGTGAACATCTCTCTCTAGTTTGACATATCCCATGCGTGATGAGTAGTGACTGATGATGGTTCTGTAGATGATGCATTTTCTCACGTTACGTCTCCATCACCTCCTGACCTTACATGAAGCCTGTCCAGGAATGTTGCTTTGGCCTAATGGGCCTCCAGCCGGTGGGTGGTCTGTGGTTCAATCCCTGGCGGTTTCATCTAGGCCTACGTTTCGGTCACCGGTCACCAATTTTGGTTAAACTCATCCATTGAATAACAATGGTCATAAATGCAATAGTTTTGTTTGCAGGTGTTGGAACCCATTAACAGAGGAGCCGCAGGGAGAAGCAAGATGTGACACAGAATAAGGCTGAATGTCCCATAACACTGAAGGAGAAGAGCTAAACGTTTACTTTTGAGTGGAGTCTTGGTCTGTGATTCCACGTAAGGTACTTTGAAACTAAGCTGACTGGAAAGGTTGAGGATGAGAGAGGGTAATGGTAGAAATCCTTGTTGACCAGTGGACGGCTGGTAGGACAGCGAGTCTTGGCTCACTGGTAATACATCCTGACCGAAACAAAGAGGGAAATTGTCTTACATCAGGTTGTTGACATGAACTATTTGTTTCAATCCTCGCTCCCTCTAACTCTCTCTCTCTCTCTCTCTCACACACACAAACACACACACACACACACACACAAACTCTTATGATTCCAAGGCTGTGAGTACCAAGCTCTGTGCGCAAGAAGGGATTTCCTCTTAGACTGAGCAAATTCAGGTTCATCACGCCAAGTCGGCACTCAAGAAGACGGTAACAATGATCCCATGTGGCACGGTGCCTTGCACTGTCGCTTCTCAACAACAAGGTCCAGGGTTTAATTCCTGCATGGGGCCTTGTTCCGTGCTCAGGTGTCTCTCGGGCCCTTCTGTGTACAGCGTACATGTTTTCCCTGTGCTCATCAGGATATAAAAACATGCAGAACAGACCGTTCTCCTGCCCATGTTCCTGGCCAGGATAAGGGTGAGCACTTGGACTTGGCCCCTGGGCGCTGCTCCTGGCTGCCCTGGGAGGAAGGGCGGATGGGAAGCAGAAGGATGTGTTCTCCACCGTGATGTGTTCCACGATGGTTGTGATAAATTAAGGGCTTTTATGTCCACCATGAAGTGATCTGATAGGAATAATTATTAAGTCTGTCATTGTAATTCCTCTCCAGTCGTCTGGGCTGTGCCCCCCCCCCCCCCCCCCCCCCCCCAACACACACACACATGACAGAAAGGTTTCCCTCATGACAGGAAGGTCAAATTCCATCTGAGACCAGCTGTCAATCAAAAGATGACTGGGGGATAATACTATCTCAGCTTACAAAGAAATGAACATCAGATCACATCACAACCTTTCTGATTGGCTCACAGTTGTCACGTGATGTGCTCTGGGTCTGTACCCATTGGTCTGGAGCAAGAACCTGCCAACAAGAGGGTGACAGGAAGTAGGTGGTGTTTGATCATTGTTCCCGTGGCACCCACACACCCCTCATCCCCCACTCACCCCAGCTGTGGTGGCCCTGCAGGGCTGTGTGTGTAAGAGAGATAAGAAAGCAAGAGAAGTGAATGTATGTGTGGGACGCATAATGTTGCCCCCTCTCACAGATGAGTAATCTGCCCTGCCAGCTCCTCTCCCCTGGGTCCTAGCCCCTGAAACTCCCCACATGACATCTTCTTCCCATAACATTACAGACACAAGCACACACACACAGACACACGGACTGTTTATATTTCTCTTCCTGTCAGGGAGGGGGTGGGGGCAGGGGAGGTCTAGCTAAGGAACGTCATGTGCGTCCGTAGAATTCCGCAGAAGGTCGTTCACTGCTGCTGATCCTCCCCAACTTTCTAATGAAGTGTCCGACCCCCCCAACCCCCCTCCCTCCTCCCCAAAGAACACAGATTAAAAACAGAGGTGGTAAACCGGAGGAGTATATCTGGCAAGGTAAAAGAGTGGGCTGAATATCTCTCCTGAACTGTAACTCAACAGTTAATCTAAACTAATCTGTTGGTAGTCTTTAGTTTAATCTGACTACACAGTTAAAACATTTATGTTCTCCATCCTCGCTTTTTATGCTCCTTTAAACCTACCTTCAATCTTTCTCTTTCCCTTATTGCTCTGTCTCTCTCTGTCACTCTCTCATTCTGTCTGCCTCCTTTCTTTCTCTCTCTCTCAGAACAGTGATCTATGGGATGTCTAACTCCTTGTGATTGTGCAAGATGGCATAGCGGGTGGGTGGAGGCAAGTCAGGGAAGATGGTGATTACTGTGTGTGGGGGTGGAGAGATTGAGTAGGGGAGCCTGTAACCACGGAACCACGGGGAAATACTTCATTACCTGAGAAGAGATTGGCTTCTATGTAGGTGGGTCCACCCGAGACAAAAGGAGAGAACGATCTCTGTATTGTGTGATTGTTTGATAGGCCTGTATACTTAGGAGTCAGTGTCTGAGGTCTCTGTTTACAGTAATTGTCATAGAGTGTAGGACCAGTCTGATATTTCTGGAAATCATCCATATTCAGAACCCATGTCAGTGACCCAAGTCATTTTCTGTTGGATTCTTCCTACTACTAATGGTACTGCCAGCATAAGCACAGATGATGTACTGTACAATACACAACCTTACAGCCTCTCAGACATACAGGATGTTAATGGACATCTCAGTACCATACGCTCAAAGCATCGGCAAACAAGCAGGACTGTTTGCTAAAAGCTTTGTCTTGAAAGGGAAGGTTGGTCTTTTGTGAAACACTATCTGTCGTATTTATCCCACAGGTCATGACTAAGACTATAATGTGTATAATGTGTTCACAAAGTGTGAACAGACACAGAGTGGCCATACACAAAAACACATTATCTAGGTTCTGTTTGTTGAAGAGGGAAATGTCTCAATTGGCAATTTACAACTTGGCATCGCTCTCGGGTAGGTCTTTTGATATCCATTACGGTAACAATCTGTTCCCCACCCATTGTAGAGCGTACAATTACCTGCAAGTAGAGAAATACTGACATGTCACACGCAAAGAACCTTAGTACTCAGAATGTGGAAGAAGAACACATAGCCTGCAGCTCAGAGATTTCTGAATGATAACAGCTGCCAAACGTGACACAGTGACTTGCTCCCACAGACTCCCACAGACTCACACACACCAAATCACTGCATGCATGCTTGTCTGCCTATTGTAATAAATACCCTCCACTACCCTCACTTCCAACCCCCCCTCCCCTATATACTCACAGACACACACACATGCATACACACACAACCCATAAATACTGTAACTACAAGGGGTTGAGTTTGAACCTTGTAAAAACCCATTTAGGAAATGAACCTTCTCTAATTGAAATGCATTTATCTGTCAAACATTCAACTGCTGAAGAAAGAGGAAGGGGAGGAGGAGATGGAAGTGGAGGAAAAGAACATGAAATAGGAATAGGGGTAGAAAGTGGAGGTGGGCGTAAAGGAGGATGAGGATTTGTCACCGGAAATGATGATGTCACCCAAAGGTCCCCAAATATCAATATCTGACATAGGCAGACCGGCGGGTGGGCAGACAGACAGACAGACAGACAGACAGACAGACAGACAGACAGACAGACAGAGAGACAGACAGACAGACAGGCAAGCACAGAAAAATAGACAGGCAGGCAGACTGACAGATTGTGGGCTGATGGCCAAAGTTCTGCATTGCTTCAAGGACAGCAGGTCAGCGGTGAGGCCTTAATCAATGAGAAACACAATAAATGTTCCTCATCGTCATAACATTTTCGATGGAGACTGAAAGAGGAGCCATAAATGCTAAGTCCATAAAAGTGCCCTTCATTTTCAGAGGAAACTCTGCATCTTACCCCTCTCTTTTTCTCTCTCTGTTTTTCTCACTCTCTTTTTCTCTCTCTGTTTTTCTCACTCTCTTTTTCTCTCTCTCTCTCTCTCTCTCTCTCTCTCTCTCTCTCTCTCTCTCTCTCTCTCTCTCTCTCTCTCTCTCCCCCGCTCTCTCTCTCGTCCTCCATCTAGTTTAACTTGTGAAAGTCGTGGGGAGGTGTACAGGGGAGTTTGGGGCGGCTGTGATCAGTCATGTCGAGGGTACAGGGTTTGGGTTAATGAAACTGTCGTCTTGAGTGGAACACGCCACTTCATCTGCAGAAGCTTAGCGCTCAGCCCCTTCCTCACCTCAGAGCCTGCACCGAACACATTCATCCCAGTCTGGACACACACACTCAGACACACACTCAGACACACACTCAGACACATGCACACACATGCAGGTGCACAAATTCAGACACAGAACCACTTACACACAAAATTACACACATATTCAGTTATATTTATAGTAGCAGAAAGAGAGAACGGCATCAAATTCTGCTTAATCTGTTTTTAATGTGCAATTACTGTGTCTGTCACAGTGCTTTACAGGGTGGTAATTTATTTCCGCTGGTGGAGGGTAAACTGGAAGGTGGGAAGAAAAGAAGAGGAGAAGAAGCGAGAGAAGGGAGAGGAAGGAGGAAGACAAGGAGGAGTTCCTTATTGTTTTGTTCTCAGATGGATGCTGATGGATTCTATAGATGGACCAAAATGCGACTGGGCAACATTTCCTAAAGACTTTCAACATCTCCAACTAAACAGAGCAACAGATGAAGATTGAGAGAACAACCTGGAGAACAAGCTTCACAAAAGCAGCACTTTTACATTTGAACAGATTTAGCTGGCTGTGGCTGATACACTCAATACTCAATTATCTTTACTATCTAAAAAGCTAAGATAAGTCTCTCTTTCACTTTCTCTTTCTCTCTTTCTCTCTCTCCCATTCTCTCTGTCACTTCCTCTCTCTCTCTCTCTCTCCCTCTCTCCCTCTCTCCCTCTCTTTCTCTCTCTCTCTCTCCAAAAAGTATGATGTGGCATCAGGCCTGGCTGCTCTTTCTTCCACGTGTGGAACAGTCAGAGTGTTGTAACAGTCAGAGTGTTGTAACAGTCAGAGTGTTGTAACAGTCAGAGCGTGTTGTAACAGTCATAGCGTGTTGTAACAGTCAGAGTGTTGTAATAGTCAGAGTGTGTTGTAACAGTCAGAGTGTTGTAACAGTCATAGCGTGTTGTAACAGTCAGAGTGTTGTAACAGTCAGAGTGTTGTAACAGTCGGAGTGTTGTAACAGTCAGAGCGTGTTGTAACAGTCAGAGCGTGTTGTAACAGTCAGAGCGTATTGTAACAGTCAGAGCGTGTTGTAACAGTCAGAGCGTGTTGTAACTGTCAGAGCGTGTTGTAACAGTCAGAGTGTTGTAACAGTCAGAGCGTGTTGTAACAGTCAGAGCGTGTTGTAACAGCCTCAGCCTTTCCCTTCAGAGGAGAAGCTAATAAGGTCCTCACAATACACATGAGCAAATACACATTCACACACTCAAACCATACCAAACACACAGCCACAGATGCAGCCACACAGGGCCAGCCCTAGGGTTTTGGGGTCCTTAAACAAAAATAATGTATAAGGACCGTTTAATTGGCAATTTTTTTTTTACCAATGTTTTTTGGGGGGCCCCGAAAGAAATGTTATGTTTGTTTATTGGGTCGGGCCTGCCCTGCAGCCATAAACACAAAAATAGAAACAAAAGTACACACACACACACACTGACATGCATGCACCCACAGGCAGAGCGACACAGACTCATACACACACACCCCTTATCTACAACAGATTGAATTGGTTGGCTTTTGTTTAAAAGTCAACAGTGAGTACAAAGCATTCAGTCTCAGTGAAGAGTGGGGGTTCAGTTCAATACATTGCTATGGCCCCTATTTTTCCCTTGAGGTCCTGTGGCCCTATTTTAGAGCATCTCTCCATCCTGCACCCCTACCCTACCGTAGGAAGAACAGAAGCCCTCGCAGCTCCTGAGCCCCTGCGAGTGAATCCTTTGAGTTTTTTCATGAGCCATGAATTGCTCTTTTTGTGTTTACACCATTTCCTACTTTCGGGGAGCTGACAGGATTGGACAATCGGGGAGTTTTAGGATGCAACAGGATGCTCAGAACACAATGCGGAGACACGGTCTGCCAATTCTGTCTGCAGCAATCTGTTTCTTTGTCAGAGAGAGGGGATTCTCAGCAGAACTCTGGACATGCGCCATTAATTACAAAAATGAAGAAAATCCTCTCCACCCAAGCCGATTTGTCATTTGTTTGGTTTCCCACGATTTGAGGCTTTCCTCCACAGGGATTATAAGAAGTTGATTTAGACCCAGTGTCTCTCACTTGTAGCCCAGCACCCAAGAAGATGTTTTCCACCTGGACATAGAGGTCGTAAAGATTCAGACCTTCATCAGCAGTTCTGTTCTACTGACTTATTGTAGCTCGTAGGATACTGTACAGATCTCTATCGTAGCCTACCTTTCTTATCACATAGCTTTTATGATTTACGCTGTTCTGTTCATAGCTACAAAAGTAATACATTTACACAACACCTACAGAGTAGACTAGAGCAGAGACTCATAGATTTATGTGGTCTCTCCAGAGTTGAAAGCTGTGCCTTTAATTTGGGCCTGAAAGTTGACAGAGTAGCAGAATTGCTTGTCCCTTTCTCTCTCACACACGCACACATACAATCACACACACACACACATTCCCTCAGCAGGGGAGCAGAGGTTGCCAGCAGAGGCAGTGTAGGAGGTGGAAGGCTAGTCAGGGAGCTGTCAGTTGTTTGGCATTTCATATATATAGAAATAAACCAAAATGGACGTGAATTGATTTATTTACTGTAAAGAGCAACATTTCCTCCAGGCGACTGCTTGAGTACATGAGTTTGAGTTCTTGAACATACCGAAGCATTCTCATCATTGGGATTTGCGTAATTATGCGTAATTTGCGGTATGAACACCTACACATGCGTTTTATACATTTGTCTCAGGAGGCTATAAAGAAAATGGTGTATTTTTTCAGTGATTAAAAAGTTACTTTGAGGTTTTTCATCATATGTAGTCATTGTTCCATCTCACTCTTTTTTCATCTTTCAAGTCTCTTTATGTTGCACTGACGATAGTGATGTACCAGTCTCTCAGAAATTGTTTTATGTTACAAGAATGCAAAGAGAAATGTATTTCCCTGTTACGTTCTCTTGAGTGAACTGAAAATGTGGCAAACATCCCTACAGCTTCCCACGTTGGTCTGAAAAGGAAATTCCTCCACTGATCAATAAATAACAACCACTGCACAACAACTAGGTTAACCTTGTGTTACACAATAATCCTCAGAGTACATCTACACCTGAATATAAAATAGATTTTTCTCCTGTTTGTTTGCAATGGAAATATATCAATCCCTGTTCATTTTCCAGTCGTCCCTGCAGAGAGATTGAAAACCAGGACAGCTAATATAACCCATCAGGGACTCATTTGCACATGAATGTAATAATAGGTCCATGTTTGAAAACGCCCCACCAGGAAATGTTTGTTATCTCGCTGCCCACTCTCTTGTTTTGTCCACGGGGGGAGATTTACCATGTGTATGCACCCGGTGAACAGACCCACCGGTCTGCCAATCACACACCCTGCGGCCCTGCAGTCACTCAGATACCGTATGTGTTTGGCTGAGCTGTGGAATCCTCACACTGTACTGAACAAACATAATGTTCATTAAGTGGTCGGCTCCTGTTTATTTGACAGTAAATGTTTATGAAGGAACGTAACCTTAGGTGTTTGTTCAGCTTTCCTGCCTGTCCATTCCTATGTTATTCCAATTAGACTGGCTACCTCGCTCTGTTTCAGTGATGTGTCTTTGGGATGTGGAATTGAATCACAGCGGCCCCTCTATAAACACACAGCTGACATTCTGCTCTTTTGTGTCTTCTGATTAGTCACTCATTCACTTGACCTGGAATTGGCTTGTCAATAAAACAATACAGAAACATTTAGAATTGCTGTCTACACTGAATGGTGTTAAGTGTTGTCTCCAGAGACAGTGGGTTTCTCATTGTTCCAATCATAACTGCAATTCGGAACCAAATTGTTGAGTACAATGAGAGATATACCACAGTACATGCACTTAATTGCCATCCTTTATGCAGGTTTTGACAACGTTGCATCTGTTTAATATGTAAACTTATTATGAGAGTGTTCAAGACTGTGTATGAAGATAACCCAATTTCTGAGCAACTTCCTTTTTATATAATGGGATGTTGTCAAGCCAAGGCTAATCTTCAAGCTCATCGTTGAATGTTTCTTGGCTTCTTCTGTTGCTGGTTGTCACACTCTGAAAATGGATTTCTGCTGTTTGCGACAACAGGGTACGAAGAGGAAATGTCTCCAGATGTTCTGACGAAGGGTTGTGACTCTTGACACGTTAAGAAATATAACCTTGTACTCCGAGAACAGACATGTCTGAGGGAAGAAAACGTTTGTTTACTACGAACTTACACAGGCAACAATGGCCAACCTGTTCAGTCCTCGGGGTTAGCAGCAATGTGTGGTCCATAGGCTGTGTGAAACCCTTTTGACCTTTTTGCTCAGAAAAGAGCATCAATAATTCATCCAAAGTTCCTGAATTTGCATCACTCCCCTCTGAATATTTATCCACCGCTGAGAATCATAACAGATGAACAGGGTCTTGCTTGTGTGTGGTTATCTAACTTTTAAATCACTCCTGCCTCTACTCATGTTTATGAAATCCGCCGGGGTCGCTGTCAGAAAGGATTATTTTAGGAGTCAGAGAAGGAGTTTTCTTTTTGAGGGAGGACACTGAGACCATGTTTAGAAGTGACAGGTCTGTCCCCTCCTACACGGTGGGTCTCTGACAGAGGAGATTCCTATTCAAAAGCTTGCGCTGTTGCTAGCATGGGACGCCTGTGATGAGGAACCCTGCATGCCAATGTTCCTCCAATCTTACGGAGATTTCGAGAGAAAGGATTTCGAAGGAAAGAGAGAGTTAGGGAGAGGGAGAGTGAAAGAGAGAGGATGACAGAGACAATGCCTGGTTACTTCCTTCAGAAAGAAGAGCTGGGAGGTTCCTTACCGTGTACATGACAATTTCCTCTCAGATGGTCCATTCGACAAGTTTGAGGGACATAACCTTGAAGGTCAATGCAGCGCATGGGGTGGCTCTGGTTCAGATCCTGGGAGATCGGTAGGAACAGATGGAGGAAGGTAATTGAAATAAGATAGGAATCTGTCTGGATAAGCAATGGAATGCTGCACATCACTCACTCAGAACTAGGGAGGGAGGGAGGGAGGGAGGGAGGGAGGGAGGGAGGGAGGGAGGGAGGGAGGGAGGGAGGGAGGGAGGGAGGGAGGGAGGGAGGGAGGGAGGGAGGGAGGGAGGGAGGGAGGGAGGGAGGGAGGGAGGGAGGGAGGGAAGGAGGGAGGGAGGGAGGGCGAAGAAGAGAGAGAGATGAGGGGAGAACACGGATGTTCCCAGTGAGGCAGGGCACTGCCTCTCCTTCTCACACGATCGTATTAAGTGATTAAGAGAAGGAGCATAAACTCTGATGTTCATTATCTGACTGCATCCAAGCTTAGTCAACCTTGAAAGCAGGGGAGGAGAAGGGGGAGACGGATGTTGACTAGAAGGAGGTTGTAAAGCATTCCCTTTGCTCTGTAGACATCAATACATAGTATAGGGAGGCTTGTGTCTTAAATGTCGTACTGTGTGTCACACGAACGATGAGTGTATGGGCTACATGCTTTGAGAAGCATCACTAGATGTTTCTGTTTTGGCAGAATTGATTCTTGATTGTCAACTAAGTGAAGAAAACAGAAGATAACCAGGCCCCATCCAAAGTCCTCGACACAATCATCTCCTTAGGATTTGTGACAAACAAAACAGCTAGCAGTCAGTAATGCATGGAGGACTTTTTCATTAAAGCTCTCCCATGTGATATTTTGTTTGGGTGACAGGAAGAGGCAAGCAGGAAAACAAAGAGGTGTATCATCATAAGTAGCAGGAGCAAGCTGTTTATTTGTAATAGTACTACTCTCGGCCCAGGGGCTAAGTCCAAGCGCTCCCACGTCCTGGGCAGGAACGTGGGCAGGAGAGTGATTGGTTTTTGCATGTTTTTATGTGGGGTGCTCTGTGGAGAAAACCCATGTGCAAACCCCACACAGACAGACCCAGAACACAGCCCTCCTGAGCACTGGCAAGTCCCAAGCAGGAATCAAACCTAGAACTTTCTAGCTGCAAAGAGGCAGTGTGAGGCAGGGCGAGGCAGGGCGAGGCAGGGCACCACAACGTGTGTGAGCGTGTGTACAGTATGCGTTTATATGTTTGAGTATACATTTAGAGCTTATATGTTTCTGTATTCATGTACAGGTTATATGTTTGTGTATATATGTAGAACTTATATGTTTGTGTATTTATGTAGAGCTTATTTGTTTGTGTATATATGTAGAGCTTATATGTTTGTGTATATATGTAGAGCTTGAAGCTAAAGTAAACGCTCACTGTGCTCATCGATCTCTCCTCGATCATAGACTCCATGGTCTCCAGCACTCACACACCCTCCAGGGCCTTCATTAATGCAAGATTGCACTTAAAAACACCCGTGATGAGTCATCGCAGATAACAAGGATGGTGTCTTTGAGATGGTAATTAGATGTATGACATAAAACGCCCACCACGCTCTGCTTCTGCAATCATCGGGCCCAGAAGAGATGGCTGATAAGATGATTCGGCAACGCTTGGCATGTCTTATCTGGCCTGGTAGTATGAGGAGTGGTCACACCCTCTCTGCAGCCAGTTGTCCTTTTGCATGTTTTGATTTGTCAACCAAACGCTATATGCAATCACAACCCTCCAAGGTGTGAACATAAAATGTGTGCGTGTCTTGTCAGCTAAATGTAAAGTATATGTGTAACCGTCTTTCACAAGTAATTAAACAAGCATGCAAGGTCATGTCTACATAATTAAACAAAGTCTCCCTGTCAATACCGTACTCCCATACGTTAATCATGAATATTTCCAGTAACAATCCTTTTTAATGGCTATAACAAGTGTGCAGCTTCCTTAATTGGATGAATTAACCCTCCAGAAATACTAGAGAATACCAGACTGCCAAAACATCTTCACTTTAAAGCTTCTTAAGGAGAGTTCATGTTGTCTACTCTCTGTGCTGCAACTTCTTCATTGTCCATTATACTCAGTTCTGTCAGCAACAGCAACCCAGTAACACAAAAAACTTGACTCAATTAAAACAATTATGTATTCACTACATTCAACTCAGAGGAAACCATTTTGATTTCAAATGACGAGGGAGTAGTTATTCCACAGCAACCGCAGTAAGAACAACTCTGTGACATCGAATCAGTAGCGTGCATGACCTGGTCGAGCGCACCCCCATAACCAGAGCAAACTCTCTTTTTTAGATCATTGATATGTGTGTCTAGCTGAATACTACTCTCTATACTCTCCAAAGGACATAG
Source organism: Hypomesus nipponensis (assembly GCF_054491055.1). Classification (NCBI taxonomy): domain Eukaryota; kingdom Metazoa; phylum Chordata; class Actinopteri; order Osmeriformes; family Osmeridae; genus Hypomesus; species Hypomesus nipponensis. Next base: position 5,591,845 of record NC_140368.1, on the reverse strand, counting down.
AAAGCTAGTGTCATCAGTCTGTACGGATACACAGCATCTGAAGGCTAGTTAAGACTTCTCAGCTTAATGATACCTTCCTAGCTGTGTCTCCTCTGTTTATTGGTCTGCCATTAGACACTGGGTTCCTTCAGGTCCTCCTCCTCTCCTGGTTAAGTCCAGGCCTGGGAATCACAACCACAACAAGACAGACTGTATAATGAGCCTCTTGTTAGAGTTACTCCACACCTTCACCATGACTGCTGTCGTGTCCAGCACAAAGCACAGAGGCAATCAAAAACGATACAGAGCATCCAGGTATGTGGTAGTACGTTCATGTTTTGATTTCTCCTTCATTCCCTGCAGGATCTGAAGGTAATCTACCCCTCTGTGTTCCTGGAGGTCACTTAGGAGCACTGATCGACAAAATTAGAAAGGAGCAGTTATCTGTTCCATCTCCCTTTGACCATATATCCATCTACAACACATCTGACAAACCACAAACAGCAAATTAAGTGAAAACAGAGAACCTGTGCCCACATCCTTGAAGTCCTGGCCATCTTGGAGCTCTGTGTCTAGGGTCATATTGATAAGAGAGCCACTGAGGTGGGTGTTCTCCCTGGCTCCCCTGCTCTGATAAGGAAGCATCCTCTCGCTCCAGCAGCACCCCAAGGCTGGGCTGTCTGTCAGTGTAGCCAGCTTGATAGTAAACACATCCGTTTCCATTTCAGTCAGGGACCGTGACAGCTGTTTTGCAATTAAGAAAAACATGTTTGGTGTTTACACTCTGCACGGACACTGAACAAATGATTTACTTTTTCTCTCATCCGAGAACGTCTGGTTTGTATTTTTTCAAGAATTATCAGTGTATGTTTGTTGTTGTTATTGTTGTTGTTGTTGTTTGTTGTTGATATATGTTCTATTTGCCTGTGGAAACAGAGCGGTTGATGAAACGTTGATGGTCTGCTGCCTTGTTTCCGAAATGAAAACCCTGCCGGCTCTGAGACTATGTTTAGAAAAGCAATAACACAGCAAAGAGATGTGAGTGGATTACAGTACTGTACTCGCCACACATTTTCTTCATTTCCTCATCATAAATGTAAGCATTCCCACAATGTCGAAGAACCACATTTACCTGCTTTGTTTCCCTTCCTCTTCAGTCAGTAATCAAATCCAACAACTCTTAACTGGAGTTACACAAGGATCAGGAATGTCTATTTGTTCCAATAAACTGTGTAAATGTTTACATTTACCATCATTATGGTGTCTGTTTGTTTTTGTCAAAATTCCACACCTTAAGCTTCATCTTGAAAAAATAATAATATGAAAATGAAATTAAAATACATGGAGCCTGGCAAGTTCTCTTGTTTTCCACAGTAGAGAGTTCCGCCTTTTCGCAAATACACACATAAAAAAATAGGATGACTTACTAGACACTCCAGGCACCAACAAGTATCTGAAAGTATTGAATTCCTTGACAGTCGACTACCTGAGAGTGCTCCTCCAGACTCTCCCTTGCCTCTCCACCATCCCTCTTCTCCCTTCACCTGGGGGAAAACATCTGACCTCCTGTCAGCCGGTGGCTGGCCGTCACCATATCTGCCCCCTGCTCAAATCAGATTGATGGAGGCCTCCCAGTGTCAGCAGCCCTTGAGATAAACTAATCAGAGTCCGTCTGGTTCAGACAGATGGCGGAGAAGGAGAAACTGAAGCTAATGGCATCAGTCAGGCTATAAAACGAGCAGAATGATGAAGGATAATTGCGCGATGGGATTTGTGATAATTGTCTGACTGTTGTTCACTTGATGAAGGCAAGGAACACATTATAGATGGTCTGTAGTACTGACCTAAAAAAACTATGTAGTCTGAAAAAATGCCTATCCTGACCCTAACAGTGACCCTTAACCACAAATTGACCTTCAGGTCACCAAACCAACGTGGCACGTTCCAACCCTAAAGCTGAGGTTAAGGTTTGTTAAATCTAACAGTAGGGGAAGGAGACAGCTGTTAAAAGGAAACAACTTCAACCAGACTGTATTGAGGTGCCAAAGGATGGACAGAAAGGACACATAATCCAGTAATCGATATCCAGGCCATCTCAAGCCTTCTTGGTTTCTCAGAGTGGTATTGCTGACGTGCCAAGAATATGTTAAAAGACTTAGTTGCCAAAACAAAGTTCTTAAAGAGATGGAATCAATACATTACTGAGTCTCTGAAGTAATTGGGAGGATGGTTGGAGAATTTGTTAGCTTTAGTGTCTGCCTTCCCTTCAGATCTAATTGTGGACATTATGTCAACATCAAAGACACATTGTCCTTAATAAGGACTATGTGACAAATGTACAGTGGTTAGATTCAAAAGCACATTTATTATGGGTAGCCAATACTGACAACACAGCTTTAGAGTTAACTTGTCATCTTCAAGACAGGCCAAAACACCACTAAGACAGCCAGCATCTGTGAAGACAACCAACATACCTCCATTCATGCTGTACATCCTTCTTCCTGAGGAACAAACAAAAATGTATCTATCTCAACACCTCCTGCCGGGGTACTGCCTTGGAAAGCCCCTCACCAGACTGGAGGGTCAGAAAGGACCCGGGCCAAGGCTGTCCTGCACGTGCCTGCAGTGAATCACCTTTCCTGGGAAATCACCCACCTAAGTGAGAGAGACTGTGTTTACAGGAAACAGACACAAAAAAACTGTCCCACAATGTTGGTATAAAATTGGCTAATTGGACAGACTGGATCTGTAACTAGAGCTCAATTTCTGGGGAAATTGTGAGGTGAGGGAAAAGGTGAGGAAAAATGGTCGGAACCTACATAACTTCCTCTTAAGTTATTCCCTTCTAGTTATATTTGTAAGCATTTACTCATGTTGCATTCATTCATTACTAAATAACCCCTTTGAGAGAAGATTATTCTAACAAAGTTGTTGCTGGAAGCCAGGGCCTGTGGCGTTTCTGCAGCTGTCTTACAGCTATCTCCCAGAAGTTAAAGACTGATGTTCTAGTACTGTAATCGCACGCGGGTTTGTGACTTCTATACGTTGTGAGTAACGTTTCTGACTGTGGCTACTTAGTTAGCTACCGTGAGCTTCACTTTTCGCCACAAAAACTTAAATCATGCCTAAACCATCATATACATGACCTAATAATTGACAATGGGCAATGATCAAGATTATATTATAAGGTGAAGTAACTGGTAATTGTAATAGAGTTATTTAAATCGAAAATGTTAAACGATTTGAGTTTAAAAGGGAGGAGCTTCAGAAATGTTTTAAATGCATGTTTTATCTCAGCAGTAGTAAAACCTGCTGTATCAAGTCAAAGTGGAGCCAGGGCTCTGGGTTCTAACAGCCTTCTGTGCTCTTCAAAGCTGTGCAGATGACACATCGTTTGAATAACAAAGAAAAAACTATTGGTTAAAGGTCTACCCTGAAATCGCAAAGCAGTTGCAGAGGATTGCATGATCACTGCATACCTTATACAATTCTCGATAATTTAATTCATATCAATCCCAAGTGTGATTATATTACATTTTATGGCCTTCAACGTGTTGCAAAAGCTACCTGGCCAACAGAACACCAAATCATTTAACTCTGTAAAATACCATGTGGCAAACATCCTGTGCTATTATGTTAATGTGGCCTAGTGGTTTTACTCAGCATAATTGTTTTTAACTGGACCAGACAGCAAGCAGAAAGTGTCACGCAGAAAGTGTCTAGCTAGGCAGCAGTACTGGAGCTACAGAGCTACTTTAGCACAGGGCTGAACCTGGGGGGAATTATGAATCATAGATGACAGAGAGGAAGCAGCTGAACTGTACTTTTTGTTCTCTGTGTTGCTATATTCCAGCTGCTTTATTGTATTTTTCCTTGGACAATGGCTACCTTGGCATTAGTCAATGACAGACTTTAAGATACATTTCCAAACCATCTCTGGAGGTTGAGATCTCTAACCGAGCTCCTCCTTCAAAGGTTTCTAATTTTCCTCTAATCTTTTTCTGTCCTGAAATCTCAGTGTTACTCTCAGTTTATGTTTTGTTCACCTTCATGCGCTTCTGTGAAGCTTTTTTATGCCTTTCAATTCTATCAAAGGTTAATCACTTGTAAATCCAGAAGCAGAAACAAATAGGGTGACCAAGAAGGTATACAAAAGCTTGAGCAGTTTGTTTACAATGTCATTTACTAGTAAGCTACTGCATCCTCTGGTGAACTAAAGTGTCCCTTAAATCGGATAATATTTCTCATCTAACCGCTATATTATCCTCGCCGTACCGCCTCAGACGACAGACAGAAACCTTTTAATGGACACTTGTTTCATCAGCTCTTTATTAATATTGCCTGAGGGGTAGAGGAGAGAGCTTAATTTTGTCATGAACATGAGGTAGTATGGAAAGCAGTTTGGCCATTACTTTATCAAAGTCATGGAGATTTCATAAATGTGGACGGTGGTCCACATTCAGGTGTGCCATAAGATATGAAAGAGATGGATGAGATAGTATAGTGAGTGAATATGGGATTGTATTTGAAGGTTGTTAGATTTATTTACTGACTTAAAGCAGGAGGCTTACTGGAGCTGAATAAACAGACGGGCTGAATGCGATGTCACAGAAATCCTCTCCTCACAATCATGTCTGATTCACTACTCAAGGCTTATGTTGAATTGAAACCAATCCTCACTGCAGCAATCTCCTGACAAAACTAGAAGAGTTTTGCAGGCCAACGTCAGAATCTCATGTCCCCAGTGGAAGTTGTTGTGAATCGGAGCACATCCAGTCCTTATCTAGGACTGCTGGGCCTAGATCGACTGCCACAGATACAGTGAAAGCAAGTCTCGAATATGAATGACAAAAAGTGGCAGGCGAGTTTTGGACGGCAAAAAAAACCACTAGTGTCCACTAATTCCCTGTGACAAATTCAAAGACGTCTCCGTTAATACCAGAGATGATAAGGGCCGCATGCCGAGCAAAAGATGGGGCCAGAACCGGTGGATTCTCCTCCCCCAGCAGACAGGGTGAGAGACCAGAGATGAGTTCAGAATTAGATTCCGTTAATGAGCTGTGATAATCACCTCCTGTGGTGGGGATTGACAGAAAGATTGAACATGATACTTCTGCTGAAAGAGGTTTCAAGGTCACTTCCTGAGTCCTCCCACAGCAGCTTGAACTGATCTGTCAACAACAACTTGTACCTGAACAGATCCACAGAGGCCTGATCTAGCTTAATCACACCCATAATTGTTTCTTAATTGTATCTTAATTTCTTTAACTATTGTTTTTAGTTTTTATGATGCTTCAGATGGTTTCACAAACATATCTTCAGCCGAGGCAGGAGGGTAAATTAAAAGCAAAACAAACAACATTGTGAGTGTCAAGAGATGGTGCAGTCCAATATACAGTATAATGTAGATTGTATCTCCTTCATAACCACCATGTAACTTCCCAACATGCTGATAGACTATATCCATTTCTACACTCTCCTTGGCACCAGCCAGTCCAGTCACACAGTGCCTATCCCTTCACTCATTCATTCTCAGTCACTAGTGAATATATAGGAGGGTAATTAATATCTATCAAATGAGATGCTGTCTACCTCATCTTAGCTTCACTGCAGTGTAATCTCCTTCAGACACCCATGGCAATCAGCAGCGCCCCTAATTGGCAATCAGTTTGTTTGGCTCTGCCTCTTCATAAATATTGTTGACAATATTAATAACAAGACGTACGTAACCCAATTTTGTTTTTTTTAGGCCATCAGCTTGGAGACAAGATACAGTTTTGTCCTCAAGATACCCTTCAGTGTACTTGTCCACTGTGGCAACCTGGTATTCCTGTTGCTACTCACTTTCCATTCTGCTTTAGAGTTCACTTTATGGATGCTCTTCAGGGGCTTTCTGGCTGGTACTGGGATTGAAAAATCTGATCTGTGATTACCCCCTAAGCACTCGCCTTTTCTTCTTTTGGTTGTTGATTTTGAGATGGCTAATTCCCTCTGAAGTTTTGGACAGATCCTGTCCTTCCCATTGATTTGCAATGGGCTGGGTAATGTGCAGCCCATTGCAAATGTCAAAATGTTTCACAAGACTTCATTCCTGTCTCGCTCCTTGCAGTAGAGACACCGCCGTGCAACCCTGCACCAGAAGAACCACTGTCTGTACCAAAGCAACCTTAAGCATGCCGCCACACCAGGCCACACACATAAACAGAACCAAAAGGGTTCCGGTATCGCACAGGACCTCTTGTGAGCACATGGGCTTCCTGCATGAACCATGCTTTCTGAGAAACCGCTCCGTTTATCTCGTTAACTGAATTAATTTAAGCAGCGACATAACAAAAGGATTCTGACAGTCATTAAGCAGTGTCTTCATGTGTTCCGGGGCTCCAGTAATTGAATTCTGACTAATCCACCGGTATTCTGGGCTGAAGGGCCTTGTTTTGGAAGAGAGATCATTTGCACCGGCTGGTTAAGCACATTGATCGTGGAGATGAGTTGTGCCACAGTTATGTGGATACATGCTGGAGTTAGTGTTCTGTGCATGGTTGACTGGTTGCTGACCCACAGAAACTCTCTGGAGGTGACTGCCTGTTTTGAATCTAGCCCAATGACAATATTACCCAGCTGACATTTATAATAAAATTTACTCTGAATAAAGTATGCACACTGTTTACAAGAGATGTCTGAGACTTGTCTGTACTGTGCCTCTAAAAGTCCATTCCGTAGAGTAGTCTTTGTATTGATCAGTAAAGTATGTTCCATTTGCTCCAGGGATCAATCTTGGTGTCATGGCCTCTTGCCAATTTTGCCAACAAAGAGTATTGTATGTTCATGGCAGCCGCCCAGATGGCTCAAAACAAACGCCACCCCCACCCAGCAGTCTGTTTCATTGTGTTGTTTCTATGGCTGGACGCTGGGTTCTGGACATGACATGTGTCTAAATAAAGGAGGGCGCCTGCTTCTTCACAATGGGGGAAGCTTAGATGGAGGGATGGTGGCACAGAGAGAGGAGCTTAGGAATGGAGAAAGGCAGTAAAAGACAGGAAACATTTGGTACAGATAGAAGGATTGAGGGCAAGGAGGAATGCAGATCAAAAATCTCTTTATATAAATTTGGGAACATAAAGGAAGGAATGGCTGGATGAGTGGACAGAAGGATGGACCGAAGGATAGGCAGATAGACAGACATGGATGAATGGATCCATGGATCTGGGTTCTCTTACCAGAAAGCCTCTCCATAGTGTTGTTTAAAGGCAGCTTCTGGAACACCTCAAAAGTTCTAGAACCAAAGAAAATGTTGCTCTGCCAAAAAATGCCATTCATCTTTCGCCCCATGTAAATGGTGGCAGGTCCACAATGGACAAAGACCAATTCATCACTCTCATTGAATTTCACCTGCTACTCTGATGTGCAGTTTTATAGGTGTTTTGCTGCAACATACTCGGCCATAAGTCAATAAGTAATTACTGTTGTGTGTTTACCAGCTTGTCTTTATATCCATGTGCATAAATCACTTGGATTACCTAGACAGCACAGCCATATCTTTTCGATGGGTCGAATGCTTTGTAAATGTCTTGTCTGGTATTATGCACTGTAAATGGATTCTGCAACGACACTGGAGTAGACAGGCTCGCTCTGAACTGCATTTACAAAACTAACAACATCCATCTAGTCGTGAACTTTTAGTAACTGCCTTTCTGGATGAGGGATGGTAGCGCTATCTCAGAACCTCTAAGACCTTGAAGAGTAGCTTAGGGTTCATCACTTATGAATGAAGAGGGACCATGTCAAAACGTTTAGGAGAAAGCAATTAATTGCTTAGTTAATTTCAGTGCAAATTCATTCAGTGTTAAAGTATATAATTAGAACCAGAATATATAAATTATCAAGTATTTTAAAACAAAATGGATGAGATTCACAACCAGAATATATATATATATATATATATATATATATATATATATATATATATATATATATATAAAAATTATCAAGTATTTAAAAACAAAATGGATGAGATTCACACTTTTTCCTGTTCTAAGAATAGCCAAGAATTGGATGACTATAGTCTGAAAAATCAGCAGTCTGGTTAGCTCTCTAAGGGAGGTTGCAAAAGCTAAGATGCTGATGTAAAAAAAACAATGTAAGGAACTACAGTTTCAAATATGGAAACGGCTGAACAATGACTCTTCATGATAACATCAGAAAAAAAAACACGGACATGCTGAAATGCTACCGCACTTCCTGTGAGGAGTTTTGTGGTCAAGATGGAATTGAGGAGGGAGGGAATAAAGCAAGACACAGAGACGAATCAAGGGAAGAAGGCAAAGAGGAAACCTTCAGTACCACAATCATGAAACACACATGCATGCAGAGAGTGGCGGAACACACACACGCACGCCGAAGCGACTTGTCCCATCCTGTCATCCTTCCTCCCAGGGCAGCCAGATTAGCGATGGCTAGGAGCCAAGTCCAAGTGCTCACCCATATCCTGGCCTGGAGATTGATCTGTTCTGCATGTTTTTTATTGGGTTCTTTGTGGAGGACTCCCATGTAACCGTGGGGCAAGCATTCAAACTCCCCACAAATCGGCCCTGGAGATAGCCCAACCCCCCCCCCCCCTCCCCTCCCCCCTCTGAGCACTAACAGGCCTGGGGTCACTGTGCCTCTGTGAGAGAGACTGAGAAAGAGAGAGGGCAGGAGAAAGAGCGTGGGTGCATATGTGTGTACATTTATCTGTGTGTAATGAATTAGAAAAAAATATTATGTCTTCATCAGTCTACTCCTGGTTACATAAAGGTTGCGTCTTTCGGTTGTGTCTTTCGGTTGTGTTTGTGAGTGAGTGTGTGTACTGTAAGCTTGCATATACTAACTGTGTGTGTGCATCTGTGTGTATGCATCTCTGTAAGTGTGTGTTCATTTATTGTAGGATGACAAATTGTGGCTCTTGCTAGAGGAGCATGAGCGTATAAATTGTAATAGCTGTCATAGAAATGTATTGCTGTTAAACATATTTGGAATAGCCAGGCCATTACTCATACAATATTAGCATTGTGTTGCAATGCTAAAAAGTGGGAGGCAAGGGCCATGCTGTGGTGAATATTCAGCAAACCAGAGACATTGGTCAATTAAGATTTCTTTATTGTGAAGCATCCATCAGGATTATGTAGAGTGTGCGTTGGTCGCAACCTCCAGCTGATTGCCTTGCTGATAGTTCAAATCAAATTCTTGGTGATGTGCGTGTTTGATGGCTGGCCTTAATGACGGGACGTGATATTGTGTTTCTCTGCTGTTGGTTGGTGCCCTTCCTGATATGTGAATGGCCCTCTAAACACAGAGAGAGGGGACGGTGCGAGAAACTGCCTTCAGTTGTGTCTTTGTATTATTTTTTTCTTGCATTTGTTGTCTCGCTGTGCTTTTTAATAATTGTGTTATGTCCACTGTATTGTCCTGTCTCCTGTCCTCTGTTGTAAGCTCTTGGTGTAGAACAATTACCCTTGGGGCAATAAAGGTTTTCATTGATTCAAACATGGAGAGACTGTGTGCTACAGCCCCATGCTTCGCTGTGAAAGGATTACATTGCATTTACATTTATTCATTTAGTAGACACTTTAATACAAAGCGACTTCCAAGAGAGAGCTTTAGAAAAAGTGCATAGACGGTCAATGATCATAAACAACGAGATAGTCCCAAAAACATTGTGGGTAGCCAAATCATGAGCATACATTGTGATAAGCAAATAAGTGCCAATGGGAAGAAACATAAGAGCATGTAGTTAAACAAATTGCAAATTAAACAACATAAATATCAAAAGTGCAAGAGTGTACCTGTAGGAAAGCAAGCAACAAAAATATAATTTACAACGAGTACAAGTAGAGAAGCACAGTTTCAGTGTGCAATTTGATGATCTGTGGGTTGTGTTGAACTTTGTGTTGTTGTCTTTAAGAAGCTTAAAGATTAAAAAAAGAAAAAATATATTTTTTCCTTGTTCTTCAAGACTCCTCCTGTTAACCTCCTCAAAGCCTTTCATGTCAGACAATTAAGAAACGAAAATACAATCATCACTCCCCTCAATACATTACCTCGCCGTGTTATTCCTGTTTGTCGAAAATTACAAACTGAAAAAGAAAGAGTCAAGCCTAATGAGGGAGAAAGAGGGCTGAGATGAAAGCTTTGGTCTATAGAAGCGTTGAGTCATTTCCAGAGACATCAAGGTTCCTAGCTAGGTATACAAAACACAATGGGTCCCTGGAGAGAACACTCAAGACAATGTCTCTAGGCCCCCAGTGGTTGGAGTTACACAATAGAGCAGATATGAGTGGATTATCTGACTGGTGTTCTTCTCTACTAATGCTTCTGTGAGTGACTAGCAGATGCAGTGTTTTTTACTGTTTAACATGGCAAAAAAATACATGTAATTGTCAACCAGAATTTCTGAACCTTGAATTTTTAAAGAGGTGAATTCAAATCTAACAAATTCAGTGGTTTTTAAATTTCTGTATTAAGTATTCAATGCCTTTTTAAATTTAAAATGTTATGTCACTGATTTGCTTATAATAGCCCCCTAGATTTTCAGACAATTTTCTAGTAGTTTATGACAAACAGCTCTTCACAGAGCAGAAAAGGGTTATACCAGGAAATGTGGGGTTCTGTCTACAATCTCCAAGGGTGTTTTAAGTGTCCCTTTTAGGAGAGTAGTTTCACCAGGAAATATAAACAAGTGAGGATGACAAAGATGAACCTTGTCATAATGTTTGCATAGCTGGCCCACGGTTTTGAAGTTGGGATCAAATGCCTCTTAGATCTCAGTTTAATCTCCTCCTTGTTGTGCCTTTGAACACTGTTCAAACAATTCCTCTGTATCCCCACTCTGATGTTACGTGTATGGATGCAACAACCAAGCTGTGTTCTGTCACTGCTTCACAACTTAATCAGCACGTCTGACACGATTGTGTGGAGACGTTTCTGTCTTCCATGTGAATGCAGGGGTCAGATGGCTGAGCGGTTAGGGAATCGGGCTATTAATCAGAAGGTTGCTGGTTCGATTCTGGCCGTGCAAAAAGACGTTGTGTCCTAAGGCAAGGCACTTCACCCTACTTGCCTCAGGGGGAATGTCCCTGTACTTGTTAGTCGCTCTGGATAAGAGCATCTGCTAAATGTAAATGAATGCGGCTGTGAGAAATGACCATCAGAACTGTTGTTCCTTTGAACGCATAAATGACAGAGTTGAGCGCAAGATCATTTGCAATCACACTACAGATCTGCAGTGCCCAGAGGATTTTGCTTCACCGCAAAAGTCTCCCCAGACGAGTGTTTCATCATCCTGACACAATTATAAACAATGGCCGCTATTAATTCCCATACTTTTTGTGAACCACTATCATTAAATGTGACACATTTCAATGAACCAAGAAAACAGACAGTTTAATCAGGACCCCAGAAACCTCCATAGACAGTTTCTGTGTTCTGGTGATGTCAATGTGAATATAGTGCCCATAAGAAACACTCCATTCATCATTTTGATTTGCCTTAATGCTTTAATCTAATCTTGAGATATGCTCTGAATATCATATCTTTTCAATGACAATTTCCTGGAAACGGTTGGAATCCTCTTGCTGAGTCATAAGCTCCGATGTAAAGCTTCCCCTACAGCCTCTCCTACCAGAAATGTACAATATTGAGACACTTCCACAGCCAAACCACTTCAGTATTTAAAGTCTCGCCTTAGAAGGTGCAGAGACCAAGAGAGCATTCAGCTTCTTTCTCTCTCTAGCCTGATGTAGCTGCTCTCCCTGCTAGTCACGGGGCTGTGTGGCATCTCGACCAACACTTCTAAACCTTCCATCTGATCTGAGTAGTCTGCTTCACTTTGCATGGGGCATTTAGGAGCGGTTAGCGAGTCGGGCTATTAATCAGAAGGTTGTTGGTTCGATTCCTGGCCGTGCAAATTACACTTCACCCAAGGCAATTCACCCTACTTGCCTCGGGGAGAATGTCCTTGCACTTCTGTAAGTCGCTCTGGATAAGAGCGTCTGTTAAATGACTAAATGTAAACGCACTACTTTCATACAATAACTCACGCAATCCGGATTCCAGGTAAATTTGGTCCTACCTTATCACTGCCGAAAACTTCATTAAATGGACCGGATAAAGGCTTTATCTTAAAGTCAGTATCAGCAATAGGGAAGAAACACAAAAGGGAAAAGCAATGTCTCATGACTTCACTTGAAGTCACTTTGCTGAGTTTACTGTTTGAGTGTGTCAAAAAAATGTAATCCTTCTTGGAGTACCTTGAAAGGATTAGAGAAAGGAGAAAGTTATTCTGTGGTTCCTGACCTCTCTTTCATAGAGGTCAGATTGAATTATGATCACAGATTCGAGAAAGGGTGACCAGACCAAGAATGATGTGTGTGTGTGTGTGTGCCTGCACCAGTGTGTGTGTGTAATAACAGGCCCACACAGCAGGACACCGGGTGCTTTGTTAGCATGTCAGAACCCAGAAGACGTTGCTATGGAAATCTGACTCCAGGGGGACCCCTGGCTGTAGTAGTAATGGTTGTGTTGTCATGCTGCAAAAATGTATTAGAAAAATATTTGAATACATCTGTTAGCTAAAGTTGAAGCAATAAGATAACATACATAAGGTTGCGTTAACTAACATGTAGCAAAATTACAGTGCCTATGGTAAGTCAGCAACAACATTGTAGGAACACAGATACTTAGGATGTTGGGGTAAGTGGTTGTTAATATTGATATTGTTTCAACACAACGTTCAACTGCCCCTTTAAAACATCCCTTTGATCAACCCTTCCTCCATACTGTGCCTTCTTACACTCGTAATAACTTACACTTCTAACATCTAATTCCATTTAATTACAATGCACCATTCATATGTAGTGTACCTCACATGTTTTTATTTATGTATTGCTATGCAGTTATCATAGATGTAGAATGTATCATAGATGTAATCTATGTTCTGTGTACTTACATGTTATGTTATGCCAGGTTGCTTTGCGCTGTTTTGTCCTAAGAATTTCAGTGCCCAGTCTGACCTTGTGTTGTTCTGTGCATCTGACAATAAAAGACTTGAACTTGAACTTGAGTTACATTGTAGTTAACGTAACCTTGATGTAAAGTGATGCCAAAAGGATCACGCAAGTCAAGCGACTTTGACTGACCTTCTTGGTCTTCAAGAAGGTCCTCTAGGTTTGCTGGTTCAGTAGGTACTTCTTCCTATGGCTCGCTCAAAAGGAACTCTGGGTTCAAACCCCGGAGAGTTTGTGTCCTATATATGGTTCAGATTCAGGAATAAAGTAACTACTGGAGTGTGATTCATCTTACTGCGGGCTGCCTCCAAGCGGGAAAGCGCCAGGCCGTCACATCTGCAGACATAACTCAGCGTGTCTATGGGGTAATGTTTGAATAATGTGACTTGTGTTGGGAAATTTTATGAGGTGTCTAAGAGATGAATAGTTCCAAAAGGCTCTCAGAGAGATGTCCTAAATAATAGCTCATCATCAACCCTCCTTTTCTCTCTTTATTTTTCCCTCTCTATTTTTCTCTTCTTCTCCTTCTCTCCTTGCCCCTATGGAATCTCTTTCTCTCGCTTTCCCTTTAAATCGCTCTCTCCAGCCCTCTTTTCTTTTTTTCCTCTCTCACTCTCTCTCGCCCCCACCTCCTCCTTCCCACACACTATTCCATTTCTCCATCCAAAGCAAATATTTAAGAAACCCATTAAGTTTTTGTCCCCTGTAGCCTTCCATCCCTCCATCCTTCACTGCTGTCATCTTCCTGGTTCTGATGACAAGTATCAAAGCTATACATAGCACTTAATATGAATAACCAATATAAAACAATCTCTATCCATTACCAGCTGCAACGTCAGAAACAGGGAACACCTTGTACCACATCTAAATGTAGGGATTTCATCCAATCAGCTGACATCTCAGTTGGAGACCATCCCATACATCATGATGATTACAGAACGTCAGCAGCCAATCTACCCCCGGGAGGAGAAAGACCCCAGATGAATTCTCAGATTTAACATCATTATTCTATCCTTCCTCATCCCCAATGACCTGAATCAGCACAAAATTGAATTTTTGAATCTTAGCATTTCAGCTGAGAAGTTGGCAATGAATATTTTGCTAAGGAAGGTTTTTTTTAGAACAGAGGAAAAATATGACATTACTGAAGCTACAGATGAGCAGCGATCAGTCATCAGAGTCACAGATTCACAGCTCTGTGATGCTGAGGGAGGTCTTGTATGGAGAATCTATTGGAGTCTATCCATCTACTGGAGTCAGATGGCTGAGCGGTTAGGGAATCGGGCTAGTAATCAGAAGGTCGCTGGTTTGATTCCCGGCTGTGCCAAATGACGCTGTGTCCTTGGGCAAGGCACTTCACCCTACTTGCCTCGGGGGGAATGTCCCTGTACTTACTGTAAGTCGCTCTGGATAAGAGTGTTTGCTAAATGACTAAATGTAATCTATTAGGGATCATTGCGTAGGGTACAGGGTACATACAGTAGGGTCCATGTCCAGTGGTGTGCTAGTCTCCAAGGTTTGCTACAGGATGTATACAGCTACCACAGACACAATACTGAAATCTGTGCACACAACCACTGTCTTTATGAGCCCAGTAGGAGGCCAGTCCAGCGAGGGTCAACCTCGCTCATTACTGTCCCCTTACATCAGGCTGGTTTGACTGCACACAAACACACACACACACACAGCAAAATACAGCACACAATGTCAAGCAGCTTCCCACATGCAACATTGCAGGTTTCTAATGTTGGGGGGTCACAGAGAATAACCTTTTTGCCCGCAATCCACCTCCCATCTTTGTGGGATAACTTTGTTTTCTTTACATTGAACATATTAATAGCATAAATAAATGTAAATGTTATCCAAATATGTACACAAACAAATAAGTATTGATAAACAGAATATATATTTCTATACATACTACTACTTATATTTTACTAAACTGAAAATAACAGAGAATAGCATTTAACGTAAAGAAAAAGCAGATAATCCGCCTGGCAACATCCTAGAGGCTGCCATGTCATTGGAGGTTATATATACCTCTTCACTCTGCCCTCAACAAATCACTTTAGGGGACAATGAAGCAAGCTGGAAATGATTTTGAATGTAACCTATGTGTCTGCATAATCTATGTGTGTGTGTGTGTGTGTGTGTGTGTGTGTGTGTGTGTGTGTCATGCAGGGGAGCAGCCAAGCATTGAGATCTTTAATTATATTACACAAAAGCACACAGAATTTCATTCCCTCCACTAGTTAAAGACAGATAGACAGGTCAAGGAGACTGACCCTCCGGTTCCTGTGACCGTGAACCAAATACCAAGATTCCAGAGTTGGCATATGGCAGGTGACTTTCCCGAGACCTGAAGTTGACGTGTCTCACTTCTAAGAAAGTGTACTTTTTACATCTAATTAGTCCTTGTAATCATCAGGGTTAGAACAGAGGTTCAAGCTCTAGGTGGACAAGACACACACACACACACTCCTTTTCCTCTGGGGTGTTTTAGTTAAATACAGTAAAACACTGCTTGATCTCATCAATCTGATTATGTCAAGAAACGAGTGGGCTGAATTTACCCCCCTTCGTACCCCCCTTCTAACCCGTCCTTCCTTCCCTCTTCTAACCTCCCTTCCTTCCCTCTCCTAACCACGGCTTCTCTCATCCTCACTCCATCTTCCCCACCCTCCCATCCAACCTCGAGGCCTTCCTGTACAGAAAAATGCAATTAAAAACAACCTTGTTTTTCAGCACACACACGTTGAGATTTTCCAAACAGAAAACACACAGACACATGCTGAGCAGTTACATGCATACCCACACACACATGCACACAGTTCTCGTTCTGATATGGTAACTACTCTAAGGGCAGGAAATTGCTGTCATTTGTTTGGCTCAAAGGCAGTTTTTTTTTTAAACAGTGCCCGCAGATGTCTTTCTGGAACGTTTTTTCCCGCCAATCAGCACTCTGGGTGGAGGACGAGTTGCTTTCTAATGCACTACAATATAATAACCTCACACACACATGCTAGTTCACACAGACACACACAGACTTACACAGGCACATGCATACATTCGAAAGTCAGCATTTTCACACTCACACTTTCCTTAGGACCCCAAATCCTCTTTTCTCCTCTCCTTTTCCCTCTTCTTTTCCAGAGAGACCACGATCATGTCTTTCATTTTTCAGTGACTGTTGGGGATGGGAGCCTGCATGTCATCCACAACTTGATCAGAAATGATTAGTCTGCCTGTCTCTTTCCCTCTCTCTCTCCCTCCTCACCCACACACAAACGTATGCACATTTGCAACAAACTCTGACCCTTATCACACAGCGATATGTTTCCATGGGAATCCCAGCTGGAAACTTCCTGTTTCCCAAGAGATAGAGTGACTTGATAACATGCAGGACACTCTATCCGGAGAGAGGGGAGGTAGAGAGAGAGAGAGACAGGCAGGGAGAATGAGAGAAAGAAATAGTGAAAGACAGACAGACAGACAGACAGACAGACAGGCAGAGGGAAACAGGCAGAGAGAGAGAGAGAGAGAGAGAGAGAGAGAGAGAGAGAGAGAGAGAGATAGAGATTTATTTCCTAGAGCAACCAGCTATAGGGACAGAGCGAGTCATATTCCTGTCATCTGGTTAAATCTACTTTCGAACCGCCAGTGGTGTGTCTCGAAAGGAGGAGATAGTAAAAATGTTCCACTCCAAGCTTTTGTCTGATGACAGGCTCCTTAACTCCGCCTCTCAAAACTCATCCTTCCACAATTCTCTTTGATCTACGAAAAGCTGATCTCGTCGTCATAGGGACGATCTGCAAAATTCCGTTAACTGGGTCAGTCTTTCACCCAGACCTCTGTCAGAATCATGAGCTAGACCTAGAGCCAGAGCTTGGGTATCATGGGAGTCAGGTGGCTGAGCGGTTAGGGATTCGGGCTAGTAATCAGAAGGTTGCCGATTTGATTCCCGGCTGTGCAAAATGACATTGTGTCCTCGGGGAGAATGTCCCTGTACTGGATAATGTAATGTATCTACTGGTATTGTTGAGTAGGGAAAGTGTGTGTTTGAGTGTGGCAGGGGTGAAGGGTTTTGTGTGTGTGTGTGTGTGTGCGCGCATGACTCAATAGAAAGGTCTGATTGTCACATCTTGGCCTTGCTTTGGCAGCTTGGAACCCAGCTGAGTGGCTTGTTGTCTTATGATCCAATTCTCATGGTGAGGATGACCTGAAGGACACCACCCACTCTGTGTCATCTGAGGGAGGTAGAGACAGGGGGAAGGAGTGGAAAAAGAGGGGGAGGGGAGGAGGGAAGGAGGGAGAATGGAAGACACCCTGCTGTGGAACACAACCAGAACAGGAAGTGAAATGCACCAAGGGGGAAACAGCTGTATCATGTTGTCATTAACTTTGTACTTAGCCAGAGATGTGTTCTCCTCAGGAAATCATGTTGCATATCATCTGCTATTTAAAGGTTTATAACTAGAAGCAACTTCGCAGAAACCCCCCCCTCTCTCTCTCTCTCTCTGTCTCTCTCTGAGGCAGTGGGGAGAAGGAAGAGGGAGGAGGAGGAGTAACAAGGAGGAGGAGGATGGAGGAGGAGGGGTGGAAGAGGAAGAAGGTCTGGGGTAGGGAGACCGATTTCAGACCTTGACCCACTGGACTTTTGAAACTATCTGTTTTGTACACAGCTGGACCACCATTGGTGCTACAAGAGAGAAGGGACACCTGCCTGTGCACACACACACACACACACTGCTCCTTCATCCTCATTCTTTCTGTCTGACCCCTAGCTGGTGCTCCGTGAGCTGTGACTATCCAGGGAAGGACGTTAACATGGCTGTCAGCACAGCTGGGCAGAAGCATCCATATTGAAGAGCCGTTGCCGCTCTCGCCTCTCTGGAGGCTGTGGCTGCATACACAAGCAGGCTGGAGCTGGGGGCTCGCACACCCAGGCCTGCACACCAACTCACATGTAGGCACGCATTTACAAACATTCTACATTTACAAACACACCCACATGTATGCACATGTGCATAAACAAACACACGTACGCACACACACACACACACACACATGCACACATTTACTGCCCGTAAACGCTGATACACACACACACACACACACAGTGAGTGTTTGTGTCAGCCTGTCCAACATGTGAGGAGAGTGTTCTCACAGTTCAGAATGTTTACATGCAGCTCAGTGTTAAGTGGTAGCCCTTGAGTTAAGCCTCCGTTTGGGAATGTTCTTTGTCAGACTGTAGTGCTGTGTGATAAAAAGCGTTGAATACCGCTCATAAATTGCAGTCACCCCAACTTTCACAGGTTACACTCTATCAAACCCGACGTCAACTTCCGTCGCATGATTGTACCCAAGGGGGATCAAGTCCAGATGTTTCCCACAAGCAAAGCGTTTGCCGTTAGACCAAAAGGAACATTCAGAAGACTGACGTTGAAGCTCTCGTACAGTAGAGAAGTATGTCTCAACCATACTGAACACTTAATCACGGTCCATGAGGTGTCAACACCGTGTTTACTTCTCTGGCAGGACTGGCTGTGACTGAGCCGCAGAACGCTGCCACATCTGTTGGGATTCTGTTCTTCCTAACTCGGTGTGATCATGTCGGTCCTGTGTTTGAGCGCACTTCTGAGCGCTGGGTTGTTAACCCAGGAGCATGGGGGAGAGGAAATGTGTGTGTGTGTGTGTGCATGTGATATGATGTATATGTGTGTAATGGATGACTCCATACATTCACAGGCTTCTCTTAAACAAACATGCGTTCTGCTCATTACTCCGAGAGACAGGCTGTCAGGAACACAGCCCAAACACTTCTCCATCGGGTCAAATCCCTTAGATAGGACAGACAAATCATCGCCATCCCTCCCATCATGCACCAGGGCAAGGGAGCTTGACCGGGTGGGCGGTGACTTGCTGAAGCTCGTGGGAACTCATTCTCTGGCGTCCGTCACTGTGAGCGGCTTGTTGTGCCTGTGAACAACAGACACTCTCTAGGGCTTTGTACCCTGAGCCCTCCGCTGGATTCGGTCTGAGGCAAGAGGAGAGGGAGACGGAGACGGAGACGGAGACGGAGACGGAGACGGAGACGGAGACGGAGACGGAGACGGAGACGGAGACGGAGAGGGAGAGGGAGAGGGAGAGGGAGAGGGAGAGGGAGAGGGAGAGGAGAGGAGAGGAGAGGAGAGGAGAGGAGAGGAGAGGAGAGGAGAGGGTGAGGAGAGGAGAGGAGAGGAGAGGAGAGGAGAGGAGTGGAGAGGAGAGGAGAGGAGTGGAGAGGAGAGGAGAGGAGAGGAGAGGAGAGGAGAGGAGAGGAGAGGGAACACAAACCAGATCCAGCAGCACACAGGTTGTACAGTAGCATAGCAGCCTGCTCCACGTCTGTCACTCAACAATTCGACTAATGTCCCAGTGGGGACTGAGAGAGAGCACTGCAGTCCACAAAATACACACTCTCTCTCACACACACACACACACGCATCCAAACTGTACACACGTACAGATACGCACACACAGTACGACTCTGGCTGATTCTGCTGGTCCTGTCCCTTCCTCCAACTGCTAAAATGTCGATCTGTCTTTTCCCACATCAGGCCCAACCTGTTTCTTTGATTAACATCAGATCAATTACTTGTGTGAGGGGCACTCCGTTTAAAAAAGCAAGATTGATGAGCACTCTGTTCATTCATCTCTCTCTCTCTCTTTCTCCCTCTCTTTCTTCCTCTCTCTGTTCCTTCTTTCTTCCCTCCATTTTCTTCTTCTCTCTCTGAAGGCGGTAAGTCATCCAGCCAGTCCCATCGTGTGCCCCCCTGGGAGCTGCCAGCAAAGAGTCTGTGCTGGCGGTGACAGGATGGATCACTGCTGCTCTCAGTGACATTAATGACCTCCCTGAAGACTTTGTGTGTTTGATCATCTTGTGTACAAATATTTTTTTTTTAGCTCATCAGGAGCAGAGACATGCTGCCTTTTGAAAATCCTTAAATGTGACTACCTAGGCTACACAGTGACATTTCAATCATCTTTGTGGCAGCTGGAAATATGTGACGACATAGATCTGTTCTCTAGAATGTTAGAGACTGCAAAATATCTGGACTCAAGCCTCTGAAATCTGTACTGGACACCAGAAGATCAAGACATAAAAGTTGGTTCCATCCAGTGATAGTAAATTTCTGACGCTTCTTGGACAGTCCCATCCATTGTTCCCTTCATTACCTCAGTCTCAAAGGGCCAGTATGTACTACACAATATGTATGGGTTCTGCTTCACTGACTTTCACAAACGCACACACAGGAGGGCAAAACGGGTCCCTCATAGACCTGGTTCTCACACACACAGACACACACACACACACACATAGAGGAGCACAAGCACACACACAGGGAAAGCGTTCCCGAGCAGACCAGGGTTCAGAGGTAGCAAGTTCACCCCTTGTTGGTAGTAATTAGCATGGAGCAGTGAGCAGCAGAGCATAACCGCCCCTTGGTTTCTGTTTAAAACTGTTTACTCTGCACTCCATCCTGTGCTCATACGTATTTAAGTTTCACGCTTCAAATGCAGTTCGTTTTTATTTAATCCATAAAATATTTTTTTCCCCAACAAGATTTCTGAAAGGTAGTTTGCAGGAGCAGTGGAAAAATATTTAACGATTCATGGCTTCGAGTCGGTTCAGAATTAGATTTTCCATGCCAGTTAAGAACTTACATCTTGCCTGTTCTGATGAATATGTGGAGATTAAAAAAAATCATTGATGTTAAAATATATATATATATATAGAAATCTAGCAGCACATTCTCAGAACCAACAATAATTATCAGATCATTATTGAGAGGGGCAGGGATGTTGGAATAAAACCAGGAAATTGATTTCAGCTGGTGATAACACAGAGATAGATAGATCTCTATCTACAAAGCAAGCAAACACACTGCAGGTCACTATCCTCTCTCTGGTTGATCAGCGTTTCATCAGCAGCAGTTATCAGAGATGGGTCAGAGTGATTAGAGATTGTTGGTTCCGCTGGTCTATAAAGAGTCTGCTTCACTGTCTGTCTGGATACACTTCATCAGCCTGCATTATAGGACCAAGACTCTGCACACAGATATGTTTGATACAGTAACTTGGTCTAGTCCATCCCCATCACTTCTCTGTCTTTGTCTCTTTCTCTGTCTTCCTCTAATCTATGTCTGTGGACTAGGGGCCCAGATTCAAACTACTGTGTAGAGGACACTCACCTTTTCAATTTTAGTTTTTGGTTTTACATGTTCAAGTTTTATGTCTTGAATCCACCCTTCTGCCACTACCACTGACAAGCTAACCATGTGAATCCTGTTTGTGTAGACATGTTTAGCCTTTGACATAGACATCTAATCCCTGTCTACAAACACACATCCTAGCAGATAAGCTCCTTCAACAAATACACATTCTTGAATTTTAGCTCCTTTTCCAAATACACATTGTGTGATTTCAGCTCTTTTTCCTAAACCATCTTGTTTGCTGTGGGTCAGGATCCCTTACACTGACCCCCTCCCCCAGTGTGACATCCAGACATGTTGGAGGTTTAGGAATGTCCACAATTATGTGTGTTGAAAATACCATTAAGGGACATCAAGCTGAGAAACAGCTCAGAGAGTGTGTGCATAATGTGTGTGTGTGTTTGTGCGTGTGTGCACACGGTCCTTCTATATTCTAGGGGTGTTTAAGTGACATGGATTAGGCCGACTGCATGTTTTCAGAGATCAAAATGTCACCGAATGTCAGCCAACTGTTTGCTCTTTGGTTCAGATCAGAGGCCTGGATGTGTGATAGCATCTAGAGATCACTCTCTCAAACTCAGAGACACTAAGGGAGTGTATTGAGCAGCAGAATAATGTTAACCTTTCATCCCCACGTCAGTCATGGCCTGGCTGGGATTCCGGGCCAAAATTCTGCAGGTGTGTGTTCTCCTAACTGCTCCAGGGCCCTAATGACCATGCTGAGAGTATCTGCGTCCACCTTATTCACTATAATTAGTCCCCCCTGTCACTGGCCCCTTGGTTGGCTTGGCTTTGCCTCCAGAACAGCTTGGGAGAATGAAGGGGATAATTACTGAACTGGACCATCGCTCCTCCAGACGCAAACCCAATTAATTACCTGGATTTCCCATCTGCGCGTCTTGGTGGACCCAGGGCAACTGGAGAACCTGCTGATGTTTTTCTGATGGGGGAATTTGTTGATGCCACTCTGGGCACTAATTAACTGTGTGGAGCAAACAGGACACTGACTGAAACCAGAAAGGAGACAGAATTTACGGACAAGATTTACAAGTGGATTTCTGTACTTGTTTTGGTTCTGTAAGTGTTCATCTTGAACATTAAAATTAAATAAGAGTTGTTTCTGTACTGTGAGCAGCCATCTTTCTCAAGTGGGTAACTGATTGTCGGTGAAAGAAAATGCTATCAGCAACAAAACTAAAATAACCCAAGCCAAATATTCTCTCAGACCTTCTGCTAATGTGTGTGCGTGTGTGGTTGAGTGAGTGAGGGGGAGAGAGAGAGAGTTAAAGAAAGAGAAGGAGAGGCTGTGAAGACACAGGACAGGGCTGTTAAACCGAGAGAGTTTTGTCATGTTTGGCCCCTGCCACAGTCTCTCTCTGGCACGGCCTCTCTGCATATCAGTGTCTTTCTGGTGCCAGGTGTCATTGCCAGGCAGAGATAGCCCTACAGTTTAGAAGATGGCTGACTGGCACAGCCCCAGGAAATTCATGAAAACCCAAATACTCTCATGCAAACACACATACACACACCAGACACACACCATTACTGGGTGTGAGCTGAACTAAGATTCAGAAGCAGCCATTGATGTATGCAATGACTATCAACGTAGCCTGCAAGTTTACAATGCGATGCCTAGAAGAGAGAGGAAGTCTGAGATGTGCATATTAATCACACATCTCTCCCCACCATGAGTCAGTCTTCTTCAGTTATTAACAAGGATGCTATTAAGACACCTTGTGTCTGAGGGGAGCAGAGGGATTTTGTTCTGCATGTGGTTCTGGAGAGCAAGATGCAGGGATTGAAGAGACTGTGACAAGGAAGAGAGAAACAAACTTGATTGAGCCTTTCTTTTTAGCATGCCTGCTTGCTGAAGTAATATTTTTAGGGTGGTCTGCCCCTTTCTCTTTCTATCTCTGTCTTTATCTTTTAGGCCCCCCTTCAAATCCTCATCTCTTTTGTGTGATTCACAATGCGTTATTTGTCCAGTCACCAAAGGATGATTGCTTATTCAGAACCAATGACACTTCATCTTTGTGTGTCTTCGGAGTTTGAGTACAAATAATTACCTCTGACTGGAGATCATTGGTGCTATCCAGAGTTGAATAAGAATAATCAATGATTGTATGACCCTCCAAATACAAGCACTAGGCTAGAGTTTCAGTTAGCACAGATGAGGAGTGTAGAAATTGGGAATCTATGAATGTTTGAAGGCTGAGTGGAGCCAGAGATAATACAGAATAGAGAGTTCTAGAGAATTGTGTCTTATCAACCGTGAGGAGGAGTGTGACATCTCTCACACTTTCCATCCTTTTATAATCTTTGACACAATGCTGGATCCAGAAGTCGAGGGAAGAAGGGATGAGTTGGCTGAGAAGGATGAGGAGGAGCGGTAGAAGGAAGAAGAAAGGAGGAAGGAGGAGTAAAATAGAGGAGGGGAATAGGGGAGGAGGAAATAACAAATGAGATGAGAAGGAGGGAAGAGGGGGAGGGGGAGTAGGAGCTGTTGGTGAGTGTGCAGTTTACCATCTGTACTTCTCAAGGCCATTCAGATGATTACATCAGACAAACAGACGGACAAACAGACGGACAGCAGGCACCCGAGAGTGAAGGAAGCTGACACACATGACTCTCTCCATCATACCAGACCCCTCCGGAGGAGATGACTCTCGCCCGTCGTCTTCACATGAACTCATCACGAAGGCCATCTTACACAGCAACCTACACGACCACGAAACTCCCAGCATCCAAACACCTTCCTCCAGTTTCCCTGTTCTCTGCACAACCCCTGTGACACTTGTGTGTGTACTCTTGTGTTTGGCACTGTTACACTCTGTTCTGATCCTGTCAAATGATTGATGTGTTTCTCTCTTCATCGATTTGAAACTTGCGTCCGGACGAATGCTGTTACTCCCTCTGGCTGTCATCTTGGACTGTGTGGGTGGCTGGACGGATTTCTATCCGTGTGTGTGTGCGCATGTGTGTGTCTGCTTCTGTGTGTATGTGTGTGTACGTGTGTGCTTAGGTTTATAAAGTGACTAAATCAAGTCTGACCATGCTATCTACTGATATCCATCGAGGTGGACTGACTAGTCAGGCCGAACCCACACACATTTATCTACACTTACAAATATGCACACACAAACACACACATACACAAACAGACACAGTTTCCAGCCTTCAGCCATGTTGCTCTGAGCCGAAGTGAGGTTCGGTGCTGCGGCAGGCCTCAGAGCTCAGAAGCAGATTCACCAGAGAGTGCTCATATAACAGGTAATCGTAGGATATATATTTAGCATTGTTCAAATTATTCAAGAGTTAATATGGTCTGTCATCTCATTATGAAACAGTTAAATAGTTAAACAGAGGGAGGCTGATACTGTATTATTTAGTACAGAAAACGTGCACGGTTTTAGCCTGTGGATGAGACATGGCAGTGTCGCTAGGACTTTATTGCCCCCTGCTGTTGAAGATGAGATTGCAAACTTGCCATCCACGA
The DNA here is from genome assembly GCF_054491055.1 of Hypomesus nipponensis. Taxonomy (NCBI): domain Eukaryota; kingdom Metazoa; phylum Chordata; class Actinopteri; order Osmeriformes; family Osmeridae; genus Hypomesus; species Hypomesus nipponensis. The sequence goes on along the minus strand of NC_140368.1, from coordinate 5,567,075 downwards.
CACAAACATGCTCCAGCGCTGTGGCAACAAAAACTCGCGTAAAATCCAGCACACTCATACTTATGCGGCAGATAGCGTCTTGTAAAGCCACAAGGAGATTAGCATTGAATATTCAATCAGTGACATCAGTAATTTACAAGTAATTTGGACTAGCATCTAAGTGCACCCAAGTGCTCAATATATGAAATGTGGATCAAGTTAATGAAGTGGATCTTTCACGTGGCTCTGACGGCGTGTCCTAGTCCACATCTCTGAGACTCTGAGGCCATCCAGACCCTCTCCTCACACACATCCCCAATCACAGCCACCAGCAGACTCCTTCTAAACCTCCTGGGATCTGAACGTGACAGACAGCTGAGAAACCAAGCAAGGACAGAGACGCCCTGAAGACAAAGAAGCCGAAGATTCAGATAAAAGGATGCATGGCACCGCCAGAAAAGCAGGGAATTGTGAGATGAAGTGGGATGTTCTCAAGCACTCCAGGTAATAAAATAAGTTAGATTTGGATCTTAGATAGAGAGCTTGTTTGTTTTGGTCTCTCCATTGTGAAAGCCAATCTTCCCCACCGCACAAAAAGCATTTTTTTCACTATTCTTGGAATGATCTTCTGACGCACATTTGTATGCAGTATTAACACCCAGAAGAGATAAGTCTGTGTGTGTCTGTGTGTGGTTGTTTGGGTGTGTCTGTACACTGTGTGTGCGCAAACGTCTGTGTGTGTGTGTGTGTGCAGTGGGGATGAATGATAACTCTTCCAAACATGCTAAGTTGAGGGCAACAAGGTAATCGTCAATGACATCAGGTTGCTATGCCACACAAACATGGCATCTGAGGTCAAATGAGTCTGTTGTGATTCTCAAACTCTACAATCTTAAAACGTTTACATTGGTGTCACTTATCACTGCTCATATCTATTATAAGCCAACATTGACTAAATGCATTTGACCTCTGACCTTTCAAGCTGGAGGTTATCTCAGTATTATTGGGAGATATCAGGAGGCCTGAGGTCCTGTAGTTCTCTCTCTCACACACACACACACACACACACACACACACACACACACACACACACACACACACACACACACACACACACACACACACACACACACACACACACACACACACACACACACATACATACATACATACATACATACATACATACATACAGATGAGTCCTGAGAATTGTACATCTTACATGAAATTATTTTCCCAGGGATAAATTAAGTTTTCTAAATTGAATTTAATTGAATCAAACATGTATGGTGCCTTTCCTTCTCCAAATCTGCATTCTCCTGAGACATTCACACAATGCCCTCCCCTCCAGACAACAGTATTAGTATGCAGAGAGAACTCAATTCCATTTCAGTTATGATTAAACATGAACCTGGGGGCTGAGGACATTTGGGTGACACGGCCAGCTCAAGTTTTTTTGTCAGAATAGGAGTATTGTTGTTTACATTAGCATAATGAGTACGGGGGACATCTACTGTATATAATTGTTTTATTGCAACTGAATCATAAACAAATGCTAAACTGCCTGCATTACCGGAAAGGAGAGAGAGGAGAGAGAGAGAGAGAGAGAGAGAGAGAGAGAGAGAGAAGAGAGAGAGAGAGAGAGAGAGAGAGAGAGCAGACAAGCTGGCGTGTGGTTGTGTCCATCACCTCAAAGTGACTGTACTGTACCCTAGCCTTGATGACAAACATTGTCCATTCCCACCTGAGGGTCCAATGACACACAAAGTCACATGTTTAGGCTTGTCACATCTCTAATTTACAGTCTGGTTTCTAATGCTCTGTGTTCCTCTTGGGGAGGGGGGGGTGAGGGGTGGCTGATTGGCTGCTGACGACACAGAGCTGTATATCACTGGGGGACAAGCTAATGGGACGTGTTAGACAGGCCGGGGCCAGAGATGTTGTATCTGGCTGGTTGCCACAGGTTAGAGGCACAACATAACTCATTTACAGCCTGATATATTGAGAGATAATGTGTGTGTGTGTGTGTGTGAGTGTGAGAGAGAGAGCGAAAGAGAGACAGAGATGAGTTATGAGAAGAAGGTGACCCTCAAATTAATTTAACTAAAACACAGAGAGAGAGAGAGAGAGAGAGAGAGAGAGAGAGAGAGAGAGAGAGAGAGAGAGAGAGAAGAGAGAGAGAGAGAGAGAGAGAGACCGAGAGAGACAGAGAGACACAGAGACACTGAGAGAGACAGAGACAGACAGAGATATAGACAGCAAAGAGCAGTTGCCTCCCTCTTCTGGTAATAATATGTACTACCAGATGCAGTACTAACAGCTTTAAAACATCTAGGGTCATCAAGAGTTTAGATTTAATGTTTGAAATGTTATCCACTCTACCCTGAAAGAGGAAGCTGTGTAGGTTGCGTAGGTAGTAGACTCTATTCTTCTCTCTCCACCCCCCCCCCCCCCCACACACACACACACACATACACTTAAAACAATCCTTATACCTTCATTACCTACAATACAATTCGGTATCTACAATACCCCTGTAGAGCAAAAAACAAACAAGGTATTCGTGGCACGTTTCTTCATAAATCTCTGAATGACACACGCAGCTAAACCCTCGGAGCCATGCAAGATCACACATTCACACACAGACACTCATATAGAATACAGCTATGCCCTTGTCAAGGTGGCCACAACAGAGTAGACCGTGGAGTAGACCAGGAAACGTTTGTAGTACAATCCATTGTTCGAGTTAGACATTCTACTCGCACGCCCTAGTTTGCATCTTCTCACACACACGCCGCACACTCTAGCTGCAAGGCAGCTTTGGCGACATGACCACTGCACTAGGATATTTGTACTCTAGAGGGCAGACTGAGCTTAACTATCCCACCACCAACTGCCCAAAGAGGTGAACACAGTACGCCATTGGACACTGATGCTGGCTCTTTTTTTCAGTTACTGCTTTAACCTTACTATTTAACATAGAGAACTATCATCTGTGTGTGTGTGTGTGTGTGTGTGTGTGTGTGTGTGTGTGTGTGTGTGTGTGTGTGTGTGTGTGTGTGTGTGTGTGTGTGTGTGTGTGTGAATATAGTTCCGCTCTATTTCAGTCCACTATCTTGGCTTCACTGGACTCTCTGGTCACATTCCACCCCTGCATACCATGCACCCACTTGAATGAACAATTGGAACAACATTGTCTTACACACATGCACGCACACACACACACACATACACGTACAATAACCGACACACACCCAGAAACCCAGAAACATGCACACCCAGACAGACACAAAGACACACACACACGGAGGCATCCACATTGGGTACGCACACTGAAACACACACACAGCATTTCTCTTGTGCTCTCTTTTTTTCTCACACACGAACACACATGAACACACACACACACCCTCCCTCCCCTTCCTCCCAGCTCTCTGCGTCACTTCAAGGAGCAGTTCTTCTGTTGGTGACCTATTAAAACTAACTGCCAGCCAAACAGGGACAGCCCTATTGTTTTAGGTGTAGCTGAGACTGTAGGGGCCTCCAGGAACAGAGACCCCCTGAGACTACTGGGAACCCCACATGATTAGAGACACCCCCCCCCCACACACACACACACACACCCTCCCCCCAGGACTACTCCGATCCCACAGAAATGCAAGAATGTGGGAAATCTCCTCATGCCTGCTTCTCCCTGAGACAGCTGTATTTCCCAGTCTACTTGTTAGCTCACGCTATCTGACAGAACTGTCCTTTAGAGCAGTAATGTACGGAGGTATACAAAGTAAAAAGCCACTCCTCATGTGTACCCACCTCTTAACCACCTCAATTACTTTTAAACACTGCCATTCATCTATCTAATGTCCTTTTAGTAACATGTACTTTAGTTTGTCTGACACAGTATTACAAAATGTAACGGCATGATCACTAGCCTGAGCTTGCTTATATCCCTGGCATAAGGATGTCCTACTAGGATGCATTGAGTATGATGTGGCTCTGTAGCCATATGCCCTGCCCCCTGACCAGAAAAGCTTGAATGGAATGACAGGCCACGGAAGCGCCTCCCACGAGGAGGTACAGCGCGGCGATATGGACCGAGCTCGCATTGCAGCCTATGTGCAACCTTGGCAGCTGTTGTAGAAATGTTCAAGTAAAGTACGCTATTTTACCGCTGGAGACTTGTTCTGGAAGTACGCGTTTCTGCTCTCGTCTTCAACCGCGCGTTCGCGTGATCAAGCGCTTTTTATTTTTTACCTGGCTGGCGGTCTCTAGTAACGTCTCTCTCTCTCTTCCGTCTTCTCTGGGACTGTGTAAAGGCCAGTGGAATTATTATAGCCACACACATATATCATTGTGGACTCAACACAGCGACTAATTTTGAAGCTGTTGAGGATAGCCTACATTATATTTGGAACGGCGGCTGGTTTGGACGCTCTCATGAGAAGGAGGATCAGTCAAATGGAAATGTGAAAGTTGTGACTCTTCCAATGGATTCCAAAAGGGGCGTACATATGCAACAGACAGACGTTGGGCAATAGATTCGTTCACACGGGCGCTCTCTGCAGACTGCAGAGCTTACACACTGCAAACCCAACTGTACGTTTGGAGCGTGCATGGAACGCAAAGTGCATGTGTGGGGACAGCGTTATCAATGATAACATGGCATTTTCTTGATTTCAGTCACAGGTGAATGTTGTACAATTTGGGTTGAGGTGCGCTACTTTTACTTTCTGTGCTGGGACATCTATATACACGTGTAGCTGGTTACAATGTTGGGCTCCGATGTCTCTGATCTGCCGGTGCCACGGAGTTGAGTATGATCTTTAGAAAATTAGTTATTGAATTACATTTCCTGTCAGGATTGTTGGTGCACCGTATCATATCGTAATGGCAAACGAGAACTCATACGACAGCCGCAGTATTGTAGAGATCTATATCCACCACAAGCTGCTTAAGAAGGGATATGTGTGGGATCGCCAGTCAGAGGACATCTCTCCTCCCGTTAACGACTTTGAAGACGCCCCTGCTGCGTTCTCGCGGCGGCCGCGGCCAGTCCTCACCGATGAAGAAGACAATTCCCCACCGTTTCCAAACCGTATCCCGGAACCGGACCCTCGCGACAGGCTGCACCGAGTGTTGCGCGAGGCGGGGGACGAGATCGAGAGGATGTACCAGCGGGACTTTGCGGAGATGTCCGGGCAACTACACTTTACACCAAGCACTGCTGAGCCAAGATTCGTCGCTGTGAGCGAGGAACTGTTCCGAGACGGGGTCAACTGGGGGCGGATTGTGGCCTTTTTTGAGTTCGGCGGGACTATGTGCGTAGAGAGCGTCAACCGGGAGATGACGTCGCAGGTGGACAACATCGCGCGCTGGATGACGGAGTATTTGAATGGTCCCCTGCAGGCGTGGATCCAAGAGAACGGGGGTTGGGTAAGGAGTCCGTTAACTTATATAACTGGCCTTTGGCTTACATCGCACATGCTCATCAGTTTGCTTTAGGCTGTTTCTGCTGTCAAACCAGCAGCTGCCTTAAATTCAGATTACTCTCTGACACACACACCTGCCCCAGACACACACCTGTCTCACAAACACCTGCACCATTTTTCCTGTCTTTCTCTATTACACACACACACACACACACACACATACACACACACACACACACACACACACACACACACTGCTTTTTGTCTCTGTAGATAAAAAAAATAGCCATAACCTTTTAGGCTAATCACTAAATGTGTGTGCACCTGCCGGACATTTCCCCCACTCTGACGTCTGTTACACAAACACACACACACACCTGCCTTCCTCTGTCTGCCTCTGTCATGTTAGAGCAGAAGAGGAGGAAACCAGGGCAGGAAACACTGCAGAGTATTGAGATTCAGCCTATTATCTTAAAGGGAAGTTGGTACGATGCCAAGGCCATTTTTATGTGAATGAATGAACAGTATTTCCCCATTTGGACCCGGGTTTACTACCTGCTCACAGAGAGCATATTGCTCTCCACTCTGAAGGGCTCAGCCCTGCGGCTGTTTGGGCTGACTGTTGAGGTTGCTGTATTGGCTGACTGTTGAGGTTGCTGTATTGGCTGACTGTTGAGGTTGCTGTATTGGTTGACTGTTGAGGTTGCTGTATTGGCTGACTGTTGAGGTTGCTGTATTGGCTGACTGTTGAGGTTGCTGTATTGGCTGGCTGTTGAGGTTGCTGTATTGGTTGACTGTTGAGGTTGCTGTATTGGCTGGCTGTTGAGGTTGCTGTATTGGCTGACTGTTGAGGTTGCTGTATTGGCTGACTCTTGAGGTTGCTGTTTTGGCTGACTGTTGAGGTTGCTGTATTGGCTGGCTGTTTGGGGTCGCGGAGGTAAACTCAGTCCACCTCCATCTGTGTGGCTCCCCTTCGTCTCCATGAAGCAGTCGGCTTTGAATAATTCAGGGACCCAAATGGAGCAGGACTGCCAGTACATGGCTTTCATACTCTCTTCTCGTAGTGAGACATTATAGAGAATGGTAGAATGAAAAATTGATAGACAGAGACAGACCGATAGATACAGAGATAGATATAGAGATAGATAAACTGTATAAATACATGTTTGGTTGACTGGGTTTGCTATGAAGCTACACCGATAACCCATAGGCCCCATAAAAGGATATTCATTAATCCTAGGATAAAACCAGCAGGATAATTAGCCTGTCTTAAAGCCGGGGGTGGGGGTGGGGGAGGGATAGTGGTGGCGGCTGGACTATAGCTCTCAGTTCAGCTTGGTTCAGTCCTCTGTTCTGTTCCCTTAACTAGACAAGACTGGAAAAGGAGAGGAAAGAACTTTATTGAGAAAGGGATAAAGAGAGAGAGGGGAGAAAGAGAGAGGGGGAGGCTTGAGGACAGATGTCCAGGGAATTTAGTATGACCAACCACAGAGCAGTCCTCTCATTATAAACTCGGAGTCCTTCTTGATGTTGCTGTGTGACCGTTCTCTCTGTGTGGTTGTGTGTGTGCGTGGTTGTGTGTGTGTCCACAATCTATGTTGTTTTATATGGCAGAGGCAATTTGCATCACAACAGGAGAGCTACTATTTGGCTCCAATTAACTGTCAGAGTTATGACATTTTCTAGGCCTTGGATGTCAAACTTTGCTGTTCCCTTTGATGTACGGTATTTACTTGCATGTTTGCAAGGGGGTTTCTATGATTTCTGTTTCATCTTAAAACATTATTCTGTTCAACTTGATATGCCTCTGTCTTATCTATGTTGATTTGCCTGTTGCCTCCTGTCTCTTTATGACTTCTCTTTATGAACACTGTCTCACTGCTCTGGGACTTAAATTCAGGTACCGTATCCAGTCATTCCATGCCATACACACACACACACGCACACAACGTGTGTCTCGGGTGAGGACACTCTAAGGCATACCTAACCTTTCTGAGGGCGAGGTTCAAGAGAAGGTGAAGAACCTGACTCAGGTATGTGTGTGTTAGACAGAGAGAACAAGAGATGAGAACCTGACACGCAGGGCGGTTGGTGAAATCCCCCCTGAGATAAACACCAGAGGGACTGAGGGGATCTTTTCTCACAATCAGAATAATGACTTCAAACGAGGCCTGTGTTTGTGTGTGTGTGTGTGTCTGTGTGTGCGTGTTTGTGGGTGCGCCCTGCAGCTGTTGCATTACCAACATGAGCCCACCTCAGGCACAAAGAGCAGAGAAAGAGAGAGTGAGAGTGAAAGTCAGCAACCTATGATTTAAATACACAACCAGAGAGCAGGGAGTGATGGAAGGACAGTGAGACACAAACACACAGCAACACAGTACAGCCTGATGACCCTAACCCCCTCCTCTCATCGTCATCATCTTCACTACCGGCACAATCATAAAGCAGCCGAGAGGAATTTGCCCAGGTCTGAGGGTGTAGATGTGGCGGAGATGATTGTGATGTGCAGGGGGAGTAGCGTCCTGCTCTGTAGAGCAGGTGTCTGGTCCATCCTCTGCTGTCACGGAGCGGCTCCGCCTAGCTCTGTGTGACTCAGACGTGTTCCTCATGTTCCTCTGGGCTCGCCTGTCTGCTGCTGCTGCTGCTGCTGCTGCTGACGTGTCCTCATTAGAGAATTAGGGAGTCACGCAAGTCTTCAGTGTGTGTGTGTGTGTGTGTGTGCATGTGCGTGTCTGTGTTGAGTCAGTAAACCTCAGTGTAGAGTGTCCGATGCCTGGCTAGACGAGGGGGAGATCAGGGAGAGACCAGTTTTGTGCTGATACTATGAACAAGAGCATGTTGTGTGCAGGTGGCTACAGAGGTTGTTGTTTTAGTCTAACCTGCCTATGTTCTTCATCAAATACTGACAGACTACCATATGTACTGTGTCTGGTCCTTTCTGCAGAAATATTTATTCAATATATGTATACAAAGACATTTTAACTGTGGGTATATCGATTCTCAGATTTCCGTCACACCAGGGAGGAGGGAAGAGACTAGGGGAGAGTGGGAGACATGCAGAGAGACCAGAGACAGAGAAGACCAGGGCAGACAAGGAGAGACCAGGAGAGAAAAGGGAGACACCAGGAGAGAGAAGTGAGAGACAGGGTAAATCAGGGAGAGACTAGGGGAAGAGACCAGGAGAGAGAAGTGAGAGAGAAGTGAGAGACAGGATAAAGCAGGGAGAGACCCGGAGAGAGAACGGAGAGACCAGGAGAGAGAAGTGAAAGACAGGATAAAGCAGGGAGAGACCAGGAGAGACCAGGAGAGAGAAGTGAGAGACAGGATAAAGCAGGGAGAGACCAGGAGAGACCAGGAGAGAGAGGGGAGAGACCAGGAGACACAGCTCGCTCACCTCTGTTAAAGAGGGGCTTTTACACAGCTCTTACATGCAAAGTGTCTGTCAAACGCACAAAGGAAAATCCGATTTTGTTTTGTAAAAAAATAAACATCCCATTTTACGCTCACACACACACACACACAGACTTAACATTTACACACACACATATACACAGGGCTGCTTGAACCACCCACTCCCTGATTGTCAGCCCTGGAAGTTGGCAAGCAGAAACCCCTCACTGTAAATCCACTACTGACGCTTAGAGAGAACACAGACGGAGACGCCACACACACATACACACGTACGTACACACACACATACACACACACACACTCGCACACACGTACTGTAGAGAAACATAAACAAATACAACGATCCACCAGACGGGCGGCCTGACAAAAGGACACGTACATAAAAAGAAGGCAGACTGGCATCACAACAGATTTAAAGCTGAATTCATGCGCTTGAGCACACACACTCTCGAGTCGAATAGGCGCCTGTAGGCCTATGCCAAAACATAGAGGCACAAGAAACATGCTTAAGCATTCAAAAGTACACAAACACCTGCTCAGTCATACTGTATCTCCACCCCCGCCCCCCTCTCTGTCCCTCTCTCCTGTCTGGTGTGTGGGAGAAAGCGTGGGCATGTTGGGGGGTTATTGGGTTTAGTCTGAGAGCAGGCTAGGATGGCTTGGTTCCTTTAAAGCTCTTAAACCCTCCATCTCTGTTTCTACCACTCATTTTCTCTTCTCATCTCTCCTCGCCTGTCCTCTTCTCTCCTTTATTCTACACTCCTCTCCTCATTTACTCTCCTTTCTCCTCCAATTTATTTGTATCTCTTCTCCTGCCCTCTCTTCTCCTGCCCTCTCCAATCCTCTGAATTTCCTTCTCACTCCTCTCCTCATGATTTACATTTATTCATTTAGCAGATGCTTTTATCCAAAGCGACTTCCAAGAGAGCTTTACAAAAGTGCATAGGTCACTGATCATAACAACAAGATAGCCCCAAACATCGCGGGCAGCCAAAACATGAGGCATACATTTTCAAAGGGAAGAACCATAAGAGCATGTAGTTAAACAAGTTACAATTAAAGAACATGAACCTCAAAAAGTGCAAGAGTTTACCTGTAGAAAAGCAATCAACAGTAAAATATTTCACAGCGAGTACAAGAATTTAAACTCGTTACAACTAACCAACAAGAGCAACAAGTCTCTCAAAAAGAGTCATTGTGATCCTGGAGGAAACTAGCATCAGCTCCAGCAAATCATTCCGAAGTACTGTTGTACTCCCGGAACAAGTGCGGCTTTATCCTTTTCTTGAAGGTGGGGAGACAGTGTCTCTGATGAAGGTGGGGAGTTCATTCCACCATTGGGGGGCCAGACAGGAGAAAAGCTTGTGTTGGGACCGGGCGCTCTTGAGCGGTGGGACCACCAGACGGTTGTCAGAAGACGACCGTAGGTGGCGGGTGGGGGTGTAAGGCTGAAGGAGAGACTTGATGTAGTCGGGTGCAGTCCCGTTGTGGTGCCAGGTGGAAACCCATCCCTGACCCCCCTACCCTGTCCCCTTCCATCCCATCTCCAGTGCCCCTGGCTGGGGTTAGTGGGTGTGGAGGGTGGAGCAGGGCTTGGCTTCTACCCTGCACCATCTGCTCCTCAGCTTGCCCTGCCACCTCCGGGCTTATCGTCCCGGTGACGGCCAGACCAAGAAGGGAACACTCCAACTGCATCCTGGGTGTTTACTGAGAGGATATGAATAGCCCCCTTTCATACTATACTGGCAGGAACATCGTGCTCTTTCTCTCTCTTTCTCTCTCCCTCTTCCCTCCTTTCTCTTATTCTCCCCCCCCCCCCCTCTCTAGAGTGTTGTTATATCCAGGGGCCAACCTATCAGTTTCCTCTTCCGCTATTTCAACATTTTGCGTTTGGCTCGAGGGAATCCGATTTGCAGCCTCTCCCTTCCCTCACCGACCCATACCCTGCCAAGCCCCAACCTTCCGCAAGGAACACACTGCACTTCACAGACACATGCATAAGTCAAATCACAGTCTGGGCACATCTAGCATCGGAGTCTGCAGCCTCCAGTCTCAGTCCCTACTTCTACAGAATGCTAATTCCTTGGTAATACCAGAGATATGGTGTAGTTTAGAACCCCCCCCCCCCCCCCACCACCACCACACACACATTTTTCTGGTATATGGAGCAGAATCAAAGCAGCGATAAGTCGAGCGATAATTATGTATTTTAGCTGCTCTGATGTAGGATCCATTATTCATGAGTAACTAACGAGGGAGGCAGTCTTCTCCTGTTAGCTTTAAACACACCGTCTGACTGGGGCGGGTGAACCGCTCATTAGCGCTGTGTAGCTGTTAGCGTAGCTGTTAGCATTATGTAGCACCTTAGCCGAGGCACTAACACCAGGGGTGGTTTCCAGGGAGGGAAACAGCTTATTAGTGTCGGCGTAGCTGTTAGCGTAGCTGTTAGCATATTGTAGCTACGTAGCACTGTAGCACAGGGGCTTAGCATATTAACTTTCAATACTGTCTCTGGGTACACCCAAGTACAACACTCACAGAAACACCCAATGGGGATGTGGAAGATTTTCCTGTATCATACGATGGCTGAACATTGTTGTCAGAGATTATTGAAACAACACAAGAGGCAGGGATAGCAGCCGTCGTAGTACACAGACACAAACATATCACACACCGTAAACTTTGCACGTGGGTTTGAACACTCCCTTGAATGGACACCCGCACATGCAGCATATACCTGCATTCATGCACACATACACACATACTCATACACAACAACAATATACAACACACACACAAAAGTGTGTAGTAAGGGAAAGACAGAAACAGGAGGGAGGGAGAGAAAAAGGACAGGGAGGGAGAGAGGACTGGAGGAAGAGAGAGCGGAAAGGAGGAAGAGAGAGGTCAGGAGTGAGGGAGAGAAGACAGGAGAGAGAGACGCAGAGAAAAGGAGGGAGGGAGAGAGGACAAGAGGGAGATGTAACAGGAGGGACAGTGGATGGAAGGGAAATAGAGAGGAATGGAGGGAAAGACAAAGGACTGGAGGGAGAGAGGGAGAAAAGGAGGGAGAGAGAGAGGTAAGATTGTGGTTTAAGATCTTGTGGCTGCATCAGGACCGGCCATGTGAACCTTCAACAGAGCAGGTGCTGCTGATAACAAGCTCCAACCAAACAGCGCCCTCCCTCCCTCACCCCTCCCTCCCCTCAGCTCAGTGCTCAGCTTTGATGAGGGCTGAGGGGATTTGATGTGTGTGTGTGGGGGGGGGGGGGTAGGGAAGGGGGAGGGAGAGGGAGGAGTCGTACCTGAGAGATGAGGGAAGATGAAAGAGATGTCACATTCCAATGTATGGGACCAACCTTCTCATATTCTCATAGACACATACACACGCATACACACTCACGCACACATTTACACGCATGTGCATATATACCACAGATCTTGTCCAATACTGCTATTAAATGACTATATGTGTTTAACATACACTGTTGCTTTAAGCTATTACCGGCTAATGAAACAGTCGGTTAGCTAGTGAGTCAGTCAGTCAGTTAGCCATACAGCCATCCATCTAGAGAGGATACATGTAGTGGACCAGCTGTTCTATAGAGATCTGTAGTAAATCACCCTGTGGGGACGCGCACACACACACACACACACACACACACACACACACACTACTTAAGATGCTTACAACTATTGATGTTGTTGATAACACCGCAGCAGATACACTCTAGAATATTTACAATGCTGTCTGTTTGTCACATATACACCCATCATCACACCGTCACAAATGCAAACACACACAAATATAACGACGTGCAAAATTACATACCGCAGTGATATGAGCTACTTCTGTCAGACACATACACACAGACACACACACACACAGGGCAGGGGGTGGGTAAATGGCAGATGGGTGATTTAGCATTCTGGAACCCACAGGGATGCCCTGCTACCAGGGGGAGACTGGGGAGGAGAGGGGTGAGGGAGGGCTGGGGCGAGACGCATAGCAACACACTCTTTCCATCACTCTCTCATTCCATCCTTCTGTCTCTTCTGTCTAACTCTCTCGCTTTCTTTCCCCTCCACCCCCCCAGTCATGTCTCCTCTGCACTCTAGACTTTGTTTCTCATGTTCTCTCTTTCTCACTCTCACTCTCTCTCTCACACGCTCTTTTTGTATCTATCGCTTGTATTCTCTCTCTTTTTCTCCGAATAGCATTTGTTTCTTTATATTTCATTTTGTGGCCCTTTTAAGGAAGGTTCTTTGATCCATGGGCTCTGTGATACAGACACATGCACACACGCACGTCTCAACTGTCCTCAAGGCTGGAGCTGTCCCTGGGGTGGCTTTAGATAATGCTTTAGAAGCTCATAGAAATGTGTGTGTGTGTGCAAATGTGTGAGACACTGTAACTTGACAATATTTGGTACCCCACAAAACACACGCGGTTACACATTCACACACACACACACCCCCAGGGCTGACAGACCACCCGTTACTGATGAAACACCTCTGTACATTCGGACTGCAAGCAGGACCTGATGTTTGAGTCATGGTGTACCACCTTGAGGCCTGAGCCCTCCGTGTGTGGAAAGGTCGCCGTGGCCTTTGACAGCGACCTGAAATGGTTTCCTGTTTTGGAACGAAAGTTTTGAGAGATTTAAAAACCCAAAACAAAGACAAATATCAGGACACCGACCCCGAGTTGTGTTTTGACGCTTATGCAAATCAAATGCAAAGAGGAAAACTCCCCTTCATAGTCAGAGCGGAGGAGCGAGAGAACTTCAGTGGTACTGGGGATATTCTCTCGCTCGCTCTCGCTCGCTCTCTCAGGCCCAAATACTTACCTAACCTGAAAGTCCCCAACATCTCGGTATTCCCCGGCCCCGCTGAATTAAAGAGAACTACAAAATCGACAAAAAACTACAAGTCTCTCTCTCCCTCTGTACTGTAGCTACGTAACTTAGACTGGACACAAAGCAGAATTGTCTGACTCCCACATCAGAACATGAATGCATTCCTCTCATTCCTCTGCTGCTCTGAACACACACTCACCAAGACCAGCTGATGGGAGAGGCAGAGATTAGAGGAAGAGAGAGAACAGGATGAAGACAGACAGAGAGGGAAAAACAAAGACAGAGAGAGGGGTACATGTTAGATGTAGATGTATAAGATGAAGAGGAGGAGCAGAAAGAGATTGTTTTCAAAGGTGTAGATATAGAAAGAAGATATCTCTAGATATAGAGAAAGGTAAAGAGATGGGGAGGTAGAGAGAGAGATGTAAAGTGAGAGAGGGGGAAAAACAAGTCATTGAACTCTCCTAGTTTGTAGTTACAGGCAGAGGAGAGGGGGAGAAAGGCGTGGGCGGAGAGGGAAGGAAAGGGGGAGGCAGGGTGGGCTGTGCTGTGTGGGTGTTGGAGGAAGTAAGGAGGGAGGGGGTGGAGGACTCCAACCATTCAGATGTGATTACAGGCTGGTGGAGCAGAGAGTTATGGGACAGCCCCCCACCCAAAGAAACACCCCCGTCACCAACAATGAGCTAACTCTCCAAAAATGTTTCCTTTCCTTCTATCTCTCTCTGTCTCTGTCTCTCTCTGTGTGTCTCTCTCTCTCTGTCTCTGTTGCTCTCTCTCTCTCTCTCTCTCTCTCTCTCTCTCTCTCTCTCTCTCTCTCTCTCTCTCTCTCTCTCTCTCTCTCTCTCTCTCTCAATTCCTCTCTCTCTCTCTCTCTCTCTTTCTCTCAATTCCTTGGGTCAAACTAGGTTGATATTTTTTTCACTTTTATTCACATGGTCACCACCCACAACGTACACAGCGTAGCCTACTCTCTTTCTCTCCTCTCTCTCTCTCTCCTATCCCCACTAGAATGTGAAACCTCAAAAGAATAGCAGGAAGTGACTGAACTTAACCTCCAACAGCCGTGTGCGGGGGAGCAGTATGGCGTGGGTGTGTGTGTTGGAAAGTGTGTGTCTATGTGTGTGGGGATGAGGTTAGAAAAGTGTGTGTGGGAGTATGTTGTAATTCCTTCTGCTATGTCGGCTATGCTCGTCGGAAGGAAGTGGACTTCCCCTGTAAAGCTGCTCCCAGCCAGTTGTCAGCCAGCCAGTCTGCCAGTTGTCAGCCTGTCAGCCACCCAGTCTCCCTGACACAGAGATCTCCATATTATCAGGTCATTGGGGTGTCCCTGTCATTTAGGGATGTCCCACTATTGTCATCATTACCAAGGACGGAGGTGTAAAGAAGGGTGCGTCAGGGAAGTGCCTAGTGACAGTCTGGGAGGGGAGCCAGGGCCAGGGCTGCTTGTCTCCAGCCAGGGCTGCTTGTCTCCAGCCAGGGCTGCTTGTCTCCAGCCAGGGCTGCTTGTCTCCAGCGTGAGCGTGTCCCTGGAGCCTCCTGAGTCAGGCCCTGAGGACCGCGGCATGCAGAGCTGAGATGCAGGGTGGAAAGCTCTGTGTGTGCGCTTGTGTGTGTGTGTGTGTGTGTATGTGTGTGTGTAATGTAACAGTTCTGTCTCGCACTGTCACGAGCACCCCTCCCCCATGACACAGTAAAAGCCTTTTATATAATCCTTGATGTTCCCCCCCAACAACAATGTATATAAATAGAAATGTGATGTGCCAGACCAGAGCAGTCTGGGCTTTTAGCTTCACGAGGATGATGAAACCCGGACATACATTAATGTGTGTGTGGTGTGTGTGTGGTGTGTGTGTGGTGTGTGTGTGGTGTGTGTGTGGTGTGTGAGAGAGAGAGAGAGAGAGAGAGAGAGAGAGAGAGAGAGAGAGAGAGAGAGAGAGAGAGAGAGAGAGAGAGAGAGAGAGAGAGAGAGAGAGAGAGAGAGAGAGAGAGAGAGAGAGAGAGAGAGAGAGAGAGAGAGAGAGAGAGAGCTCTTTCTGTTGTCAGGGGTCTGGGCCTTACGTAATAGTCTTCCCTGTAGCTGCATGTGTGTGTTTACGTGTGTGACGGGCGTGAGAACGTTCTGGTCCCTTGAGAGAAGGATATGTGAGGTCACATGGAATGTGTCTTCACCACAGAAACGGTCGAGGCCCACAGTGGAATGTCTGAGGGCCACATTCCTCCCATACTTGGTTGCTGTTTGAGGACAACCTGCTACAATGTCCACCGTACACATGGTCATCAGATAAACAGGACAACTTTCTCATCACAACAAATCAGTTCACTATTTTGTGTATTTGGAAACATTTGTGATATATTATGTAAATAGGTGAATTCCAAATATGTTAATTACCAGCACACACACATACAGTGCATTAGCACAGAACATACTGTCACAGCTCATGTGGCCTCACAGCACATGATGACAGGGACGGTCCCCTCATTTGCATCAGCTGAGTCATGAGCTCTCTCTGGGATTGTGTGTTTTTGTGAGTATTTCAAGCCCTTGAAGGGGGAGGGATCAACAAAACCTGTTTTGGAACATGTGTGTATATATATATATGTGTGTGTGTGTGAGGTTTGGTCTGTTTCAACTTTTTCCCTTCTTAAGCATGATGATATCTCAGATTGTGTGACTGTGGGTTATAGACTTGACGACACGTCAATCACAATTTCCCCTTGTGGGGTATTTTGCTGCCATGGCAAATCTTGCTTTATTCCATCAAGACAATCGAAACGAATTTAAATAACAAAGAGTTGGTTCACAACCTGGAAATGTCGAAGCTGCTTAGTTTTGTAATGAGTAGTTCTGCCATGTTGTGATGTTCAGTCTCTCAATCCAGAATCAATGATTGGATTAGGCCCGACTTTGTACTGGGTTATTTTTAATCCATGTTGTAATCCAAATTAAGTATTTGACAATGCGTACAAGAACAACAACAAACATTCTAATTCATATAATTAAATGGATGGACTGTATTCCGTATTTCGGGCTTGTTCATGGATAACAGGTAATAATCAGGGTTTGAATCTCAAAGGGAACTTCTGTTTGACAGGTTCCAGCTTTTGTTTTTCATCTCCAAACTGAGTTGAGGCTTTGATTCTCCACCGTGCTCCACAGCTTCATCTCAGCTCACAAAGAACACTTCATACCTGCATAGTGTACGACCTTCAGCCTCAGAGAACACTCTTCATACCTGCATAGTGTACGACCTTCAGCCTCAGAGAACACTTCATACCTGCATAGTGTAAGACCTTCAGCCTCAGAGAACACTCTTCATACCTGCATAGTGTACGACCTTCAGCCTCAGAGAACACTTCATACCTGCATAGTGTACGACCTTCAGCCTCAGAGAACACTTCATACCTGCATAGTGTACGACCTTCAGCCTCAGAGAACACTATTCATACCTGAATAGTGTAAGACCTTCAGCTTCAGAGAACACTATTCATACCTGCATAGTGTAAGACCTTCAGCTTCAGAGAACACTATTCATACCTGCATAGTGTAAGACCTTCAGCCTCAGAACACCACAAAGATACAGGAAACCAGAGGAGCACATCACTTTTTCTTTCTTTTTCTATTCTCCTCTCTGTCGGTTCTGTGGGTTAGCCCAGTTTAGGCAGGTATTTATTTAGAATTGTGTGTATGTATTTCTGTGTGTTGTCTTTGTGTGGTGTGTGTGATATGTCTTACTACCTAGAAAACGCTTTCCAGGTAATCTTTCATGTTCAGTTTCCTGCTTCAAACTACCATCAGCTGAGCTGTGTGCGTGTATGTTTTCTGTAGATGTGCCTGCATGTGGTGTGTGTGAAAAGTTTCTTCAGAATTACTCCAACTTCGTGAGCCCACAGAAAATATTGGAGAAAACACCTTAATCAGAACACTGATGGTCAGTTCTGTACAAGTACTGTAGAACACATCAGGTGTATATCTGCCTGGAAGCAGTTATAAAGTCTCATGCAAACAGATTCTTCTTGAAGACTTAAAACACACACACACTTACACACATTGCTGTGTTTCCTTAAGAGAGAGTGAGGGACTTCATGGGTTGGCTAAATATAGTGTTTTAATATGTGTGTGTGTCTTGTCTGTGTGTGTTTGTGTGTCTATCTTGTGTGTGTGTGTGTATGGGTCTGTATGTGTGGGCCCTAACTCTTAGAAGGCCGGTAGTGGTTCACCCAGCTGCTATCTCCATTCTTGGAACTGAGGGAGAGAGGGGAAGGAGGAGGGGTGGAGGTTTCCACAAAACACAGCTGAGTGACATTTAGCCGAGATGAAAGACCAATCAGAAGCCCCAGGAGATGTCAGGCTGAAGGTGGGGGGGAGGATCCCAGCGCTGTTTCCTGCCTTCCACCATCCCTCCATCATCCTTCCATAATCCTTCCACCATCCCTCCATCATCCTTCCACCATCCCTCCATCATCCTTCCACCATCCCTCCATCATCCTTCCATAATCCGTCCACCATCCGTCCACCATCCGTCCACCATCCTTCCACGAGAGAGAGAGAGAGAGAGAGAGAGAGAGAGAGAGAGGTGTCTGTGATCCTGAGAGTTACCGTTTCACAAAGAGATGTCTTTTCTTATAATGAAGCAGACTTCCATCGCTAGGTGTAACCTCAGAGTGAAAGCCTATCCAAATGATCATCTGTGTCGTCTCTGCTCTGCTAGCACCGGCAGTTCCATAGAGTTTTGATTATAAGGGCGTAGTCACTTCC
The DNA here is from genome assembly GCF_054491055.1 of Hypomesus nipponensis. Lineage (NCBI taxonomy): Eukaryota > Metazoa > Chordata > Actinopteri > Osmeriformes > Osmeridae > Hypomesus > Hypomesus nipponensis. The sequence continues at coordinate 5,548,644 of NC_140368.1, read as the reverse complement.
GTGTTTACCAACCCTAACCATGGGAGGTTCTGAAGAACTAAGTATCCTGTTCGTTCCCTAGCATGAAGCAGGGTTGTCCCTGATCCTGTCCTTGTTGTGTTAGGTGTCCACAGGGAGGGCAACCAGCGGGGGGTCGCAGTGTTAGAGACAGGGGACCCGGCGTGTCTGGGACCCCGCCCCCTGTGACCCCCGCCCCCTGGTCGTTTTGGCTGGAACATCTCATGGAGTAACACAGTGCAACATGGCTGCAACGACGCCGTCTGGCCCTGCGGATACAGAGTCATGGATCTTCTGTCTGTCGCCTACTCCCTGCCACCCCCTCTTCTCTCCTCCAGCTATCCCCCCGCACCCCTCTACACAGCGCCGGTCTGCGCTGTTGTGATATTGAGCCGAGGTAATGGATTATCCTGACACGGTTTCTGAAGGATCGTGGTTCTTAATGCCCATACATCCATATACTGGCTTTCCATCACTGATCCATAGCACTGGAGACCCTTTGATCCAAATGTACAGAACCGACATGTGCCGAAAGGTTGAGTCTGTTTATTTTCTGTCTTTGGTGAGACAATGGCCAGTGTTATCTGGCTCTCTTTCTTCTGAGTCATCTGCTCCTCCTCAGAGAGAGAGAGAGCTGAAGGCCTTGCCTGTTGTTCCTAGCATTGAAAAAAGGCTGTTGTCTCTTTTTCATGGTCCAGAGCTGTTCTTATTGGATGCAAAATCTGCCCTCTGCCCAGAAATCACACACTCATCACTCATGCTCCATATAACGTGGAACAATCCTCTTCTTCCTCCACACACCATCCCACACCCAGGATGACCACTGCCACCAGCATGTTAGACTACAGCCCATGAATACCCCACTGTATGATCTTTATCACTGCATTTGTCCTGTGCGCGTGTGTGAGTGTGTGTGTGAGCGAGGTGGGAAATATCATACCGGAGATAGTGTGTCATGAACAGGCTACCAGCTGCTGCTGTTTTGTCCATCCGTGTGTGTGTGTGTGTGTTGCACGTGTTCCTAAATATGTGCGCAGAACGTGTCATGTTGGACCAGCGGTGCCATGCTCGAGCGAGCACACCATCATCGCTCTCCATCCCCACCAAGAGCATCTGCATGTCACAATATGACTCCAGCTAGGCGGCGGCGGCCCTTCAGTGACAGTAATCACTGAAGGCAGTCCATTAGATTAAAAGGTGCTCTCTCGTGTGAAGATCTGACGTGTCCTACCGCCTCCGTCCTCCGACCCTCACTCAAGGTCAGGGTTATCGTTTGGATCAATGGAGAAGGACCATAATATATGCCATTTAGGTGATGCTTTTAACCGTAGCCTGTGGCAGCACGGTGACAGCATGCATAAATGGAGCAGTAGCCTTGATGTGGCTAGCCACGGCCCCTCTCTCTCATTGGCTAGCGCAGCAAGGTTAGTGGAGTTATTCTCATCACACTTTATCATCCTCATTATCATCATCATCATCATCACTTATCATACCCATAGCCAGGGAGTGGTGTCTGGCATGGGAGGCCAGCTTGTCAGTCAGTCCATCATCTTCATCATTGCCATCCTCTTAGCCACAGGGGTCAGCCTGCCAGTAACTGATGGTATTCCTGAAAGAGGGCAGAAATAGCAGAGCTTACCATCAACAGGCTGCTCCCCATCCACTGACTGGCATCAACAGTGACTCACTGTGCCAGTTAATGACAGCTGGCGTCACCCCTCCCTCCCCTCTTCCAACTCCTCTCGTCTCTATTAACTTTTTGCCTTCTCCCCTGTCTCTCCTGTCACCCCCACCCCCCCACCCCCACCCCCCCCACCCCCATTGCAGTGTTATATTTATAAACACAGAAGCATGCCCGTTTATATTAAGATTAGCATAGCTGTTCTTAAATTGCTTATATTTACATCCAAAGTAGAACGGCCACTTCCCTAATCACTCAACTGGCTTAACTTTAGCATGCAAACATGTCATGCAGTCAAAGGACTCAGTCACTCGGTCAAACAGTCAGTCATTCAACAAATTAGTCAAACAGCCATCGACCCTTTGATAAAACTGCAGACTGCCCAGTTACAGTGCACACTGCCCAGTTACCCCCCCCCCCCTAGCCTGCCCTTGGTCCAGACAAATGGACCCATCATCACCCCCCAACCCCTCCTCCGTCTCCAGCTGGGGGTCGCCACGGTGATGGATTATTCATGCTCAGATCAGGAAGTGCATTCTCTCCCTAACAGGAAGTCTATACCCAGGGGGAGTCAGATATGACAGGGTGATGTATTACACGTAACACCACCCTAATCCCCCCGGCCACATGCATATTTAATGATCAGGCCGGTGATGGTGGAAGGGGGGGGGGTGTATTTACAGCAGACCTGGTTATGATGAATAATGCACCAGAGCTGTTGCTAGTTATCAGGTGTGGCTGGGCTGAGTGGCCGAACGGCCTGGCTGTCACAGCCCCTGGCAGAGGAGCAGCTGGTCCAGGTAAACGTGGCCCTCGATGACTCAAGGATTTCTGGATTTCTCTCACATTGAGTAATAAAAAGCAAGATTGTAATTCATATTTCTGATTCCAGCTCGTACTACAGCTGTCATAAGCCTGTAGATGGTAACAGGAGAGCAAAGACAGCAGGAAGGAGAGATCAATACACAACACCGGATATTAAATAATTGAATCGTTGAACTGGGTCATAAAAGGCAGCCTGGTGCTCAGGTTTCATAGGGCTGAAGGAGAGGGAGAGGAAGCTAGTCTGAGGACAAGCCCACCTGCCAGGGAAAACACTGCCTGCACCTACTGACAGATACTCAGGGTGGGTTTGATTTAGTCTACCCAGTACAAAGAAGCTGATGGGGGAGACCACAAATGTGCAAACTGTGAGATGAACGTATCAGTCTTTGTGTACGTTCCAGCTATTTCTAAAATGATTTTCTGGACTGTATTGGAGTGAAACCCTAACCTTTGCTAGCCTCCAGACAGACTAGAGCAAACGATAAAATATTCTGAGAGGATTTCAGGCACTTTTTGACCCAACTCTGGCAGTCTAGAGCAAGCGCTCTCAGAGTTGGAGTGGGTCTCGGAGTGTTTAACCCACCTCTGGAGGGATGCAGACAGCAGCTCGTCTTTCATGGTGTAGCGGAGGTGTCTGCCTGCCCCTCATCCAGAAAGATCAAATCATGTGGCCTCTCAGTCTACAGCTGGTTGAACCTGCCTTCCATGGCTGCCACAGGCTGTGGCTCCAACTTCAAACAACCACCATGATATTGTGACTATCCTTTGCACACAAACACACACACTCACACACAGAAAGCCGATATGCTAACCTTCCCAGAACAGAACAGAGATTGACTGAACGAACAAACAGCAGAGATGGAATGTGGAAGAGATATACTTACTACACAAGAGAGAGCCGCATGAACACACACACTCAAGTTATTTTCAGATTGTAAGTTTACCTTGTACCAAGCACAAAAACCACAGCACAATGGTTGTTTTGTTTGTTCAAATGTAATTCAAATGACCAGCCTTGCACTTCTCAGGATTGTTCAACTGTTAAAGCAGACTACCACCAATCTGATAAGAGTTTCATGAGGTAGGTGAATTGAGAGATTACTGATGTTAAGGGGATAACCGCCAATTTGAATGAGATTGTGATAAGAGTCCCTGTCTGGCAAATAAGGGAAGTATTTATCTGGGAAATCCCCTCAGGTCACCTTTTGGTCAACAAGGAGAAGAGGGAACCATCATCCATCCCTCTTTCATTCTGTCTCTTTAACCTGTTCTCTCTCTCTCAATCTCTCTCGCTCACTTTGTGTCATCAACTCTCATTGTCTGACACTCCTCTCTTTCTTTCTTTCTTTCTTTCTTTCTCTCTCTCCTCTATCCTCTCTCTCTATATCCTCTCTTCTCCTTCATGTTTCTGTGGTAGAGGCTGGGTAATCTTATTTGACCGCATGATGTCATTTAGAAAATGGTTCAGTCCCACTGTGCCTGTGTGGATCCTCCAGGCCTAGTAGAAGGCAGCTGGCACAGGCTGGTATTATCACTCTCTGACCCCAGTTACACACACACACACATACACACACTCTCTCACACATGGAAAGACACACACATATACTGATACTCTCTTTGACACAAAGACATCTTTACACAAAAAACACTCACAAACACAGGCCTTTGTAGTCAAGGGGCCTCTTTCCTAGCTGAGAAGAGAAAGCAAAACGGATGTCAATGCCAGAAGGAAAACATCAGTTCCTACTTCTCAACCACCCTACCACTAGTCTGTTTGTGAGTGAATGTGTGTGTGTGTGTGTGTGTGTGTGCCATAGCCTCTAGGGTACTCAGCTGACATTTAATGATGTGTAGGGATAGTATAACAGTGTCTGCATCATTTGGGCTCACAGTACCTCTCTCAGACACACCTGGGTAGAAACTTGTGGCTGAGTTGACACGTGGGACTTTTGACACAGGGACGTCTGTCCCACGATGAGCAGTATGGTTGTCCCACAGGCCTTCCAACATCATCATCAGACTATACACTAGACGTCCATGAGCTCCATCCTCCCTCTTCAGCCTGCAGGGATTATCCAGTCTATATGCCACCAGTTATGTCCTCATCCAGTTTATAGGTCACTATCGGCACTGTCCTCATCCAGCCATGTCCGAGTTAAGATTATCAGATGATCTATGGCACAGTCACAGTTGTAGTGTCAGATTGTGTAGGAGATGTTGAGGATACCAGAAGGGAAAGCTGACTTGACTGGCCTTTCCCTGACCTGCGTAGGCTCAGTTATTAGGATGGAACTTCCTGCTAACCACAGTGACAGGGACTCTCCCTACTTGTCCTCTTCAACAGAGGGTGTGTGTGTCTGTGTGTGTGTGTGTGTGTGTGTCTGTGTGTGTGTGTCTGTCTGTGTGTGTGTGTGTGCATAGATCCTCTCATTAAGGCAATGGTGGACAACCCCTGCTGTGTACGGATTGTCACACCCGTGTCTACATGTCTACAGGGGCCTGTCTTCCCCATGGTCAACAATCAGCAATACCACAAAAACATATTAGGAAATTATAGAGCACCAGTTTGCGTGTGTTGTGTGTGTGTTTCATCTTTGATCTGAGGAGCCAGGGGGGTCTGGGTGTTTGCTTCGTGTAGCTCCTGCTGTCTGCCTCCCACAGCCTGGAGAGAACAGACACGAGGGGGGGGGGGGAGAGGAGAGAGACGGTGGGGGGGAGAAAAGAAAAGAGTGGGGAGAGAGAGAGAGATGTGTTAGTTTCAGCTCCCTGAGGAAACCACGTCAACATTAAAGGCTAAGGTTCCTAAACGCACATCTCCGTGTGACGTTCATATAAACGCTCGTATCTGTAAATGATCATCTCTATAACGTTAATATAAACGCTGATCTCTGCATTTCAGACATTACACATTTCTTTTTCCTCTCTATATCGTTGCCGTAGAGACTGTCCCTAATTGCATGATGAAACGATGTCTGAGGATGGCAGTGCCGGCAGGCCTGTTAGCAGACTGGAGGGTACCCAGAAAGAAAGGGACGAAGGGAAAGGAGAAGAGAGGGGCGGAGAGAGAGTTGGAGAGGGGGGGGGGGGGTATTGCAATGCGATCGAGAAATAAGAGAGAGAAATGGAAAGATAGAGATAGGGAACGAGAAATCAAGAGATACATAAATAATGCTGTTAATGGAGGATGCTCAAGGGAGAGAGAGAAACCACTGATCTTGTCCACCAGCAGTCAGGAGATCAACCAACAACTATTATAGTATTAGGATGCTTTAAACCACAGGGTCAAATGTCACCCTCTCTCCCCCCAAGCTAGTTTTCATGTTCCTTTCTTTCATGGTAAAGCCCCCTGCTACCTGAAGTAGGAAGCCTCACACTGGGATGAAAGGATTGTGGGTAGGGGGATGTAACAGAGCACCAGAGGTTTCACTTTGTGTGTGTGTGTGTGTGTGTGTACGTGTTTGTGTGTGTGTGCCAGTCACCCCTTTGCTGTAACGAGATCTCTGGTCTCCATTCTAGTTAGGTCATGTCTTGGCCGAGTGCCCATCGTGGTCTCCTAGGAAACATGAGGAAGTGATGTTACTAACCATCTGACACCGACCGAGTGTGGTGCCAACTGTCACTGACCTTATAAGGCTGGGACTCAACCATCTACCCAATCACTGCATGGACAACAGGCCATTCACAAAATCAGTTAATTTAGAGATCTGCAAGCGAGTACGGGAGAGAGCAAATGTGTAAGCAAGCAGGCTGTTTAACTACATCAATCCCCCCCCCCAGGACTTTCCTAAAATATCACCATTATTTATACTTTAACCAGGTGTATGTTGTGTGGCCTCCACCACAGTTGCTACTGGTCCTCTTGTGGGTTTGGCTTCAGGCCTTTTACCTCCTGTGGTACTCCCAGACTGAACCGTCTACGAGACTGAAGACACATATCCTCTTTTTTACATGGTGAAACGTTAAGATACAGTGGTGACGGGGACCTACCATTCCTTCCCTAGTTCATATAATCTAACCGTTCTTGTTTTTTTCCACAACAGAATTGGAAAATCTGCTGCTCATCATTTAACCATCATTTCTGTTCAACCTGTTCTGTTCTCAAAGTTCCATTAGCTGCATTGGCTGAGGACAAACAGAAGTCAACAAACAGAACCAGGCTGTTGAAACACACAGCGGAAGCTCCTATGTCTGGGGATGTTTGCAGAGCAGAAAGCAAACAGACACACGGTTAGCCATTAGCCCCACTTGTCAACATGCTGGAGGGCCTGTCACCACTTAGCCTAAAGCTACTTTGCTAACAAGTTAGCTTAAGCTATTTTAGCAATCCCAGAGAGTTGCAAATGTAGCTAACATTGGTATCACTCTGTTCTTGCTGGGATAACAGTGTTCTTGGTATTCTGTTATTCCTTAACAGTACAGACTCATTCACCAACATAACCCATCAACCAAGGACAAACTAAATGTAATTTGTTCTTCCATCTCAACACCCAAACATCTCCAATCTCCATATTAATATGTTGTCAATGAGAAAGATGTGGCTTCTTGAGGGGCTGATGCTTTCTGGAAACACCTCATGACCCATTCTTGGAATAATTTTGGTGATCATTCCGAAGAATCATTACGAAGCCCTTTGCATGAATCATCTTTCGTGAAATGAATCATCATTGTTATCTCGTTTAGTATGTGTGTTTGTGGTATCTATTGATCCAGGAATGTCAGACATTACCTGATCTATAGCATGTTTACTCTCAGTGACAGAGGAGTAAATAAGATGAAAGTCAGTGGAAGTGCGGAAGAGAGAGAAGGACAGCTCTTGGGAATGTGCATCAAGTCTCATCACTCAGACCAGAATGAAAAGTTTAAACGTCTTACCTCTACATCCCTATTCTCCTTGCTTCTCTCCATCTTGCCTCCTTCTCTCTGTTTTCACTCCACCTGTCATTCCTTCTCCATCTCTCTTATCTGCTTTATGTACCGCTCTCTCTCCAGCTTTACCTTCATCCATCTCTTCTCTCACCACGTCCTTGAACTCCACACAATTTGTATGTGTGTGTGTGTGTGTGTGTATGTGTGTCTGGTATGATATAGAGTAATGATAACCCAGCACATTATCCCCTACTATTCCACTCTAACCCTCAGATAGGGTAATTTAGGGTAATACTGTGTCAAAGAGAGTGTGTGTGTGTGTCTGTCTGTCTGTCTGTCTGCCTGCCCGGGGGGTTAGGCTGAGCATATAGCTTGGCAGTGCCAACTTTAATACTGTAATAGTGAACACACAGCCAGCAATACCACCCAGGCCTGACTTGACTACAACACTAGTCACAAGGGGTTAGGAAAGGGTGGCACAGACATACATAGAGACACACACACACCACAACACGGTTTGCAGTCACAAACAAACCGAAACATTCATCTGAGAGTGTAAACGCTGGAGGTGTTTTAGTGCTGGAGGGCGTAGCTGATCTGTAAACTGGGGAATTAGAGTTGGGAGTTAGATGATATTGCATCAGCTCACTGTATGTGTTAATGAGACCTAATACACAGTTTATGTTATAAAGCAGAGTTGATAGAATTTGTAAAGTGTGTGTGTGAGAGTGAGAGAACGAGAAAGAGAGGGTTAGGTATCTCCCCCTTCTTATCATATTGCCGTCACACTCTGTTCCCCAAACACACACACACACACACAAACACACACACACACAGTGGAAATAACCTTAAATTTCCTTTTTGCTGGTCCGCTGGACACATTTGTGTAGTAGGCTGAACACACACACTCACAGAGAAGAGACGAGAGATGTACACACACACACACACACACCAAATGTGCATGGGACCACTATGTTATTCTTTGAGGAGTGGGAAGGGATCATTTTTTGGACTTGTTATACAGCTATATGCAAAACAGAGCCGCACGCATGTATGTGAATGTGTGTGGGAGGCATGAAGCTGAAAGCTTCCATGCTGAGAGGCAAGCTGTGAGACCTGAAGCTCTGTGCCTTCGTTTTTGTCATATTGTTATCTCACCCTGTTGTAAGGGGGGGGGCGCTCTTGATTCCACTGATTTTAACCCATCTCTCTTTCTCCTTTTCTTTTTCTCCTTCTCTCTGTCTCTCCCCCTTTAATCCCCTTCTGTTTCCCCTCCTCTTTCTATCTCTCCCTCCATCTATATCTGTCTCTTTCTCAGGATGCGTTTGTGGAGCTCTATGGTCAGCAGAGGGACTCTGGGTTCCAGTCCTGGCCCTACCTGAGGACCGTGTTTGGGCTGGCAGCACTGGGGGCTGCGGGGGTCACCCTTGGAGCCCTGTTCACACAGAAGTGATCCAGCGACACAGAACTCCTAGAAGGTGTGTGGTGGTGGTGGTTGTGGGAGGGTGGGGGATGGAGGCACTTGAAGGACCTCTACTCCAGGTATCTCACCTGCTCTGCACCCACAGAGAGGCCAACAGGACCTTTATAAGATCTTCAGTCCCAGTTCCACCTCGAGCTCTAGTCACCTACCCAGTTCCAGACCCACTCCCAGATCCAAACATGGCCCCAAACCAGCGCTAGACCCAGACCAGCGCCAGACCCAGCCTTCTAAAAGAGTCTGCCCTGAGTCTCTTATGGAACTACCAGAAGAGCATGCTATTCTCCAGAACGGAACTACACCTCCTTTCTGAGAATGGAGGGAGAGAGAAATGGATGAAGGGAAAGAAAAAAAGCAGCAGACTAACAGACACAGAAGACTTAAAACATTTTACTCTCACAGATGACACCATAATGGATACATACAGTAGGCTGTAACTTCTATTATACACTTCACAGCATTTTTGCAACCTAAATTACTCTTGAAAAAAAAAATGAAAAAAAATTATAATCATAAACTTATGCTAAGAAACCTTTGGACTCTTACATGTAGCATGAAGTTTTGTTAAAGCTTTGAAGCTGAAAAGAGAATTTGAACATTGTTTTTCTCTCAGAATGCTAATATGAAGCAACTGATCTTTGGTTATAGATCTTTTTTTCTCTGTTTTTACTGTACTTTTCTTTTAAACTTTTTCCAGCATGATTCTGTAACATTGTTACCATAGTAACATGTCATATTGACATTGCTCCAATACTTAACTGTTGTGTCAGGCCAACCAGCTGATTACAGATCAAACCAACAATATCCTTTCTAATACCTTATCTGTGCTTGAATAAGCTTGCCGGGGCATACAGGATGGACCTAATAGAATCGCCCACAAATTCTAGACCACGCCCCTCCAGAATGCAAACCAGAGCAATCACTCCACGTATTAGAGGATATGAGGTTGTGCTGGGCTTCAGTAGGCGGTGATGATGAACGTGATGATGTTGCATGATTCTGGAGCATGCTCTTTAGAGGAAGGACAGATAAACTTCTTCACAGAGAAGATTGTATGTAGAAGAAAAGACACACACACACACACACACTCCTATCCCATAGTCCAGCTGATGTTCTGATTGTTCTTCATTAAAGCTTTGTCTTCTGACTCCTGCACCTTTGTTATGTTTCTGTTTCCAATCCTGGTTAGGCATGTTTAACCCGAACATTAAACCAGGTAGAAGGACAGATGTGTTGGTAGGTTGGGGTGGGGACTCAGGTGAGTTCTAGAATCAGAACGTTGGGTACAACGGGATAGATGCTCCAACCATTCTTAATTCTATGCTTTCTTGACTATGTAGACAGTTGTGTGTGTTTGAAGCTATGTGACGAGACTATTAAACCTGAACGCACAAAGAAGCACTCGACAGAAACTGGTGGTTGGCAGCCTTGTCTCTTATCACGACCGACACATCGCATCGTTAAGCCCCCTTTGAACTATCTGTCTTTTCTCCTTCTCTTCAGTGCCTGATAACAAAGGGGTGTAATGAATCCTATAGGAAATGGCTTTAGCTGTGTATATGACTATAGCTTTGAGATCAAAATATTAATTCAATAGAGCCAATAGAACACAGTCATGATATGGATAATTTTTCTCATAATGTCTTCATCTAGTATCTTATTCATATAACATACTACAGGTATTTTATTACTATTTAATGAAGTCTCAGGATAGATGTAATACCCTGAGCGAGAGGAGTCATGATGATGATGATGATGGTGGTGGTGGTGGTGGTGGTGGTGATGATGATGATGATTAAGAGAATGATACTGAAGAGAAACTAACTGTGACGATCAAGCTGGTAAAAATGACCTCCGGGGGAATGTCCACCGTCATACATATTGTGTATATGTTTTATATAATTATCTCCTCTTTTGACTCTATCATTTGCATTTATCTGATTCTCTCTCCCTCCTTTTGCATTACAAATCGCTGTCTCAATGCATGAAGAGCTAGTCAAGAAAGAGAAGAAGGAGAATTTTAAATCATGTGAATGAAAGCATGCGAGGTGTTTATAGCTGGCAGTTAGCTGGCTAGTTAGGCTACAGGCCCGTGGTGGTTTGGAGTTGTGTGGATCGGTGCTCGGTAATTGGTGGATCGGAGGGCGGCTGAGGCGGCTTCTCTTGCGGGCGTCAGAATCTGATGACGGGGGTGGAATTTCTGTCTGCTTAATGTAAGCCGTGGGAATAGGACAGACAGTTAAAAAGGCTTTGCTTTTCTAGATATAAATTAGATGCATGCTGACAAAATCAACGTCCTCAAATTATGTAAGATTTATCCAGACTACACTCATCATAAAACGTCCTGAAATCCCTCTAATAAGTTGTTTGATATGCTTTTAATGTGTCTATTGTGTATGTTCTGTGCTCCAAATTGTCTCTCAGAGGACACAAAGTTTGCTCACTCTAAATCTAATATGGCTTTGAAACACTGACATTTTGGACACAATTTTACAAAAAAAAAAAATAATTGTCAAAGGTTCCAGAACTCAACTTGCTCTAGTCAATGTCAAAAGATGTATTACCTCTATTCATAACAGGAAAAGACTACTAATGTTTTAGTTAAACATCTTATCTTTTAATTGGCTTAAGGAATCAGTAAGGCTTATATTTTGAGAACTGCAACTTCAGTCTGTTGCTCGTGTCAACACACGCACCGAGACAGGCATAAAAACACACACAAACACATGTATGTGTAATCTTCCTACTTCCACTGTTTCTTCTCGTAGTCCCAATAGTAGGAGAAGCCGTGGACGGGGTTCACCCTCATGTCTAACATCCTCTGAGTCTGCTTCTCCACCCACTCCTCAGACAGGGTGTGGGGCACGTCACCGAACACTGGGGGATGGATGAAGAGGAAGGGAGGGGTTGGGAGAAACGGGGGAACGAGGGGTGGAGAAAAGGGTTCAGAAGCGTAGGAAGATGTCAAGGGTTAGAGATGAACAGGGTGTCAAGAGAGAAATAGCTAGTTAGGAGGAAAGGACACTGGAAATATAAACGACGTTTAAGATGTTTATACAGGATTTTAAAGGTGGTTCGTTGTTGTGGTTCCTGGATGGTCAGCCCACTAAGCACCAGAGTGTTGGAGACTGCATGAACGGCCACCCAGAATCACACAGCTGTCATGCTATTGCCATGATGACAGCACAGTCCTGAGGTCAGCATTATATTCAGAACGCTACCAGGACAAAGTCATGCTCTTTTAGGAGGAAGTAGAGGTCCCTTCTTCTTCTTTGGTTTGGCTACTGAGTGATGTCACTTGATCGAGATACTGTAGGTCAACACAAGCCAGAGGCAAGTGTTCTAATAGCATGAGAGAACACACACCACTTTCAGTGGCATCACAATGGCTCCACTAAGCAGGCGGTATGACACACTGGGGCGTGAAGTCACTACACAAAGATGGTGGGATAATGGCTTAGATGGCTGGTCTCATATACCAGAAGTCTGTTTCTACACAACAACCACACAAATGCATTTATTGGAATGTATAGACAATACATACAGGAACATACACAGCCTGCTTCAGATGTGTGAAGCAGAGTCTTACTCATTTATGAAACAGCCGTGATTCTAGCAGTAAAACACTATTCATTTGTTCCTACGAACATTTTTCTTGAAAGGCACATAAATACTTATCTACCTCTCTTTTCTTCTCTTCCCCTCCTCTAGCCTTCTTCTCCGCTCCCTCATCTCCTATCTGCCCCCCTCCTTCTCTCCTCTCCTCCTGTCTCTATGACAGGCACTAGTTGAACAAATATGTCTGTCAGCCCCATCACAGCCCACCTCACAGCCAAGCTACAGAGAAGTAGAGGAGCTCCAGAACAGGCTGGAATACCAAGTAGGCCTCTCAGGCCTGGCCCTGCAGTGGAATTGTCTTGGGAACCTTGAAGGTTAAAGTCACCTGTATGAAAGAGATGAGTGGGGGGAGGTACCTCAAGTTTGAACCTGCATTTTCTTTGTGTGTGTGTGTGCAGAGAGAGGAATGGTTCAGAAATCCCATCTCTCATCCTTGCCTTTTAACAAATCCCTCCTAGCACGTGTCAAATTACAGAGTAACAGGTAGGAACTGTTCTTCTCTGTTGCCTCATGAGCCAGAGGGACACCCTTGAGCGGGGCGCAGCCTGCCTTTCAAGCACCAACTGGAGGTGGAAACAGAGGGGAATACCCTTGTCTCAATGGACAACACCTTGCATCTGCTGCCTGTGTATGTGTGTGCGTGTGTGTGTGCGTGTACGTGTGTGTGTGTGCCTTCCTGTCTTGTCTTCTCACCTGCTTTTCTATATACGAGTCTGTCTTCCTTCCTGTGTGTCAGTTTGTCTATCTGAACCTGCTGTGTCTGTCTCACTGAAGTGAATCTTTCATTTGTCTTCCTTTTCACTTCCTCTTTGTCTGTTCCTTCTCCTCTCTCCTGAGAGAGACTCCCACTTCCTGTCTCAGCATTTCTCTCTCTACTAGGAGTCTGGTCCGTTTCCTGTGCAATCTACACACACACACTTTATTTACCACACACACCACATACACGCACACACACTGATGCTAGCCCAGGTGCTCATCAGTGTCAGTGCGAGGGATGTTGTGGTGGATGGGGCTGTCTAGAGGGAATCCTTTGTATAAGCCCAGGCTCAAACACAACCTTTTTTTTCCTCTCTCTCTTCCCCCTCCTTCCCTTTTTTCTTTTTCTCTTCCCTTCTCTCTTTGGCCCATCTTTTCCATCCTCTCTCAGATTTATTTCTTTCCCTTCCTCTATCTGTTCTCTCTTCTTAGTCTGCAAACACAGCACAATCTAATTACTGTCGGAGAGGAGACAGAGAAAAGGGAGAGCATTGTGCATTCAAGGCAGTGTTTGCTGCAGGTTAAAACTCTGACATCAGAACATCACAGCACAGCCTGCTGGCTCCCAGAGCTGTCTAACGTGTGTCATCTCTCTCTGTCTCTCTCTATCTCTCTCTCTTTCTGTCTCTCTCCCGCTCTCTGTCTGTCTCTCCCCTCCTCTCGCCATATCTTTCTTTCTCTCTCTCGTTGTCTACCTCTACTTCTCTCTGATTCCTATGTCTGATATTCCAGCCTACATACAGTATGTCAGGGTGTAAGCCTGTGTGTGTGTGTGTGTGTGTGTCTGTGTGTGTGTGTGTGTGACTCACCATAGACTCTCTGCCACCAGACCAAAAGGCCTGAGAGTCCCAGGAAGATGAAGATCCCGCCCAGCACACTCTTCCACTCCCCAGTCCCCTGGTGCATCTCAGGGTAGGTCAGCTCATGGCTCAAACGGTATACTGCGGGGCACACACACATATACGGTTGTTTGATAGTTACCATAGTTGAGAATTGAATTAACATCAAGGCCCTTAGTGGGAGGACACTGACATGATCACACACGCAGACTATACTCTGATATGATCACACACAGACAGACTTACGTGCCAGTTTCTCTTCCTTGGTGAGCTTGGTCCAGGGTCCCTTCTCCTTCTCCTTCAGTTGCGTCTGCTGCTCATTCAGGTTCTGCACAAACGGAACGTCCGGGAGGGGCGTGTCCAGACGGTTGTTATACTGAGGCACGGTGCAGTCCAGGATGTCTGCCGTAACGTCTGATGACACATGCAGACACACACGCACACTTCAGGTAAAACATACACCTATTAAATAACGGGTGGTTACAGTAATAAGTGTTTTACTTTTTGCACAATAAATGAGCTAATGTTTGCACAGCAGTGTTACCCAATTCCCTGCCTTGGAGAACCCAATTTCCTAATGATAACTTATGTGTAAGACACACAATTACGGTACTCAGGGTGTAAAGACCCTTGCTTTTTGAATCCAAAGCACCTGTTCATGACAGGGCTGAGCTCCTCTTTTTATTTTTAGGTTAGAACTCTCTCTACTGGTCATACAAGGGTACTGTGTTCCCTGTCCCCGCTCCGCTGCACTCCCTGCAGTGCACATTCCACACAACAAGCCAACCTTGTATGGTCGGACGAAAGCCAGGAGCACTTTATGATAGTCCTACTCTCTGCCCTAATATGCCCAGTCTCCAAGGCAACAAGAGGCCGTTCCTGATTTGTTCATTAACAGGTCCAGGGGCGCGTTGTTAAACATAAAACTGTACTGGGGCACATTCATATCCCTTTTTTCCTTTCAAACTTGCTGCGCAGAATGCACTACCCGGCTATAAAAACTCCCCTTGCTTAACCCACTATACAACCGTTCAGGGACGTTAGTTTTATATCAGCTTTGGCAGGGACATCAATAGTTAATGCGAGCGCACACATTTTTTTGCATTCATTTGAGCTCAAATACAGTTTTTGAACTTCGTGTAATATTGTTTTAATGTTTTAGTCAAACTATGATGATCGGTAGGCCTATCATTTAGAAAATGTATTTAGTTTTGTAATGTTTTCTTGACCTAGGCCTACCAGTCAATTCTGACTGGTGTGCCGATTCCGACTTCTGTGTGCGTGCTGTAGTGGCTATTTGGCAAGTTCAGAAGACCGCGCTGACATGGAAATCTGCGTGCATTGGTTTGTGTTTTCGGTTAAACTGCTTTGATTTTACAAGCTTGAATGCGTTCATTTTTTCCAAGGATTATCAATTTAAATTAATGCACTGAGTTATAAAGTAATTTGTTAAAACTCAAACTTGGGATATTACTGAGGCAGAGCAGATTTATAATGGGGCACAGCAGATTTATACCGGGGCACGTGTCAAAATGCAGGTATGCATAGGCTAGGCTTTAATGCTGTAATGTATGTCGCTGGAAAGCCAGGAAGAAGAGTAAGACGCATTGACCGTTTTGAAATGCGTGGGTACTGAATAATCTTTTTTAGTGTTAGTTTAGATGTAGCCTCTCTGTCTTGTACCTTTAGTGTGCGCGGCCCGCGCGCCGCTGCTGGAGGACAGGCTCCTCGAGAGGCCGTTCCTCAATCCGCGAACTAGACATCTGGATGTCAGCATCAGCATCTGCGAGGCGAAAAGCCGAAGCACATGACAAATGTTTACGCTGAAGAAACTAAGACACACATGCACACAATGTGAACAACACTATTTGAAATTGTATTTCAACAGCAGTCTTTAAATAATGAGATAATGAAAATGTATTAGTTAAAAATATGTACACGTAGGCTATATTATAGTTCAAACGTTTCCGCGTTATACGATCATATTCAGGCTATTACCAAGTGGGAAGGCGTACGATGGGCCAATTTTATTTGAGTATGCCAATGCCTTCTATTAATGTAACCTCTCAAAAACACAGATGTTTCTGCTCGTGTCCAGAACGGTATCAAACGTCCTCAAAGAATGTGTGCGCTCTATCGCGTAATGTAACTCTGTGAACGCACAAAGGGAGTGGATTCATGTAGCCTGAGATCACATGCAGAAGGTACTTTTGTGAATATTTCAAATGGTTAAAAGATTCCCAAAAGTCTGAATATACGCATCTCCCATAATTTCTAACTGCATGAACTTTGTTCGTTAACGATGTCAACCATACAAATCATTTCCTGAATGATCTACGAAACTTACATTTAATTGTTATATTCACAAAACAGGTATATAAGATGTTTATTTGTATAAATAAAGAGCCTGTTGTTTTCCTGAAACACAAAGCAAGCATCATATCTCAGTTGAGTAAAAAAAAATGATAATGCTGATTTAGGTCAAGATGAAACTTACTAATTTGCTTCAAAGGGGAAGAAAACCAAACCTTCCATGGCCACTTTTCGAAACATTTTCAAATATAAATGAAAGAAATACAGAATGAGTTTACCTTAATTTCCTGGTTTATCTATTCTCAGTGTGAATTGCCTACGTGCTTTCTAAGATTCAGCTCATGGACCATTTATAATTGCGGCTGCTGAGGTCAAGTCAGGTGTTCCTGGTATCAGTAAGGACAGCCAATCAGTCGCTTTCAGGAACCACTTTAGTGGTATCCAGGCGCCGGTTGTCGTGTGACTTTTTGAACCGTACAAGGCGTGTCTACGTGAGGCCATGCACTCGACGACAAAACACATTGTAGCACAGACAAAACGGTCATTAGTGTAGGCTACAACAAAGTGTATGGTGGAGGGGGGAGATCTACCAAGCAAACTAATTTTAGTGCGCAAAAATATGGCCGGATGGAAGTGAGGTCAGTGACGTGACGTGACGGTTTACAGTTACAGTACTTTTTTTCCAGATATGAGAAGTGTTTCTGTACATTTTCTGGTATCAGTACTAAACTATTCATTTTTCTGACAGCTTTTTACTTTCACTCCTTACATTTTTTACACAAGTACAGTATCAGCCAAAAGTTTGCATTTTCCCAGGACTGTCCAAACTTTTGACTGGTACTGTACTTGTGTAATATGGGAGGTTAATTTACCAGTGTGACACAAAAACAGTTAGTAATGGCACTTTTTACTTAAGTATATGTCAGAGCCCATACTTGTTTACTGTCTTACGTGAAAAAGTGTAGTTAGCACTTCAACTTTTACCAGTCAATTTTCAGCTATGGATTTGTTTTACATTCACATTTAGTCATTTAGCAGACACTCTTATCCAGAGCGACTTACAGTAAGTACAGGAACATTCCCCCCCGAGGCAAGTAGGGCAACGTGCCTTGCCCAAGGACACAACGTCATTTGGCACGGCGGGGATTCGCTCCGGCAACCTTCTGTCTACTAGCCCGACTCCCTCACCGCTCAGCCATCTGACTCCCTGTTTTGCCAATTGCCAAAAAGACAACAATTTATTAAGAGCTCAAATGTTTCCAGGAAGTGCGTCTTGTCTTCATTGCAGTTCCACCAAAGCACCACAACATTGCGCTAGACCCTCAAACATCCATCCAACACACCATTTTCATTCTCATCTCACATCTATTGTAATCTTTTCTTGTTTTTAAACATGGTTTGTCTTTATTTACAGTTTGATTGCTTATAGAGAACAGATGCCTCTGCATGTCTCAGGAAGGCCTGGAAACAAATGGGTTTGGGTAATGTAATAAAGAACAGTTAGTGTCTTCCTCCAGTCCACATTGTACATTTACAGTAAAGCTGGATGCATTATGACATAGGGTGGGTTATCTCTTCTCCAATTCCACCATCTTCAAGATATCAGAACAAAAAACACAAATGTCAGTAAATAAATAAATACAACTTCAAATCTTTACAGCATCATCTCAAGTTAATGAACATATCATGAAAATAATAGACTTTGATTCTTAAATAATCTTGATTTCAGCAAAGTAATCTATGAGTGATGATTATAGCAGTTGGGAATATCATCCATAGCTGGACTATGGTTTTGGTTTGCTTTAACATTCGCATTCAGATTCAATAACACTCTTTTCCTCTCTCTCTCACTCACACACGCACTCCCCCTCCCTTTCAATATTCTCTCCCAAGACATGGTGATGGTGGGCCACAAGATGAATGAAAGGCACCAATGACGCACAAGCATGACATTAGAGAAGTAGTGCATTATGGGGGATTGGTCTTAAACAGGGTTCTCCCAACACACACTCCCCTCCATGCTTAGTTCCCTGAGAACCCTGTGCAAATAAAGATTGTGGATATTGTATTTCCGATGGTAGGAAACAACAGAACATGTTATAAATATTTTTTAAGTAGTATGTGAATCTGAAACAAGAGTTTCCTCTTGTTGATTCTAGAATATTCCTCAGGCAGGCTTGAAACGACATTTAAGCCTTTTGACTCCATTGTCATCAACAGAAACCCAAGCCCTAAAGTTAATCTGGACAGAGGACCACACACAGAGCCACAGACTTCTATATCACTACTGAAAACTGAAAAGGCTTTAAAAGAAGGTTCATGATTCCACGGTTTCAGTGATCCCCAGAGAGCAGAGAGCCCAGAGAGGACTGGATGGGGTCTGGACATGGGTTGTGGTTCTCATTTACATATCCTGTCTTTTTAGGCTTGGAATCAAGCAATACCAACAACCACAAGGTAAAACCTGGTTTTAGTTTTGAATTAAAGGAGGGTTGATGACAGTGTACTGTATCCTAGGTGCTTCAGATAGGGGGGGTAACGATGAGGGGGAGGGGGGAGACCGAAGCTAAACCTGTTAGGTTCACTCACAAGTCCCACGTAGCCCCTCTTTCCAACCTGACAAAGTTCTATCTATCAGCCACCTGTCTCTGAGAGCCCCACATTAACCCTGACCAATCATGACTCTCCAAGCCTGCCTTCTGACCAATTCCACATTAGCCTGGGGCTATAACCCACCCCCCATCCTGTTCCTTTACTTCCTATCACGGCAGTGTAACTTCACGTCAAGTCTGACCAATCACAGAGAGTCCCTGGTTTTGACGTCACTCTGCCTCTAACACTGCCCCTGCCTCATTCTGCTCTGTGTTTGCCTCAGAGCTCTCTGCCTCAGCCTCACTCTCCAGCTGTAGATCTACATCAGACTCTGCCACTTCTGTTTGGACCTCTGATTCGTCTTGTAGGCCTGGCTCACACTCTGTCTCTGCCTCGGCCTCTTTCTCTGCCTCTGTCTCAGCCTCTGTCTCGGCTTCTGTCTCGGTCCTTGCATCTGACTCAGATTCTCTCTCAGTTTCAACTCCTGCCTCAACTACTACCTTAGCATCCGACTCACACTGAGTCTCAGTCTCTGCCACAACCTCTAACTCACTCTCTGCCCCAGCCTCTATATCAGCCTCTAGCTCATCCTCTGCCCCAGCCTCTATATCAGCTTCTAGCTCATCCTCTGCCCCAGCCTCTATATCAGCTTCTAGCTCATCCTCTGCCCCAGCCTCTATATCAGCTTCTAGCTCATCCTCTGCCCCAGCCTCTATATCAGCTTCTAGCTCATCCTCTGCCCCAGCCTCTATATCAGCTTCTAGCTCATCCTCTGCCTCTGTTTTGCTATCTGCATCAATATGTATGTTAGCCTCAGTCTCTGCCTCAGTCTCTGCCTCAGTCTCTGCCTCAGTCTCTGCCTCAGTCTCTGCCTCAGTCTCTGCCTCAGTCTCTGCCTCAGTCTCTTGTAGTTCTTCTATGTCAGCCTCTACGTCCACAACAGCTTCTAATTCATCCACATCCTTAACCCCACCCCCAGCCTCAGTGTCAACCCCACCCCCTGCCTCAGCACCAGTCTCATCCACACCAATAGTCTCAGCCTCATCCCCGACCCAAGCCCCAGCTTCAGCATCAACTCCAGTCTCAGCCCCAGCTTCAGAAACCCTAGACTCAGTCTCAACCCTAGCCTCTTGTTCCACAGCAGTCTCTGTCTTTTCTTCAGTCGGTGCTTCTTCAGCAAGCTGTGCCTCAATCTCCGGTTCTGCTAAAGGTTCCACATGTGATTCTTCCTCCGGTTCAGTTAAAGGTTCCGTTAGTGATTCTACTTCTTGTTCTGCAGGTGGTTCCCCCTCCAGTTCTCCGGTTGTCTCTGCGGGTTCTACATCTGTTTCCATCAGTGGCTCCACTATTTTTGGTCCCATTTCCGAATCTGACTCCTTCCTGCCAATACCTACAGTAAAGAGGGATAAGGAAAAGGGAGGGATGGTTTGACAGAGAGCATATTTCATTTATTAGGAAGGTTTTGGTGTGATATGTGTGTGTGTGTGTGTGTGTGTGTGTTGTATACATACCAGCAGGGGTCAGCACCAGTGCCTGTAAGATGTCAGACAGAGAGACAATCCCCACTATGCTGGCGTTCTCATCCACCACTACCAACCTGTGGACCTGGACGAGAGAGGGGGAGAGGATGAGAAGACAAAACACATGATAGAAAACTAGCCTGTAAGCCTCTGTCACACACTGTGTGTGTGTGTGTGTGTGTGGTGTGTAGGAGTAATTTGCTTTGTCTCCAGTGGTCGCTACTGTGTGTGAGTCTCACCTCAGCTTTGACTATCCTGTCTACAATGGTCTCCAGAGTCTCCATCCTGTTACACTTCATGACTCCCTCAAAGTACTGAGACCTGTGTCTGAGGGCCTGGGTCACCGTGATGTCCAGGTTGTTATAGGTCTTCTCAGCGGCCAGGTTCTACACACACAGGTTGGACAATTACTTGAGGACCAGGGAGTGAGAAGACAGCCATGGTGAAGTACTATTATTATTTCATATTGATTTGATAAGAGGGAACCTACTATGACATCAAATTTAGAGTAGATGTCCACAACCTTGCCTAAGGAGACAAAACACACAAGGTCAGAGAAAGACCATCCAAAACCAACAAACCCATTCACACACACACACACACACAGTTGTACCTGATTCGTCAACTACAGGAAGGGCAGACACCCTTCTCTCTACAAAGATGTTGAGGGCCTTGATGATGGGCGTGTCAGGGTGGATGAAGGCTATGTTACTGTACGTCCCAATACTCAGCTCCTCCAAAGTCTTCTTCATGAACGCTGGCTTGGGCATCTCACACACCTGACACACACAGACAGAAGTCAATCCCACCATGTCCAGTAGATGGCAGCATACTTGTTAGTTTATATCCAGGTTTGAGCTTCCTGTACAGTTCAACGCAAGTGGGACTAACGATCAACCAGATGGGTGGTCTGTGTTGGTGACACAAGAGCTGACCAATCAGATGGGTGGGGGAGACTCACAAAGAGCTGCAGGAACTTTAGGATCCTCTTGTGTGTGAGGATGTAGAGGGCGTTCCCACTAACGGGGTCGATGACAGGCAGACGGTGGATCTTGTTCTTGATCAGGGAGTATACTGCATCAAAGATACTGGAGAGAATGAGGGGTGAAGGGAGGAGGATATGGGGGAGAAGTTGGAAACAGGATAGAGTGAGGGAGGGGGAGTAAAGAAGGTTAAAGAGAGGGAGGACAAGAACAAGGGAGAGAGGGAGAGGGGGGAGGAGAAATGCCTCAAGTCAATAAATCGTTTGACAGTGCATCAAACACAAGACTAAGATGATTTGTAGATTGAAGACTACACACACACACACAGGCTCCAACACATGTATAAATGTGCATGAGGGAGCCAAACAAGAATATAAACAGTACAAACAGACCTATACTCATTTAATGTGAATTTATAGATGCCGTTACCTGAATAGAATGATATAGTCCCACAAGGCAGAGATTTATAGAATGGAGATTTCCCCAGAGAAATCTCTCCAGCACTTTACCTTCATCTTTCAAATCACTCCTTGCTCTCTCCATCTACCCTCCTCCTCCCTTCCATTTCCCCGAGTCTCCCTCAGTCTCTCTTTCTCTGTCTTTGTGATGGGGTTTATTTTAAACACACACTGAATAATTCAGGTCCTTCTCTTGGAAAGCGTATGGACCCTCTTTCTAAAAATTTTCATCACACCCTCCCTCTCCTCTCCCTACAGCCCTCCATCGCACCCTCCCTCTCCTCTCCCTACATCCCTCCATCACACCCTCCCTCTCCTCCTCCTCTGTCTCTCCCCCTTGCTCTCTGCAGGAGCCCCAACAGTACCTGGCATTTGGTGTGATGTTCACCAGAGGCTTGAAGGTCTCCTGAAGATACAGCTCTGTGGACACGACACACAACACACGAGTTCAACACAACACGCACATGAACACAACACAGACATATGCTCTATGCATCATAGAGAAAGCCTGGTCCAGCCCACCTCTCCATGTCTCAATTTTGTGTTCCTCCAGTTCGTAGATCTGAACCTGTAACACATTAACACACACCCATGAACTCTGCACACGCACACACAAACTCAGAGACAAATACTGTACATTACCAAAGGGATACACACAAACATCCACTATACACTGTGTGTTTACAGGGACGATGAGAGAGAAATACAGAGAAAGACTGTCTGTGTGTGACCTACTAATTCTCCACTCTGCTGGGAAATGATGTATGTAGGACATTCAGGCCAGACATACGTCCAAATCTATCTCTGTAGTTCTTGTAGCTACTTCCTACTTCCTCTACACTCATTAGGCAAGACTAGTAGGCAGCTTCTACATGTCGTTTCGTCTCATCCATGCTGACCTCAAAGCCAGCCTGGACAGTGATTGGTCGGCTGCATTAGGTCACAGTGCCAGGGATCAAGGGTCAAGGGAGAAAGGTCACCTACCATTGGAGACTTGTAGTACCTGGTCAGGATGTTGATGAAATCTGTGATAGTCAGCATACCTGAGAAGAGGGAATGAAAGGGAATATGAGGATGAGGGGTGAAGAAAGTGAGGAGGAAAAGAAAGAAAATGAAAGAGATGGAGGACAGGAGAGGAGAGATGGGACAATACAGCTGGTTAATCAAAGTACATCCAAAAACATTTTGCACAGAGGGCAGACTTGTACAGATTACCTCTCTGCCTCACAGAGAAAGAGAGAGAGAAAGAGAGAGAGAGGTTAGAAGGGGGAGGGATAGAAGGCAGACAGGAAGACAGCGTAATAAGAGAAGGATAGACAAAGGACAGAGAGAGAACTGAACAATAGGGAGGGAGGGAGGGAGGGAGGGAGGGAGGGAGGGAGGGAGGGAGGGAGGGAGGGAGGGAGGGAGGGAGGGAGGGAGGGAGGGAGGGAGGGAGGGAGGGAGGGAGGGAGGGAGGGAGGGAGGGAGGGAGGGAGGGAGGGAGGGAGGGAGGGAGGGAGGGAGGGAGGGAGGGAGGGAGGGAAATTGAGATAAAACCACTCTCTCAGAACAGAACACTGCTAAATATAGAGACTAGACTCTTTCTCACACAGACACACACTCTCTTTATCTCTCTCACTCACTAATACAAGAAAATAGACAGAAACACACAATGACTCCAACTTTCTCTCACACATTACTGCTCTCTCTCTCCCTCTCTATTCCCCCCTCCATATCTCTCTCTCTCTCTCTCTCTCTCTCTCTCTCTCTCTCTCTCTCTCTCTCTCTCTCTCTCTCTCTCTCTCTCTCTCTCTCTCTCTCTCTCTCTCTCTCTCTCTCTCTCTCTCTCTCTCTCTCTCTCTCTCTCTCTCTCTCTCTCTCTGGTGGAGAGGGGAGACTCAAATGGTAAAAAAAAAGCTCTATTCCCATTCATGTCCATCTGCTAGTCTGTGAGCACACACACACACAGACATATACACAGTGTGTGTAGTACTGACAAAACAAAAAGACAGTATAGATACACCAAATTGTGACAAACACTTCCTCCTTACCCACAAAGCTTTGCTTTTTTGACTCCCATAATGGGGCCGCTCGCACCCCATTGGCCACGAGGGCGAAAAACGCCTTCTTCACCTGCAACACAGAAACACACATCTTCCTCATCATCATCCATGCCATCACAAGGAACGGAATCGAATATCATGCAGTGAGTCCAACCAGTCAGATGTAGTTACACATTAATGAGGACATCAGTATGGGTGCAGAGAACACCTAACTTCCCACACATGAATCCTTCATTTGAAACATTATGAGACAGTCCCTGGGTGAAGGCGGTGGGCCGGAAGGATGGAGAGAGAGGGGGATAGAAAAGATGGAGGTTCGGAGGGGTGGAAAGATGGAGGTCCTACCTGTAGGGTGGTGTCAAACACCACCAGTTTGGAGCTGGTGGGAACGATGTCATAGCATTTGTGCGACTTCATAAAGCGCATGTAGATATCCCTCTCGGATTTCTCAACAGCTGGGGGGAGACACACACACACAAAGATAAGCACACACACGGAGCTTGTTGCCATGGCAATTATCTGACCCTGCTGATGGTGGTGTCTGCAGACCAGCTGAGTCAGTTCCGTACAGGTTAGTGAGCTGTCGACACAACAGAACGTTGGGCTGCGGGGACTCAAGCTCCCCCTCCTTTATAACACCTTTCCTCCCTCCTCCCTTCCTCTTCCAGAGAGCTGGCACTCACATCCTATAATAGTGCTGCCTCGCCACCTGGGTAACCAGACCTAATGATACACTCAGTCTGTCCTCTCTCTGCTTCTCCATACCTCATCTCCAGCCACACACACACACATACACCCTATCCTTCTTCTCTGCTGCTCAACTCCAGGCACACAAAGAGACAATGTGTCGGGCCACCTGTCTGCTGGCTCTTCCTCTCAGCTCCTACTTGGTCACCATCTGGGGCCTAGTACACACATGACCCGACTGGACTGGAGGACAGGAGGACTGGGGGACTGGAGGACTGGGGGACTGGGGGACTGGGGGACTGGGGGACTGGGTGACTGGGGGACTGGGGGACTGGGGGACTGGGTGACTGGGTGACTGGGGGACTGGGGGACTGGAGGACTGGGGGACTGGGTGACTGGGTGACTGGGGGACTGGAGGACTGGAGGACTGGGGGACTGGGGGACTGGGGGACTGGGGGACTGGGTGACTGGGTGACTGGGGGACTGGAGGACTGGGGGACTGGGGGACTGGAGGACTGGAGGACTGGAGGACTGGGGGACTGGAGGACTGAAGGACTGGGGGACTGGGGGACTGGGGGACTGGGGGACTGGGGGACTGGGGGACTGGAGGACTGGAGGACTGGGGGACTGGAGGACTGGGGGACTGGAGGACTGGGTGACTGGGGGACTGGGTGACTGGGGGACTGGGTGACTGGAGGACTGGGGGACTGGAGGACTGGGGGACTGGGGGACTGGAGGACTGGAGGACTGGGTGACTGGGTGACTGGAGGACTGGAGGACTGGGGGACTGGGGGACTGGGGGACTGGGTGACTGGAGGACTGGGGGACTGGGGGACTGGGGGACTGGAGGACTGGGGGACTGGAGGACTGGAGGACTGGAGGACTGGAGAACTGGGGGACTGGGGGACTGGAGGACTGGGGGACTGGGTGACTGGAGGACTGGGGGACTGGAGGACTGGGGGACTGGGGGACTGGAGGACTGGAGGACTGGGTGACTGGGGGACTGGAGGACTGGAGGACTGGGGGATTGGGGGACTGGGGGACTGGGGGACTGGAGGACTGGGGGACTGGGTGACTGGAGGACTGGGGGACTGGAGGACTGGAGGACTGGGTGACTGGGGGACTGGAGGACTGGAGGACTGGGTGACTGGAGGACTGGGGGACTGGGGGACTGGGGGACTGGAGGACTGGGGGACTGGGGGACTGGAGGACTGGGGGACTGGGTGACTGGAGGACTGGGTGACTGGGGGACTGGAGGACTGGAGGACTGGGTGACTGGAGGACTGGGGGACTGGGGGACTGGGGGACTGGAGGACTGGGGGACTGGAGGACTGAAGGACTGGGGGACTGGGGGACTGGAGGACTGGGGGACTGGGTGACTGGAGGACTGGGTGACTGGGGGACTGGAGGACTGGAGGACTGGAGGACTGGGGGACTGGGGGACTGGGGGACTGGGGGACTGGGGGACTGGGTGACTGGGTGACTGGGGGACTGGAGGACTGGAGGACTGGGGGACTGGGGGACTGGGGGACTGGGGGACTGGGGGACTGGGGGACTGGGTGACTGGGTGACTGGGGGACTGGAGGACTGGGTGACTGGGGGACTGGAGGACTGGAGGACTGGAGGACTGGGGGACTGGAGGACTGAAGGACTGGGTGACTGGGGGACCGGAGGACTGGAAGACTGTATGACTGCCTGACATATACAATCAAGGAGAGGACATCATGACACTAAAGCCCAAAAGTCCTGTATTTCTTTCTCTCTTTCTTACAAATGTATTTGTATGACCCAATCTTTCCCAGTTAAACAGCTCAGGGTGTCTGAGCTCAGGATTTACCTCAGCACTGTTGCCCTGCTCTGGACGGCAGCCACCTTGGCAAATCACTGGACTGAGTTACAGTAGAATGGCTCTATTGTTCAGAAAAAAGCCTGGTATGTGTGTGTACTGTGTAGAACTATTCCCATTGACCCATTGCAGAAGGCTTTTTTGGAATAACCGCTTGCGCAAACTGTTAGAAAGCCTTTAACCTTTCACTTGCAAATAGACCGGCAGGCTATTTAGCTTACTTAGCTAACTTAGCTTCAGATGAAAAACAAAAGACAACGTTGTTCTGTCACCAGATGTTTAATGCAATGTATCTTGTCCATGTTAACGATAAAACAGCCACTATCTGAGAGGAAACAGATGCTATGCAATGTAATGTCATTACACAAACCTGGAATGAAAATCCAGTGATATTTGAGTCTGTGTAGCTTGGCTTTGAGCCAATGCGGTGTGTCTGATTCGGTGCCTCACTGTGAAAGACCCAATGTTCAATCCCTGGTCAACTCCACTGGGGCTGTGTGACCTAGAATGGTCTTCCAGGAAGGAGAGGAGGTATATAGGAGCTGCATCAATGTTTATGGACCACTGTTTCAAAGGCCCTTAAACTACTAGGTCTAGTGTTAGTCACTAAGGTTGACTAGTCGTCCCAGGAGATGCTCAATAACCTATGACCTCACTCCGCTTCTAGTCTCCTTTCATCACAGATTAGTGCAACAGCAGCGCCACCCACCCCCCCTACTACACTTATCTGGTTGCCCGCCAAAGCAACACTGAAAGCAGGTTGCTTCTCTGAACAACAGGTCGTCGAAGACACAATGAAAGTACACAAAGATGGAGGGGCGGAATTCCCCTAATACACAGCCAGTGACGCTCCGTTTTCCCCGACATACTGAGATGGTCCTGATGTTGCGGAGTCTGACACATCGGTATAAGCTAGCTCGCGAACTTAAACTGCAAAGGATTTCCACACACACAACTATTCAAACTACAATACTGTACATAAAATGCCTTCCGTCAATACATCTGACTGCAAAAATACAACTAGCTGTATCTTTCTGTGCAGAAATTAAGCTCAAGTTGAGGAGGGTAGACACGACTTGAAGCAACTGTGATGATGTTCTCTCGCAGAGCTCCAACTACTAGTACATCATCGGATTTATAGAAATGTTTGCAAGAAGCTCCATCTTACCAGCATCGTCAGGGTCCAATTTCTCCAGCATTCCTTCAGCAACAGCGTAAACCTGTAGAAAGGACACACACGAGTCACAACGGCTACTAGGGTACCGGGGCACTCGTGTCTCCTCTACCTCCTCACTCCGTATCCGTGAGCTGTGAGCTCCGTATACAAGCGAACCGGCAGCACAGAAATCCAGCGGTAGTCAGTTTTCGGTGATAAAGTAGAAAATCCTGGTCTACTTGTCACATTTACACTCGTTAATACGGAATAATTTTGAGGCCACGTTGAATCCGTTTAGCTTGAATGCTCATTACCTCGGTTAGTATCGACAGTCGCTCCTGTCTCCTCGAGCGATGCCAACAACGTGAAAACTCCCTCAATCCGTGACTGGCGAAAGTGATTGAGTGGTTTTTAACATGGATGCATGCCGCTTCGTTTGAAAATGATGTGGCACAGATTTCTCAACACTAAACTCGTTTTTATCATTAGCCTACATCCCTGATACTTTCCCCTGGAAACGTAGCTTACAGTAGGCTACCTACAGTGAAAAGCTACCAGCTAGTAAGCTTGATCGCCTAGAATTCCCCTATAAAGAGCCAATGGTACATTCCACTTTGCTGCAGTCCAAGTGAGCGGTAAGCGTGTTAAACAACGCTTTGATCAGTGGTGAAAACAACAGTATTTAACTGATAGTTAAAAACAGGAGCGGTGTAAGCATCCCGGCTCTAACCCTTCCGATAAATGCAGTTAAACTAGTAGTAGTTCAAAGCGCTCCGTCAGCTCAACACAGTCTATCCGTGTAGCCATAGATAGGACACATCCAATTACGTATTATATCAGGGGAGAGAGGCAGCCAGCCAGGAACATCCCGTGAGAGGCGCGGGCAACAGTTGTAGCCTGTTAGGTGCACATAGAACTTTAGGGAGTACTGAGTAGGTAGTGATAGGGATTGCATTGGATGTGGATGGGGTATGGAGAGTCTGGATGAGGAGGGATACGTGAGGGATGCAGTGAGGGAAAGGAAATGGGGATATGTCAAGTACGTACCATTCGCGAGGGAGCGATGGTGGTGTAAGGTGTGTGGGGAGGCCTGGAGGATGATGTGTGCGGGCTGTAACGCTGCCCAGTGTCCGGGGGAGAGGAGTAGGAACGCAGACGGGCCTCCAGCCTCTCCGGTTCACTTCGATACAACTCCAGAGGGAACACGGGGGCAGGCTGGGAGGCCGGATGGGGGGGCAGGGAGGGCGTCGAGGGGGGTGAGGACACACTGGAGGCTAGGGGGAGAGAGGGTGTAAGAAAAGAGAAAGGGGGGCGGGGGAGAAAAAGGAATAGGGGTTACATGATTCTCAATGAACAAGACTCGAGATTAGCGTTCTGGACATGTGGACAGCAGTAGCTGTCAATCACCCGTTGATAAGGTCATGTCACCCCATCACATTGGTCATGTGTGGTTGTGTTTCTAGAGAGAGACCACGCTTGGTAACTAGCTAACAGTGTCTTCTACCAGCATCCTGCCCGTTCCAGTTACACTGCACTCTCTGGTTGACTGTGAACAGACAAAGAAGGACTGAGTTTCTCTGGCTACATGATATGGTGAATGTAACATAGCACCCTGTATGCACACGTATGTACATACACACACTCACACACACTCTTTAGGAGGTGTGATCTATGAGCACTTGTCAATTCCAGTAAACGGTAGCTGGCTGATTACTCTCTGTTCTGCTGGTTCAGCATAACAGTAATGTACAGAGGAATTCACTATCAAATGCATTCTACCTGCAGGTTACTGATATCTTGCATTATCTCATTTGAGAGGCATCACACGCATGTGTGTGTATGTGTGTGTGTGTGTATCATTTATCCCTCCCTTCTGCCCCATAAAAACACAAGGATCATTAACGTCAGAGCTACTGAATCATCAGCTTACTGCTTAGAGATGACACACACACACATACTCATGCACTCTCAAACACATACAAACCCACACACACATACTAGCAAACAATCTCAACTGTTCCCTTTTTTCCTCGTCTCTCTCTTTTGCTGTCATCCCCGATTTAGCATACCTCCGAGCAGTGTGTCTAGGTTGGTCAGGCTACAGATGGTGAGCAGAGTGTGTGTGTGTGTGTGTGTGTGTGTGTGTGTGTGTGTGTATGTGTGTGACAGAGAGAGAGGCTGGAACTCAGTGTTTATAATCCCAGACAAAACAGTGTACCAGTCCATCTGAATTAAACATGGCTTTAATACCATCCACTAGTCATTAAGCCTCACTTCCACAGCAGAAAGAGAGAGAGAAGGGGAAAAGAGTGAGCAAGCATTTGGAAGAGTGAGAACATAGAGAGGCTCAGTGCACTGAGATGTGATTATGGTGATCATCTCAGTTTTACGACCTGGACTAGCTAGTCGATCTCAGCACTGGAGCGGACATGAGCAGACACACACACACACACACACATACAGTACACACACATTCCCCTACCTCAATCCCGATCTTTCAGTATTTATAGTTCTAACCCCCCTCAATGTCTCCCATTAACAGTTAGTCCTCTTCCCTCCTCCTCCAGATGGACCTGATTGGCCAGACTGCTCCATGGCATCAAGCAGCTGATCAAATAAACCAATCTGACTGGCTGACAACAGCTCCATCAGCTCAGTCACCAACTGGACACTGTTGCACAACCTCTCTGGAATCCCAGGGTTACATTCTAACCCTAATCTCAGTCTAATACAACATTTACTAATAGCAAGCTAGCACGTTATTACTCCCCATTTTGTTCCATACTCTATTCTGTTCTATTCTATTCTCATATACTGTTCTATACTATATATCTATACTATATAATACTATGACATATTACACTATACAATACTATGCCATAACTAAATATACCAATACTAGGTATTTGGTGAGGTCATTTCAGGTTGACAGAGCTGGTGATGATAGAGGCAGGCAGGCAGGCAGGCAGGCAGGCAGGCAGGCAGGCAGGCAGGCAGGCAGGCAGGCAGGCAGGCAGGCAGGCAGGCAGGCAGGCAGGCAGGCAGGCAGGCAGGCAGGCAGGCAGGCAGGCAGGCAGGCAGGCAGGCAGGCAGGCAGGCAGGCAGGCAGGCAGGCAGGCAGGCAGGCAGGCAGGCAGGCAGGCAGGCAGGCAGGCAGGCAGGCAGGCAGGCAGGCAGGCAGGCAGGCAGGCAGGCAGGCAGGCAGGCAGGCAGGCAGGCAGGCAGGCAGGCAGGCAGGCAGGCAGGCAGGCAGGCAGGCAGGCAGGCAGGCAGGCAGGCAGGCAGGCAGGCAGGCAGGCAGGCAGGCAGGCAGGCAGGCAGGCAGGCAGGCAGGCAGGCAGGCAGGCAGGCAGGCAGGCAGGCAGGCAGGCAGGCAGGCAGGCAGGCAGGCAGGCAGGCAGGCAGGCAGGCAGGCAGGCAGGCAGGCAGGCAGGCAGGCAGGCAGGCAGGCAGGCAGGCAGGCAGGCAGGCAGGCAGGCAGGCAGGCAGGCAGGCAGGCAGGCAGGCAGGCAGGCAGGCAGGCAGGCAGGCAGGCAGGCAGGCAGGCAGGCAGGCAGGCAGGCAGGCAGGCAGGCAGGCAGGCAGGCAGGCAGGCAGGCAGGCAGGCAGGCAGGCAGGCAGGCAGGCAGGCAGGCAGGCAGGCAGGCAGGCAGGCAGGCCGCTGGCTCTGAGTGTTCCACTGAGTCACACACTCAACATGGGGCATCAGACCCCAGACTGAGAGAGACTACTACCATGGCAACGGACCAGAGGCAATGAGATGGGGAGAGAGTGGAAGAGAAGAGACAGGAGGGCGAGGCAGGGAGGGATTGTAAAGAAAGAGAGTGGGAAAGTGTTGAGTGTGTATGTATGTCTGTGGATATTTGTGTGTGTGTATGTGTGTGTTCTTGGAAATGGCTACCTGTGTCTGGGCTGATTGACACGTCAAGGGAAGAGCAATCAACAGCCTGTTCCAGCATGCATTGCAAAGCAAGAAAGTAGCCAGTTTCTATAAAAACAGTTGTGAATATAACACATCTCTTGACACTTGTCACAGTCACACACACAAACGCAAACACGCTCTCTCTCTCTCTCTCTCTCTCTCTCTCTCTCTCTCTCTCTCTCTCTCACACACACACACACACACACAAAAGTGAATTGCCAGTGCCCCCTGCAGTCTACTATGCGAAGCAGATAAACTTATTGTCGAAAGGAAAATTAACAATCTTTGGTAGCACATAAAATTTGCAGAAAATACTGTGAAGAAGAAAAAAGTAAGCCCTACTCTTTTACTACCCCTCCCTTTAGTAGTTTCTCTCTAACCCCCCTCTCTTTTGCTTTCTTTCTTTCTCCCTTCCTCTCTTAGCCCCTCTCAGATTATCTCATAGGCCTTTGGCCAGCATCATGATAACAGAAGCACCAGTTATAGACCTCAATGTACAGCAACAATAGTCAGGTGTACTGTAGTTTAACAATAGTAGTCAGTAGTGGTTGTGAGATTAAGCCCTGGCGGCCCAGCCGGTGTAATGTGGGGTCACGACTCGACGTCTTTCTATCCGGTAACAGACAGGTTATGTAAGATACACTGTGTGAATGTCAGTATTGCCAGAGGGCCACAACAGCTGTCATTTCAGCCTCTGATTTCCTTTCCTCTCCTTTCCTTTCTTCTCCTTTCATTTCCTTTCCTCTCATTTTCTCCCCCTCTTCCTTCTGTCAGTATGCAGGCTGTTGCAACATGCGTGTGTTGACTGATACCGTGACTCAGCGGGGTCTGGGTGAAGGGAGGAGGGAGCAAAGGATGAAGGAGGGAGGGGAGTAGGAAGATAGAGGAGAGGAGTGGTGAAAAGAAGTGCAGGAAACTAGAGAGGAGGTAGAGGAGGACCCAGGGAGGATGGACTGATGTGGGGGAGGGAGAGAATGGAGGAGGAGAAGAGGTGGTGATGAGAGAGGGAGTGTTTGTGCAGAGGCAACCATCTTATCAGGTCCCTACCCCATGTAAAGAAGGGCAGAAAGGTGGATAAGGTGGCCACAACCTTTTTGAGGACAGCAGAGTTGCTACAATATCCCTCTCTGCATCGGTCCTTGATCTCTGAGACAAAACGGTGTGAGTAACAACTGAAGACAACCCTCAGCAGGTGCTTGTAGGACACACGAGATGGAGGCATG
This sequence comes from Hypomesus nipponensis, assembly GCF_054491055.1. NCBI lineage: Eukaryota > Metazoa > Chordata > Actinopteri > Osmeriformes > Osmeridae > Hypomesus > Hypomesus nipponensis. The sequence goes on along the minus strand of NC_140368.1, from coordinate 5,515,837 downwards.
TGTGTGTGTGTTTGATTGTTTGTCTGTGTTTGTGTGTCTCTGAGTTGGAATCCATAGAACTGTGTTGTATTCAGTTTTTATAGGTCACTCTATGTCTTCACTTCCACTCGGTCATGTCAGCCTAAATAATTAAACGTGTCTCCTTGGCAGCAACACACACACACTCCTCCGGAATTACAAACAACACCTCTACACACTCCCCCGCCAACCTCTTTACATGACATACATACTTTACTCACGCTGAACACAGACAAGAAAAACATTTCTATCACGAACACCCAACATTCTGTGATAATGTTCCTTAAAAAACACTTTTACTCCAACTGACTATGTATTGATACCGTTTATCTTCAATCCACATTGGTTTTCTCAAAATCTCAGCATTCGTGTGATTTCTAAAGCAGGACGCCAAGTACAGCAGGAGTTCTATGACATCACTGTACAGATAACTCTAACACATCAACATCATCCAGCTCTACATCTCAACAGTTGATCTTACTAATGCTGACGGTCTGCTTACTGTATCCCAGAGGCCCATGGGGCTCAGACTGCCTCCTTCCTGTCCGTCTCTCCTGCTCCTTCCTCTTCCTGTTCACCTTCAGGCTGCCGAAGCGTTTCATTGGTTGGAGCGGGCAGATGGTATAAAGCAACGGTTAAAAAGAGGAGTAACAACCAGACATACTGGAGGCCGAGGCTGGGGTTGAAGCTGAGGCTGGGGCTGAGGCTGGGTTGGTTTGGAATGTAACCAGACACTAGTAAGTAGATTAGGTAGTCTGTCATACAGCAGATAACAGACCACATTCCAAATCTCTCTTTCCTTTTACCCCTGTGTGTCTTTCTCTCTTCCAGAAAAGTAGAATGAGAAACTGCAACCTTGTTTTTCCTCCTTTTCTCCTTCTTCGTCTTTTCTTTTTTTCTGTCTCTGCTCCTCCTTCTCTAGGCCTCCAGGACTGGTCTCAACAACACTAGCCAAGCAGACAGTCAGACGGAATACAGTAGAGAAACCTCCTCTAGATGTGACGAAGCTAGAATAAAAATGAGTTCACCTCTATGTGTGGTTCTCTACTCTCCCTCTGCCTGTCATTTGCCCCTCCCTTTCCTTCTCCCACCCACTCTCTCTGCCTCTCTCTCTCTCTCCCTCTTACCCTTTCTCCCTCCCTCTGTAGCTACTGTAACTTTTAATTCCTTCCTTCATCACGGCAGTTCTGTGATGCACTGCTGGCAGTCCTGCTGGCCTTGTTCCGCTGGTGTGCGTGTGCGCGTGTGTATGGGTGGTTGTGTGTCCTTCTCTTTATCTTCCTCTTCTGTATGATGAGAACTGATCTCTGGCATGGAATAGGCACATGAGATAGATGGAGGGTGGAAAGAAGAGAAGAAGTGGGAGGGGTAGATAAATGAACAGATAAAAAGGAGGGAGGGAGGGAGGGTGAAAAAAAGGTGTACGGGGTGAAGAAGGGGTGAGGGCAGAGAGAGAGAGAGAGAGAGAGAGAGAGAGAGAGGGAGAAAGAGAGAGAGAGAGAGAGAGAGAGAGAGGGAGAGAGAGAGGGAGGGTGGGAGAGAGGGTGTGAACAGATTGTTTTGCTACTTTGTTCCAGTGAACTTGGCAGGAGTCTAGGGGCCACAGGGGTGTGTGCATAAGTGTATGTGTGTGTGTGTGTTAGTGTGTGTGTTTGTGCTTAAGTAGTCTAGACACATTAAACTTAATAAACTCTCAGGCTAGTGGACTAGGAGACTGAGACTTGGTGCATCAGGACCCTGACCAGTACCCCTGTAGTTCCTCTAAACTCTGTAAGCTGCTCATACAGGCAAAGGCAACAACAAACCAAAACAACCATTCTCTTTACCTTGATTTTCTGCCGTTGGTGTTGACTGGTTCAATCTATTTCTATCTGTCTGCCTCCCATCTAGTAAAGCTATCACAGACACACACACAGGCACATGTGCAGACACACACAGATATGGACGCACAAACACGCACACACATCCACTCGTTCCCACCCCACTATTGTCCTCTAGTGACCTTGACTAGTTAAGAGTCTCTACAGACCTGACCATTATGAATCCCTGTTGGCCCTCTATGAATAAAACGTCTTAACCATGAAGGCATTCTCTCCTTGTTTGTGTGTCTGTGTGTGTGTCAGCTTGACTAAGCCATGCTTAAAGCCTTTCCTTATCTCCTACAGCAGTGCAGAAATACTCTCTCACAAACACACACACTCACACCCACACTCATGTTCCTGCCTATCGTCTCATATTCTTATGTGTAAGGGATTTGAAGTGTTTATCTGTGTTTACTTTTCCTCTCACATAAAGGAGCCTCGGGCAGAGTGAGGTCAGGTGGACAAATGAAACCCTGAATGTTCATCACCTGCTGTGTGAGTGTCCACCCCAGATCTGACTCTCTCTCTCTCTCTCTCTCTCTCTCTCTCTCTCTCTCTCTCTCTCTCTCTCTCTCTCTCTATCTCTCTCTCTCTCTCCAGCTCTTCTCTTACATCACAAGATCAGTTACATAACGGTCCATTCCAGTTTACAGTAGCCCATTGTTGGGTGTAATACCTTCAATGACCACTAGATGGCTCTAGGTAACCAGCATCCAGGCTTCACCAACAGCAATGAAGGGGTCCTATAGAAGAACTCATGGTTCTCCACCATACTGGTTTAGTCATAAAAATTGACATCAGAAATGAGCTTCTTCTTGTTTATGACCTCTGCTAAACAATACCATAATGATAACACGAGCAGCATAGTGGTGGCATCATAGCTAACTAGCCTAGCAGCGCTGGTTATGTAATGATGACAGTTGGAGGTGGTCCAGCAGACTGACTAGTACTGAACACCATCTGGCTTACAACTAGGAGGCCGCCTGGCCTCTCTACTAGCTGCGGCCCAGTGGAAGAACACATACACACACATACACAGACACACACATTGAGGGCGGTACTACTGTGTCATTACAGTAGTTGGTCTACCATCAAAACAAAATTCCAGACATTTCAGGGCTCTAATCAGAACCCCACTTTAGTGTGTGAGTGTGTTAGTTATATAAGCTTGAGTGACGCCACACTGTATTGTGTATGTATTATCCTGGTGTGCTCCATCAGCATTCAACCGCCCACACTACTGCCTACACACATGCATGCACATACACACAAACGCTCACACTCACACACTTACATTAAATATCAACCACAGGCCAGTGTAATTATTTTTTGAGAGGTGTTGAGAGGAGCTGCTCGTCATGTAGGTTTAGGGTTTTATAGACCTGGTGTGTGTGTGTGTGTGTGTGTGTGTGAGGGTGCAGCCACTTACCCTTCCTGGCACGAGAGAACAGCTTGATGCTGACAGGAGAGGTGGAGGTAGAAGAAGAGGCAGAGTCCCGTGACGCTGAGCGGAAGATTCCGGAGAAGCTCAACCTACGAGGGGACTTGGGAGGGGAGTCCTGGTGGCAGGCGGACAAGGAGGGAGGGTAGGGGAAGATGGTCTTGGGGGAGCCAGGGCTGTTCTTGGTCCTGGCCGGGGCTGATTTGGGACTGGAGGGCCGGCTGAATGGCCCCCTTGTGAAGAAGCCCTTGGTGGGGCTTGCAGAGTTGCAGTTCCCCTCACCCTGTAGGGAGCACCAAGAGATAGAAGAAACTAGAATACATTAGACTGGAATAGAATAGTCTTATGTCTAAAATGCTGTCTGCTGTCTGTGAGTCGACTCACTTCATTTACAAACCAAATCAGTTACGTAATAACGATGCTGATGACTATGGTGGTGCTGTATCCCAGATATGTCTGGTCCGTGTGAGGAGAGAGGAAGAGTGACTCAGCCTCATAGGAATATGCATGTACATATGGAGACCCACACAGACAGGAGCGTCTCTTTCTCTCTCGGTCTCTCTTGTTGCTCTTCTCTATTTCTGTTTCTCACTTTCTTTCTCTATTCTCTCCCTCTCTCTCCGTTCTCTCTCCGTTCTCTCTCCTCTCTCTGTCGCCCCATGCCACCAACAGACAGTTTGTCATGGCAGCCACCATCTGTAGTGGAGTTCACACAGTGAGCCTAGTCAGAGAACCAGCTCAGCGACTACAACAGTAGTCTACAAGGACAGTAATCATAAAACTTGTAACGTTACGTCACTAGTTGTTCTGCATCACACGCTGACACCATGTCCATATCTGTGTCTGTGAGGAGCTCGGTGTGCAGAAATGCCCTGGTCAGGGCTGCAGGTCAGTGCTGCAGGTAGTCATCAACAGATTAGCTACATGCTGACACGGTATGTTTACATGGCACTGTATGTTGGCTCAGTGCCAGAGACACAGGCATTTCCCATAGCAAAAGGACACAAATGCACACTCTCTCTTTCTCTCAGACACACACACACAGAGACACAGTGTTTACCTGTTTACTGTAAACTTCCCAGAACAAAATAGAATACAGCCACTGTAGTAAAAACAATAATTTCTCCACTAGGTATTCATTTTAAGCCAACCTCAAGAACGAGGAAACAGTGGTGATGGAATTAGGGAACTAAGAAAACACTTTCGTTCTTTGCAACCCAACACAAGCAGATAACATAGATTTACCATAATCTAGCTTTCTAAAAGTACACCATTCAGCTGATGGACTGTTGAGGCTGTAGTTCTCAGTGATCGACTCTGATAACAGAGAGGGAAAAGGAGGGAGACCTTCATACTTCAAGGTTAAAGATACAGGGAGAGGACAAATAAAGATAATAAAAAAGAGAGAAGGAGAGCGAGAGAGATTACTGTAAAGCTGCAAGAACATACCATCATGTCCTAGCACTGCTAACGGTGAAAGAAGAGGGTAATCATCCGATTGAGAGCAATAATCAAACCAAACATGGTAACAATACCAATATTTACATAATCACCAGAGGGATAGCTCATTCCCTGGCATTAGGTGACAGTACGGACCAATACAGAGATCCAGAGCACAATGATGACACAGTATGGTGTTGGAAGCAGACACTGCAGACAGGAAGCTAAAGACAGATTTACAGGAAGTCTTACTTAAGACTAAAAGACTTGCATGGTAAGGCTTACATGGTGAGTTACTTATGACACAGTTAAGAGTATTGGTTCCCTATGAGACTGTATGGAGTATCCCCAGGAGGCTAAACGTGACCTGAAGAACAATTGCATGAGATGCAATAAGAGTAAAGATCCATCTGGCACAAATAAGTTGTATTTGTAATGTTTTAAATGACTATTTTGGTGTAGAAAGTTACTGTACCTTGTGTGAGCTGTCCTTGTCCACATGGTCTGCCTCCCCTTCGAGGAAGGGCATGGCAAAGGAACTGAGGTCCTGAGATGGAGAGAAAGAGTGAGAGAGAGGGTGGAAGAAGGGGGAGAGAGAGAGAGGGAAGGAGAGAAAGAATAAAGAGTGATTACTACACATCATTTGTAACAGGAGTGACAGTCAGCGAGGTTGGAGTCATGTACTGCAGGGTCGGGCTCCCAAGGCTTCCAGAACTAGATCCCTGGACTACACCAACAGCAACACAACCTCATGGACACTGGTGTATAGCTGAAATATAGCTACAGCATACTGTCAGTACTGGTATAGAGAAATAACACCTACACCGTTTACAGCTTCTTGAAAAACAGCTTCATTTTATATACATTTATAAATCATATACATTTATATTTTGAATTTTTCTCTGAACACACTTTGGTGTTGGTGTTTGAGTAGCATACGTTTTAGTATGTATTTAACACTCGGAATGCAACTGAACTTTTCTTCACAATAGATTCAGTTCACAGTGATACAGTTGATCCCTAAACACACACAACACACAAAAGCATCTGTGAAGAGGGTTGGTTTTAGAGTCATTAAACACGATACTGAAAGGCAGACTTACACAAAAAAGCCCTTTGCCCCGTTCTTCCTCCATGTGGAGACTGAGAATGGAAGGATTTTATAAAGGACCACAGACACAGAGGGAGAGAGAGAGAGAGAGAGAGAGAGAGAGAGAGAGAGAGAGAGAGACACACAGAGAGACAGAGAGAGACAGAGAGATATAGAGGGAGTTAGAAGGATAGACAGAGTGAGAGTTGGCACAAGTCTAGAGCCAGTTAGAGAGGAGTGTGGGGCTCATTTGCATGCTGAAACCTTCTAAACATGACTCAGCAGGAGGCTAACATCACACTTACATCTTGTCATTTAGCAGACACTCTTATCCAGAGCAACTTACAGGACATTCCCTCGAGGCTAGTAGGGTGAAGTGCCTTGCCCAAGGACACAACGTCATTTTTCAGGGCTGGGAATCAGACTGGCAACCTTCTGATTAATAACCCGATAAACGCTCAGCCACCTGACTTCACTTACAACTGGGACAATATATCACATATTCTCACACACATTCCAATACCACCACCCCCTCGCACACACACACACATCTACAAGAGTAGAGCCAGCAGAGTACATGAACATTCAACCTACATCTCCTCAGATCCATATCAACTGGCACAAAGCCTTGTTGCTACTGACAACTGACTGAAGGATTCAAGTCTCCCCAACCATGTGCAGAAATGAAGGCCAAATCCTCAGTGACACACAGATACACACACACACACACTATAAACCCTCCCATCCAATCACATCTGTAGACAGCCACAAAGACGTAAATGGCCTCGTATATCACAGGGAAGTAGATTGTGTGTCCCATCGCGGCCATACGGGTGACCTTGGGCTGACAGGACACACTGTGTATGTGTCCTGCTGGCCCTTATCTCCGATCTAAAGACAGGGATGTCTCGGTCATTAAAAACGATGTCCTTCCTGCTCTCCTCCCCTTCTACCACATTAGAGATATTAGGAAGGTGATAGGAAGACCCCCATCCAGGTCTACACTGTCAGGGAAGCAGACAAGGACCCAAAAGCAGAAAGGGATAGAAAGCCACTTGACTCGTTATTGACACTGTTGTCTCCTTCCAAACTTGACGCTGGAGCCAGAGATTGGCTGCTCCCTACAGAGTCTAAAAAACAAACACTCCTAAGTCACCAGACGAAACAGTCAATGTTTCCAGTGAAGGACACGAGAGGTTGCAAGTAAAGTTTACACAAGTTTGACAAAATGTGCTTGGACTATCTTGATGATTAAAGTGCACTGTGCTATGTTGAATTCAAACAGTACAGTGTGAACATGGAGTTTTGACACAAATCCATGTACTAAAATAGACAAAAGCGACACGAATAATATAATGTTTCTCTTACACTACCAATGTGAGTGGTCGTCTGGCAGATCTGGTGTGTGTGTGTCAGTTTGAATGGGAGAAAGAGAGAGAAACTGAACACTGTTGAAGACACAACACAGAACCATGCACACACACTTACCAGTCAGGTCAGGTAGGTACAGTCCTCCAGTTTGTCCCAGGGATGACTACAAAAGGTCTGCTTAGCTGGGCCATAATCAGACTACCTAAACCTCTTCCTCAAGGCCTGCCAAATCCTATTTGAGGAGCCTTGGACCAGTCAGAGGAGAGACCGATCAGGATAGGCTAGGGGTAGGACAGGAGGAGGGAAAGAGAGGAGGAGTGGGTGAAGGGGGTGACGGGGAGGAGATGGGAGTTTAGGCAAGGCAGAAGGAGGGGGAAGGGACACGGAGGAGAAGGGAGGAACTAGTCTAGTGTTGGAGAGTAGTCGTCTGCAGCTCTCTATTTCTCTCCCTCCCTCCCTCCCTCCCTCCCTCCCTCTCTCTCTCTCTCTCTCTCTCTCTCTCTGGATGGAGGTCAGTGGGCCGTCTATTTGCAGCACATCCTTCCTCCTCCTCCCTTTCTTCCTCTTCCTTGGCTTCAACACTTCTCCCATCTGTCTGTAGCTACAGTTACTGACCAACAACCCTCCTCTTGACCCCTAAGGAGGTCACCAGAGAAGCATCCTCCACTCCAGCCTCTAAGCAGCTGGTCTCAGATCAGCTGACTGTGACCTCTCTCAGACTCACTCCATGTAGCTGAACACACACTCTGACTCTAGATCTGTTCTTAGGTGCCTGGAAAAGGCAACGCTTGACCGAGTTGCTTCATTGGTTTCATGAACATTTTGGATCCGTGTGTGTGCATGTGTGTGCATGTGTGTGTGTGGGGGGTTGCATGTGTGTCCTTCTTTTCATTTTTGACACTATTTGGCCAAAAAGCTTATTCTAAATTATGGCCAGAATGTGGATTTTCCAAAACCTTGCCCCCCTCTTAAATAAAACACATGCACATGCGCACACAAAAATAAACAAACAAAAACACACATACAGAGAGAAAGAGAGAGGGAGTGGGGAAATAGAGAGGCTGGATTCTAACCATCTCTCTGACGACAGCATACCTCACACGCCACTGGTAAAGTATAGAGTAACTGTAAGAAATGCCAACTGCTTTAAAAAAAAAAGAAGAAAAAAAAAGAAAAGACAAACAGGTCTTCATTAAGGTCATGGGAGCAGAAAAAACATCCTGCAGCTGTTGCGCAACATAGATTTGATCTTTCTACGTTCAATTACATGTGCGTTGTAGAGGACCTTGCGGAGGACTGGCAACCTCAGCTAGGCCTCTCCTCAGCTGGCTCTCTCCTCAGCTGGCTGCGGTCACTGACACCAGCAGCATGAGCACAGTGGACGTGTTGTGAGGATGGGATCCAGATGGGATCCAAAATCTCCTGCTCACTCTAAAGGCCAGAGTGTGTGGCCAGCATCAAGTGTGTGCTCGAGGAAAAGAAAGAAACAAACAAGCCCAAACAAAAACGTAAACTACTGTAGTATTTGAAGTTTTACATTTCCTCTAGGTATAATATAGTATAACTCCTAGCCTAAGAGCAGTAACAGGTGTCAGACACACACACACATACCGGTCTTCCTGCAATCATGCTCAGACTATTGTAAGTCAACTGTCCAACTCAGGTAGGTCATTAATAATAGACTGGTCCCTATTACACACTGATACCTGGCTTTCCACAAATGTACTCTGACCTCCTTTCCTCTGTATCTCTGTGTGTGTTGCTACCAAAGTTCAGTGTATCCAGGGGATAATGTGGTTCCATTGACAGAGGTAGACAGAGCAGTAAACACTATAGCGGCCTGCTGTCCCCATACAATACAACACTATACTGGCTAGTGCACCACAACAGCATAGAAACCTATGTGTGTGCCCTGCTCTGCACACGTATAGACGATCAACACACAATCTCTCTACAGAAACAGACAAACATGCGTTCTTTATACGGACATAGTGACAAACAGAACACCTATTCTGTGCATAATGTAGGGCACATTATGTGCAGACAACACCTTTATCGGTTCAAATAAAACACTGGCATTTAGCTGTCTGTGGAGGAGTGTGTTTTGGTTTTGATTGATAGGGTTTTTTTGGCAGGGACTGGTGTGTAGGCCTGTGCAAACATAGATTATGTTTTTTTCAGTCTGTCTTTTTTCAAATAAACAGATGAAGCTGACAAGAAGTCCTTTCATACCACGGAGCAGACACATGGAGAGGGGCTGAGCTATCACCACGCACAACAAGAGTGCATTGTTGTTTTTGAATGTTGTTGTTGTTGTTGATGATGAGGATGATGATGATGAAACGCATGAGTGGACCAAGGAGCCATTTCCTGTGACCATGGGAATGGCTCAGAGAGTGAAAGCTTGTGTTTAGAAGAATGGAAAACACAATTGTTCTCACAGGACGATCTTCATGAATCATCAAAAATGAGAGGAGAAAAGCATGAGATTGAGCAGATTGCAGAAATCTGCCCCTATTTCTCATTGCAGACTGACCTTTTGCCTAATGCACTGTAACAAACTGAATTATGGGTAGTGTGGTTTATATATGACTCAGTGGCTGCTGGGTAATGTTGTTTTTCTGTGTCAGTGATGGGAAGGTCATCCTCCCATGCGGCTTAGCCTAGTAGTTATTATAATGGCTGCATTAATTGCCATTTGGTGATTAGATTGCTGGACTCATCAAGCCTATACCTTTTAGGGTTTGATTTGAGAGAGAGAGAGATCTGGTTTGTATTGTGTTTGCTACACGATTGGCAAAAAAAAACTCACATCCCCAAATGCATGAAACTGAAGAAGTGCATGTAACATAACGAATTAACTCCATTAAATGTCTATTTAATGTTTATCTCATTGTTGTTCAACATTGTAATAATACTTTTTATTAAATGTTCATGCTGCTGCTGCTGCTGTCGTAATTAAAGGTGCGCAGTGGCATAACTACCGTACATTGTTTTCCTGAGTCCTGTGGGGACTTATGTTCCCCTGACACAGATTCAAGATAAGTCTAAACTATAGCATGAGTATCAGCTGTCCGACGAACACAAACCTGCCCCGCCCACAACCAGGCTACTGGAGGGGGGAGGGGGGACGCATTATGTCCATCAGTAACAGTCCCTATCTACAGGAGATTCAGATTGTAGCCTATGTTGGTAGAACGTCAGTCACACTCACGGGCATGTTCAACCGAAGCGATCTCCTCTTCCTTACACTCTTCTTCTTCACGTCTCTCTTCTTGGGGTCCGCCACAGTGCTTCCCATCATGAGAAAGGCAGAAAACTCGATGTTTTGTGTATAAGTAGTCTAGAAACGTCTTATCGTTTGTTCAGAAATAACTATATTGTAGGTATATAGTAGCCTACGTACCACCGACCACTTGGGAGTGGTGGACTGGACAGCTTGGTGAAGAATATTCAAGCTGGGAACGTTCCTCGCTGCAGGATCATTCCAATTTCCTACTGTTTATATCCGCATTCATTTGTTGTAGATGCAACTTCGACGGGATCAATAATCCGTTTGAGAACCCCACCTAGTCTCACGCGCAAATATTCGCCTATCGAAATTTCACAAACAAAACTGATGTGTTTGTTGTAATGTGCGCTCGCTGGTGTAGGTGCGCGCTTTAGGTTTGAGATGGATCTGCGAAGAGCTGAGCTGAGTGTAGCACGCACGCTGACTGGCCGCCAGTAAATACTAGCTCTCACCGTGGCGGGACTCGTGCCAACTGATGCGTCAAGCTGTACGCACAATTCCAAGCTGTCACTTTCCTTCTATTTTACGCTGGTTCTGGGCTGATGATAACGCAGATGCGGTAACAAAACAAGATCATGATGACAGACATGTCAATCAGATTTGAGTGCGGTCTCATAAAACCATGTATATCACGTTGTTCCACAAAGGTTACAAATAGAATGGTTCAGTTATTCGAACTTTCTGAGTGGAGACCATGGTCGATGTTTCTTCTGAAGGGCAGACACGGCCACCCCGCGGTGAGCACGAATATTAATCTACATATTCTCCAACATTTCTACAGCAGTGCTTTTGTCAGAGACATGTTGTTTTTCGCCCCTTTTTAGCAGTTCCCTTTTTCGAGTTAGCCTACCTTTATGGATAAACAATAATAAATAAAACATTAAAAAAGCCCACTTAGTATTTTGCATATGTCCTTAAAAATGTGAATTTAACAGTTAATAGAAGCGTGTAGAATTAGGCCTACGTTTTTCCATCTGGGAACTGTCTAAGAGCTGCACATCTGTAACAGCAACAGCACATGTTTTCAAGTTAGGATAAACAATCAATAGGGAAATCCAACATATGAGTATAAATATGTACATATAATGAAACAGTGGGCAACATAATTTGATGGATGGATTGGTTTAAATTCACCATCGCTTGCTTGCAACATCATCATTGACTGTACGCACGAGGTCACTGCCTACTCAACTTTTGCAAAAGCGTTAGACTCAACCGCAATACGCCTTGATTGGTCAGAACGGTAGACCCCCAGCGCTCGATTGGATAATATGTGCTTTAGGGAGAAATATTGTTATATTTCCAAGCACACGCAAACTAGCTCCATCTATCGACTACAACACTTTACTTTACGGTGTCGTATACTGTGTGCTGTTCCGCCGAATACCAGGGTATTGCAGGGGGAGCAACCACGACAGCAAGCTAACACACCTCCAAGCTGCACTGGGGTTGAGGTGCAGGACACGGATTTGGACGGGATGAAAGAGCGGTGTGTCACAAGGAGCTTACGGTAGCTAGCTAGCCTACTTGGCTAGTGCTAGCGGTGTTAAGCGGACTCCTCACTGTCAACAGTAAAGACAACTTGGATTTGCCTGTTGCCTGCTTGTCTGCTCAGCTAACATATCTGGACATTACGGGTTTCATACACGGCTTGCATATCGGGATGATCCAGAATCAAGGTAGTTTTTGTTTGACTATTTTATCCCATCTAGCTAACATTAGCTAGGGGTTTGAATGAGGGAACAATCTAAAATATTGTATGTAGTGTCGTTGGAATGTCGGGTGTAGCTTGCGCAGTGACGTGCAAGTTCGCTCCGCACACTCTGGTCAGCCATAAATATCAGAGCAGCTGTGATTGAGTTTTGTGATAATAAAGCTAAAGTGTAGCTGCAGTAGTCTACCCTTAGTAACAATTCCGTTCCAACATCAATAAGGATTTACATTAGCTTATCCCGTTAGCTCAGTTAGCTAACCCAGCCATCCAGTTGGGAGCTTGGCATCCGTTAATAATTCCTTAGGAACCAAATCCAAACGGATGATAGCGCTGATGTCAATGATAAGCTGTTGGCCATTGATATAGCGGTATGTTGTTTGCATACTGCAACGCTGTATCCAGTTATTGCCTCTGTTAGCGATGTATCTATCCTCATCCCCTTTCCACACTTCTACACTTTCCACCCCAGCCAACTTGTCAGTCTACCTATGAACTGGCCAGACTTCCCCCTTTCAAGGTAATATATATCCTTGAGGTGGTGATAGGTCTACAACACTGGACTTCCAACCATTCACCCCTGCATATTGTTTCAGTTGGAGAGAGATGGGAGAGGATGAGAGAGAATGATGTAGATTGGAGAGAGAGAGTTGATCAGAAGAACAGTAAGACATTGAGGGTAAGCAAAAGAGAGGGAGGAAGGAAGGAAGAAAACATAGGAGAGACTAGAGAGGCTGAGAGCAGTGTCGGTCAAAAAGCTCTCTGATGTTACTTTGGTGGCCTTTGAAATATACTGTGTGTGTCCCAGGCCAGCACAATATCATTTACAGTGGTAGCATCATGATCTGTGGCACAGATCACCCCGCTTTTACAGCCAGGGATCAATAGATGTGTCTGTGACGTCAGCACAGTATTATCAATACTTCTCATACAGCCCTCTTCTATCATCTCTATTTAAGTACACAGGACTACTTGAAGGTAGCACATACAGCCAGGGACAGAGGAAGGGCAGGACGCTATGTGAATGCTGGATGTGAGGTCTCAGTCGAAGGTTGACCTGGGTCATGGATTCGCTCATCCAAAGACATTGACAGGTTTGGTTCTGAAAGGAGGCCCAGGTGTTTAGTGTAAGCATGTTCTGATAACCTGATAATAAAGAGATTTCCTATTATATTTAGTCACTCAAGAGAGATAATATCGTTCCTCCAGGTAAACCAGAGGAACAGCACTGCAGAATGGATAACAGTGGGGTGCTGGAGGGGGAGTGGGGTGCTGGAGGGAGTACCTAATAACATTATCTAATAACATGCCATGTTATTAGGTAATGTGCTGTTTGGCAGCCTGCCCCTCCCCTGTTCATCAATTGTTGATGAGGTATTGAGTTCCTCTCGGTGGTGGTGTTGCCAGCCTCCATGCTGGTTAGCACTGCTGCGGGCGAGAGTGTGTGTGTTGTGTAATAGAACGCAAGTGTGTGTGTGTGTCCTGTGAGGGTGGAGTAACGGGAAACATGCTGATCCTCTTACAGACTTTCACGCAGTTAGGGTTTCAGTGTGGTTTTCTGGTCAGTTAAGAGGCTCAGTAATGCAGCGTAGAATGCTGTACATTCAGAGTATAAAGTAGACTCGTGTCAGAGCCGCTAGCTGAGGGACACTGACAGGGTGAAAAGAGGTTGGTTTGTGTACACGGTTACTGTCTCTATCAGCAGGAGTGTGTTCCAGGTGTGTGTGTGTGCGTGTGTGTGTGTGTGGGGGGGTTAATGGGTAACCCTGCTCTCCAGACCTTTGTCCTTTAGGGCAGTCTAGTTTGAAGCTAAAATGTGAATCTTCCAGAACCCGGGGACAGCATTTTGGTAGTGGATGTCTATCTACTGCTTTGTGTGTGTGTGTGTGAGAGAGAGAGAAAGATTATTTGGTGATGTTTTTAAGCAGGTTATAAATAGCTTGATTTTTGGGGGGTTGTTGTTGTTCTCCTCAAAGGAGGAGACTCAGCAGAAGAACTCCCTTGTGTCATATCTCTGTGGCTTTGTGTGTGGTTTTGAAGTACTAGTTCACAAGAAATGCACAGGCTTAACTGTGTTAACTCTCTGCCTCTCTCTCCCTCTCTCTTCTTCCCTCCTCTCCTTATTCCTCTATCCCTCTCTTCCTTCCCTTCCCCCTCTGTCCACCTCCCTCCCTCTCTCCCTCCTGTCCTAGGTGCTTGCTGAGGGTGGTGTTAGGATGACAGGGCCACCATGGGCAGCGTGACTCTGCGCTACTTCTGCTATGGCTGCCTCTTTACCTCCGTCACCTGGTCTGTGCTCCTCTTCCTCTACTTTAACCTGGGCCAGGACCAGGGCCGCCCCCCTCCGCGGGCCGCCCCAGGGCTCCAGAGGCTGGGCCGCCCCACCAAGGCCCCCGCGGGGGCCTGGCTGAGACACAACCAGCCTGGGGGGGGCCTCAAAGGAGCAGATCTGTCCCCTGAGATGGGTGAGTCAACCTGGGGAAGTCTGTTTAGAGTGGAGCCTTAGACTAATGCCCCCCCAAGGACCCTGGAGGGCTAGGTTCCTGTGGTGTTCTTATTTCTGTCCTCTTTGGCCAACGCATGATGTCTCCTGGCCAGGCCCCGCTGGTGGTCTGTGTGTGGTCTCTCTCCAGGTGTGGAGGGGAGGCTTGCTGAGTCAGACTGTGTTGTTGCTTTTCAGGTATGATCTTCAGTGAGCAGGACCAGGAAGTGAGGGATACAGGATACCACAAACACGCCTTTAACGTGCTCATCAGCAACCGTCTGGGATACCACCGGGATCTGCCCGACACCAGGGACCGCAAGTACGCCAGGGGGAGGGGGTGTGCGTGTGTGTGTGTGTGTGTATTTCTGACTGTCACCATGCTTTGTGTGTTTTCTTCTGGCTACAAGAGCAGAGTGTGCTTCGATGAGTGTCACACAGGAATTTTGTATTGATTGGAGTGATTGACTGACAGCAGATATCATGTCATGCTTTCCAGGGGCGATGACTGAGCATTTCAGTCACTTTGGCTGTCTGGAAGCGCACACACACACATGGTACTAGACTAGAGTACCACACATGGTACTAGACTAGAGTACCACACATGGTAGACTATGAGCTGTTAGGACAGATTCCTGTCAGTGATTGGTAAAGTCAGGAGTAGCTCAGACAAGTTGACTCAGCAGCACTGTGAGACATTACATTCCTGTTAACAAGTTAACAACAAATAACAGTTGGTTCCCCACCTCCCTCCATTTTCTTATTTCTTTATCTCCCTCTCTCTTTATCTCTCTGTCTGTCTTTGTCTCTGTCTCTCTCTCAGGTGTAGAGACCGGATCTATCCTCTGGCCCTGCCTGCGGCCAGCATAGTGATCTGCTTCTTCAACGAGGCGTTCTCTGCCCTGCTGAGGACTGTCCACAGTGTGCTGGACCGTACGCCTGCCTACCTGCTTCATGAGATCATCCTGGTGGACGACAACAGTGAACCAGGCAAGCTGCTGAACCAGACTACAAGTAGAAACAAGCTACAATATATCGAGTATACTATATATTTACATTTAGCAGACGCTCTTATCCAGAGCGACTTACAGTAAGTACAGGGACATTCCCTCCGAGGCAAGTAGGGTGAAGTGTCTTGCCCAAGGACACGCCATCATTTTTGCACGGCGGGGAATCGATCCGTCAACCTTCTGATTACTAGTCCGATTCCCTCACCGCTCAGCTATCTGACTCCCTGTATATTTTCACATTAAAGTCTCTCTTTTCATCCTCTCCCTCCTCCCACAGAGGACCTGAAGGAGGATCTGGACCGGTACATCCAGCAGAGTCTGGCCGGGACTCGGGTCCGACTGGTCCGGAACCAGAAGAGGGAGGGTCTGATCAGGGGCAGGATGATAGGAGCCTCCCATGCCACAGGTAGTGCTATACACTACACACTACATCCGCCACACTAAACGCTACTAGTATGTACAAGTATGAACCATCCTCTCTCCCCCTCCCCTTCCTGTCCACCTCCCCAGGGGAGGTGCTGGTCTTCCTGGATAGCCACTGCGAGGTCAATGAGGCGTGGCTCCAGCCACTGCTCGCACCAATCAAACATGACCGCCACACAGTGGTGTGTCCTGTCATAGACATCATCAGTGCCGACACGCTGGCCTACAGCCCCTCCCCCATCGTCCGAGGGGGGTTCAACTGGGGGCTGCACTTCAAGTGGGACCCTGTCCCCCCCTCTGAGCTCAACGGCCCCGATGGGGCCGTGGGGCCAATCAGGTGAGACTCTACCCTGACACAAACACACACACACACCAGAACTGATTGATTAAAACCAGCATTACAGACTGTCCAATAATTGCTCAGTGTGTGCCTGTATTGATCCGTGTAACTCCCTTCCCAGGTCCCCCACCATGGCTGGTGGGCTGTTTGCTATGGACAGGAAGTACTTCAACGAGCTTGGCCAATACGACGGCGGGATGGACATCTGGGGAGGGGAGAACCTGGAGATCTCTTTCAGGGTGAGAGACCACACACTCACACATCTCAGAGACACTCTCTCTTTTCTTTCTTTATCCTTTTTCTCTCTCTCTTCATCACACACGTTCCTGCAGCTCTGATCTGTGAGCCGCCAGGACCCCCAATGTTTATGTGTTGGCTTGTGCACACTGATGCTACGCCTTAGCTAACTCAAACAAGCTTTCCAGCCCTCTGTCACACGCTGGATGAACGAGCTTTTCCACATCCCCTGGCCCTGTCACAATACTCTCATGCTCTCTTCCTTGATTCCTCTCTGCAAAACAAAATCTACCTATGGGTACAAATAAAGGAACCTGAAGATCAGGGTTTCCTCCAAGGAGTGAAGGAAAGGAGGGAAGGAGTAATCCCATGGAAATTGAGCCAGGCGATGGGCCAGAGGCAGGGTTAGATAGGTTGGTACTGTGTAAAGCTGTGTGTAGCTGGCCAGCGGGTGTATATTTACCTGGCTTGAACACTGTTATCCTTCTGACACGCACATTCCTGTCAGGGTTTTAATTTCCCTATCCTCCGACCACATGAGAACCGCAGGTTCTAGAAGTGAAGGTGAGGTCTCTTTCAGACAAGGTTTAAAGTGTGCAGGCTTCTACTGTGTTATTCTTGGGTGTGACCGGCCTCACCCCCACCCCCCCTCTCTCCCTTCCTCTCTCTGCCCCCTCCCCCCACCCCTCCAGATCTGGATGTGTGGGGGCCAGCTCATGATCATCCCCTGCTCCAGGGTGGGACACATCTTCCGTAAGCGTCGCCCCTATGGCTCCCCAGGGGGCCAGGACACCATGGCCCACAATTCCTTGCGGCTGGCGCACGTCTGGATGGACGAGTACAAGGTAACCACAGCGTCCCCGACAGCCAGTCAGGACCATGTCAAAAGAAGGAAGAGTGTTCACTCAGCAGCCAGGCCCCACACCCACCTTACTTCCTGTTAGTGGCTGTCCTTTCCTGTTAGGCCAGGAAGAGGACTCACGTAATTTGAAGAGAGGAAATCATGGAACCTCATCAAACCTAAATCATGAAATGATTCATCTTATTTTTAACTTCATTTGTTTTTATGACATCAATAGCTGAGCTAGCCTGTGATCTCTCCTTCTGCCGCCTAGATGAATGCTTGTTAATCGCCCCTCCCAGCTCAACATCTCTTCCTGTTAACACTACCAACACAGATCGGATTGGACTCGGATTGTGGAGAGACCACCAATCACATTGTTTTGACATCCACACTGCCTGTACACTCACCACCATCCTGCCTGGATCCTCCAATCATGAGCCTCTACTGCTTCCTGTTTCTCGTCCAATCAGGAACAGTATTTCGCCCTACGTCCGGAGCTACGCGAGCGCGCGTACGGTGACATCAGCGAGCGCGTGGCCGTCCGTAAGCGTCTGGGCTGCCAGAGCTTCAGGTGGTACCTGGAGAACATCTACCCAGAGATGCAGCAGGTCTCCGCTCACAACAAGCCCCAGCAGCCGGTCTTCATCAACAAGGGCCTCAGACGCCCCAAGGTCCTGGAGAGGGGACGGGTAAGAGAGCTCCCTCATCCCTCTGAACTACAAACTGTCTCTTGTCTGGGGAACGTTTCCGTTAGCAAGTTTCAATTGGCAAGCACCCCGGAGGCTTTCTTGACCTGAGAGACTGTAGGAGGAGCAAACACACACACACACACAGTGAAGTGTGTAATGAGGTTTGTCTCCCACAGCTGCGTAACCTGCAGGCAGACCGGTGTCTGGTGGCGCAGGGTCGACCCAGCCAGAAGGGCGGCGCTGTGGTGGTACGAGCCTGTGACCCCCACGACCCAGAACAGGTAACACACATACACACACACACACCTGCAGACACAAACATACACACATACCCGCACAAACACACATGCACACACATGCTGGCCGTCACACAAGATTCTCTCACCATCTCACTCACTGGCTCCTCCCCCTCTGCCTCTCCCTCTGCCTCCCCCGCCCCCCAGGAGTGGTCGTATGACGAGGAGCATGAGCTGATCCTGGCGGGGCTGCTGTGTCTGGACATGTCGGAGATCCGCTCCACAGACCCTCCACGCATGATGAAGTGCCACGGCTCAGGGGGGTCTCAGCAGTGGTCCCTGGGGGTGAGTTACACACTCCTCTCCTACACACCTCCTATACACCTCCTATACACCTCCTATAAACCTCCTACACACCTCCTCCACACCTCCTACACACCTCCTACACACCTCCTACACACCTCCTACACACCTCCTACACACCTCCTATACACCTCCTATACACCTCCTATAGACCTCCTATACACCTCCTATACACCTCCTACACACCTCCTACACACCTCCTCCACACCTCCTATACACCTCCTATAAACCTCCTACACACCTCCTAAACTCTCTTCTTCTCCTCTCTTCCAGAAGAATAACCGTCTGTACCAGGTGTCTGTTGGCCAGTGCCTCACCGTGGTCGACTCAGGCAGCCCCAAGGGATACGTTGCCATGGCGATCTGCGACGGCTCCCAGTCCCAGCAGTGGCAGATGGAGGGCTGATGGTGATGATGTCACTCCGCTGCTTGGTCTGTCACACACACACACACACATGGTTCAAGGCTCACCGCTGCCCCTCCCTTCCTTGAGGACAAGAGAGGAACTGCACCCTGGGGAATGCACGAGTATGTCTTTAGTACTTATTCACACACACACAAACACATGCACACTCTCAGGTCTGAAGACTGGTGGGACTACTTCATACGAGGAATAGATATTTCCTAAAAAAAAACTAGGAAAGAAGGATAAACTAAAGTCAAGAGGGATGAAAAATAAGATTGAGTTAATATAAGGAGATTGCTGGTCCATCTAAATTTGAACTCTATTCAGTGTCCTATATTTTAGAGAATATTTTTGCAATGTATGATGCAAGCGTTTTAAAAATTTACAATCATGCTAAATTTGAACATTTAATTTTATCCTATTTGCACAGAGCTCTTATTTGAGACAACTGAGAGGACATATTAATATTCTCAAGTAAATCCAAAAGTGTTTACTAAGAACCAGTTTTAGAACCCTTGTTTTAATGTTTTCTTTTTTATATATAAAAATGTTTTAATTATCTGTCCTTGTTTGCTGATGTCATACCGTGTTAAAATGTGTTATGGTTTGGCATTGAGCAGGCCGTGGACTGAATTTTTTGGTTGAATATTCGATCACTGGAGTTTAGTTTTGTGTTATGTTTTGTTGATATTAAAATACTGGGCAGCTCTTAGTCAGAGGATCACATGACCCCAGGACTAGATCTACTCCACTACAGATCCCATGTTTTTCAACATGGGCATATATCCAGCGTAGTGAAGGGAAATCGTATTGATCGGAACCGTATACATATTAACATGACATTTTCTACAAAGGAGCGCCAATGTTTTCTTTGTAAAGAATTGTCTCAAGTATGCAGTTAAGATTAGTCTCTGTGGCTACAGGAAAGCCCATAATACTAGCAAACTTCCTTCCTGTTCTTTTCCTGCCCTGAATCTACGGCTTGTATTCATAATATCTCATCTTCAATGTTTTATTTTAATTTTGTTTGTATTAGGTATTTCCTGCTTTTCAGATGATGCAACCAAATAAATGTTTTAATTGAAGTAGGAACATGATCCATTGGCTCTTGTTTTAACCATCCTCCTATATCCATGTATTTCCAGTTCAGTCCAGTTTTTGTCTTGGTCACACAGATAACACAATGGATGACAACAGAAATCATTCAAGATGTAAAATATTTTTATTTTATTGTAAATGATTCCTAAATCTGAATCAACAATTTCCAAAAACCCAATATCACTCTGTATAATTCAAAAAGGCTTCATGTTTCAACATTAGGGTAACTACTATACAGGAAAACTGGTGAGCAGGCCTGGATGAGCTGAATGTACAAGAGAAAATACCCAAGAAGATTTTTTTTGATTTTGTTACAACCATTAAGGAAAACTATGTACAATCGATTCTTCTGAAAGTTTAAAAAATACATCATGCCGTGTGTTCGGTATAATACAAGGAGTGTTGGAGCCACCAACAGGGTGTAGAGTTGAGAGTACAGTTCAGTCAACTACTGTGGGCTCACAAACAAACAAAAACTTCATTTCAAAACTAGCAAGCGAAATGCCACCAGTAACAGATTATTGATTACGTAATTGAGTCAAAAGTCAAAAACGTAACACCGTTTTCCCCACAACCCCAGCTACCCAAAGACTCATCAGCAATTTACAGCATTTTTTTTTTTTTTGTTAAAAAAAGAAATGTAAACAAACAAAAAACAACACACAATTTAATTTTCAAAGCATGATTCGAATGTTCTGCAAGGTTTTGAGTGAAAGAAAGGCATTTATTATAAGTGTCTGTGATGTTGATGACAATCAGTAAGATCAGAGCAGGTGTGCACAGGCTTCTGTACAGGTTGTTTTACATACGAGGCTTTAAACTTAAAACTTCACAGTTCATCCTTTTTATACTCATCAGACTATACAACACAAAATTATGTCACGATTGACCAATCAAATCAATCGTCAAGATCGCCACACTGGCGATTCGTTGATTGCCCCTGTTCAATATACAAATGACTGAAAACATTGTTGAGGAAAACAAAAACAAAAGAAGATCGTGAGCATGATTCTTCAAGTGGTCAGAAGATTTAGAGACAACTGAACTACATTCTAAATACAACAAAAATACTCTTTGATTTTTCTTTTTTACACATTCTGTACAGATGTTTACAGCACATAAACTCATACAATGATCTAGAGGCATCCTTCTTAAATACTTCTTTTCTGTGGAGAGAAACACTAAATGAGAGAATATGCCAAACAGGTGAAGTTAAGGTAGCTTTTGGTCAATCATGTTCTCCTCGTCTGACCTATATTTACACACGGTAAAGAAGAAGAACGCTACTCTCCTCAAATTGTTTAGAAAATAGCTTCATTAAGTAATAAATACAAAAAAAAATCGTATCTTACACAAATCAAAACAGAGGGAGAGTAAGAAAAAAGAAAAGAAAAACGACTTATGGAATCAAGTATTTTTCTACTGTATATTTTCTTGTTTTAGTGCAAGTTATTATTCCCTTAGTTTTGCCCTCTAAGGAAGTCCTTACAGTACATTCCTTGTTCAGTGGTGTCAACATGCCTATATAGCTGTATAGATATATATCTGAATAGATCTGTTTTCTGAGGACCGGCCTCTCTATGTAAATAAGGCTGTCGCCAGCACCGGACTCCTCTGGTCTCGTTGGCTGGTGAATGCAAACCCCTCTGCCCTGCCCTCCCCCACCCCTCCTTCCAACTAACCCCCCCACGCCCCCGTAACTCCATACAGAAACGCAACCAACTTCATATCTTCTTTCACACTTTATGGAGATGAACCCAAAACCACTCTGAGTCGTATAATTTCGTGAGAAGGCAGATGGCGATAGTCTGGGGATAAATAGCCTCTGTTTCTTATTTGAAAATGTAGAATCTTCCTTCCCACAACCCCCTCTTCTCTCTAACAGTTCTGCGGTCTGTCTCTTTTCCTGAAACTTTTGTTTGAAACAGCTGAAGTAAAAAAAAAAAGAAAAAAAAAAAGAAAAGGCTTGAGACTGGAGACCAGAGGGCCTGTAATGAACCAAAACAAAGGAATGCAAGAGTGTTTGTTTCCATGTGTGTTGGTGTGTGTATGTATGTGTGTGTGTGTGTGTGTGTGTGTGTGCGTGTGTGTGAGAGAGAGGGTAAATGTGTGAGTGTGAGTCCTTGTTGCCAGTGTGATCTAGTTCATCCACTTGCGGCAGTTAAGGGCTCCACAGTGACAGGGGATCTTGTGCTGATCGTCCTCCAGGTCAAACTTGTAGTCATAGGACAGCTACACAGAGAGAAAGACAGGGAGAAGGAAAAGAAAGAGGTGGGCGAGATTACAGACCTCTGTTTCCTCTGAAGTATTAACTACAGATCCCTACCTCCAAAGTAATAAAGACTACAGATCCCTACCTCCTCTCCTCGCGCAATCCTGCGGCAGGAGCTGATGATAATCTTGAGGTCCTTCTCCAAAGTCACAACCTCAGTGATGCAGTTGGGGTCACAGGAGTGGTTGATGTACCTGAGGAATAGGTAAGGTGGGGTCAGATACACACAGCAACTGACACACACACAGCTGCCGATGTAGATGCCCACACACACACACACACACACACACACACAAGCATCACCACCACCACTGCCTACTCTGCCCAGCAGCACCAAGCAGAGCCAGGCAGACTATAGTAGGAGCCAGTCTGTACCTGGCAGGGCCTCCAGAGATGGTGGCGTCGATGACGTGCTCGTTGTCGATACGGAACATGTACACCCCTCGGTTCTACAGCGCACACACCAGAGAAGAAGAATATGTTAGAATACGAAATGGCATGACTAGAAGAGTGTGTGTGTGTGTGTGTGTGTGTAGATCCTTACCTGTGACTCGTACATCTTCTCCTTGCGTTCGGCCACCTCGTTGCGGATGACTGAGCCGATGTACTCGATCACCATGGTGTTCTTCTCTATGTCTCTGGCAGCATACAGACCCAGTCCCTGAAATGAACACACACACACACAGTCAGTAGAGGGACACAGTAGGGATGTTGGGATATTTTTTGTATGTGCATGTATGTGTGTGGTTGTGTGTGTCTCACCTGGATGCGAGATCTGGCCAGGTAGACGTTGCTCTTCCACTCCATCTTCATCCTCCTGTACTGGTACGACTTGGACTGCTTGCTATGGGACGCTCCGCCCACCCCAATCTCCCCTGGCAACACCAGCAGGCCCGGGGCCACGCCCACCGCGCTGACCACACCCACCGACCCTGCCTGCAGGGACTTGGACGCTCCACTACTGGTGAGGGTGTATGGTCTGCAGGAAGGGGAGGGGCCGAGAAACAAGATAGAATTTAGCACTGATGCAACAGGAAGCAGAGATGAAAAGGTCCGGATATTTTTCTTTGTGTGTGTGTGTGTGTGTGTGTGAGTGACATATTGAGTGTATGTTTGTTGAGCAAGCCTAGATTTGACATATCAGGGTGAAGAAATAGAGAAAGCAGAAGAAGAAGACAGATGGCACGCAGGAAAGAAGCTGAGAAAAAAGAATGGATTGGAGGAGAGAGAGACAGACAGACAGACTGAAGAGAGCGAGCCAGAGAGGGGGGGGGGGGGGGTTACCCAGGTGATGAGACAACACAGACAGTGTTGAAATGCAGCAGAGTCCGTTAGGAAGCGTGCGCGGGGCGGAGCTAGGAGGTTTATATTCATACAGTGTACCTTAGGACCAACCTCTTGGCATGCGAGCTGCTCTTGGCCTCAGAGCGAGCACTGCCACTGGGGTTGAAGGCTAAGGGTACCTCCATCAGGGGGTTACGGCCATACCGGAAGCGATAGTTCTCACACGCGTCCACACCGGGGAGCTGGAGAAGACACACACACACACAGTGTTTGGTCACATTGAAATAAGATTGGTTTCAGACTGTGTGTTTGTACCTACAATGTTACTGATGGTGTGTCTGTGGTGCTATGAATAAATATTCAGGTGTTGGTTAGTGTGTGTGTGTGTGTTCTTACCGACTCTACTATCCTGGTGACAGGAGACACGGTGAGTCCAAACAGGTCCTCTCCCTTCAGGTAGACGGGGAACAGCTTGAGGGTTCCGATCTCAGCCCGTCGCTCAGACACCAGCTCTAGAACCTGGTCCCACACAGCTGGAACCAGACAGGAGAACGCGTTAGAACACAACAGGGCCGGGGGATAGGATCTAGGTCGGGGGGGGGGGGGGGGGCGGGAAGTCAGGGGGTCACGTTTGCACCTTTGGGAGTGGATCCGGAGAGCAGCAGGTTGTCGTGTCCCTTCTCCACCACCTTGATGGTGAAGTGTGGCCGGCCCTCCTTCTCCACCACAGAGCACACGTAGCGGCAGCGCCTGTTGCCATGGCGCATGCTCCAGTAGATGCGGCTGGCCTGGTAGCCCACGGGGAAGATGGCCGAGTCGGAGTGGAACGCGGCGAGCTGCTGGGGGAGGAGCCTCCCCACGGCGCGGAACACCAGGCTGCCCACACGGAAGGTGTGCTGGCGGTTCCCCCGCTGCACGATGCTGGCCACCTGCCGCGCCTCATCGCGCTGGACGTACACGCGCCGGTACACGGCGAAGCAGCGCAGCTCGTGCTCGTAGGAGCCCAGGGGCGGACTGCCCCCGGAGGCCAGGAGGGCCAAGCCGCTGGACTTGTCCCCCGCCCCGCCTCGCGGCCGGTGCAGGTGGCAGAGCATGGTCTTGTCCTTGAAGAAGGTGCAGTGGGCCTTGGTGGCGCAGGTGAAGTGGTAGGCGTTGGTGCAGCGAAGGCGGTGGCAGCCACTGGTGGCGCCCGTCTGCTGGCAGTAGGCGCAGCGCACCGCCAGGCCACGCCTCAACGCCAGCTCCACGTTGATGAGAGCGCCTGCCTGGGTCTCGTACACCTGGAGAGGACAGGATGAACAAACAGGTGTTTTTAAACCAGCATTATTAGGATATGGCCAAAGAGGATGAACAGGAAGCCCCAGGTAGTGGAGAAGCCCTCTGTCTCACCTCGGTGGACCACAGAGCACAGTTCAGGTGGACCCAGAGGTCCAGGTCCAGGTTGAGAAGCCGGGCCGGCCCATCCGTCACCCCGTCACCCTCCTCGTGGCAGAAACAGCACCGCCGATGGTCTCTAGGCAACGGGTCTGGCCTCAGCGTGGCCCCCAGTTTCTTCAGGAGCTCATCCACTTCCTCCTCGGCAGGAAGTGATGCGTTGTGGCAGGGCACCAAGATGCGGATGCTCCACCTCCTCCAGCGGAGCCCCTTCCAGCGCTTGCTCCCAGAACCCGGCGATCGCCACGACGACGATGACTCCTCTTCACCTCCTGAGGTGTGGATCGCTCGTGGCCGCGGCTTGAGCTTGACAGTGACCTTGAGGCCGTCGGGTTTGGCGGTAGCCGTGGCGAGGCGGGGCGTGTCCATGGCCGAGGAGGAGGGGAAGGTGAGGGGCGGGGAGGAGGGAGGGGAGGGTTTGGGGGTGAGCTTGGGGAGGCAGTGGACATCGAGGGTGGAGGTGTTGGCGCTGTACTGGTGCTGGATCCTGGACGGACTCTCCGGAACGTTCTCGTCAGGCTGCAGGAGGGGGGCACTGACCTGTGGGGGGGAGGGGGGGGGGCAGAGGGGAGGGACTTCCTGGTTACAGTTCACACAACAGCGACACTTCCTGGCCTAAAACACATGCCCAGTTATGACTGACTAATGACCATGGTGAAACTTTCACTCCAGACTCACCTTGCTGCCTGTGGGCTTGGTCTGCAGGGCGGCAGCAAACAGGACAGAGCAGTTGTGACTGCAGAACACCAGGCTGGCCTCAGGCCTACCCTGGCTCTCCTGAGACACACACACACACAAAATACACAAACAGACAAAAGATCAGAGGTCTTACAGACAGTTTACATAGAGCAGAAGAGTCTCCTTACTGGTGGTTGTCTAATGCGGAGCTTGTACACTGGTGTTGTCCATACCTGCTTGAGAAGATCTTTGGTGGACTTGCGGACTCCATTTCCCAGCACCACTACCTTGCAGTGGCAACACCATTGAGGCTTGACCCCAGGGCCGGTTCCGCCATGTTGGTTGTAGTCCCCTCTGGCACCTGGAACTACAACACAGACAGCTGTTAATTAAACACTGAGACACTAAGAAGAGGTAACCTTTTGCAACATCCCATAGCTTGGTGTGAACTCACCAGTGATGGTGGGAGCTCCAGGGGGTCCAGGGGGTCTGTGG
Organism: Hypomesus nipponensis; assembly: GCF_054491055.1. Classification (NCBI taxonomy): domain Eukaryota; kingdom Metazoa; phylum Chordata; class Actinopteri; order Osmeriformes; family Osmeridae; genus Hypomesus; species Hypomesus nipponensis. The sequence continues at coordinate 5,489,322 of NC_140368.1, read as the reverse complement.
AGCCTCATGCCCAGCTGTGGAGGTGCGAGGGCTGGGTGACTGGGGTCTAGGGCCTGGGTGGGGGGCACCTTGACTCCAGCCAGCAGGGCCAGGGAGCTCCTCTCTGGGGCACGGCTCACCTCATAGTGGCCTGGAACCCGCACACGGAGCAGGTCTGCTACTGCTGCCATTACGCCTGGAATGTTCTGGAGGGAACAAAAGATGGTGAGAGGGTCAGTTGCAGACTTGCAGGTTGTAGAAGGGTTAGGGGTCAGTAAGAATATCCCTCACCTAATCTCATCCCAACCATATGGATGGTTTTAGGGACTCACTAAGCTTTTTTTTTTCTCTCCAGTCTTTTCTAAATATCGTGTTGGATATTGTTGTGTATATCAGTTGTGGAAAAAGTGCTGTGAGAGACCAGGGAGGCTCCTCCTGTTAAGTGACGAGCATCTAACCTGGGCTGCCAGAGGGTTGATGGTGATCGCTATGGAGACCAAACCAGCGTTGGTGCAGGATGGGAACTGAGATGGCTCCGCCTTGATCTCCTGTTTCACCTCTGTGGCTGGAGGAGGAGGGGCAGAAAGGGGAGAAGGGGCGGAGGAAGAGGGAAGGTTGGGAAGGGGGCCCAGATTTAGACACTTCTAGAAACTTCATTCAGTGGAGCTGAATCACATTCAGGGGAAAAAGAGAAGACCTGAAACTAAACACTACAGACAGCCTAAGTAACAAAACCCTTTCTAGGTTAGGGTCAGGATGCTGACCTTTTCCCCAGGCGCTTGGCATCATGGGTATGACGGGGGAGGCAGGGGGGGAGGGGCGTTCCTGCTTCACCCTGGAGAGGTCGGGATACCGGCTGATCTCCATGCCGACCACGCTCTCCGGCGAGGAGGACGGTACGAAGCTGTCGGGGGAGTCTCTGTCACTGCAGTGATCCTGGCCTCTGCAGTAGGAATGATACAGCTTTGTTAGTATATCAGCTGTAGGAGGATTATTTTTAACAGTGTTGCAACGGAAGCTATTGTTTGAGTTTCTGAGGTTTTGGAGGGGAATTGCATCTTAAAATAATCTTAAAACACCTGACCTCAAGACGAGATGACTATCTAACAAGCCAGAGCAGGTTACCTGAGTTCCTCCTGGTTGTTGTGAGGAGGAGTGGGCAGGGAGGCTGGCACGTCCACAGCCCTGGGGGTCTGGGTCAGGGCCTGGGCCAGGAGGTCTGGGTCTGTCTGGAAGCCTGCCACTGAGGCTCCGGCTGCCTGCTGGCGCAGTAACACCACTCTGGACACTAGGGGGCAACAAAGAGGGAGACATTGACCACACAGAGGGAGACATTGACCACTGCAGTCCAAAACAAAGCTCACTTACCCAGAATTCAGTCCCTATTTGTTGACCGTATGTCAACAGATCATTTTAATGGAAAAAGTTGCACTGCCACCAGTTGTAGTAGGAGCAAGTGTAGAAGTCACATTTACATTTAGTGATTTAGCAGATGCTCTTATCATATCTTAGCAACCATTCTGATTACTAGCATTACTCCCTCACCGCTCAGCCATCTGATTCCCTTCAGTTGCTGAGTGAATCTTACCGTCATGGCTGCCAAGGACGGCAGCCTTTCTGGTGAGCTCCTCCGTGGTGGCGAAGCCGTTGACCATCTTTTGTCGGACAACCGGAGGAGGCGTGGGGGGCAGGGAGGCCGGGGGGGTAGGGGGGTTGCTCAGGTTGTTCTGCTACAAACAGAAAATAGGGCAGGTGAGTAACAGTAACAATGGAGCTTAAGCCGGTGTGTGTGTGTGTGTGTGTGTGTGTGTGTGTGTATGTGTGTATGGATGTGGAGAAAAGTAGTTACACAACACATTTAATTTAGCCTGAAGTTCAGTCCTCCTTGTTCTAGGGGGCGACCGTTCCCATGAACCTTACCTTGTAGATGAGCTGGGAGTAGTAGTCTGAGACTCCGTCCAAGGAAGCGTTACCAAAGGACCCGGTCAGGCGGTTGTCCCCCTGCAGGGAGCCACTGCCATAGGGGGAGAAGAGGGCCAGGTTGACCCCCACCACAGGCTCCATGAGGGGCAGGAGAGAGAGCTGTTGGGCGGAAATAGACTGGTGGTCAGGACAGGGAGAGAAGAGGAGGCCAACTTCAATACTATACGGATATTTTGTGGGACTTGAGTGTTTACTTTGTCTGAATGAAAGAGGTTAGGTAAGAGCTTCTACAGTGAGGTGCTGGTTTGAGCTGGGTCATCTATGTGATTTTTGTGAACAGCATAAAATCACAGGGGCCTTAAATAAGTTGTTTCCAGATAAACCGAGTGGACTTCCCTATCGTCTGGTACCTGTTTAAGAGTCATCATGGTGTCTGAGTTTGAGTAGACCATCTGCTTCTCCTCCTCCTCCTTCTTCCTCTTCTTGTACCGGGATGGTGGTTTGTCTCCTGCCGCCCTGGGGGCTCTCTTGTTCCTCTGCTGTTTCCTCTTCACCCCGAGTTCTGTAGCCGAAGCATCAACAACATCTCCACTTCCTGTCAGGTGACTGTTCAGGGACGTCTGTTAAAAAAGGGTACAACAATCAGAACACTAGCGAGTGTGTGTGTGTTGCTTCATGAGGTGTGTATGAGCGTTAATAGTTCATGGTGTATAGAGCAAGGGTAAGATTGTGTGTGTGTGTGTGTGTAAAGTTTCCCTTCTCACCATGTTCCCACCAGCACACCCAGGTCTGACAGGGGCCTTGCAGTCTTCTATTCCCTCCTCTTCATTGGCTGCCTGGCGTGTGGGCGTGGCCTGGTTGCTACATGATTGTTGCTGTGGTGACATCTTGTCCTTCAGCAGGTGTTTCAGCAGCTCATTCCCAGCATCTCCCTCTTTCGTCGAAGTGTGTAGCGGGGAAGCAAATCCCTCACTTCCCTCCTCCACTTTCACCGTTCCCCCAGCCATGGGTCCATGTTTCAGGGCAGCCCCTCGGCAATCTCCCCCCTCAATCCTCTCCAGCTTGATCTCCCGAGTACCATCACACATTGGGCTTCGACCGCTCTCCAAGCCCAGGTGGGAGCTCCCTCCCTGGGCCATGCCGCTGGCTGACAGCTGCCTCTCCAGTTCTGAAGATGGTGCCAGACCTGGAGGGGTGGACCCTGCCTGCTGGAACATCTCTGACAGGTCAGGGTTTCTCGTCGGGGTGGAGGATGTGTCAGAGACAGCGGGGGTGAGAGGCGCTGTAATGTCAGAGCGAGGTGTCGATGGTGTCCGGACAGACTCTCCTCCGCCACAGAGTTCATCGTCTTTCTTCTTCCTGTTCCTGTTCCTCTTTTTCTTTGGTTTTTCATCAGGGATTATGTCAGAGTAGAGTTGGATGAGGGAAGGGCCAGAGCCAGGGTAGTTTGGCGGCAGGGGCGTGGAGGATGAGTCCACCCCGAATGGATGAGGATGCCGATGGTGTCCATCTCCAGCTTGAGGGGGCATCCCCGGGCCTCCGTATCCAGCAGGACGCACCTGACCTGGGGCAGAGGGAGGACCTTGAGCCTGAGCCATGGCCTGCAGCTGAGGGTTTCTAGGTCTGGCATTGGGTCCCATCTCCAGGGGTAGGAGCCCGTGTCCAGGCATTGCTCTTCTGTCCCCATGCCCCTGGATGAAACCCTGAGCAGGGGGAGGACCTCCAGCAGGGTACCCTGGCTGTAGGGCACCTTGCTGAGGGAACATCTGACCAAGCTGCCCCTGGCCTTGAAGCCCTTGATGTTGGGGAGGCCTCGGGGAGGGTTGGAGAAAGTCTTGGGGAAGGTCAGCATTGTAAAATGGCATCTGGGAGAGTCCATCCCCAGCTGATGTGGCTCCGGGCACAGCAAGAGGTCCAACTCCAGCCCCAGGCCCAGGCCCAAGTGCAGGCCCCATGCCCCGGCCTTGTTGCTCCATGTCTAGACGGTGCTGCAGGGCACGGTGTCTCTCTACTTCCTGCATCAGCTGCACCTTTGTGACAGGTTCAAATTCACTGTTAGAACTGACAGGTAATCAATCATCTTTCACAAGACCTGCTTACAGTCGATCTACAGTGGTTTAATGCGTCTACTGCTCAAAGTGTCTTTTGCCTGTTCCATTTATTTTTACTTTAGTAACGACGAGGTATAAGGAGAGAGATACTCACCCTCTGTCTCTCCTGTTGCTCTCTCAGCCTCTCTCTCCTCTCCCTCTCCTGAAAGCCCTCGCTGAAAGGGTTGTTGTCATCGAACTTCACGTGAGGATTCCCACCAGCAGTGCTAGCTGAACCACCTCCACTACCTCCAGCTGGACCTGCTCCAGCTGTTGAAGCCTGGCTGGCTGGTGTACCCGGCCCACTAGGCACAATCGAAGGTGGAGTCGGAGTCTGGGGTTGAGGTGGGGTTGCCGGGGGTATCTGGAGGGGAATTTGCTGGGGAATTTGCTGGGGAATTTGTTGGGGTATTTGTTGGGGTATTTGTTGGGGCATGATTCCTCTAGGACCGGGTCCTCCCAAGGGTGCCCCTCCAGGATGCCACCCTGGCATGTTGGGCGCATTAGGTATGCGTGCTGGGTTTGTGTTTCCTGGGAGGGGCGGCATCGGCCCCATCATTGGTCCCATGGCGGGCTGGGCCATAGGGGGTGCCCCTGTTGGCATCCCTGACATAGGTGGCATGACTGGCATCATAGGAGTCTGGAGGGCCCTCTGTTGCTGTTGTTGTTGCTGTTGCTTGGCTCTGTAGTCCTCAATCAGCTCCACATGCTCCTTTTGCTGCTTACGAATCTTAGAGGTGAGAGATGTGGAAAGGTTGGTACACAGGAAGATCTATCAGCTTCCACATGCCAACAAAATATGCGGTAATAATCCTTACAGGTTCTGTGTAAGTATGCTGTCCTGGGTATCCATGTACATAAACAAACACCCTTAAAGATATACACACTTCAAAAGCTATAGCCCTCCTTTTCCCCTTCCTCCTCCTCCGCTACTTCTAACTCAACTTCCTGTCTTTCGGCACTCCTCAGACATGGCATAAAAGGTCACAGTTGTTGAGAACAATTAGCACAGACTCAAAATCTACACAGCTAAAGGTCAGCTAAGTCGGTGGTAATTCTCGCTGTCTCCTTCTTGGTAACTGTGGATGTGCTGTGCTAGTGTTACAGGATGTGTTGAAAGCCCATTAGGGCTAAAAAGGTCAGAGTCACCATCAGGTTAACATTATGAAAACACAGATGTCATCTAATTTCCCCCCCCCCATAGTTCCATTATTTGATGGAACTAATACTAAAAGTATTCTTAACACCCATTTCAAATTATGATCAAATGTGAACTGGTCCACGAACATATCCTTCAGCTAACAAGTGTGGTGACTATCTTATGCTATGTCCTTTTTCACCAGACTATTCTTTCCAGGCCATCTGTCTACATTTACATTAACATTTAGTCATTTAGCAGACGCTCTTATAGAGCGACTTACAGTAAGTACAGGGACAATTTCCCCGAGGCAAGTAGGACACAACGTCATGTGCACCGGCCGGGAATCGCACTGGCAACCTTCAGATTACTAGCCCAATGCTCTACCCGCTCAGCCACCTGACTCCATCAGTCTACCTGTTCAAGTTGTTTCTGCACGACACCCTGTTGCTCGGTCACATGTCGGAGCTGCTCGGCATCCTCCTCAGGGAATGGGCGCCCTGACTTCTTGGCCGTGCGCTGCTTGGCAGACAGAGCCTTCTTGGACTTCCTGTGGGCTCCGATCTGCTCCTCCAGGAACTTCTGCTGCATCTGGAGGAGCTGCTGGGTCTCCTGCAGCCACTCCTCATACTGACGTCGTTGGGCCTCGTCTGGGGTGGGGTGGAGTAGAGTAGAGTAGGAGAAGAGTAGAGTAAAGTAGGTAGGAGTTGGGTAGAGTAGAGTTGGGTAGAGAAGTAGAGTAGAGTTGAGTAGAGTAGGGTAGAGTAGAGTAGGAGTAGAGTAGGTAGGAGTTGGGTAGAGTAGGGTAGGGTAATTAATTACAATGACCAGACAAAAAGGATGGAAAAGGGAAAGTTGACATGTTGACTTCAGACAAAAACATAAGAAACAGAACAATTTATGACATTCTAAATATAGCTTTGAATTTGAGCTTGGGGATGATACTCACTAACAAATCCTGGGCCAAAATTTGGTAGGTTTGGTCTGGCCATCTGTGGAGTCAACTTTCCATCCTACAGAGACAGATGGGAGACAAATATCATGCATCAGATAATTCTTCATAAGCCGTTTACCAATTCAACCACACACACGCATACACACAAGGGTGTTGGCTACCTACCTGTCCAAGCACCTGAGGAGGTAAGGGGGGAGCCTCTGGTGCAGGGGGTCCAGGAACCTGCTGGAACCTGTAGTGAAAGCAGAGAGGCTATGTGAATGATCTATATTTGTCTGTGAACACAATCATCAAATTAGGTAATGAGGCTAGGAGAGAAGGGGAGGAAACCATTTTTTACGACTGAGAACCGCCCGTGGTGTTATGGAACTGTACCTGTTGATGACCATCGGGTTCATTCCCATAGTGCTTTGGGCCATGACTTTGTTGATGCCCTTGAGGGCTACCATCTTTGCTTTCATGATCGGGTCTGTGATGGTATCAAAGTCAACTGCAAAAACACAACACACAAACAACAACAACAAATGTCAGTAACTCTCCATGTACACTTCCATCCTTTGATGTGACCTTTAATATATATATATATATATATATATATATATATATATATATATATATATATATATATATATATATATATATATATATATATATATATATATATATATCATAAGGAGCTACCTAATCATCCCAACTGAACTGCCATTTCTAAATTATCAATGAACCGCCGTTGGCGTCAGCATCCCTAAAGAGTGGCTTTGTCAAGAAAAATTAAGATGAACATTATCTTCCTCAAATTGCATGGCGTGTCTTCCCTTAGAGAAAGTCCTTTTCAAGCCTCATGTATTTTTTAAGAGCCATAAACCTCAAAATTAGATAGCGAGTGTTGAGTCAGTATAAGACATTATGAAAGAACATGTATCTATTAGAAAAATTATATAAAAGGGAAACATCCAGGAGAAAATAACCCGGTAATGAAAGGGAGAAATTTGTGTAGTTTCTTTTGTTGTTTTTGTTTCTTCCATTATGCATTAAAATTGGTTAAAATTAAAATGTGCATGCAGGTTTGTGTAGTACATATCAATGCCTGGAACATTTTTCAAAAGCCATCATCCTTAAAGTCATTGTTTCAAACAAATTACTATGTGCTCATAAAATACCTATGCCTCCTATGGCTTCATCCTCTACCCCTCACCCATAGGAGCTTGTTTCTTACCTATTTGCTCCTCACCTATGTTGGGGAAGAAAGTGTCATTGGATCTCTGGCGAATCATGGCCTGCATCTGCCTCTGCTGCTGTTGTTCTTGCCTCTCTTGGTCCAAGAGGTCCTGCAAGAGGAGAGGCTGCTCCTCCAGAAGCAGTGGCCTGTTGGCGTCCTGGCTGGGTTGTCCGGGTTGGGGTGGGCCCTGCTGGGAGGGCCCCTGGGGAAACAAGGACTGCTGTTGGGGATGGGGACCCAGGAGGGCCTGCGGGGCCAGACCTTGGATGTTGAGGGGATGGGTCTGGGGAGCTTGAAGAGGGAGACCAGGGAGTTGCTGTTGTCCCTGTGGTGGAATACCATGGTGCTGTGGGGCGGGTTGGCGACCGCCCATCACAGGCATGTTCAGATCCCCCATTGGTCCAGCAGGTGCCACAAAACCTCGAATCTGCTGGTTACCTCCAGGAAATATATTAGAGTGTCCACCGGGAGGACCACTCAAGGAAGGGTTGACCCTGTGGGGCCCATGGTTCTGGTTTATATGGCTTGGTAGCATGGTCTGCAGCCCCCCAACTTGGTCTCCCTGGTGAGGGGAGCCAGTGGAACCCATACCAGTTTCTTCCAACTTCTCCTTGATTAGGAGACCGGAGAGGACTGGTGAAGATCCAGAGAGGGGGGCTGAGCTGACCTGGCCAGGCTGATGAGAGGAGATATCATGTGGTAGCAAAGGACCCTCTCGCTCCTCTAACTTGATGTTTTCTTTAGTATGTAGCATCCCTGGGACCTCCTTGGCTACGTTTGCCTCCTGTTTGACCTGACCAGCGGATGCTGATGTGTCAGACCTCCCCTGGTGTCTGGAGGTGCTTCCTCCATCTCCTCCTCCCCCGGTACTCCTCTTCTCAGCTAGTGCCCTCTGAAGGTCAGAGGATGGCGTGTCATCCATAGGGTCTCCTAGATCCAGTTCTTCATTGAACATATCCTTCTTGTCCTCCAAATTCAGTTCGGGGTCAGTGTAGGCGATAAGGTCAAACTTCCCCGACATCAGGAAGTCATCTAGGTGAAGGTCGTTAGGGCCAAGGTCTAAGTCCTCTTTACCGTCCTCAGGGTCAAGATTCAAGTTGAGGTCGACCAGATCCTTCACCTCAACATCTTCAAGGTCCTTCACGGCAGAGTCGTCCGCATCGAGATGTTCCTCGATCCCATCTCCTCCTGGTAGCGAAGTCTCCTCCGTCTGACCGGTTCCAGATCCAGACAAGGTTGCGACCCCAGGTTGTGAGGTGTTGAGGGATTCCGTAGTCACCGGGTGGCTGTGTGACCTAGAAATCTGAGGATGGTGGTGATGATGCTGCTGCTGCCCTGTGTTCATTGATTGCTGAGTCTGTTGGCTCAGACTCTCCATGTTCGCAGACATCTGGAGGTGACCAACAACTGCTTGCTGGGAAGGCTGACCCAACATAGGGTGCATCATCCTGGCCCCATGTCCGTCCAGACTCCCCATACCCACCTGCCCAGGTCTCTGTCCCTGGGCAGGGTCCAGGAGGTTGCCTGGGTGCCTCTGGCCCTGCATGGTAGTGTCCATCATGTTGGGTTGGCCTGGGTGTCCAAACGGCATCCTCATCCGGTTCTCTGCAGCTCTATGCCGGAGCTCAATGAAGGGCTGGCCCATGATGTTGTGCTGCTGGACTGGTAGCCCTCGAGGAGGGTAGGGCTGAGGGAGACCCATCTGGGGGTTGGTGCCATTGGGCCCAAGGGGTCTGTTAAAGTCGACCGACATGGACCTCCGCATCTGAGGGGGCAAGTTTTCAGGAATGGGTCCACCTCCTGGAGGCATCTGGTGGGGTGGTCGCAGGAACTGCTGGTCTTGATGGCCTCCTGGAGCCCCTGGGGGAAACCCAAACCTGGGGAAACAATACATAACATTACACAAACGAAGGAGATGGGAGGAGATTAATCACCATAAAAATTTAAATAACAATAGATCTCCCAACTCCACCCCTTACCTCATGCCCTGTGGTCTCATGACCATGTTGCCCATGGTGGCCATACCGGCTACATCCCTGGAGAACTGTTGCCTGGGAAACGGGCCCTCATTAATGAAAGGCCTCTGTTGATCCGAAAGGAAGGTTCCTGGAAATCTCACACCACCCCCAGGCGGGTGAGGGGGCCCAACTCCAGCCCTCATGGTCCCTGGATACGGGGGAGGTGGGCGGCCAAATAGGTCTGCCTGTTGCTGAGGGGCCGTGGGGTCGTCCAGGGGCCAGTGTTGGGGTGTGGCCAGGCTGGGGGTGGAGGAAGCGGAAGTGGCAGCGTTGACTTCCTGTAGACCTTTTTCCTGGCGGATGGCGCTCTTCTGTTGCTGCTGCCGCAAGATCAGCTGGCGAAGACGCTGACGCTGCGGGAGGAGCTGCAGGTTTAGCATGCTGTCCTATGTAGGAGCACTATTTAGCCATTACATTACATTTTGTTCATTTCATCAACAAATACTGCGTATAGAAAGCACAGCAGAAAATCAAGGATCAGTAGTGCATAGTTCTAAAAGTATTTTGGTGGTCAAAGAACTGTCCATATTTCCTAGCCACAGCACAAAGTAACTACATCTTCCCAAAAAGCCTTGCTAGGATTAAAGGATTCTCCAACCATTATCCAAATACATTATTCAATATGTTGATTGAGTTGTTACATTAAGTTCTACAGACAACAAACCCCCAGTTTGGTGTTCAATACCACCAAGTTACCTTTATAAAATAGATATGACATACAATAAATAAATATGCATCATATCTACCTGTCTCAGCTTCTCCTCTGTGTCTCCCAGCTGGGGCTGCATGATGTTCTGGGTCTCTATTGAGATACCTGCTGACTGGGCAATTTCACTCACAGATCTCTCCACGTTTTGGGGACAGGGTGTCATTGGACCTTGTTCAAAGGGGTCGTGACCCGCCATTTGATTGGCTTGTGGCAGGGAGAATCCGTCCTCCACTATGCCAGGGTGCTGTGGTGTGTGAGCAGGACCTGGGGCCTGAAGCCTACCTGGTGAACGATGTGAGTAAGGGTCTCCAGGGTGCTGGGTCATAGGTGACAGCCTTGACCCCGGTGGGGTAAAGGACTCTGGGACAGAACCTGGGCGAGGGGTCCCTGGGGCTTGGGCATAGGGCTCCGATAGTCCCGGTCTGGGTGTGCCTGGGGCCTGGGAGTAAGGGTCTAGAACGTTCCTCTGACTACCAGGTGAGCGTGGGTACCGATCTCCCGATCTGGGGGTTCCAGGCATGGAGGCGTACGGGTCCATAGCGGCATGAGACGGAGACTGCCTGCGATTGGCCGTCTGCTGGAGCTGCTGGTTGAACTGATCCAGTCGGAGGCTGGCTGGGGTCTGGAGGTAGGAGGGGTCTGAGTGGGGTCTTGGGGTGCCCGGGGGCTGGGCGTAACTCTCTGAAGAGGGTCTGGGGGTGCCTGGCTGATGGGAGTAGGGGTCTGCAGAAGGTCGCGGTGTTCCTGGCTGTTGAGGGAAAGGGTCAGGCATGTTCTGGGTGTAATCTGGCCTGGGGGTGCCCGGGGCCTGGCCGTACGGGTTCCTGAGGGGGGAGGCCATGCCTTGCATGCCCTGGGAGAACTGTCCATCCTGGGGCTGCCGCATCCCCCGTGCCTCTTTACCCATTCCCTCCCCGGGGCTCGTCCGCTGGGAGTAAGGGTCAACCTGGTGCCCCTGGTGAGCTTGAGGGAAGCCCTCCATGGGCCTAGGGGTCAAAGGGGGTCGTTCGTATGGGTCAGCCAGTCCTCGCCTCATCCCAGCGGGCATGGAGCTGTAAGGGTCCTGAGGAGCCTGGTGATGGAGAGGCATGGGAGCCTTGAAGACGGGCACAGACCCAGCCTCGTTGCTGCCTGGGACAGGGGTGAGAAGCGGACGTGCATACGGATCTGAGAGAACCATCCTGTTGTGGGCCATTCTTTGATAAGCCTCGGGTCCATGGCCCCCAAGTCTCCCTAACTGGTCAGGGCTTGCGGGGCTCATTATCGGCCTCCCCTGCTGGTCAGCTCCAGTCCTTGGAGGTCCCTGAGGCTTCATGAAGGGCTCAGAAGGCCTTGGGGTATCTGGGGGTTTTGAGTAAGGATCAGAGACTCCAGGTGTGGGCGAGCCGAAAGACTCATGGACTGGTGATGGCCTACCCCTGTCTTGTCGAGGGGTGGTGGAGCCCCCTGCTGGGGGTCTAGGGGTGCCAACCATCTTGGCGTAGGGGTCCCAGGGAGAGGAGGGCCTGGAGGTGGAAGAACCTGGGGAGAACATCTGGGGGGACTGAGGCTGGCCCTGGGGTGAGGCCTGGGCCTGGAGTTGAAGTTGGGCCTGTTGAGGCTGTTGTTGGTAGGAGGGGTCGTGGAGGTGGGTCCTGTTGGAGCCAGCGGATGGGGGTGGAGCTTGGGGTCTAAGGAACACGTCATCAGGCGAACCTGTGCTACAGCCTGTATGGAGGGCGGGCCTAGTGAACCCATCCTTGGATGCGATTGGTTGTAGCGGGGATGCATTTCCTCCACTGGATTGGGGAGTCAAGGGGCTCCGATCACCACTGCTGTCGGCAGAGTCTCCTCCAGATTGGCCAATCAGCATCTGTTGTTGTTGTTGTTGTTGTCTCTGCTGCTGTTGCTCGCTCTTAACCTGCTCCAGCTTCTGAGTGGCTTCAATTTTGGCTTGTTGCTTGCTCTTCTGTCTCATTTGCTACCATGGAAACAAGAGACAAAACAAAGGAGGGGCAGGATGGGGGAGGGGTGGGGTGAAGGGGATAGTGTGAAGAGGAGCAGTTCAGTACACAAAACCCTTTAGAAGCGGTTCAATTAGTAAATTTTTATGATGATATGGCGCTAGGAATGCTCTCTGTCCCTTTCTCACCAACAAACAAAACTGCAATGCTATACATAATGTCAATAATGAGAGTGATGCCTGGCTAGCGTATGTGGTTGTTAAGCCATGCGGGGTGGGGGGGCAGTGTGAGGGTGTAACAGTAATGTCATAATACACTAATATGATGATGAAACTAATCTACTGGAGTTACAGGGGTGGACACATACAAGTTAGCACTTATCCAGCTCATCTCCCTACGACTCCTCTCAACACGCCCTATACTTACACCTTTAAAAGCTTGTCTTTAAAATATATATATATATAAAATAGGGTAAATATATAATAATATATATATATATAAATTGGTTCTTGGCAGATGAGTGCCTGAACGGTGACTTGGTTTTGAGAGCTCTTACCAGAGACACTTTGCCACCTCCGGTAGCTATTGTTGATTGGTTGGAATGTCCAAATAGGACGTCTTTATTGGTTGATTTTATGGCTTTGCTTTTTGGGACCAGTTTTTCCTGCCGCGCCTTATCGGGTCCCCACATCTGATTTAACTCTCCCTTTTCAATGCAAATTCACAATTAGTAAAACTGTACGGTCAGAGAATCATTACCAAGCCAAACGGTAAAAAATAAATAAATAAGGTTAAAAAATAAACGAGACTCACTCAACCATGCACATTAAGAAACAGATGTTTGTTACGGTGTTGGCTTTTTCTTTTCTTTTCTTTTTTTCTTTTTTTTTTATATATATATTTTTTTAATTTATGACCCCCAGGTTAGGTTTTAATCCCACCACCAGTCTCCCCCTGTCTACCCCGCTGACATGACATGCGCTAGCTAGGATTATAATGGTGGGGTGAGGTCAATGCCAGTAAATACACACAGAAATGCATCTACATTATTAAATGGTCCACATATCAGGGCTCTTCAACCAACAACACTCAAGGCCGTATTCCATACATACATATAGAAGATACTACGTTTCTTAGATTTTTGAAACCTATATTTAGATAAGAAACACCAATTAAATGGCCTAGATGAGGCCTAAAAACAGATTGTCTGGCCTCATGTTCAGGTTTAAGTCGTTAGTTTGAGGCCCTGCTGCAATGGTTGAAAGACCCTGTTCTGTAAGGTGCCCATGCTCTACGGCTTCACCCCGGTCCTCATCCCTCCCCCCTCCTTCCCCTCCTTTAAGGAAGATCACACACATCATCCCTCCCTCTCTTCCCCCCTCTCTCCACCCATCTCTCACCTGTCTTAACTTCCACTCCAACTCATGTTCAGACTCCTTAGGTTTCAGGGGGTCTTTAAACAGCAAGTCGGTCTCCATGGAAACGCTAGGGTCATAAGGTTCGGGAGTAGTCTGCTGGGGATTTCTCTTCAGAGGATCATTGGACATCTGGACCTTGTTGATACGCAGCGCTGCACGGTTATCCCTCGCTTTTTGCTGGAGAGGAGAGGAGAAGAGAGTCATACTCGTTTCTGAAAACCTCCTCGAAGGAACTGCCCAAACACGAATAGAGGCAGCAGGGGAAAAAAAACAATCAATTGTAGGAAGAACAAAGACCCCAGGACGTAAACAGATCTGCAGAAAGCAGGGAGACGGAGAGAGGAGACATGAACACAGTGTTCTCCCACAATGCCCTGTCTGGAGTTGACTTCAGCTAGCTTGTTTACAATTCAATTACATCAGCACAGTTTCTCTCCCATTCATCTCTGGAACACAAACAGAATCTGGCTCGATCAAACCCACAGTGTGCACACAGACTTCCAGAGTGGACCGCTAAGCCTAACACTATAGAAGTGGTTACCAGGGTCACCTACCACATAAGGAGCTCTGTCCTGGGCGCTAGCCTTCCTCCACATCTTGGCAATCTGCTTCACTCTAGTAGACCACTCTGAGACAGACACAGCCATGAGCAGAGCTTAGTTCATTAGCTTATAGTGTGTGTGTGTGTGTGTTTTTACATTTACATTGTCATTTAGCAGACACAACGTCATTTGGCACAGCGGGGAATCGGGAATCGATCCGGCAACCTTCTGATTACTAGCCCGACTCCCTCACCGCTCAGCCATCTGACTCAGTTTTTGTATGTTTATGTGTGGGTACAAGAATGATGGCATCTCTTCCTCGTGTGTGTGTGTGTGTGTATCCATACTCCCTCACCTGGATACTGCTCCCTCAGTGCGGGGAAGTTGACGTTGGTGTACAGAACAGGAGCCACAGTGGCCATCTCCCCCAGAGTCTCCTCTTTCTCCCACTTCAGGGTGCTGCGCTGGGCATTTGACATGGTTTCAGACTCCGTCTCTGGAGGCGGGCCCGCTACCCCACCAGCGCCGGACGCACTCCACGGACCAATCACATCACCCCCCATCTGATTCAACTTCCTGTCCCTGTGAGGAGGGGGGGGGGGGGGGGAGAGAGAGAATATCAAAAGTTTGAGTAAAAAACTATCTTATTGAAAATGGGAACAGACCCAGCCTCATTGGTGCCTGGGACAGGAGTGAGAAGCGGACGTGCATACGGATCTGAGAGAACCATCCTGTTGTGGGCCATTCTTTGATAATTCTTCCTTTGCTTGTCTCCTCTACTTTTATCACTTGAGGACAGGAGGGTAAAGCAGACAGCCTTTAGCTGTTCACTCTACTTAATTGTTTCTTGTCAAATTAGTCAACAAGCAATGATTTCACAAATCAAAAAGACAAATAATCGACAACATGACAACATGAAAGCAACATATAATAGAAAACACAGGCAGTGGTACATCTTGCTTTACCTCATGTTCTCAGGGAAGGGCATTCTATGGAGTGGGGAGAAGTTGCCACCGCCGGGCATCCTGGGATTTGGAGGAAAGAGGGGGTTGGGCCCAATCATCCCGTTCATCGTGGGCATTCGTGGAAACATTCCACCGTTGCCTAGGTAAGCCATAGCAACCACGGTGTCAGTATATGTACATATACAAAATATAATTTAGCCTACTCACATAAACTTTTCTGGATTATGAAGACTGTTCCTTCACAAGGAGTGTTTACCTGGCTGTTGTAGGGTCATGCCTCCAGGTCTGCTGGGCCCAGGAGGGTGGCCTGAGTGGGGGTGAGGGGGCTGCAGAGTCTGGCTGGTACTGGGACTCAATACAGCAGTGAAGAGATCCTCCACGTCCTTCCCCTCCAGCTCTGTAGGGGGCGAGAGTTCATTTGGTTAGACCTCTGCCTGCATAAACGTAAAAACACACCCATGACAGATTTGGCCTAATCTTAAATTGTACGAGTAGAGAAACTAACCGGGTATCTTGTAGAGCTTACTGAGAATTGCACCTGAAAAAAAAAACATGAACATTTAATAATTTGTGATTTGTAAAACAATTGTATTCTATAAAATCAAAGGAAACTGTACTGGTCATCAGAATGAGGCAGTGTTGTCTCACCATCAGTCACAATCTTGTCCAGTTCAGGACTCAAGATGGCATCCAGAGGCTCATCCTGCACTGGTCTAGAGCTCCGCCCCCCTGCTGAGGGCGGAGAGGTCAGAGAGGGGTCATCTGTGATGGGGCCAATGTCCAGACCAGCTAAAAAATAACACACAAAGTATATTTAAACAAAGAAAGTCCACAAATGCATCACATTACTTCCTCGTCCTTCCCAAGAGGTATCGAGAGGAGGGGTAGAGAAGGGAGAGAGAGAGAGAGAGAGAGAGAGAGAGAGAGAGAGAGAGAGAGAGAGAGAGAGAGAGAGAGAGAGAGAGAGAGAGAGAGAGAGAGAGAGAGAGAGAGAGAGAGAGAGAGAGAGAGAGAGAGAGAGAGAGAGAGAGAGAGAGAGAGAGAGAGAGAGAGAGAGAGAGAGAGAGAGAGAGAGAGAGAGAGAGAGAGAGAGAGAGAGAGAGAGAGAGAGAGAGAGAGAGAGAGAGAGAGAGAGAGAGAGAGAGAGAGATGATCTGTCAAGTCATGGTAAGCGCCACACTGTTTCTTCCAAACACCATTTTTCTAAGAATAACAAAAAGCTAATTTGTGTTGCCTGCTCAACCAAGTGTGGAGAACAGCTTAAAAAAAACGATGAAAAAAAAATTGGTCCTTCTATTTTAAATAAGTCACTTTCATCAGTTACCAGGATCAGAACAGATGAAGGCTTAATCAATTACCCAAAATAATTACAGGTATATGGGTATTACGATGATTTATCTTGATAATCAACTGCCATCCACACTCAAGACATCCAGGCTCAAGGTGATGAACACAGCAGCTGCTTACCCAAGCACAGAAACTTCCTGATCTTGGAGATACTGGCCTACTAATAGTAAACTAACAAACTACTTGTAAAAGTACAAATAAAGCAATATTAAGCAGTATCCCATAATGAACTAATAATGAATAGATGAACAGCAGTCATGAAAGAAACACAATTGAAACCATTTGAAAGATTAAACAACACCCAGCCTCTCCAAAGACACAATACACCCAACACCACACAGTTTGTCATGCAGTAGTGTGATTGGCTGGTTAGGGTTAAAGCAGTAGTGTGATTGGCTGGTTAGGGTTAGAGCAGGTAGTTAGACAACCAGTGCTCGACCGTGAAAGAAGAGAAAGATTAAAGGAATATTTCACCAATATTTCATCCCCCAAAACACTTCCTCCCTTGTACACAGAAATATTTTCCAGGCAAGGAAACAAACTAGCTTCTTTCAGAAATGTGAGTGAACTATCCCTTTCCACTTCAGAAAACACATCAACAGTAACAGTAGTAAGCGGTGAAAGAAGGTGTTAGATGTTAGAACGAATCAAGAAACACCAGAAGGCACAGGAAAGCTCAGGGGTCAAGCCTACTCCCACTACTGGCCCTTGAGTAGGAGAGGGGCCTTGAGACGGATCTTACCAAAGGGAGAGGGAGAACTGTCCACCTGGAAAGGGCCTAAATCAAGACCTAAAGAGACCCAGAACCACAGTATTATAATCCGAGAGCTACAAAACCACAGAATTGTGATCCTGGAGTTACAGGAACCCAAAACCACAGCACCAGCCTGGGGGAAAATACAATACTAATCTATAATCTAAATAAAACAGCAAAAGGCTGAGGTTGTGACAGAGCCGCAGGAAGACACAGTGAGTCAGACAGGGTAAGACAGAACTACATGAACCATACAATCACACGTAACAGAGACACACAAGATGCCAAAGGCTGTGAATGAGCTGGGGAGTGTGTGAGTGCATGTGTATTTTGCTGTGTATGTATCAGACCCGGGTCAAATAGTACATCAAATAATTTCAGATATTGGGTTTTATCTGGCTCTAGCTGGAGAAGGGTGGTAGGGGGGTAGGAAGAGGGGTGAGGGGGGTAGGAAGAGGGGGAGACGCACTGTAGGGGAGGATTCGGAACACGACTTAAATGATTCCATTGTGCTGAGCGAGCTCAATCAAGATGCCCATCACCAGTTGACTCAGGTCTGATGCGAGTTGCTGGGTGGTTTCTCCCAGGGTAACAGAGTTAGGGAAAACGTGGGACTAGCTATGAAGAGAGTGAACGAAAAGTGAGGAGCCAGGTTAAAGGAGAAAAGGGTAGAGACCAGGAGAGTTAGCCCAGCAAAGGAGGAGGACGGGGGGTGCAGAGAAGGGGAGGCAGGCCAGGAGACCCAGACACAAGGGCAAGTTGAGACTCCTGGAGGATACAGAAGGGAAGGGTGGGGCAGGCCAGGTGAGTCATCCCAGCGGTGGTGAACATTGTCCGGGGTGTTCTACCTGAGTCTCTCCCTGGCTTCACCAGCTCCTCAGACAGCATCCCCAGCAGGTCAGCGTCGGTGGTCAGGACCTCTGAGAGGTCCACTAAGGGATCCTCATCATGGGCTGGAGATGGTACACCATACACATGAGTGATACACACACACACACATGTGATACACACACTCACACACACACACACCCACACAAAACAAACATGTATGATGCACATACATATCATACACACTGGATGCATGTATGATACACTTGTCTACCTAGACATGAATGAGGATGTGAAGGAATGGCACAAACAGACTGACTGGTAGAGGCCTCTACAGGCTGACACCACACACCTGAACGCTTCCAAGACAGTGATACATCTCATTCACCAAAGGTAACAGAAGGGAGAGGAGGGTTTTTTTTTTTGCTCCTAGGTTGCTCTACTATTAGCTGTGTGCATGTGTGTGAGCGTGTGTGTGTGTGTGTGTGAGTGAGTGTGTAAAATAGTAGTGGGCTGAGATCCAGAGACAAAGACAGACACGAAGAGAGAGAGAAAGAGAGAGAGGTGGAGAAAGTGATGTAGAGACGACAGAAGGAGTCAGGGATGTGTACTTACGCAGCACTCCTCCCGTCCTAGAGATGGGCGTGGCAGAGGAGGAGCTTAGCAGGGGGTCGGACGAGGGGTCCAGGAAGCGAGCGGCGGGGTGTTTGGTCTCCACCCGCAGCCCAGACGGCTCCTCGCTCAGACCCATGGGTTCGAATCCCGACCTCCTTCCCTGCTTGCTCTTATCCATCAGGTCCTTCCCAAAGAAGGCGTCCTGTAGCGAGGACACACGCAAAACCATGAACAGACATCAAACACATGGCAGGGTGCGGGCGATCTCAGTAAGACCCCGAGCACTGTGAGTCTGTCTGGGAGCGCCAGGGTGAAGGCTCTTTACAGGATGTGAGACATTAAGAGACGAGGTCTATCTATTAATGATGACACTGGCTCCTCTGGCAGGCAGAAGGGGGTGGGGGGGTAAGGGGGGTGACAGCTGGAGTGTTTGATGCATGGCTGCTCACACCCCTGAGCATGCTGGTCTGGTGGAAGGATCTCTTGGCACCAAGAGGGCATCAGCGTTTCCGATGAAGGTTTCACACACACACACACACACACACACACACACACACACACACACACACACACACACACACACACACACACACACACACCTCGCACGATGAGACACAAACACATACTGACACACAACTGCGGACAGTGCAAACGCACCCGCGCCACAGTTTTAACCACAGTGCACAGTACCTTGTCCTGCGCTTACCAGGACATTGAACAACATTATGAGTATACTGAGTACACCATGCTACTGTCCACCCTGGCCTGCAGCCCTGGCCCGCATCTCTGGCTGCTCTCCTCACCTGCAGGTAGGAGGGGAAGGCCTCCTCCAGCTTGGTCTTCTGTTTACGGTATCTCTTCCTGACCTTCTCCAGACCCTCCACAGGCACAGGGGCTTGTTCCTCTCCCGGGCCACCCTCGCCATCGTTCCAGACTGGAACACACACACACGGTTTAGAGGGGAGTTCCTCCTTCTAGAACAACCTTTAGAAATGGTGTAAACTGAGGGGCAGACTGAAGTAATGGAGCGCCTACCTTCTTCCTTGCCCTGCTCTGTTGGAGAGCCTGTGGAATCCTTCCTGGAGAGGGATCGTTTGGTTTTGCCTTGTCCAGCTTTGCTCCTCTGTCGCACCATGAAGCCACCAATACCTGGTAAAGAGGACACAGTTAGTCTAAAACACGGGAACACTTGCACCCACACATACACACAAATACAAACCCCATTGGGTGATTAATGTAGGCAGCCTCTAATTCTAAAAGGTTTGACAGCAACGCCTTCGTATTCATCTTCATTAACAACTAACAAACCTGGACCTGTGTGTGTGTGTGTGTGTGTGTGTGCGTGCGTGTGTAAGTTAGGAGAAGAGAGAGGGACAAGAGATGATGCATGTCAGGTGAGCCTATTTCTGGGCTGTGAGGAGGTACTGGGCGTGGGAGAAGACAGCCTTGGGAGGGGGGGGGGGAGAGTGAGAGTAAGACAGAGAGAAGGAGAGAGAACGAGGAGCTGATGAGAAGTGTTCTGCTGAGTAGAGTGTTCTGTTACAGCACAGAACCCAAGAGATATGTACATACTTCCTCATCAAACATCTGCAAAGTCATGTGTGAGAGAGACCGTTTGGAGGCTTGCTTCTCGTTATGTGACTGTTTCTATGGAGGGGGAGGGGGGATGAATTTCTGTCTCTGTTGTGTTTTTTTTAAGTGGAGGCACTCGGATGATCTGCTTCTGGAAGATTCAGAGTTGGGGCTGTGTTGGCAAGAAGCAGTGCACTCTGGGATGCTACTTAAGAAGTCTGGAGGACTATGCAGCCAGACCATTACACACTCCACTGGAGCATCCACGACTAACAAGACAGCTTCCTCTCCTCCCCCATCCCATCTCTTCCTCCACTCTCCTTCCCCCAACTTCCTCCTTTCCAGCCTCAGCTCTACTTCAGTCTCTTCCTCCTTCTCTGTCACCACTCTTATTTCCTGTTTTTCATTAATTATTTCATCCATCCATTCCCCCTGGTATAGTACTGTTCAGGTTGACATGGTAACACACCGGGTCTATACGGCTTTCTCTTCCTCTTCTTGTTGCCGTTCGTGACCTCTGACCCCTTGGCGTCCTCGTCGGCTTGAGCACGTTCAGGGCTGGAGTCCGATTTTACGTCACAGTCCATCATGTCTGCTACACACACATACATGTAAGAGGGGATTCATCTTTAGCTCAGCAAGATAACACAGGCAAATATGTGGCTCACAGGTGGAAACCTTGGCTCAAAACCCTCAAGTCATGTAGTTTTGGAACACGTGCCCAATCTTGTTTGTTTAGGGAGGTAAATGGTTCATATTGTGTGTTCAGAGCAGTAAGTAGAGGGTTAACTGTCTTTGTGTGAGCAGAGCAGAGCAGCAGGTAAGGGGTTAAACTAGGCATCGTTAACTCCTGTCTGGCCACACTGCCCTCTGTTCTAATGGATGGTCTGGGCATTAACTCAGTTAGAACCACTCTCCTTTCCTCCCTTTCTCTCCCTCTCTCTCCCCCTCTCTCTCCCTTCATTCCCCACTTTCCCCCCTTTTCTTCTCTTCAAATTAATTTCCTTGCTCTCTTCTCTCTCCCTCCCTTGCTCACTTACTTCCTCTTATCTTGTCCCCCATTTCTCCTCTCTCCATCTCTTTTTCTCTTTCCATGTCCCTCTCCTCCTTTCTCACCCCTCTCTAAGTAATCGGTTCCACTCAGAAACAGGGAACTCCAGCAGAAGAGGGTTTTTTTCTACTTTGCATTTTCATGCATTTCAAATCTCCTGATTGGAAAAATTCCTCTTCAGTCTGCCTCACTTTGCTCCTCTCCTCCTCTAACCCTCACCCCCCCACTCTCCCCCTCCCCCATCGGTCTCTGGAACATCCAGTTCTCCTCTGTGAGCAGGACATTCAGACAGAAATATCTCTTTCCCGTGAGCTGGGTTAGAGTTTGAGTTGGGAGTGGTGGGGCGTGGAGACTCCCGCTCTCACCCTTGCTGTCGTCCAGGTCTCCGTCGCGGGACAGCTCACAATGGGGGTCCGGGGGGGTCTGGAGAACAGACACGATGTTCTGGTTGATGATCTTCAGCTTCAGTTTGGGCTTGGACCTGCGACGCCGTGAGGAAGGCACTACCAGGCTCTGGAGCTGACACAGGCCCGACTCGGTCAGACACACGCCGTCCTGGGTGTAGGTCTTCTGGTGCTCTGGACCAGGGCAGAGAGGAGCAGTCAGCACTACTGGAGTCTACGGGGTCCTACTGGACTCTACTGGGGGTCTGCGCACACAGTCTGACTGGTCTGCTGTCACTTACCCGGCTCTCGAATTCTGGATACTATCTGGGCCATGATTGGAGCTTCCATGTTGTCCATTAACATTGCTGATATTAGGACAGGACAGATAGAAGGGATAGGAAGAGGGATAGGCAGGAAGAAGAAGTGGAAGGATGCAGGGTAGTTAGGATACATCCTCTAGGGTTAGGGCCCTTCCTCTCAGCCTGGTCTGTTCACTAGGACAGACCACACTAGACGTAGAGGAGCTGCGTGCGTGCACAGTATCCACATTTGTGCGTTTGTATATTTGCATGTGTGTGTGTGTATATTTGCATGTGTATGTCTCATTGCGCGGGGGCAGATTATGTGTGTGTCGCTCCCCATGTGAGGACAGGCTGTGTGTGTGTGTGTGTGTGTCTCACCATGCGAGGGCAGGCTATGTGTGGTACAAAGAGAGCAGTCAAAGCCATCGTCAGCAGCATTCTCCACGTCCTCGTCCGAGTTCAGACCCTGGCAGCTGGCATGCACCCACCTGAGATAGAACCAGACATGAACACACTACACAGAGAGAGATAGAGAGAGAGATAGAGAGAGAGATAGAGAGAGAGCGAGAGAGGGAGCAAGAGAATGAGAGAGACAGAAAGAGAGAGAGAAATAAAAACAGAGAGAGACAGAAAGAGAGGTAAAGACAGAAGAGAGGGAGTCAGAGAGAAAGAGACATGGAGGCAGAGAAAGGTAGAGAGAGAAAGAGTGAGAGAGACAGACAGAGAAAGGTGGATCCAGAGAAACAGAAGGAGGATGCCCACCTGTCACACTGGCGACACTGCAGGATGAGTTGGTCGTCACGGTAGCTCCTGGCACACAGCGGGCACGACTCCAGGCTGGCACAGGGGCCACAGCGGGTGTAGTTGTTCTGCCACTCACACCCACGGCCTGGGGAGGTGGCACCACACTGGGTACAGGACACACACCTGGTACAGGGGGTGATGGGAGAGAGCGAGAGAGAGAGAGAGCGAGAGCGAGAGAGAGCGAGAGAGGGATGCAAATCAATACTTGCACATGAAAAACAACTGCTCCTTACATACATACAGGACTCCCATTGGCAGTCAGAGGTAGGCAACAGGCACCAGTCATCACAGCAACAGCTTCTAAGAATGTTTGACAGTAGGACGAGCCATGGTAACATCACACCTGACCTGAGGGAATACACCCCCACCCCCCTCCCCCGCAAACCCTCTGCCCCGTCTGACAGCTGGAAACCTTGATACACAGAGAGGGGGGGAGGGGGAGGTTAAGACAGCAAGACAAAGAAAGATAGAAGGAAGCAGAAAGAGACAAGGAGAAAATGAGAGTGATATACACAGACACACATCGAGAGAGAGAAAGCGTGGGACCATGAAAGAGAGGGAAAAGAGACATGAAGAGAGAGAGAGAGGGAAGAGAATGTGGAGACAACCGTAATATATATATTTTTTTTTTAACCGTATTAGATGTCAGTGTGATTGACAGGTGTACCCACCACTTGCACTTCCAGCTTCCCTTGGGGACGGTGTGCAGGGGAGGGTCCAGACAGTAGGTGTGGTAGCTGATGTCACAGTCGTCACACAACAGCAGCCGTCCGGGGTCGCTGGCCTCGCCGCACGCCTCGCACACCGTACACTCCAAGCAACGCCAGCCTTTACTCAGGACCACACGGGTGATCTACACACACGGGATGAATCCATGAGGCAGTCAGTCGTTCAATCAATCGCACTGATTTATTCATTAATTCACTTCCAAGCAATCGAACAAGCCAACTCCTCACCTTGATGTTGACACAGAAGGGATGGTAACACTGGCCACACTGGGCGCATGCCAGCAGTCGGCCCTCTGCTCCCTTTCCGAAGCTCCCACACACCACACACATGTCCTGGGGAGGGGAGGGGTGAGGGGTGGGACAGGATGAAGGGGTGAGGGGTGGGGACAGGATGAAGGGGTGAGGGATGGGTGAGGAAGGGGGTGAGGGAGGGGGTGAATAACAAGGTAAGTCAAACAAATCAGGAATCTTCATGACCTCGCTCCGGGTGTGTAGGATGGTGGAGTAAGTTTACCAACACAGTGTGCCAGGTCGTCTGGAAAGAGAAACGTGCTTCCTTACACAGCCATGTTTTCACACACACACACACACAGAGCAAGCTCACCTGTCTGAGAGTGAAGTGGTCGGAGGTGGAGAACATAACCACAGTGTTGTGCATGCTGTTCTCCTCTTCCTCCTTCACCATGTAAGGCTGCTCAACCATCAGGGCCTGGGGAGGAAACATCTCATCAACACAACCATCCTGTGTCTGTGTGTGTGTGTGTGTGTGTGAGAGAGAGGGAGAGAGTGAGTGAGTGAGTGAGTGAGTATATTGTTGAGAAACTATCCAATTACAGTCTTAGTTAAGTCCTATACAAGCTATTGGATTACTATTAGACTGTACCTGCTGGTTTTGTGTTCGTTGCTGCACTATTATTTGGCACACAGAGGAATACCCACACCACTCAAGTGTCTCTGAAGGCTAGTCTGTTTATGTAACCTTTATACCAGTCCACAATACATACATAAACACTGTCTGTCTGTCTGTCTGTCTGTCTGTCTGTCTGTCTGTCTGTCTGTCTGTCTGTCTCTGTCTGTCTGTCTGTCTGCCTCTGTCTGTCCGTCTGTCTGCCTCTGTCTGTCCGTCTGTCTGCCTCTGTCCGTCTGTCTGCCTCTGTCCGTCTGTCTGCCTCTGTCCGTCTGTCTGCCTCTGTCCGTCTGTCTGCCTCTGTCCGTCTGTCTGCCTCTGTCCGTCTGTCTGCCTCTGTCCGTCTGTCTGCCTCTGTCCGTCTGTCTGCCTCTCTGTCTGCTTCTCTGTCTGCCCGTCTGTCTGCCTCTGTCTGTCTGCCTCCGTCTGTCTGCCTCCGTCTGTCTGCCTCCGTCTGTCTGCCTCCGTCTGTCTGCCTCCGTCTGTCTGCCTCCGTCTGTCTGCCTCCGTCTGTCTGCCTCCGTCTGTCTGCCTGCCTGACTGCCTGCCTGCCTGCCTGCCTGCCTGCCTGCCTGCCTCCGTCTGCCTGCCTCCGTCTGCCTGCCTGCCTGCCTCCGTCTGCCTGCCTGCCTCCGTCTGCCTGCCTGCCTCCGTCTGCCTGCCTGCCTCCGTCTGCCTGCCTGCCTCCGTCTGCCTGCCTGCCTCCGTCTGCCTGCCTGCCTCCGTCTGCCTGCCTGCCTCCGTCTGCCTGCCTGCCTCCGTCTGCCTGCCTGCCTCTGTCTGCCTCTGTCTGCCTCTGTCTGCCTCTGTCTGCCTCTGTCTCTTCTCTCACACACACACAAGCAAACACTGAACCACACACACAACCATCACGCCAGCAGCATTTCTGGGCCTGAGTGGTTTCTTGTTAACGTGGGCGCCCATAGCTCAGGGCCCAGCTAAGCACATTTACCAACTCTATTATTCATACATGCAGAGAGAGGGAGAGAGCGAGTGAGGAATGGGAGGAGGGAGAGAGAGGCAGGGAGGAAGAGACTAAAGAGAAGTGGGGTTATTTGACTAAATCGAGTGGACTCCACAAAAAAGTCTTCAGGGATATAAAAAGTAATTTGATAACAATTTGATGACAACTGCAGGCCACCAACACGTCTAGACCCAACTAGACAGCTGAGGTCCTGGGGATGAAGGGATGAGGGAACAGGGAGAGAGAGAAGTGTCGTACCCCGGGGGTCACCATGAGGTTGGGGTCAGCCTTCAGCCTGGATCGCCCACGCCCTCCTCGCCCTGATAGGTTGGCTCCTCTGGGTCTCCGCCTACCTGGGAACCCTGAGCCTCGCCCCTGAGGGGAAGAGAGAGAGAGACAGAGAGAGAGACACGGAGAGAGAGACAGAGAGAGAGACACGGAGAGAGATACAGAGAGAGAGAGAGATGATGGATTGAAAGGAGGAGAGAGAGACAGAGAGAGCGAGAGAGAGACAGAGAGAAAGAGAGACAGAGAGAGAGAGACATATGATGAAATGAAAGAGGGAGAGAGAGAAAGAGGGAGAGAGATGGGGGAGAGAGACCGAGATTGAACATGTCATTAATGCCTGCATCTCCATCTTACTCAGTATCTCGTCATCACAGAGTAGAGCCTAGAGCAACCCATAGACACACACAAACAAATTCCCATGCTGAAACGCTCACCCACCCACACACACAGAGGAGCCTGCATACCTCCGATACAACACACACAATGTATCTTTCTTTCTCTGTCACGCGCACACACACACACACACATCCCCTACTTCCCCATTTTAAAACATTCACATAGCTCCCATAAATTAACATACAGACTCTGGACATCATTTTAAATAATGTGGGGCTTGCTGAATACATACATGTGGTGGGAATGGGCAAGAAAAAAATAAGTGTTCTTGTAGGTCACCCCTCTCTCTCTCTCTCTCTCTCTTTCACCCTCCCACTCCAGTCACTCCTCATTACTGTACCTCTTCAATCCTCCTCCTTCATTCCTCTACCCAGCTCTCTTATTCCTCTCCTGTCCTCCACCCAAATCCCTCCCCCATTTCACATTCACTCCATGTCTCCCTTTTCTCCCTCCCACCCAAAACAGCTGTCCCACATCCTTCAGCCATCATCTCCCCTCCATCCATCCAACTAGCTTATCTATCAATATATTTATCCATCCAACTATCGGGGCAGACTGATTTGCAGTTTGAATGTAAGAGGTATTGTTGGTGGGGGGGGGGGGGGGGGGTCTCTCTGTGTTTACCACTCTCATGCTCCATGCAGCAGTGTCCTGGGGGGGCCGGGTTCTAGGGCTGTCCCTGTCCCACCCCCCTTGCCCAGACTCCTCCTGTTGCTGGGGGGGCTGCCCACCCTGCGAGGACTCCACCATGCTCCCTGACGAGGGGGGAGGTCAGAGGAGGGGGAGGTATGGGTAGAGAGAGGAGGGGTAGAGGGGGGTTAGGGAGGTCGGGGGTAGTGTTGGGTGCAGAGGTGAGAGAGGGTGAGTGGAGGGATGAGAGGGGGTGGGGGAGGATGGGATGAAAGGGTGTGGAAGGAACAGGGTGAGGGAAGAGAGGGGGTGGTTGAAGGGGTGAGGGAGATGGTGAGGAGGAGGGGGAACAAAATGCAGTAATATAAATGCAACAGTCACAAACAGAGAAAAAATCTCAGGCAGAAATCAATCAGGCAAAAAAGAAATGTTATTCAGAACAAAAGAATCAGGCAAAAACAAAACACGTAAATCACATCACAAGGAGCCTACACAGGGGTTGGGACAGACTAGACTTCGAAAAAAGAGAGGGAGGGGGAAAGAGAGAACCTTCACGGAATAGACAGTACTGTTTAGGGGAATCTCCTCCTCACTTTGACTTCACTTTCACCTAATTCTGGACAGAAGTTCAAAGATCACACAGTACGTGTGAGGCAGGATGACGCTTCCAATGACTGAGCTACCAAACACGTCAACAACACGCTATCGGCGTTCATGACGGCGACTAATCAAACAGCTTTGCCATCTGATTCCCTCTTAACAGTTCTCGACAAAAGGCACAACCCCTGCTGTCAGACACACGCCGGTTACCATGGCAGCCAGTGGCCACGGTGGTATATCGGCGTGTTTACAAAACAGAGTGGGGTTGTGTCAGCGTGATCACGCCGCCACTGCCGACGCCGCGCTCCACGCCGCGACATAAACACGGCAACGGTCGCCGTGGGAATTCAATATTAAAATCGTCCCGGTGAGCGTTTAGCTTGTTAAACATTCTAATCACCGCGGAGACCACAGCCAATATAATTGGTCTCAATACCGCAAACACCATAGCAACTGGGGTGCTTTTTTCCCCTCCTTCTTGCCATTTTTTGTTTTACAAAGCGAAATCATTTCAGAGACGTAAATAATATATAAACTATCTAACTAACTGCCGTGGGTTTGCATCGCGTTGCTTTGCCTCTCCTTACCACCCTCCCTTCATCCCTCTCTCCTTGTGTGTTCTCTCTCTCTCCCTCTGTTCTCTCTCTCTCTCCCTTCTTGTTTGCTTGCTGTCCCAAATCCCTGTTTGTACATCTAACACTTCTCAATGAAACCAAACAGCATTCACTGAAACACAAGATAGCGTCAAACAGTCAGATATAAAAAGTAAACAAAAATAACACAAAAAAAAAAAACATAGCTGGGACACAGACACACATTCCAATGCATTCGCAACATGGGTTAATAACATGAGTTAAATGTGGGTGTGTTCATTCACTGTGAATCTGAATGTGATTACGCAATCCAAGCATCCAACATGCTCTGAATACATGACACAAGGCAACTTAGTCAACACGGGTGGCTGAATGGGTGACACAAAGAAAAGAAAGAGAAAAATAATGGATAGAAAGACGGAATGGAATATGGACCCTTGGTGGGTGGGTGGGTGGCTCCCCTCTTTTTCAAATCTCAGTTCCTCTTTCCATTCCCACTTTTCAAGCCTGTCAGCAGTACTTCTAGTGTGTGTCTTAGCTAAGCAGTTCTCCGAGGTAGAGGGACCATTCTATCTTCTTCATCGCAAGAGGCAATCCATTTCTAACTGGAGATGAGCAGGCAACTTCAACAGGCCTAGTCCATGACAAAGGGGGGATAAGAGGCAAGAGAGGTTCGCTATAGCTGGAGGTGTGGGCCAGATGACATGTATACTTGCCGCACCACTTCCTTGTCATCTAGCAAACATATCAACCATCTGTGAGGCTAGTAAGCCCCTTCATCCTCTTATCACTGCCAAGTGTGTGGGGGGGTCCATGCTGGAGGATCACACACGCGGGAAACCCACCCTGTGGATTATTATATATACTGGAGACGGACTTGTCTCAGGGGAGAGGAGGAGAAAGCGACGGAAGAGAGAAACTAAAGAATCTGTGGAGGAGCAACTTTGAGCTTTGAAATGCCACTATCCGGTATATTGAGTCTGTATGAATAATTCCACCAGCTGGAACCTTCTGTAGCAGCAGTAGAGACCTCCAGGCCTCAACAAGGAGACTCTTTGGTTCAAGCTACATCAGAGTCCGAAGGCGGCTGAAAAATCACCCCCAGAAATATACCTTAGCTCCAGCAGAAGTCCCAATCCCAACCACAACTGTATTTTATATCCTGGGAAAGACTCAAACTATGAGAACAAGGGATGATTTGGTTTACAATTCACCGTTCCAATCATATCCTACGGGTTCAGACAACATACAATTGTTTTTTTTCCTTTCCCTGTCTTTCTCTTTTAAAAGAAGACCGAGCTCCTTCTTTCTAAATTCAGATTCCTGCATCTTTCACTTCTCTCCTCTTCCTCTCCTCCTCCTCACCTCTCTTCCTCTCCTCTCCTCCTCCTCACCTCTCTTCCTCTCCTTTCCTCCTCCTTTTCTCTCCTCTCCCTCTCTTCCTCTCCCTCTCTTCCTCTCCCTCTCTTCCTCTCCCTCTCTTCCTCTCCTCTCCTCTCTTCCTCTCCTCTCCTCTCTTCCTCTCCTCTCTTCCTCTCCTCTCTTCCTCTCCTCTCTTCCTCTCCTCTCTTCCTCTCCTCTCTTCCTCTCCTCTCTTCCTCTCCTCTCTTCCTCTTCCTCTCCTCTCCTCCTCTCCTCTCCTCTCCTCTCCTCTTCCTCTCCTCTCCTCTCCTCTCCTCCTCTCCTCTCCTCTCCTCTCCTCTCTTCCTCTCCTCTCCTCTCTTCCTCTCCTCTCTTCCTCTCCTCCTTTCCTCTCCTCCTCTCCTCCTCTCCTCTCTTCTGCTCCTCTCTTCCTCTCCTCTCTTCCTCTCCTCCTCCTCCTACTCTGCAGCTCGGCTCAGTGAAAATGTGGTTTGTGCCGTGCTTCGCGCCTCAATGAGCTTCATTCTGAATTAAAACACATCCTTTAAACCTCCCCCTCCTCACACCTTCCCCCCCCCCCCCGTCCTGTCCTTCTCCTTCGACTTAACATCAAAGCCTCAACAGAGAGAAAAAGGAGAGAGACACAGAGAGAAAGAGAAAGAAAGAGAACAGTGAGAATCTTGTTACTCTACACTACCCTACGCTACCCTGGCTGTGCTGGTTATTGGGTCATAGCACCACCAGAGGGGGGACAAACAGGAAGCAGCATAGGAAACAGAAGAGGAACAGCAAGAGGAAGATAATGTATAATATGTAGAACAGAGTCCTGTCAGGACCATGGGGAGGTGGAGCTGGGTACAAGAGGACAGCTAAAAGAAGTGTAGAGGGGATAAAAGAAGGGAAGGGTACTACACAAAGGCAGAACCGCCTCATCGCATCACCAAAAGAAGACAATTATAGAAGAACATCATACAGGGCAGGTTCACACCTACAAGACGAACATTGTCATCTTTGCTGGAACGTCTCTTGTGAAGGGGCAGAAAACAAGACAAGACTCAGCACTCCTACCTGTTTGACTCTGGGTCGTCCTGGGGAAAACCTCCTCTTGGAGATGGCAGGTTTTCCCATGCCAATCTTGGGGGTGAGGGGGATAATGGTGGTGGGAAGCCCACTGGAGTTGTATCCAGACTGAGCCTGAGGCTGAGCCTGGGACTGGATTTGAGTCAGAGCCCGAGAATGGATAGCTTCCCTCGTGGGTGAAGAGGCTTCTCTGGTGGGAGAGGGGGTGGCCTCTCTGGGAGAAGCCTCTGTGGAGAAGGGAGACTGAGTCAGTCTGAGGGACAGATCAGGCGACCAACTGCGGTGAGGCTGCGAGGCTCGGCCCCG
Organism: Hypomesus nipponensis; assembly: GCF_054491055.1. Lineage (NCBI taxonomy): Eukaryota > Metazoa > Chordata > Actinopteri > Osmeriformes > Osmeridae > Hypomesus > Hypomesus nipponensis. The sequence continues at coordinate 5,458,910 of NC_140368.1, read as the reverse complement.
CCCTCGAGGAGAGCTGGGTTCTGATAGGCTACGATGGCTGGCAGGGGTGTTGTCCATCTCCATGTCAACAGTGCTATCCAGGTCAGCAATAGGGCTGAAGCCTGTGGCTCCTAGTATATCCTCTGCCTCAGATAAAACACTGGGAGGCACGTCCCCCTGTTCAAATATATCCAATATCTCTGTCTCCTCCTCTTCCTCCTCTTCCTCCTCCTGCTGACTCTCCACCAGCTCCTCCTGTTTCTCATTTTCCTCCAAACTCTGTTCCTCATATTTCTCCTCTTCCTCGGATTTGCCCTCCTTACTCTCCTCCTCTGAAATATCCACCATGGGTTTTAAAAGGTTCTCCTCAATGTTCTCCTCTGGTACATCAGGTTCTAAAGGAGTGGGTTCCACTGCTATTTCCATAGGCTCCTCCTCCTCCTGTACTTTGTCCTGGAAAGTTTCATGGGATATATTTTCTTTGGTGAGAATGACAAAGGCAGGTTTGGAGGCCTCTGATTGGCTCTTCTCCTCCTCCGTATCATTGAGCAGTGCCTCTACCGGCGTTGGTACCGCCCCCTTTACAGGTTCTGGCTCCTTAATGGTCGTTTCCTTGTCTTGGTGTTCCTCCACTGGATAATCAGTGCTCTGGGAGCAGACAGGGGAGGCATTGGGGAAGACAGGGGAGAGAGCTGCTGGAGAGACTGCCCTGGAGGAAGAACTAGTAAGGGGGGAGGAAGATACAAGATGGGGAGATGTGGTTGTTCTCCGGGGGGAGGGGAGTGATGCATCGGCTGAGGTTTTTGCACTAGATTCAGTGAGTGGGAAGGCCTGGGAGGTGAGGGGAGAATCCCTGAGGGAGATAGGTGAGGCAGGGGATAGTGGCCTAGTCCTTGAAGGAGACTCTGGAAGGGGTGAGGCCTGGGGTGAGAATAGGCTGGCCTGAGGTGAGCTACTGGAGGCTTGGGCAGAGAGGAGAGAAGCCTGGGCTGAGGTCTGGGGTGAGAGGGGTGAGGCCTGGGCTGAGGCCTGGGGTGAGAGGGGTGAGGCCTGGGTTGAGTGATGGGGTGAGGTCTGGGGTGACAGGGGTGAGGCCTGGGGTGAGAGGGCTGAGGCCTCGGGTGAGGTATTAGAGGTTTGGGGTGAGGCCTGGGGTGGGAGGGGGGAGGCCTGGGGTGAGGTATTACAGGTTTGGGGTGAGGCCTGGGGTGAGAGGGGGGAGGCCTGGGGTGAGAGGGGGGAGGCCTGGGGTGAGGTATTGGAGGCTTGGGCAGAGAGATGAGAGGCCTGGGGTAAGAGGGGTGAGGCTCGGGGTGAGGCCTCGGGTGAAAGGGGTGAGGCCTGAGGTGAGAGGCATGAGGCCTCGGGTGAGAGGGCTGAGGCCTGAGCTGAGGTCTTGGAGGCTTGGGCAGAGAGGGGTGAGGGCTGAGGTGAGAGGGGTGAAGCCTGGGGTGATGCCAGTGGTGAGGTATTGGAGGCTTGGGCAGACAGTTGTGAAGCCTGTGGTGAGAGGGGCGAGGCCTGAGGTCTGGTGGGAGAGACCTGAGAGGGACAGACTGGAGGGGTCTGGAGGGAGAGGGGGGAAGTCTGGGAGGAGGCTTGGAGTGAGAGTGGAGAGGTGTCCCCTGTAGAGGCAGCAGTAGAAGATGCCTCTGGTCCCTCAGTCAGGGTGACTGTCACCTGGATCTCCTGGGCAGAGTCAGGCCCTGAAGATGAGAAAAACAAACCATCATGATAAATGAATGTGATGAAGAGGGTTAGGAAAGGAGGTAAGGAAAGGAGGTAAGGACCGGAGGGTTAGGAAAGGAGGTAAGGAACAAGAGTGGACTTTACCTGCTGGAGACATTTTCAACTCCTCCGCCTCCTCCTTCTGCTGAGGGCTGGCAGTAGCATCTACCTCCTGAGACATCTCCTCCTCCTGCTCCTCCTTCTGCTCCTCCTCCTCGTTCTGTTCCTCCTCCTTCTCAAGCTGCTGCACTTCATGTTGTTGATCCTCCTCGACCAAACGCAGATCTTCTTGTAGCTCCTCCTTCTGCCCCTGAAACTCCTCCTTCTGCTTTAGCTCCTCCTCATGTAACTCCTCCTTCTGCTTTAGCTCCTCCTCATGTAACTCCTCCTTCTGCTTTAGCTCCTCCTCCTGTAATTCCTCATTCTGCTTTAGCCCCTCCTCCAACTTTAGCCCCTCCTCCAGCAACTCCTCCTCTGGTTTTAGGCCCTCCTCATTCTGCTGTAGCTCCTCCCTCTGCTGTAGCTCCTCCTCATGCTGTAGCTCCTCCCTCTGCTGTAGCTCCTCCTCATGCTGTAGCTCCTCCCTCTGCTGTAGCTCCTCCCTCTGCTGTAGCTCCTCCTCATGCTGTAGCTCCTCCCTCTGCTGTAGCTCCTCCCTCTGCTGTAGCTCCTCCCTCTGCTGTTGCTCCTCCCTCTGCTGTTGCTCCTCCCTCTGCTGTTGCTCCTCCCTCTGCTGTTGCTCCTCCCTCTGCTGTTGCTCCTCCCTCTGCTGTTGCTCCTCCCTCTGCTGTTGCTCCTCCCTCTGAAACGGCTGCAGCAACAGATCCTGGTGTTCCTCTACCTTCTCCTCATCCCATTTTGGCTCCTGCACCTCCATGTGTTGTACCTTCTCGATTAGATCCACCTCCTCATTTTGCTGCAAAATGTCCTCCTCCAGTTGTACCTCCATCTCCTCCTCTTCCTGTAGTTGCAGGTTGTTCTGCTCCTTCTCCTCCACTTCTAGCTGCACCTCCTTATGATTCACCACCTCATCCTCCTCTTCCTCGTCCATCTCTTCCTCCCTCTCTGGCTCCACAACAGCCATGAATACATCTAGGAATTGAGAGAAAGAGACAAAAATAGACCAAAAGAGAGCAACAGAGAGGGAAAAGAGGGGGACGGAGTGATGTGTCAGTCACGGTTATAGGCTGTTAGCTTTCTCCATCCAAATAACAGGGCAGCTTTGGCCAGAGGAGGTGGGTGGGGACACAGGGAGACAAGTTTGGCCAAGACACAGATTTAGCAAAAAGTTTGGCACACTGCAGATTAATTACGAACTTCATCACAGGTATTCAGTACAGCAGAGTGGCGTCACACACCTGGCAGTGAGACAAACACACAGATGAAATAAACCTCAGTTACTGAAGGTGTTACTCCTTTCGACCTCAATCAAAATAAGTTTTTAATTACCAAGTGAAAAACTAAGAAAAAGAAAGTGGGGAAAAAAAAAAAAATTCTCCACTGCAGCTGTGTCCATGGTTGATTTAGCATTTATGCAAATAATATTTTTCTTTTTAAATCCAGAAATTTCAGCAAATAATTTTGCCTACTAATTTGTCTTGTGGTATAAAGAGATTTAGTGGACCATGTTGGCATTCCTGTAGTATCAGTATCTCAGAGTCTCTATTCTCAACCCAACAGACAACAGTCAGTGTCATTCAATCACAGCAGTTCACACACCCACTTAATTAGGCTCTGATGCCACACTAATGAGAACATGTCTTCAAGGTCCTTATCTCTCCCCCTCCCTTTTTCCCTCTATCCATTCTTCCTTTTCGTCCTTGTCATCATCTACCTCCCACTCTCCCGTTCTAGGCCTCCAGTCAGTCCCCCCTCCTCTTCCTCCACCTATCTCTCTATACTCTCTCTCCATTCATCCCTTCACACTTCAATAAATGGGTCTGGATGGGGAAAGGCAGTTACCACAACTACTACCATCATTCCATTGTCTCTTTTCCAACCCTTTTTACCAGATATTCTACTGTACTTCCAACAGTTTTCATCCTTCTCTCCAGTCATCCCTCTCCCTCTCCTCCTCCTGTCGACCCCCCTCTTCCCCACCTTTCCCATCATCCCTCTTTTCTTTGAGTCAGAAAAAATTGCAGGCCGTGTCGTAAAGCCCGCGTAGGGATACGTCTCCATGACAACCGGGCCCCCTTGTTCTCGTTAAATCGCCGCGGCGAAGGTTTCCAGGATGGAACAAAACAACATTCTGGCCCAGAATGGAGTGAGCCAAATTCACTGGGCTACAGAACTACTGAGCTTTTTCTTTCAGAGCTACCCTGAACCAACTACAGACCCTCGAACCCAGCATCTGACATCTACTTATCCTGCTGAGTCATGATCAGGCTCAAACGAAATACGCGGGCGCAGAATTCCGACGAAAACCCGCGGATTATCAAGTAGAAGGCATTGGTCTGAAGCAAAATGTAAATACACTTTTCAACTCATATTATGTCTCTATTATTAAAACTTTAGCCAAAAATGCTAAGAATTGAAAAGGAAACTTATCGACCCAAATTACAGCAAGAGACAGGCCCAGGGAGGATCTTATGAGGATGGATCAATACTTTTATGCAAAGTCTGTCAAAATTCAATCGACCATATTTGCCGTCAAACTGTTGTGGAACATCTTCAGTCGCTCTGACATAACAACAAGAAGGCTAGCGGAATTCCGCAGATTTTCTGTCTGAATAACCACAGAAAATGTGAAAAAAAAATCTGCGTATTACGTTTGGGCCTGGTCATGATCATTCACATACACTCACTATCCTGACCAAGCCAAATCCCCTGCCAGCCAAACCTATTCCCACACTTCTTGGCAGAAAAGACGTGGCCAGTAGGTGAACAGTGAATTTAGTCTCCATCAGGGACTAACACATTTGATGCAGCAGGGTCCAAAAGTTGGCATCAATGCTGACACATCTGATGCAGCAGGGTCCAGAAGTTAGCATCAATGCTAACACACAGCTTGTGGAGCAGCATCCAGAAGTTAGCATCAATGCTAACACACAGCTGGTGGAGCAGCATCCAGAAGTTAGCATCAATGCTAACGCATTTAATGGAGCAGGGTCCAGAAGTTAGCATCAATGCTAATCACATAGTGTCAACTGCACAGCCAGCGTCTGACTAATCACTCAATATGAGCAGTGGGAAGATGAAACGGACGTGCCAGTTAGTTAATACTCAAGGGGATAGTGTGGGGAGGAAGGATGCCCACACACACGGCAGATCAGGGCTGAGTGCCAGACTTGTACAATATAAGAGGGAGAGAAGGAAAGGGAGAGAGACAGAGACAGAGACAGAGAGAGAGAGAGAGAGAGAGAGACAGAGAGACAGAGAGACAGAGAGAGAGAGAGAGAGAGAGAGAGAGAGAGAGAGAGAGAGAGAGAGAGAGAGAGTGTGTGTGTGGGAGAGTAAAGAGTGACAAAGTTCTAGGAAGGGAAGGGAGGAACACAGAGGAGGAGAGAAAGTGAAGGATGTATCTGTACTCTGCAGGGGCAGAAAACAGCGCTGTTCCAACCCAGCCTCCTGCTGCCACGGTGACCATGTGCCTATCGTTTTTCAGATGGGGAGGCCAGTAAGAGCTCCCATTGGCTGAGACCTGGGAGCTATTTTTAACTCACCGGCACTGTCTCCCGAGTATTCTACCCTGCTCCCCCCTCTCCCTCTCCCTTCCCCTCCCCCGCCTCCCCTTCCCCCCCCCAGCCCCAACGCATCCCCCACCCTTCTCTCCCTCCCAGAGCGGAGGCTGGAGCAGGAGGGACAGAAAACTGCCAGGCCAACACACCCTCCTTCTATCCCCCTCTCCTCCCCTCCCTCCGTCACTCCAGCAACACTGAATGGTGCTAAGCCCTCTCTGCAGCAATAGGTCTGTAACTTTGCCCTCTCTGAATCTTACTCAGTCAAAAACATGCCAAATACAGACAGATTCTTTCTCCTTTTCCCCTTGCCTCTCGCTCTGCTGATACTATTTGCTTCCTTTTTATTCCCCACCCACCCGTCCCCTCTTCCTCCTCCACTACCTCCCCCCTCGTCGCCTCGGTAACACCCCTGAGTGGGGCTGTCAGTCTACATCCTCTGAGGGAGACAATTTCACCTCTCTCTCTCTCTCCATCACTTCTTCCCCTCTCTCCATCATCTCTCTCTCCATCACACCTTCACCTCACTCTCCATCCCTCTTTCACCTCTCTCTCTCCCCATCACTCCTGGTAGCACCCAAATAGAACAGGGAGTGGAGACAGGGAGGAAATGAAGGAGATGGGGGGAAAAGGAATGAGGAAAAAAGAAATGCACTACAGCATGGCGCGACAGAGAAAGAGAGAGTGGGGCGAGAGAGAAGCGAGAGAGAGTGAAATTGTTGGGAGAGAAAGACCATATGAGACAAGGGGAGGGATAGAGCCTCATATTTATTTCCTTACTTTTCTATGCCTAGATGCTATGAATACACTTCTCTCTTTCTCCTTCTCATCCTCCTCTTCCGCCCATCCACATGCCTGCCTCCCTCTCTCCCTGACTGCATGCCTCCATTCAATTCTGACTGTAACTGCCTGTCTCTCTCCCTTCTTTCCTCCATCTCTCGCTCATTCTGCCCACCTGCTAGCTTCCAAACCTGACGGTCTCCACCTCCAGTCTGCTAAACAGCTAGGAGTGTCCATTTTCATTAGGCCCAGTAATAAGGTCTTCCTGGAAAATACAACTGGCTATGAGCTTGCAGGGTTGTCTCTGATTGGTCACCACCGGCTACTATGAGCACAGCGTAGCCAGTAATTGATGCTCTTTTCCCCTCTCTGGGAACTATGGAAACATACTACAGCTGAGATCTGCAGGCTTACAGGGCCGTATACACACACACACAAACGAACAGTTTGTTCGAACGAACACACAATATGACAGAGTAATGCAGCACACCAATATAGGGAGTCTGTATCACTCACCCATTGTTGGTTCTGGCTCTGGATCAGTGGCTTCATGGACAGGGCTTGCTGGGGTTGAAGTGGGCAGGAGATGGGCAGGGCTTGCTGGGGTTGAAGTGGGCAGGAGATGGGCAGGGCTTGCTGGGGTTGAAGTGGGCAGGAGATGGGCAGGGCTTGCTGGGGTTGAAGTGGGCTGGAGCTGGGTAGGGCTTGCTGGGGTTGAAGTGGGCAGGAGATGGGCAGGGCTTGCTGGGGTTGAAGTGGGCTGGAGATGGGCAGGACTTGCTAGGGTTGAGGTGGCCTGGAGATGGGCAGGGCTTGCTGGGATTGAGGTGGGTTGGAGTTGGGCAGGGCTTGCTGGGGTTGAGGTGGGTTGGAGATGGGCAGGGCTTGGTGGGGTTGAGGTGGGCTGGAGATGGGCAGGGCTTGCTGGGGTTGAGGTGGGTTGGAGCTGGGCTGGGCTTGCTGGGGTTGAGGTGGGTTGGAGCTGGGCAGGGCTTGCTGGGGTTGAGGTGGGTTGGAGCTGGGCAGGGCTTGCTGGGGTTGAGGTGGGTTGGAGCTGGGCAGGGCTTGGTGGGGTTGAGGTGGGTTGGAGCTGGGCAGGGCTTGCAGGAGTTGAGGTGGGCTGGAGATGGGCAGGGCTTGCTGGGGTTGAGGTGGGTTGGAGCTGGGCAGGGCTTGGTGGGGTTGAAGTGGGTTGGAGTTGGGCAGGGCTTCCTGGGGTTGAGGTGGGTTGGACTGGGCTTGCTGGTGTGGAGAATGGGCTAACAACAGGACTATTACAAGACAAAGCGGGGCTCGTCTGGGCCTGAGCAGAGATGGGGCTAGGTGGACTGGAGCTTGGTGATGCAGGGCACGGTGAGGTTGGACTATACTCGGTTTGTATGTCTGTGCTTGCCTGTGTCTGGTTGGGTAAGAGGCTAAGTGGACTGGGGCTTAGTGGACTAGCGCTAGGTGGCCTGGCACTAAAGTGTGTAGGGCTATCCTGTTTGGGGCTGGACTGCGTATCCATGGTGGAGTTTGTGTTCACGGGGCTGTCCTGTGTGTCCTGGGAAGGACTGGACATGGTGTAGGAGGTTCTAGATTGTGTCTGGAGAGGGGAAGGTGTGATGGGTTTGTCCTCCATGACGCTAGGATACATCTGGTCTGGACTTGGGCAGATGTGGATGGGGCTCGTTTGACTAGGGCTAGCTAGGCTAGCACTTGCATTAGTTTGTCTAGCATGAATTAGGCCATCATGGCTATGGCTAGCACAGTTAAGGCTCAGCTGATTGTGGCCAACACGAGGTGGGCTAGCATGTGTTGGGCTAACATGAGGACCGCTAACATGTGTTGGGCTAGCACCTGCTGCACTAACATCGGTTGAGTTAGCATCTTTTATGCTAGCATCTGTTGGCATAGAATCAGTTGGGCTAGCATCTGTTGGGCTAGCTTGAGTGCACATTGGGCTAGACGGTGCCTGGGAAGGACATGAAGGTGATGTAGGGTTTAAATGAGCGGGGCTAGAATGAGATGGACTTGCGTGAGGTGGACTAGAATGTATAGGGCTAGACTCCATGGGGCTATCCTGAGTGCACATGGGGTTCGTTTCTGTCTGGGCTGGGCAAGGGCTTGGAGGTATCGAGCTGATTTCACTACAATGGCTGGGGCTGGCATGAACTGGGCTTGCAACGACAAGGACATGCATGGGGCTAGCATGCATAGGCCTCTCATGAGTTGGGCTAACATTGATTAGGCTAACAGTGGTTGAGCCAACGTGTGCTGGGCTAGTATGTGTTGGGCTAGCATGATTGGAACATGTCTGTGTTTGGGAGGGGCTAGGCAGGGATAGGCTGATATGACTAGGGCTGTTGTGTGATTGGCTAATCTCCATGTCTGTCTCCAGATCCAAAGGTTTACAGAGACTGCATTCAAAGTTGTCTTGAGAGGGGGGGTCAGCTTCTTCACCACCTCCCTGCTTCACACACTCTGTATGCACCCATCTACAAAAATAAGAGAGAAAAAAAAGGATATGTTTATCGTGCCTCATGCGGAAGCAATAGGTGAGGAAGCTGAATGTGTTTTGTGTGTGTTTGTACCTCTTGCAGGTGTTGCAGGTGAGATAGTCGTGAGGCTTGTTGGGGTCTGGGGCACGGCCACAGAAGGGGCAGGGCAGGGCAGGCCGACACACCTCACACAGCGATGGGTGATTGGCCCACTGGCCGGACGACCTCACACCGCATTGGCTGCACACCCGACAGTTCTGGGAAGGGGTCAAGACATTGGTAAGAAAAGGATAGAAAACAAACTCAAATGCATGCACCCACACAAACAATCTATCTCCCTAACTAGAGCAGCCAACACTCTAAGCTACAGCAGTGAAAATCGACACCCGTCCGAGGTATCATGCTCACACACACAGACGGAACCCTATCTGGGTCTGCCAGCCAGCCAGTGGGTTAGCTTGCTGTACTGGGGCATCCTCACGACACAAACTGGCTAGCCAGGGAAAGTCTGTCTGGAATATGATCGAAGGGAGCTTCTTTAAAGACCATCTAAGTGTGTGTATGTGTGTGTGTGTGTGTGCACATGTGTTTGTGTGAGCATGCAAGCGTGTGCGTGCATCGCTCCACTCCTCCTTTTCACTAAAAGCAGCAACAAAACGGCTCTAAAAGCCCCAAAAGCTTTTTCTACTGCGGAATAAAAAACTGCCCAAAGACTCTTAGGGGACTAGGAACAAGATGAGAAAGAGAAAGAGGAGGGGACAGAGGAAATGAGAGAAAGAGGGGGGGATTGAGAGACAAAAGAGAGACACAAAGAGAGACACAAAGAGAGAGAGAGAGATACAGTATATGGAAACAGAGAGGGATGTTTATGTATATATGCATTTAGAAAATGTAAATATATAGATTCATGTCTGCCTCTGTGCGTGTTTTGGCAATATTTGAAATATCTCGTCACGTGCCAATAAAACACTTGAAATTCCTTCAAAGACGAGACAGAGAGACAGTGTTTAAAAAGAGTGAATCTAAGCAGGCAAGGGACAAGGAGGTGTGATTACAGATACAGTGTTATGTGGAAGCTCTTGTTTAGAGGCTGTTTGGCTCATTCTACTTGACAATACAGGACTAAGTATCCCTTTCTCTTTCTCTGACCATGTCTATTTCTTTCCCCCTCCCTCCCTCCCTCCCTCCCTCCCTCCCTCCCTCCCTCCCTCCCTCCCTCCCTCCCTCCCTCCCTCCCTCCCTCCCTCCCTCCCTCCCTCCCTCCCTCCCTCCCTCCCTCCCTCCCTCCCTCCCTCCCTCCCTCCCTCCCTCCCTCCCTCCCTATCTCCCCAATAATGTGTGTGTGCCTCACCTTACACCTCCAACCGTTGGTGGGTGTATGTTCCATGACAGGCTGCAGACAGTAGGTGTGGTAACCTTTATCACACAGTTCGCACACCAACATCTGGCTGTCGTCACCACGGGTCCTGCACACACACAAAGTGGTTTAGCACAACATTTCATCATTATTCAGACTCCTGGTGATCTCCAGTCTGTGCCAACATCCTGATACGGCAGGTGCATGCACCAATGACAGTGTATCTAAGAATTTTTTAAAGGCTTTTTAATTTTGGTATGCATTAAATCATTCTGCTATGTGTGAGCATGCACGTCTATACAGATTTATGGCCTGCATTTCAGCTGATGCAAATCCAAACTGAATGAGAACAACATTAGAGATTTACAGCTATGACAAATAGACCAACACACATGCTTACCTACACGAATACACACACTCTCACATACACAAATACACACACACACACACTCCCAAGTGTCTCTCCCCTTCTCATTTAACCCAGGCCTGCGATTTTCAATTCCCCTAACTCCCATCGGTTGGAATCAAACTGCTCTGTGTGTTTGATATATTTTCCCTCCTCAGCTCCTCTAAGACTAAGGGAACAAAGACAGTCTCTCTCTCCCTTAGCGAGCGAGAGACAAAGAGAGACAGAGAGAGAGACAGAGACAGAGAGAGAGACAGAGACAGAGAGACAGAGAGAGATAGAGAGGGGGGGGGGCTGAAAACCAAGCTTCATCGCATTTGATAAATCTGTACTTTTTGTTTTTTTATAACTTGAAAGTCTAATAAAGTTTGCCCTGGTGTGATGAATGTTCCTGGTTAGTTTTTCCAAGGCTGGATCAGTCTAGGCTAGCTTGTTTTTCACTTACTCCCATTAAGGAGACGCTAGTAACAAACTCTTTGTAGATTTAGTCATCAAAAGATCTTCATCTGATATTCAATTCTACACTCCCCACAAACCCGAGTAGCGTGCTCGCACACACACACTTTCACACAGAAAACTGCACACATTCAAATGTTTTCAAGGGGATAGCGATGTGTGTGTGAGTGTCTGTTTGCATGTGGGTTTGTGGGCTCGAAGGCGATCAAACATTGTATGCACACACTTAATAAACTCCCTCACATTTCCACTGAACTTATGTTTCAGTAAACAGTTCTTCATCTCTCAAGCTTTAACATCTCTTCTCAAAAACGACAGAACTTCTACAGCAGGTAAGCGGGGCATATGGAGTGATGGAGGGATGAAAGCATGGATGGATTGAGAGTCAGATGGATGAATGATTCTATGAGCATTGAATCAAATAGATGAATGAAGAAAATGAATAAATGAAACCGCTTTCTTCTTCCTTTAAAAGCGGACGTCTCGCTCAGGGCTCACCTGCAGGTGAGGCAGACCTTGCAGGGTGGGCACTGCCAGCCTGCCCTCCTGAGAGGCGTGGTGCCCATCTCCAGACAGGAGCCGTGGTAGTGGCGGCCACAGCTGGAGCACAGCAGGAGGTCCTGCAGGTCGCTGGGGCTGGAGCACACCTCACACACCACAGTGGACTGGACTGCAGAGGGAGAGAGACAGGGAGAGAGAGAGGGAGAGAGACAGGGAGGGAGAGAGAGAGGGGGGAGAGAGGGGGAGAGAGGGAGATGGAGAGATAGGGAGAGAGAGAGGGGGAGAGAGAGAAGGAGAGAGTGAGCTTCATTTTCACCATATACAAAGGAGGAAACCATTAACAGTGTGACAACTGCAGCTATTGAGGATGAAGGTGACGAGCCTGGCGGGGGGGGGGGGGGGAGTCTACTCACACGGGTGCGTGGCGAGCTGCAGGTGGTCGGGGCAGAGGAGCGAGCGCAGCGTCATGTCCTGGAAGGCTCCGGCCGCCGCCGCACACGGGAAGTGGTAGAACCGGCAGCAGCTGCCCTCGCAGCACTTGACCGAGGCTCCAAGGCGCTTACAGTACGCACAGAACTGAGGGCCAGACAGGAGGAGACAACGTTTCAGATCTGCTATGGACCAAGGGCGAGACAGTTGTGGGTCTGAGAACCACAACTCAAGAAATGTACGTTTGAGCTACACTGAAAAAAACGGTTGAACTGGAACGCTGGGCCAACTAAGTAGTTATCCTGGATTTATTTTTGGCATTTACTGAAGGCTCAGACCGTGTCTTTTGTTCCTGAGAGTTTGTGAGTTATCAGGAGTTACCAACACCTTCCAGCAGCAGGTCTCACACACCTCTCATTTTCTCTGTCCTTGGCTGATAAATAACAAAGTGGCTGCAAGGACCTGTACCCTTTTTTTTCAAATTGAAACTGACCTCCAACACAGCTAAATAAATTGCAACTGCAGAAACAAGAGAAAAAGAGAGGAGAGCAGAGGAGAGAAAGAGAGGGAAGGAGGAAGAGAGAGGCTGGATAAATCAAGTGTTGTGGTGGGTAGTCACTGTGGTTAGCAGCAGCTAGCCTCTGAATATAGACTGGCATTTAAACAGCGTCCAGAGAGTGAGTTGGGGTGTGAGTAATGAACACAGAGAGGGGGAGGAGACAGAGAGGAGGCGGGGGAATGAGGGGGGGGGCAGTACAGCCTTGAAGTAAAAATGGCTTAAATCAGCATTTTTCAAACCCCTCCCTCCCCCTCTCCCTCCCCCTCCCCCTCCTCCTCCCCCTCCCCCTCCCCCTCCCCCTCCCCCTCCACCACCCCCTCTCCCTGGCCAGAGGCCGACTTTCAGTTACCAGTAAATACCTGTTAACACCAGGGAGCAAGTCCTTAATGCTCCCACTCCTACTGCCACACGGCATGCTCGGACACCAGGAAACAGCAGCTTTTGTCTGGGGATGCAGGCACACTGCTCTGGATCCAAACTACTGCTGACCCAACAGGGCCGGTGCAGATCCTGTTGGGCTCCCCGGAGCCAGATTCAACCCTCTCCTCACCTGGAGCACCACAGAGCCAACAACACAGTCCATGGAGACTGTGGTCTGCAGAGGCAGTTCACCTCCTGATAGCTGGAGCTCCTTCAGGAGATCTACAGGGCTGACATCTTACTGCAGATGTTTCTACAACACCTGGAGGGTTTGGCAGCATCGTGTCTCCACGGCACAGCTTTATGGGCCCTGGGCCATTGATGAGGGGTTCACTGACCCCTTCACCATGCTGTGGCCCCCCTTCCTCTGGGTTAATCCCTGAAGACTGGAATAAACAGCTAACACACAGCCCCCATCCACAGGCTCTCCCTCTTAATCCACAGGGGCACAGAGGGGAAAAATGTGCTAACTGGACTGTTTCCATCAGGCAGACACACGTACACACACACACACACATATAAGCATACAGCCAGACACACACACACACACACACACACTAGCGTACGGCCATACAAACACTCTTTACCGGTGCGTGGACAGACACAAACAAAGACAAAGATGCAAACACACAGGCAGGTGCACAAGCTTGCACACACTCACACACACGCACACAGGTTAGTCCTAATGCTGGAGAGCCAGGCCATGATCCGACCCCCCATGAAAGGGCTCAGGGGAATAGAAAGACACACACACACACTTCACCCGCTCTTCACACTACAAAGGGGCTTGATGGCTTCATTCTAAATGGAGCATGTCAGAGTGGAGGGCGAGAGGTGCTGCCACTCACAGGCCAGCTCTCTCCTGCTAACACAGGCTACGTCTCAGTTCAACCTTGCAACATCCTGGAGAGGAGAGAGATTTACCACTAATGTGTTCTCCTCTCCCTCCGTCTTGCTCTCTCTCCATCTCTCCCTCTTCTATCGCTCCTCTCTCTCTCTCTCCCTCTCTCTCTCTCTCTATCTCTCTCTTTACGTTCTCTGCCATGCACCGCTTGCACTAATTAGAAAACTCCACAGGAAAGATTACCATGGCAGCCATTACCGCACACACAGACCTCCCAACCTCCTAATGAGTAAATCTGTCCAGCAGACCTTGGGACCTGCTGAACTGGACCTTCCCATCATTCCCTTTCAATCCATCCACCCCCCCCCCCACCCACATCTCTTCATCCCTCCATCCTACCATCATCCTACAGTACCACATTCATACTCCAAAACTTAGCTTGTGCTGTACTGTGCCATGCAGAAGATGACATCCATGCCACAGCTGCATCATCATGATGACATCATCATGACATCACTCACCTCTGTGCTTCCTGAGTCTATGGCTTTGTCCACGTAGAGCAGCGACTGGCCCTCGCCCCGACACACCCCCTCGGACCAGGCAGCACACTGCAGGTGGGCGCAGCACTGACCTGGAGGGGGTGATGGATGGACACACACACACAGTAGTTAGAGTTGGATGGCAGGGAGGTAGATTACTCATTAATCAACTCAAAACAGCTACTCCCAGCTCTCCAGCGCCTCCTACCTGTGGGGTCGAACAGAGACTGGACGTTGATGTCGTGGGGCAGGCCAATCTGCCCCAGCTCGTCCCAGACGGTACCGCCTGGCTCATCCCCTGATGGGTCAGTGCTGCCGGGGGCGGAGGAGGAGTGGAGACCACTGTCTGGAGAACTGACCCTGGAGGTGAGAGCGGGGGAGTTACTCTCAGTCTGTCAGTGCTCTGTGACATAACCTTAATGAACCGCAATTAGTGTTGTTACCCACACATAGACTGACTTCAGAGAGAGAGAGAGAGAGAGAGAGAGAGAGAGAGAGAGAGAGAGAGAGAGAGAGAGAGAGAGAGAGAGAGAGAGAGAGAGAGAGAGAGAGAGAGAGAGAGAGAGAGAGAGAGAGAGAGAGAGAGAGAGAGAGAGAGAGAGAGAGAGAGAGAGAGAGAGAGAGAGAGAGAGAGAGAGAGAGAGAGAGAGAGAGAGAGAGAGAGAGAGAGAGAGAGAGAGAGAGAGAGAGAGAGAGAGAGAGAGAGAGAGAGAGAGAGAGAGACAGAGACAGAGACAGAGACAGAGACAGAGACAGAGACAGAGACAGAGACAGAGACAGAGACAGAGACAGAGACAGAGACAGAGAGAGATTCTCACTTACATGCAGACTGAAACACATCCCATAAGCACATTTAAGCCACACAAACATCACTCCTTCTCACGGACAGACTCGCAGCTGTCCTCACTTGCTCCAGTCTCTGCTGTGTTGAATCATCCTGTTGTTCCCTTCAACACTACGACACAGAGAGGTCACTGGGGCAATCTCCAGTCCACCTTAACTAGCGCCACACTCCTGCCTCTTAACCCACATTCCACCGTAAACACTGTTGCCTTCTTTCTGCTGAAACGGACACATTCCACCTTAAATTGTGCATTGCTCATGCTGTCAAAAAAGACCACAGCCCACCTTAACAGTTCTAACTTCCACGTTCCACCTTAAGACTTTTTTCTTTTTTTATTGCCGCCTTGTTATTGTTTTCATTCCTAGCTCCCCTGTCTACAATTGGGGCCAGTCCAACCCCGGACAGACCAATCACGGGCCTCCAACACAACAGAGCCACGCCCTCATTGGCTGACTGCCATGAAGTTGACTGGGTGAAAGCATTACGTCACCGCCCCCTGAGGGCAAAGCATCTGATTGGCTGCTAAGAGCTGAGCAAACTAGGAACTGAGCCAATAGGCCGGAGGGTGTCATCTGACGGGAGGTCTCTGTCAACACCAGATCACGTGGGGCAAAGTGACAGGGAGGGTGAGGGTGTGTGTGTGTGTGGTTATGCGTGAGAGAGAGAAACACAGAGTCGAGTGATATGGAGGAAGGAGTATCGTGCGTGTGTGTGTTAGAGATAGATAGAGAGGTCAAGGCTAAACCAGTATGAACAGAGAATTCCAGAGCTAGTGAACAGTGAGGTGGTTCTTTCAGTAGAGCTGTGTCCAAGGCCCCCAGACAGCCAGTCAACCACACCAGACCCGTCTACTAACAAACCAGCCGGCCAGCTAGCCGAGCAGTCAACCAGCCGGCTAATCTGCTAGCAAAGAAGTTATCCAACCAGCCTACAAGATAGCTCCCCCCTTCCACCCCATCTTCCCTGTCATTCATCTCTTCAATTCACTTTTTCCTCCTCTTTCCCTCCTCCATATCGCTCGCTCCTCCCATACAACCCAACATTGGGGCCATTTTGGCAACAGATTAATTGACCTAAATTAAATTCTAACGCCTCAGTTCATTAGCATGCTCTTACTTATTTGGGTCACCCCCCCCCTCCCCTTTTTCCTCTTTCTCTTTAGCTCCCTCCTCTTTCACCATCACTCCCTGTTCTCAGCCTCTCTCCCCCACGCACACACCCTTCTCCCCTCTTACTGCGTCCAATAGAGCCCTTTAAGGGAAGAACTGTAATTCAGTTTGAAAACTCAACTGGCAAAGGAGTTCATCTGTTTATGGACAATCAAACTTTCTCTGCATGTGTTTATGTGCATGTGTGCTGTTCGGGGAACCACTGCGCTGGTTCAAGTATCACTCCTTCAGTAATTCCACCTTAGCATACAATTATCATGTAATCACGTTCCCAGTGATTTCTGTGGATACATAAGAACCCTTGACAAGCGTGCAGAAAGCCCTTGAGAGCCACACCATCAGCCTGAGGTGAGCCTGAGAAGGGGCCGCTCGGGCTGGCCTGCATGGACGCTGTCTACCAGGCCAAGCCTTTATGCACCCAGAGAGAGGTCACCACCACCACAACCCTGCACCACTCCTGGACACCACTCTGTAACAACGTCACAACTCGGGCAGAGAGAAAGAGGAGGTCGAAATTGGTGGAGAGAGGAAGAATTACTGGAGAGAAAGGCAGGGAGAGAGGGAGGGGGAGAGGGACGGAGAGAGAGGGAGGGAGGGGGGAGAGAGAGAGAGAGAGGGAGGGAGGGGGGAGAGAGAGAGAGAGAGAGAGAGAGAGAGAGAGAGAGACTAGAGTTAAACTCTAATTGGACGTCTCCCAGCATGGCGTCCAGTGTAGCAGACATGAGGTCAAAGGTCACGGGGGTCACTGAGGTCATCCTGTTGGCATCACTAAACCCTGGCACTCGTCCAAATTAGCCTAGTCCCGACTTGCTGCTTGCCTTTCCCTCTCCTTCCTTCCCTCTCTCCTTTTCTCCCACCCATCCCGACCAGCCTCCATCTAAACCCTCATCATCCCATTTCTCTCATGTCTCATGTCTCAAACCTGCAATTCTCTAGCACTCCTCTTTCTCTCCCCACTGCATCTATCTCCATCTAGCCAATCCCCATCTCTTTCCCCGCTCACCAATCTTTTCCATCTCCCCTTCATACCTCTGCCATCTCATCTTCTACTTTTTTCTCTCTCCCAAATCTCTATCTTTCTTTCACTTCCTCCATTTCCACAGACTGTTTCTACCGATACTGCTGGACAGATCGATGCCTCCCCGCAGCCTAACTACCTACCATCAGCCTCTCTCTCTCTTCCTCCCTCACTCCCTTTCTCTCTCCAACCCACAGCTTGGAAGACACCCTCTAATAGCGAGCAATCATTGAGATCGACTAATTCAGCTTCTCTCACTTTCTTTCCTCTCCTCTATCCATGTCCCTCGCCCTCTCCACCTCCACTGCTCTACTCTCAACAATGATTTATTCTTCATTCCCTCTCCCTCCCTCTTCTTTCAACCAATTGCCTGTGCTGTTTTCTGTCCTTTCACACTCCTCGCCAACCATTTCTGTCCCAGACACAGAAAATGACCTTCACAGTCACATGACTGGGGACATCCAACCAACAGCAAGCATAGTAATTACAAACACAGTCACACACACGAAACCTTCCACCATAAAAAAGTCACATCTCAATTCTTTACTTTGTGAAGCCCCGCCCCCGTTGCCCAGGGCTCCTGTCATCTTGGTAGTAGTCGTCGTCATGGTAATCGTCATCCTTCTCCGAGCTTCCGCGACGGTTCCGGATGTGGAGGGGCACGTAACCGGGGGTGGGGCCAAACACCTTGAGCTCCCCCTGGCCCAGGACACTGCCCTCACCACAGTAACAGAAGGCACACAACTTCACTCTGGAAAGAGAGAGAGCGATGTTAGAGAGGTTAGAAGAGGAGGGAGAGGGCAGAGTAGAGTGACTGACAGATAAGAGAGAGACATTCATGGAGAGAAAGGAAGAACTGCTGACAGCCTCAACAACATTTCTCGAGTCATCGAGTTAAGAGTGGAACTGTGGCTAACCAGCACTCCCCCATACTGTTAGTACTGCTTACTGTATGTCCTCCCCCCACACACAATTCTCTCTCTCGTCCTACATTACCTGCCTGTTTCACACCCCCCTCTCCCCACCCCCTCGTCCAGTACAGGCCTCCACCCCCCCCTCCCCCACTCCGACAACGAGGAAGCTCACTGGAGCGTGCAAGCACACACATCCTCCCCTCCCCCCACCATTCGCCTGCAAAATACTCTCTCTCTCTCTCGCTCTCTCTCTCCTTCCTCTTTCTCTCACACGCTCACCCAGAGATCACATGCACAGACAAACAGCAAACTCACACACACATAAAAAGGTGCTGGATGGAGTAAACCCAGACACACACACACACACACACAGACACTCAGCACTAAGCCACACACAGCACAGCGATAAGCCACACATGCATGCATACAACACAAGCGCACACACCTCTAAGCCACACATACTCTTAGTATGTCATCCTACCCCCCACTGCCCGCCCCACACACACTGTCCTTGTCTGGCTGTCTAGTGTGGAGAGCCACTCCTCGTTTGTCTCCCAATGTATGTCTATACATCTATACCTATTTCTGTCTGTCACACAGCGATACACACACACACACATTCAGGAATCTCTCGTACCGTATTTTGGCATGCCCCATGGCCGAGGCTGAGGAGCCAGCAGAGTCCTCTGATACCGAGCGCTGGAAGAGGGGGGAGAGAGAGCCGTCGTCCCTGGGGCAGAACATGAGCCTGGAACAGGGGCTGGGGCAGGGGCTGGGGCATGGGCTGGGGCAGGGGCTGAAATTTGGACTGGGGTTCGGACTAGGGATAAGTCTGTCTGCTCTCAGGATAGGGATGGGACAAGAGACTGGACTGTGGCTGGGACTATGTCCAGGGCTAGGAATAAGCCTGGGGCTAGGGTTGGGGTTCAGATCCAAATTGGGAGCAGAATTGCTGGGGTCCAGTCTCACATCTATTGGGTCGGGACCCAAAATGATGTCTGGGACTGTTTCAGAGCTGGGGTCGAGTGTAGGACTAGGATTGGGATTGGAACAGGGACTGGGACTAGGATTGGGACTGGATCTGATGTCTTTAGAGACTGAGAGCGGTGTGGCTTTGCTCTCCTCTTCAACAGGCAGGACTGACTCCTTAACCCCTGTGGAGGAGGGAAGAGATGAAAGGGAGAAAAGAAGACACAATGTTACCTAGACACCAGCAGTAACTCGTCATTATGATCTAGATTCCTGAATGAAGAAACAGTTAAAGATAACTAGCCCAGAGTAACCCACAGCAGAGCGTTCCTTAATAAACTAAATGATCTGTTTTCTAACCTCGTTGTCAGTCTACAGACACAACCTCAGACTTCATAATAAAAGTCCTGGCCTGAGAGTTTATAATAAAAGTCATCCTTCTCTGTTTTTTATCTGTACCGAGTTCTGCTCCAACACTTTGTCAGCACTTTGAAATACACCTGTATTAAGTGGGAAGATATTTGAGAAACCTGTCAGCACTTTGAGCAAACCTAGCAACATCGGAAACAGAGGCTGTGCGAGTTTGTTTCAGATATTTAACTCAGAAGCGTCACCTGAGGAGTCACGACAACACAGCACGGTAAGGGGTTGATGCGACCTTTACCTCAACCTTTACAATGACAGAAAAAATCCTTCTGGATCAGGACCCTCATCTACACCAGGGTGGGGGAAGGGAGATAAAAACACACACACTAGGGATGGCGGTATGAACAGTATCGAAATATACCACTACTAATGCATTAAAGAGGAGAGACTACACCAGTGGTGTACCCCTGGTCCTGCCCATCCTTTCTGGTCATACGTTTTCTAATACCATCTTTATCTCTCCATGTTCTCCCCCCCCCCCCCAACTGTCCTGTGCCAAGGATGGGCTGGCAGTGGGGTACACCCCAACTCACATATTCATAAGACTTTCATAACTCATCCACTGTTCCCTCGCTCCACTGCTCCACTTGAAAAGAAGGAAATTAGTTATTTTGAACCGTTGACCCGGACGTGATTCTCCGCCTCTCATTAAACTACTATAAGGGGTGGGGGGTGGGGCTCAACGTTGCTTTCTTTGCTCAACATTCCTTCTGGAGCAAAACTTTAAAAGATGAAACTAAAACGAAGCACGGTACATATCCCAGTACCTTGAAGGGCTAGTGAGGCAAGGAGTCTATGTTCTACTGTGGTTACATGCTGTCTACACCCAAGAGACCCTCCAGTGAAACAGAGAAAGACAGGCTGAAAGCTAGCGAGAGACACAGGCTAGAAGCTGGAGAGAGAAGCAAGAGAGAGAGACACAGGCTAGAAGCTAGAGAGAGAAGCAAGAGAGAGAGAGACACAGGCTAGAAGCTAGAGAGAGAAGCTAGAGAGAGAGACACAGGCTAGAAGCTAGAGAGAGAGAGAAGCTAAAGAGAGAGAGACACAGGCTAGAAGCTAGAGAGAGAAGCTAGAGAGAGAGACACAGGCTAGAAGCTAGAGAGAGAAGCAAGAGAGAGAGACACAGGCTAGAAGCTAGAGTGAGAGAGAAGCTAAAGAGAGAGACACAGGCTAGAAGCTAGAGTGAGAGAGAAGCTAGAGAGAGAGAGACACAGGCTAGAAGCTAGAGAGACACAGACTATAAGCTATAGAGAGAGACAGGTTCAAAGCTGGAGAGAGAGACAGGTTTGAAGCTGGAAAGAGACAGGCTAAAGGTTAGAAAGCTAGAGAGAGAGATTCTAAAGGTTAAAGAGACAGGCTAAAGTGAGAGAGACATGCTAGAGACCGATAAGCTAAAGAGAGAGAGACAGGCTGGAGACCAAAAGCTAAAGAGAGAGACAGGCTAGAAAGAGAGAGACAGAGCTTGAAGGCTCTGTTAGCTGCAGAGCAAAAAATAGGGGACCTGCATTGCAGATTTTAGTCATGGAAAAGAACAAAGTGTATTGGTACAAGCAACGTGTGTGTGCGTGTGTGTGTGTGTGAGAGAGAGAGAGAGAGAGAGAGAGAGAGAGAGAGAGAGAGAGAGAGAGAGAGAGAGAGAGAGAAAGAGAGGGGCCACATGAGGTGCCTGCTCCAACTGTCACTGACTCCAGTTTAAATGTTCCATTTATCTCTCCGCCCTGATAAAAGAAAAGGGGGAAGAAAAAAAATCCACCCCCTTTCATTTTCTCTTTCTCTCTTTCTCAAACCACTCCGCCTCGGAAAATCCTGGGTTAAAGGCAGGATGGCCCTGCAGTGTAATTAATAAGCAGGACATTAATCTGCACAAGCAGCTTTTGAGAGGGGAGAAAGCCGTCACGTGTCTCCTGGTCCTGATTGAGTTGCTGAGGGACAGTGGGGGACTTGATCTCTGGGCCACCCTGGAGAACAAGGGGGTGGGGGGAGGGGGGCGATGTGTGTGTGCGTGTGTATGTGAATGAAATTTTGAGCGCAAGTGTTTGTGTTGTGTGTGTGTGGCTGGTTAACAGGGTTAGGTTGCTATTGGGTGACACAGAGTTCACTCCCAGACTCAGCAAGTGATCCTAATAATGTTAGCTGGAGCCATAGTCTGGAGTACGAAGGGACGGGGGGGAAAGCAAGGTCTGTGGCTGGAGGGCTCCAGGAGGATCAAGCTGAGGACTAAATCCAAACCCATGCTTTGGATAGGTCTCTGGATGAATGGGAGGTAGAATGGGGTAAAGTCCTAAGTGTGTATAGCAGACCAAGTTGAGTTCCTTGTTGACCCTCTCAGTGTCTTCGAGAAAACACGGTTCTGGTGTTCTTCTGTGGCCAGTGACATTTACACAAACCACATGGTTGTTTGTATGTCAACAGGAGCGTTAGCTGCAAAACTAACAGACCCAAACCGTGACTAAAGGGTCAACCGCTCTGTGTGTGTGTGTGCGTTTACCTGTCTGTTTGTTCTCTGATCCCTCCATGCTCTCCTCATTCTCAGCTTGGGCTCTCCCTCGGCTCCGCCCCCTAAAACAGAGAGAGAGGAAGTAATTTATCTGGCTCAAAGATCATTACACACTCGCGTGCGCGCGCACGCACACACACACACACACAGTTAACCATTTCACAGATCTGTCTCACAAGCACAGTCAGTTAAAGATGCAAAAAATCTGTCTTGCAACACAGTCAGGAATCTGGCTGAAAACAATGCATGAAAGTCTGACAGTCATTTTCTACAGTCTCCGTGGTGAGTGTTGTGGTGCAAGCTGTTTGGATATGAGCATGGCCTGTGCGTTTGCACAACACTCTTGCTGTGTGTGTGTGTGTGTGTGTGTGTGTGTGTGTGTGTGCGTGCGAGTCCTCAGAGAAGAGTATAAGTACCCTATACAACTTATTAATTATCTTTCCCTCTCTTCTGTGTATTAACCAATCATGTCAACAATGACTGTAATTGACAAGAAACCCACCAATGGGGAGCTCCATTCCACCCACAGATGGAACTGAGCAGTAAGTAACCATGGTGACCAGGCTGGTTTCCTGCTACAAACCACCGAGCAAGCAAGTCAGGCAAAATGTACAGAACCCCCCTCACTCATGCACACGCACACACAGCCAGCCTCTCCTACCTTCCCCCACTCTCCACCTCACCCAGACCATCCCCCTCTTCTCTTTAAACTCTCTCCCTGTGACCCCCCTCTGCCCCACCCCACCCCAACCCTCCACCACCCGTAATCTCTAAACACCTTACCAACTGGTAGTGTTTTAGCTAAACTAACTGGGCCTACCCCTACAAACAAACTTAGCCCCACAACTAAACAAGCCACTTCTCTGTGTATTCAACTTTGCTGACAGCCGCAGATGTACTGGTGACAGAAGAAACGGGTTTACTCCAATGCCAAATATGCTGACGCAGTAATGCTATTCCATTAGTGGTGGTTTAGAGGTGGGTGTACTAGGTGGCCATGAACAAAGAGCACACCTGGATACTACACACCGTGGACAGTACCCAATACCGGACACAGTCTTTCACAGTTTACAATAAAGAGAATCTGGAGTTTGCACACCTCTCCTGCCCCCCCCCCCACTCAGGCTGCAGAGATGAAGGCTGACCACAACCGCCATCAGCCCTGAACAAACACCAGGACCTAGTAAAGCGAGGAGAGGATGATCTGGTTGCAGTTGGAAGAACAATCCCAGTCAGAACCCATTCTCCTTGCTATAGTGTGAACTAGCTTTGCTCCTACAGTCTACTATAGCAGCATCGAGAGGCTGGGGCAAGGTGAGGACAATACAGACAGAGCTGAAGGATCGGGTAACCAAGCCTAGGTTGGGTTTCGCTCTGGCTGCCGTTTAAGCTAGCAAGCGCTAATGGCTAGCTACAAGCCCAAACTCGCTACATGCTGGCTATGTTAACGTGATTTGTGGCGAATATAGCCTGGCTCTGCCCTCCTACGTACTTCCGCTCAATTTCGATTTGCTTCTGTACTGCATCTGGGCTTGAGGTACGTAAGTCAGATGTCTCCGGTTAACTTTCTACCTGTCCTATCAGCGAACAGAGGGCATGGCTGAGAACGATGACGTTGTGCGCTAGTTTGTGTTGTAGTTCCGTAATGGCGGCAAAGAAAGATTCGAGCCAAGCCATTCGGTCCGTTGTGGCAACGCTGCTGAATATCCAGAAGTTAAAGCCGGAGCAAGAACAATCTTTGATCCTCACGGGGTTCGTTTTATTTTCCAGCTAGCTCCGTTAGTCGTGAAAGAGTTGGCTAAGGCGAACGCTAGCGATTGGTTATGGCAGATCCAGAGTGGCTCTGGGCGGATCCAATAGTTTTTAACTTCAACAGAGTACCTGCCTTAAAGGAAGTTATCGCTTGTCAATAGAGCGAGCCCAGACTCTCTGTACAAATGAAATGTACAAGAGTCTGGTTAGGACCAGGCTATGGCGAATATTAGTCATTAGATGCAACCTGCTAACAAGTCAACCTACATCAGTGACCCACATTTGTGGAGTGCAGGCTATGCTTTCACTCTCAAAATAAAGTTAACCACAGCAACCTCAACCTCATAACAATAAACATTTGGTCTAGTGGTCAAGGTTGCTCTAAGGGCCACTGACTAGAACATTACACTTCTTGCTCAAAGCAAAGTAAGTGTTCAGCTTAGGGATGTTTATGATTAGAGCTTATCATTTATCGATGAATTGCCGTAAAGAATTTAACCGGTTAAAAATGTATTAACAGATAACGTTTGCCGTTCCATTCACCGTTACCGCCGCTGGTTCAGAATGATATGAAATGTCATGAAGTTGTGACTTTACGACTGCGGATCTGAGCGCTCCACGGAACCCAAACGAATGGTCTTCCGTTCTCTCTCCACTTAAGAGTATGAACAACTGAAAACGTGAAAGGACGTCTATCACTCGCAAAGCCATAACAAACAAATAAACAACAGCTTAAGTACAACAACAAAGCACTTTCTGCTCCCTCTGGGCAGAGGATAGTAGGATAGATAGCACTAACTTTAGCTAGGTACAATAGTACAACTATTTGTTAGCGATTTCAGCTCTTCGTTTAAATTGTTTGTGCTTTGAGAATCAATGTTTCTCGTAATTAATGTGCCCATATTATTGTTTAAATACAACTTAAACTGAGAAAAGGCGTGCATTTTGTATTTTAGTCCTTAAAAGCTGGCTTATGCAAGTTTTGCAAAGCTAGCTATTTTAGCTTCTGTTTGACAAGACTGTTTCTGGGCTGTCCTCTTCTGCTAGGGGGCTGCTGGGGGTTTCTGTAGATTACATGAACAGATAATATCGGCGATAGCTCACCTACTGATCATGATTCATAAGCACGTAACAAACTCCTCTAATAGGGGTGGTTAGACTGCACCATACATAGACCTACATTCTGGTTTTGTAACAGGTATGTTCCATAAACAGGTTACACAAAATTACAAATACAAAGAAATGTGTGTGGATAAATGATATGATATTGTTGTTGTTTTCTGCTTCTTCTCAATACAGGACTCATGACACATGCAGCACAACTACAAGTAGTTTTACTACCAATCTCAGTGTGAGAGAGAGATCGAGAGAAAGAGACAAGAAAGATAGAGGAAGGAGAGAGAAAGAGAATTTGCTAAAAGAAAGCATTGGAGAGAGAGGGGGGACGGAGAGAGAGAGAGAGAAGAGGGAGGGGGAGAGAGAGAGAGGCAGGGAGGGGGAGAGATAGCGAGAGAGGGGGAAGAGAGAGAGAAGAGGGAAGGAGGGAGGGGGGGAACTGTTGTTGAAAGTAGTCCCAGCTTCAGAGGAGGGATGGAAATCCTGGCCTGGATTGGTTGGCAGGGAGGAGACACACCCCCTTCTTCCCCACAGCCCCACTGTTTCCCAGCATGCAATTTAACCACTTCCTCTCCGGAGTTCTGTTGCAGCAAAGCAATTAGCTTCACCCCACTCCTCTCCCTTCTCCAGTCCCCTCCTTCACACCAAAAATATGGTGAAAACAAGATCCATGTAGATCTACCTTTCAGGACTGAATTGGTTACTCTGTACCTTATCCCTCAGCTAAACTCATTCCTCAACCCCATCAACAGAGGAGACTACACACACACTAACATAACTCAAACTACACAAACACACACTACCAAACACACGCACCAATGCATGTCTCAGAACACGCTTGGCTGAGACATCCTGGTGACAGTTTAATAGTGCATGGGTGACACTGCGACAGGGAGAGGTTGAAATGTTTTAGATGGAATTACAGAACAAACAGTTAAGAGTGTGTGTGTGTGTATATAGGACCTCGCCTTTACCCAAAAAGTGTTTTCCTGGCCTATACCAAAAAGTGTGTGTGTGTATGTGTTACGCAAGTCACACAAGAATCCACTCCAAGCCCCTGCTGCTGTTACACAAACACAGCAAACCCAGACGGCCGTGAGCCAGCCTCCACCTGCAGACACCCCAGGAGCACTGAGGACCACAAAACTGAAATATCTGCTAACATACACACCTCATTCATTGGACGTTTTCTCCTCACCCTTTTCTTCCTCTCCTCTCCCTACTTCCTTCTCCTCTCCCTGCTCTCATATATCATCTCCCCTCTCTCCTCTCCATTCATCGCCCTCCCCTCCCTTCTCCCTTGTCCCCTTTTCTCTTCTTTCCATCCTTCCCTCTCCATCCTTCCCTCTACTCTAGCCCCTTAGACACTCAGACATATCCTCCTGGAGAGTCTAGGGATCAACTTAGCTCCTCCCTCTCCCTCTCCCCCTCTCCCCCTCTCCCTCTCTCTCTCTCTCTCCATCTCTCTCTCTCTCTCACACACACACACTTGCACCACACCCCCTCGCTCCCTCCCAGTATCTCACTCTCACCCACACTCTTTCTCGCACCTAGCCTCATATATAAAGCCTCCACACACAAGCTCCTTTTCTCCCTCTTTCTCCAACAGTCTACCTCTCTCCCTCTTTCTCCAACAGTCTACCTCTCTCCCTCTTTCTCCAACAGTCTACCTCTCTCCCTCTTTCTCCAACAGTCTACCTCTCTCCCTCTTTCTCCATGTCTACCTCTCCCTCTTTCTCCCCAAGTCAAGCTCTCTCCCTCTCTCCCTCCAACATCCATCTTTCTCCTTAAGTCTCCCTCTCTCCCTCTCTTTCTCCAACAGTCTCCCTCTCTTCCTCTTTCTCCCTGTCTACCTCTCTCCCTCTTTCTCCCTGTCTACCTCTCTCCCTCTTTCTCCCTAGCCTACCTCTCTCCCTCTCTTCCTCCAACAGTCTACCTCTCCCTTTTTCTCCCTAAGTCTACCTCTCTTTCAGCCTACCTCTCTTTCAGCCTACCTCTCATCAGTCTACCTCTCTCCTTCAGTCTACCTCTCTCCCTCAGTCTACCTCTCTCCCTCTTTCTCCCTAGCTTACCTCTCTCCCTCTCTTCCTCCAACAGTCTACCTCTCTCCCTTTTTCTCCCTAAGTCTACCTCTCTCCTTCAGCCTACCTCTCATCAGTCTACCTCTCTCCTTAAGTCTCCCTCTCTCCCTCTCTTTCTCCAACAGTCTCCCTCTCTTCCTCTTTCTCCCTGTCTACCTCTCTCCCTCTTTCTCCCTGTCTACCTCTCCCTCTTTCTCCCTAACCTACCTTTCTCCCTCTCTTCCTCCAACAGTCTACCTCTGTCCCTTTTTCTCCCCAAGTCTACCTCTCTCCTTCAGTCTACCTCTCTCCTTCAGCCTACCTCTCATCAGTCTACCTCTGTCCTTCAGTCTACCACTTTCTTCCACAAGACAAAGTAGCAATCAGCATAGTGTCTTGTCTTACTCTCACTCAAGCCAAGTTCTTTCAGTACCAGAAACACACACACAGAGGTTATCTTGGGTTCAACAGTCAGACAGAGTGGAGTACCCTTCCTCTCCCACAGAAATCTGTAGGGAGGTCTTGAGGAGAGAGATTAAAACGCAGCCTGATTCAATAATTCATACAGCTTAATAAATTGATTTATCAGACCTACAGGATGGTGAGGAGGGATGATAACCCAGGTTGAAGAACATCAGCTGCTCTCACAGACTAACACGATTAAAAAGGACCTCAGATACTTTGATAATTGATTCATTTGGTATCAACCCAGAATAGAATCGAAAACAGACTGGAATAATACAATGGCAGTAAAATCAATACGAGTTTATTTACATATTATTTATAATACCATTTAGACTAGCCCAACGCTCAAGCAACACCAAGCGTTCTGGATGGGTGCAAAAAATAAGGTGCCATCTTTAACCAGCTAAGCTGATGCATATTACCATATCTGTAGGAATGCGGGAACACCCCAAAAAATTGGGAAAAAAGCCTGACCCTAACCTTAAGTTACACTTCAACTTCAAGCAACCCTGCGGAAAAACCGTCCTTTCTGTTTATCTCCAAGACAAACCAAGGTACAGACAGACACAGACAGACAGCAAAAGAGAAGTTTCTATAGACAGACAGTTAGTACTCACTTCTTGCGGGGTTTGGGGGCGGGGGCCCGTGTGACGGGGGCTCGTGCAGCGGCGGCGGCAGCCCGTGCAGCAGCCACGGTGGTGGAGGCATCTTTCCGTGGCCGTCCCCGCGGACGCCTGTCAGAGGGGGCGGGGCCAGGCCTCCCGCCGCTGGCCGGGGCCGGAGGTCGACGGAGGTCACGAGGCTCCCGACTCCTGTCCTCTGATGACATTCTAGAGATTGGAAGAAATAGAGGAGGACAAGGAGGATGACAGAAAGTAAAGAGAGGGAGGACACAGGAGGGATGAAAGAGAAAGGAGGTTAGGGGGAGTAGAGGAAGGAGGGAAATGTCAGGGGATGAAAGGAAGAGAGGCCAGGTGACAGGAAGGAGAGATTGGATAAGAGGGGTGGAAGGGAGAAAGATGGGTAAATTAAAGGTAGAAAGGGATGAGAAGTTAGGAGGGAGGTCAAAAGAAGGATAGAGGAAAGTAAGAGAGAAAGAGAGAGGTGAGGAAGGGAAAGAAAGATGGGGAAGGAGAAAAAGATTAAATTAAAAATGACCCCTCAATACATTTAGAAAAATCCTCCGCCTACCATAGTAGGTCCCGCTACTACGTGAATTTGGTAACCACTGATGAAAATATAGAGACCAGGACTACAAGTATGTTTCCCAGGTTCCAGTGACTTCTTCCAGTCTGAGCTTAGAAATGCCTTCCTACCCGGACAACATACACGGTTGAAATGGGAGGGGGGGGGTGAAAGGAGAGAGAGAAAAGGAGAAGAGATAGTTGTGTTTTGGAGAGAGGGAGAGCAGCTGTGAGCAGCGTGGTGTTGAGGGAGGTTTCCTCTCTCAGCGTGATGCCAGCGCTCTCCTCCGAGCTCAGCTTCAATTAATTTAGCGATTTTGTTCAGCACAGTCATGCTGGGGCGGAGAGGGTGAAAAAGAAGGGGAGAGTAGGAGAGGAGGAAGAGAGAAGAGGACGAGGAGCGTCACCCCCCCCCCCCCCCCACTGTGTGTCTGTAACAGGGCTTATTTGAATGTTGATTTAACCATGAGTTTTCTTTTTTTCTCCAATGGTCTCCATACAGATCTAACAACACTGCAGAAGCCATCTCTTGCGTGTGCTTGTGTAGAAAAGACTTAGCAGCATGGTGTCTGTGTTTTTGAGACGCATACATACACACAGACACCATGCTGGTAAGGCTCTTACAAGCGCACACATATATATTTTTTAATTTATTTTTTCACACCTATACACACAGAAATGCAGTCTGCTGCATTTATCTACATACACATGCTCATACTACACATTAGGCCCGCATACAAACACACAAACCACCCTTTCACACTCATACATGCTTGCGAGCACCTACAAACACACATGCACTAAAAAAAACGGAAGTTGTCCGCCATTGGCGGTATATGTCAAGTCGTGCCTCAACGCCCAGCACCGCTCACACTGGTACACAGTCAAACAACATGGTTCTATATAGAAGCGCTTTAACAACAGAAGAACCTGTAAACATAGTATCTGGTGTCTGCAAAGTATGTTTAGTATAGAGATATCTATACATAAGAGATTGATAGAACTAGGAGTTGCTGTCATATCTTACATCTCAGATGACTGTCCAATCAGAAAAATTGATTGAATGTCTACCTAGCGACAGTTGATCATCGATCCTAGCAACCGTTATCAAATCTGTACCTAGAACCAGCCCAACATCTATTGGGTGTAGAGAAGACCGACAAAATGTGTGTCTTCTTCTTGAATTTGCAGTAAATGTACTCTTTTTTTGTGGTGACTAGGAAGTGAATATTCACACAAACCATGAACAAAGAAGTGGGTATAATTTCAATGCCTCCTTACACTGAAGTGGATATTCTCTGTTTGCTTTACTACAGTACTGCCACCAGCCTATCAAAGCATGCCGGCGGTCCAGTTCATGAGAAGTAGCCTAGTTGAGAGTCCGGTTGTAGGAGAGAGAGACAAGTAGTAGGCCTAAAGCTTTGTAATCACCGGGATAGTTCACCAGGCAACACGTTCACTGACCGCACTTTTTGTTATTTTGTATTTTTCTTAGCTAATGTCCTGAAAAACCTATTCTCTTCAACATCTTCTCATCTCTTTTCCACAAGGCCTGTAGTGCCATAGTTTCCCCCAGTCCAAGTAATGTTTTAATTTCTCTTTCAGTTGCAATAAAGACTTAAATAGCCTATAGGCTATTACTATTAACACACCAGGGGTGCATACCTGAAACTCTTCAAAAAACGGCCGATTGGGCCGACCTCCACGCTATTACGGTTAGCAGCATTGCATTTTGTAATAGTTTTGTACCTGCTATACATCAGTTTTATAACTGTTAAGTCCTGCCTATGAAATCTAATGTCTGGGCTTTGGCTAGCATTGGTAACCTTGGATTGAGACACGCAGAGCTCCCGCAGGTTCGATCCCGTCACTCACACTAGTTAAAGTGGAGAACTCAAAGGTCTATTGAGTCAGCAGGGTTCTTGACCTGGCAAACCTCATTCCAAGCCAGATCAGAAGATAGCAAAGTCACTCACGATCACCATTTGTCCATTTGTTTCACTTCTAGGTTGTAATTCAACTTCGATGTATCGATAAAGAATATGTTTAGCCTACTGATAACATGCAAACTTTCTATTGCCACAATAACTACAAAACAACTCGTGTTTATCGCGTGACAAAAAAAATAGTTTTTCAAATAGTCACCGATTCATAATATTTTGTTCCAAAACTGTCTTTAAACGGTAGCGTGGTAAACACTGATTCTATTTAATGGCAGTCACATAATTGGCGATTGTCAATTATAGGTCCCCTGACAGACGAGAAAGACTATTTGTCGATGTCGCCGGGCTTGTTGTCATTGGGGGCCACACGGAAATATAGGATATGGCGGTTTGGGCACTAACCCTTCTTTCTCCCTGTAGCCTATCGTTGTGTTTGTGTTTTAACACACATTTGACCCTAAAATGCAAATTACCGTCTACAAACTATAGGCCTAGCTATGAGACAAAAACATTAAAGTTAAAAGCCGTATGTACACTATTCGCCTGTTTGCTCTATATGAAACGTAATTTCGTACCTATGTAAACCTCCAAAGCACCTTTAATATTGCAAAACTATTCCATTAAGTAACTTATCTTCATAATAAGACGGTATCGTATCGTAGTCGGCTATGGTGGAAATGTAACCGCTCGCACGTTGAAGACGCACATAAACACGCACAGAAATATATCCGATCAATGTAACCTAGCTAGATATATATTGTATTGTTCGGTAGATGTATTTAAGAATGGCTACATTATAAATAAATATATATTTCTTAGAAAACGGTAAATGAATTGAAAGAGAGAATAGAAAAACGCTTACGGAATTGATGCAATTCTTTTTTTCCTTTCCAGCTTCCAGCCAACTTAAACCAATGTTAAATCCAACAACGAACTTTTCCTGACGATTGCATTTGGGTTGTATGTTCGATACAGTATTTCATTAAGAAACATTCCAGTGAAAATACAGAAAATGACTAAGTTTTTTTCAAAAAATGTGAAAATTAAAGTTGAAGCGTTTACTCCATCATGGTGGCCATGTTTCGAAGCGACCTAAGCACTGGCTGTCAACGTTTGTCGAAGAAATAGGTCCGACTCCACATTAAGTTAGACGTGTTATTATACATCCCTGGCTAACAGTAATGAAACACGTATACTGAATTAAATTCAATAAAGTATCAATTAAAATATATGAAACGTGCAGTGTTTCAGCATATGCTGCTTAATACACGTTATGAAAAAAGTCTCACTGACCCTGCGGAGTGATACCGTGGAGCATTCTAGAGGCAGAGACCTCGCTGTCATCAGGCGAGCGCGAGCAAAACACGGAGCTGGATCTTGGACAGTGAATAGGGCGAGACTTCTTTTTGTGTCTGTCTATTCTCCTGTTACTCTACTCTGCACTACTCAACAGTAATCCACTCTTATAGAATGCATTAAATGCTATGTGATAAAACCACTGCAGCATTATGCTAAATTGATTTAGTAGGCTGAGTGTGTTAAACACGGATTTGGCCCCCAAGTAGACAATATGAAGCATGAATAAACAATCCAAAACACAAGAATACAAAAAATAACGAAATATTTAACATAAAACACACAAGCAATGCACAATGTCTACATGAACAAATACAGGGTGCAATGCCTTTATTTACAATACCTACCCATGATATCACTGGAGTTTTAATTACCAGAGACGAACAAGTGACCTACTTGATGATCCCTTTAAGTGTTAACATTAATAAGCACATCCATTTTCTTGCAGTCACCACCACTACCATCTTCCAGTTACTAACATCCATCCAACCACATTTGCTTTAGCTTTAAGTATATTGTGTGACCACAGACATAACAGTTCAATGTCTACTTAAGGCTTCCCTGGGGTCCGGTTTTAAAGTTTGGAAAGGACTCAGTACTGACAGGTGTCTGTGGTTCCTGAGTTGATTGTAAAAGGAGGGAGGAGAGAGAAGGGGAATGGGATGGGAAGGGAAGAGAGTTAAGGAGGTGGATTGGAGAGGAGCAGGGGGATGAGGAAGAGTGGATGAGAACATGGATAGGAGGAGCAGGCAGAGGGATGGAGGCAGTGGAAGAGAGGGGGGAGAGGAGGGGTGGGTGGGGGATAGAGGAGAGGAGGAGTGAGTGGGGGATGGAGAAAAAGAGGAGGGGGTGGGGAATAGAGAAGAGGAGGAGGGGTGGGGAATGGAGGAGAGGAGTGGGTGGGGGATGGAGGAAGTCCCTATCAAGCAGGCCAGGTGCAGGGGGAAATGAGATGTATGAGCCTGAAGAGGCTCCACTGTCTGTCAGGACAGAGCCTTACTCATGTACCAGGCTCTCCCACATCCTCCCCCTGGGTTCCTACTTAGGAGTGTGTGTGTGTGTGTGTGTGTGTGTTTGTGTGTGTGTGTGTGTGTGCCTTCTAATTTTTCTTTATAAATATGTCAAATAGGTAAACAAAGACATAAAATGAATGCAGTCAATTTAAAGTGCAAACACTATTCTGCATAAATATCCCAGATAGTTCTTCAGGTGTCCAGAGCCTCCTATGGTTACCTCAGTGTGAGTCCAGAGTAACACTGCAAAAAACATACATTTTTCTGTCCACTTGTGGTTTCATTAACATTATACGACCCATCACAGATGAAAGCTTTATGTAAATTTAGCTTTTTTGTCTTCCCAACCTGCTCCAATTTATGTAGCGAAGGGGTCTTTTTCAGAGACAATGTGGGGTTTATTTAGACTTGCTAATGCAGTGCAGTCTCCATCCTTACTGCTCAGGGTAACACTGCTACACCTTGTTAAAGACTGCTCCTCTCTGCTATACTCTCCTCTGAATATTATGCAACCTAATGGACCTCTCTCTTACACACATTCTCTTTCTCTCTCTCTCTCTCTCTCTCTCTCTCTCTCTCTCTCTCTCTCTCTTTGTTCCTCACACATTAACTATGTTCCTTTGTGTCTTTTTATTTTATATTGCTACCACACATTCTCTCTCTCTCTCTCTCTCTCTCTCTCTCTCTCTCTCTCTCTCTCTCTCTCTCTCTCACACACACACACGCACACACACACACACACACACGACACTTTGTCACTTTAGATCTTACTCTCTCTAAAACACGCACACACACACACACACACACACACATACTGCACGCCTCTCTCTTGCTATCTAATGCACAGCTATGTGTTTCCACTACGACCTTTGCAATAGAAACCTTTAGCATCTTCAGTGAACACACACTAGTGTATTGGTCTCAGAAAGACCATGTCTCTGGAATTCAGTCACAATTTAACCCCCTCAACCGTGTTTGGTGGGAGTGGGTTGTAGTGTTTTATGTTTACTTATAACCCACCTCACGATGCATTTATCTTCACCAGAACAGAAACACCATCACAGAGGATGTTTCTTTGGATTGTGTATTTCCAAATCCCTGAGTAGTGTGCAGAAAAGTAAATAATGATGAAATGGTAGAAGAATAGAGCAGTTGCCAGCCATTCCAATGGAAATAAAACAACATATTATGTTCTTGGTTATTTCAGTGATGTATGCACTTTTGTAAAGCTCTCTCTTAGAGGTCGCTTTGGATAAAAGTTACTACTGCTAAATAGTAAACTGCTAAATGTAACTGTATTTGTATGTTCAACAAAGAACCAAATTACTTCTGTGACATTCTTTCTGCTTTAGTCACATTTCCTAAAATAATTTTAGGTTGAAATAAAGTCTAATGTGTCATGTATACTTTTATTTTATGGTATAACTGTGTATCTATAATCAACAGTATATTACAGTATAAAAGGTAATAGACACATAAAATAAGGTGAACTCCTTGGATATGGTAATAGTAGCTTGAATTTATTTGGCAATTGTGTATGAATGAAAAACCTAGTCATTAGATGTCAAGTTTTGACAAAAGTAGATGTATTTGTGTTGTGCGTTAGCCGTATAAAAAAAACCTGTTAGGCTAATACAGAGAAAGAGCTCAGGGTCTGCAGTGAAAGTCAAATACAATTGTAGTGGATTCACAAGTCAGGGCTGATCCTGTAGTCTACAACAATCCCCTCCAGGAAGAACAGAAGTCACATGACATCAACCAGGAAGTCAGAGCAAGAACAGCTGGTATAGACGAGCGGATGAAAGTGGTAAGGAGTGAAATATGTAGGATGAAAGATAGATGGGAGGGTACCTTTACCTACTCTAATAGCAACCCATTATCCTCATCTTAATTAGCTAGTCAGACTGTGCTTGTACCAGAACAATGCAGAGATCCACAGGGAGGAGTGGCCAGCCCTGCTATTATCCAGAGTACAGCTGGTCTGTGTCAGAGCCAGCCATGCAGCCCCTCACAGCTCGGCTCACTGAGACACAGGCATGGTAATTACTGTGTAATTTGTAGTTTATGTCTTCGGGTCTTGTCACTGCAGGGAGGGGGCTGGCTAGTGTGTCAGGAGTCACAGAAGGGGGGGTTGGGGGGGGGGGTGCTGAGATGAGGGGTGAGGGCTAAGGGTGAGGACACTAACACTTAGTTGTTAGTAATTTCAGCATTATGCTGTTGAAACTTTTTATTTTGTAAAACATATCTAATAATATATTTTTTTTAAATGATGTACAGGGGTTACAAGAATTCAAATGTCCAACATAAATCAACATCTAAAATGATACAAGAGTAAACATGTGTTCTCCATTTAACAGTTAAAGCTCCTCTCGCGACTACATGAAACTCAGGCCTCCATCCGTTATCACAAAGGAGAAATTCCTGACACCTCTTGGTCTGTTAGAGGAGGAATATGAGGTGGAGCAGGAGGAGGTGCTTGTGGCTGAGAACACATGTCGTTGTTCCCTAGTGCCCGGCCCAGTCTCTGCTCTGGCCAATAGCAGCCTGTGTGTGACCAGCCTCTGCCACGCCTTGCACAAGTACTGCCTATCGTAATCAGACGCCTGTGCTGAGCTCCACTTCCTCCAGGAAGACAAAGAAGATGCCGCGTCGGAGGACTCGCCAAGCCTGTCAGAACTCCAATTCCCATAATTCCTCATGATGGCATGTGTGGATGCGAACACACTGATGCGGTAGTCTCTCAACAGCCTGGTCAGGAGCTCCGAGCACTTCCTGAGTGTCAATTCCTGTTTGGCCACGCTGTCCCCACCCCCACCGCGGTCCATCCAATAAAAGGCGGATATGCTGTCAATGATGAGCAGTGACAGCTTGGGGCGGCTGCACATGGACGTCTCCAGGAAGTGGAGTGTGAGGAGGAGCTGGGCAGAGCTGGAGCAGTGCACGACAGAAAGACGGCTCAGGCACGCTCGCACCCTTGTCTCAGGATCAGAGGTGGCAGTAGCCTGTCCCTGACCTCCAGAGATCTCACAACCTGCAGGGAGACAAGAAGACAAGTCGGATAGGGTACGAAGAACACCCGGTAAAAATATCTTACATTTACATTTAGTCATTTAGCAGACGCTCGTACAGGGACATTCCCCCCGAGGCAAGTAGGGTGAAGTGCCTTGCCCAAGGACACAACGTCATTTTGCAAGGCGGGGAATCAATCCGCCAACCTTCTGATTACTAGCCCGACTCCCTCACTGCTCAGCCATCTGACTCAAGATCTAAGACTAATCTTAACATTGTCTAATCTATCCTGGCCTGGCATTGTGGTGCCTTATGCTTAGCATAACCCAGTTTAGCTTAGCTCACCTTCCTCAGTGCTCCCGGCCCCAATCGTCTGAGCCAGGCGGTGCTCCAGCACTGTGACAAGACGCAGCATGTCAAAATGGTGGTCAGTGTCCAGGAAGACCACCTCTACGCCCAGCCCGCCCGCGTCCTCAGGAAGCAGGCAGCGGACCAGTAGGTGGTACAGCAGCTCTGTCTTCCCTGTTCCTTCTGTCCCATGGAGCTCCACGACATCACCTGTGAAGGGAGAGGATGTTGGAGGACGGGGGAGGAGACAAAAGGTGGTGAGGAGAGACTGAAAGGATGAGGGAGGCCAGGAAAGGATCGATTTAAGAGGGCAATAAATTATTGTGTCTCTTTCTGCATAGTTGACGATTGTTTGGTAGGCTAACATGAGGCCTAACTAACATCTGGCTCTTTGCTGTGTTATCTTCCAGTAAAAATGTGGACGTGGGATTGGCAATAGATGAAGTTTGGGGAAATCAAGTGTGCATCATGTTACCATAGTTTGGTCCCCCATCCTCTGGAAAGATGCGCGGTTCTATGTCCTTGAGACACCTTCTGCCTTCCAACCTGGCAAATAACTGAGGAGAAACATTAAGTGTATGACATCCTGCTAAATTACTAGTAGCGGCGTAGCTATGACGTGCTGCTGGCTTGTTTGCGGTGGGCAGGGAAACATTTTAGCGAGCTGAATTCTAAAAAACTTTGGGATAAGTGTGATTAACATTGCAAGCTTGCAAAGTTAGTAAATCGGTTGACTAGTGAGATAGCTATAGCCTATAGCTACATACCTGTGCAGCGTTCTCTGTCATCTTTCATTATGGAAGTCAGTCTCCTCAAGCTATCAAAGAGAAGAGCCTTGAGAAGAACTAGCAGATGCAGAAGACGCGCTTTTTTGAACCAACTTCCTGCTTTCTATCTTGGTACCGTAACATCTGGTGTAGATGATCACGTAAAAGTATTGGAACATTCAATGTAACTCGGCACCGCACCAGACGGTTAAAAATAAATGTATATCTATAACAACAAATAATTAATCAGAGATTGTGTTATAAAAGGTCTATTTACTTGAATAATGAAACGGGATGCCCATGCACGCAGGGTTAAGGTGGTAGTGGAATAATTAAATAGAATCAATTTGATGGTTTCAGGCGCTCTCTAGCGGCAGCCATCAGACTCTCAGTTTAGTCCAGTGGAGGACTGGACCCGATCCTATCGAACTGCGCGAGGCTCTAGTTACCAGGGATGTTTCCAGACCGTTTCTATTTTTTGCATCTTCCCTTTGACTCGGGAAGTACTTTCACTGTCAACCGAAATAGAATATAACGGTGCACGGGAAAAGCAAGTACCCACAGCTGTTTTGGTATTGGGTACAAGTCCGTGTAGCGGTGCAGCCATTTGACCTAGAATGAAAATGCGTAGTGTAGACTCCAGCTGATACGGTTGCTGTAAAAAGATTGGTGTTGTTGTAACATTATCGTCATCGTGAGTATGGCAGCACCTCTGCCGCCCTGCGTAATAGACTGTGGGACCGGGTGAGTTTGTTGATATGAGAACAGTTGAACTCAGCTGAAATCTCCGAGGTTTGAGGGCACGTATGAAGAGGATTTTGCAAACAAAGCTAGGCTATGAAACTAGAGCCTAGGTTATGCTGTCCTCGTTTTTACTGCAAGTTAAAGCATGTTGACATAGAACAAGCATGACAATACCATGACATATATAGTTGAGTAACAGTTGGAGTCGTCTTGTGTAGTTAGTGTTAAAGATGTGTTACTGTCATAGTTAAATGTTTAAGATTAAATACCCAGATACTGTGACTGGAGTTGTTTTTAAAGGCCTCGTTTGTCATACCAAATTTGAGGTATTCTAGTTCATAAACCAATTAAGATATGTGACGGTCTATTATCATTAAGAGCTGTTGTGGGTGCAGTTAACTGGGCTATTACACAGTAAATAGGTCAGATAGTATTTATGTCACCTGCAAAATAAAAGAGATAAATGAAAGAGAAGCGAGGCCACAGGCAAACTGACTCAGCAGTGGCTAAACACTGGCTGTATAAAGTGTTTTCCTTGTTCACACAGAACCTACTGTCGATTAATTACTATTGTTTTAGCGTTTCGTTTTTTTCTTTATTTCTTTCTAATCAAGCATTTCAGTTGTAATCATGATAGCAGTACAATGTGGAAAACAGATATTTTCAATGCTGTGACGGGTCATGACAGTTCATTATTTTTCATGCTCGTAGCTACACCAAGATTGGATATGCTGGGAACACTGAGCCTCAGTTCATCATTCCCTCTTGTAAGTGCACAGTAACTGACAACATCTGTTTTGATATCTAGCCCCGTACAGTCCAGTAGATTGCACTGGAGCTCAGCTGTATGAAAAGTAACGTGTAGGTGAT
The DNA here is from genome assembly GCF_054491055.1 of Hypomesus nipponensis. Lineage (NCBI taxonomy): Eukaryota > Metazoa > Chordata > Actinopteri > Osmeriformes > Osmeridae > Hypomesus > Hypomesus nipponensis. The sequence goes on along the minus strand of NC_140368.1, from coordinate 5,420,288 downwards.
GAATTTACCAGTATGCTGTGTCTCCAGTTAAAGTCAAAGTGTGTGCTTGTGTGCTTGTGTTTGTATTTGAGTGACCTTCTTGTGACCTGTGCGTTTGTGTTCCTCTGTTAGGCATTGCTGTCCGGGAGTCAGCCAGTGTGGGTGACCAGGCCCAGAGGAGGCTGATGAAGGGAGTGGACGACCTGGACTTCTTTATCGGAGACGAGGGCATCGACAAGCCCAACTATGCAACTAAGGTGGTCTGTCTGTCTGTCTGTTTCTATGTATGTATGTATGTCTATAATTTTTTCTGTTTACCTGTCTCTCAAACTGTGTCTATCTGTCACAGTCTGGGTCTGTCTGCAAACAACCCTAAACAACCTAACATATGCAACCAAACCTTATTTAAACTCTGAAGCTTCTTGAAATCTCTCAGTTCACAATTCCCGTAGCTAATCAGTGTAAGCCTTTGTAAACCCCTCTGTTCTCACAACAAGCTTCAATTCTGTTTTTTAAAACATAGCTGTCTAGTTCCTAGTTTCTAGTCCCATGTGTTGTCCTATCCTAGTGGCCTATTAGACATGGCATGGTGGAGGACTGGGACCTGATGGAGAAGTTCATGGAGCAGATCATCTTCAAATACCTCAGGGCTGAACCTGAGGACCACAGCTTCCTCATGGTGAGAGGAAGTGTGTGTGTCCTCATCCTCACTGTTTTCCTGTGTGTGTGTGTGTGTGTGTGTGTTGTTAATAATTGACATGGTGCTCAAAGACTGTTTACCTAATGGTGAACGTCATTCAACTTAGAGTGAGGATGTTGGTGTTGACTCTGTGTATATTTGTGTTTCCCTCGTGCAGACTGAACCACCATTGAACACACCAGAGAACAGGGAGTACCTGGCTGAGATCATGTTTGAGACATTTAACGTTCCGGGCCTCTACATCGCTGTACAGGTACACACACACACACACAGGATGGATGGAGGGAAGGAGGAAAAACAGAGAAGCAGAGTGACTGATGGGTGATGTCCCCCCACCCCCTTCCCCCCAGGCTGTGCTGGCCCTGGCAGCCTCCTGGACGTCCAGACAGGTGGGGGAGAGAACACTGACGGGGGTTGTGATCGACAGTGGAGATGGAGTCACTCACGCCATACCTGTGGTAAGGGCAACACACACCCCATACTCACACACATACACGTGTGTGCGTGCACTCTAGTACATACTCAGACACACACACACACTATATCTAGGGTAAGGATTTTGTTTCCTGGCCCAGGCTGGGGACTGTGTGATTGGTTGTTTTTGTTTCCTGGCCAGGCTGAGGGATATGTGATTGGTAGCTGCATAAAGCACATCCCCATCGCGGGGCGGGACATCACGTACTTCATCCAGCAGCTGCTGAGGGACAGGGAAGTGGGCATCCCTCCTGAGCAGTCACTGGAGACAGCCAAGACTGTCAAGGTAGGCCACACAAACACACACACACACACACACACACAGACTAACACACACACAGACTAACACAGCACATGAACACACAGGCGCTTATGAAAATGCAGAGGTGCATGCCAATAAGCAAAGAAAACTGTGCTTATAAGGCATTTGATGTGTGTTTCAAGGAGAGGTACTGTTACATCTGTCCAGACATAGTAAAGGAATTCAGTAAGTACGACAATGACCCCGGGAAGTGGATTAAGCAGTACCATGGCGTCAACGCCATCAGCAAGACCAACTTCCAGATAGATGTGGGCTATGAGCGCTTTCTGGGGCCTGAGATCTTCTTCCACCCGGAGGTACGCAGCCACCCTTCACATGACCAACGTCAATGTGTTGACCTTCGTATTGACTTTACATGTGCCTTGTAGATCATGGTAGCAAAATGAATGGTTGGTACGTTGTGGCTGATGAGGTGACTACGTAAACGATTTAACCCCTTGTGTGCTGTATGTTGTAGTTTGCCAACCCAGACTTCATGCAGCCCATCTCTGATGTGGTGGACGAGGCTATTCAGAATTGCCCCATCGACGTCAGGAGACCCCTGTACAAGGTAGGAGATGTTATATATGTGATGGTATGATATTTACAAAGAAGGACATACAGAGCACAGCATCACGTATCGTGTACAAGGTAAGTACATGTGATATGTGATGTCCATGTTATATACTGTATGTGCGTAGGTGTGTAACCGACTTGTGGCACATGTGGGTGCATGCTTATGTGTGCGTGTGTGTTTAAGAACATCGTGCTGTCCGGAGGCTCTACCATGTTCCGGGACTTTGGTCGTCGTCTGCAGAGAGACTTGAAGCGGGTGGTGGACGCCAGACTCAAACTGAGTGAAGAGCTCAGCGGGGGGCGGATTAAGGTGTGTCAATTAGAGATAGTACTGTGTGTGTGTTAGAGATAGTACTGTGTGTGTGTGTGTGTGTTAGAGATAGTAGTATGTTTGTTAGAGAGAGATAGTCCTCTGTGTTTGTTAGAGATAGTACTGTGTGTGTTTGTTAGAGAGATAGTACTGTGTGTGTGTGTGTGTGTGTGTGTGTGTTAGAGAGATAGTACTGTGTGTGTGTGTTTGTTAGAGAAAGATAGTAGTGTGTTTGTTAGAGAGGATAGTCCTCTGTGTTTGTTAGAGATAGTACTGTGTGTGTTTGTTAGAGAGAGATACTACTGTGTGTGCGTGTTTGTTAGAGAGAGGTAGTACTCAGTGTGTGTTGGCTCAGATTGACAGATCTCTGTCCTGTGTCGCAGCCCAAGCCCATGGAGGTCCAGGTGGTGACCCATCACATGCAGCGCTACGCCGTCTGGTTTGGAGGGTCCATGCTGGCCTCCACGGTACACACACACATCCTCACACACACAAACTGTATACACACACTGTACATGCACATGGCTTCATTTGAGCTTAATACATTTTCATCAGATTCATTATTTTCTACACTATTGGAAATGTATTTTAATTATTTTTGTACATTCACATACTTATTGATAACTTCAATTTGGTATGTGTTAGTATGTTTGCACTTTAAGTATAATATTTTAAACAAATGCCGACTTGCATGCACAAACACACTCTCACCAGTTTCTCTGACCTCTGGCCTTTCTGTCTCTCCCTCAGCCGGAGTTCTTCCAGGTGTGTCATTCTAAGAAGGACTACGAGGAGCACGGTCCGAGCATCTGCCGCCATAACCCTGTCTTTGGCATCATGTCCTGATGCTGGGAATGCCTGCCACCTGCTGTTCACTGGAGGGCGCCCTCCTTTCACAACCAGGGGCAGTTCCGGTGGGTGGAGTTTTCACTTTCAATTCAATGGGGAATAGCTTCCATTGGTGAAACTCCGCTCACCTGTGCTTTGCCGTGGTATGAAACGCTTTCCATGACAGTGGTCTGGATCCCATCCATGCTAAGCTACCTATGTCATTAAAGGGGCATTACACACAAAATGATTTGAATCTGACACGCTTAGATATACGTTTGAGTGTAATACCCTTTTTCTGTGCATTTACCACTGTAGCCCACCTGCTCTCTCAACCCTAAAACCCCTCTCCATTCTGATGCACTTTTGAATTGACAAACTATTATTTATTTGGACTTCAGAAGGAATGTTGTATATTTTTCAAATGTAAAGTGAAGGTTTAGGCTACTTAAGGAACTGATTTAGATCTTTTGAATCATTTTAATTTTTGTCCTGGGATTGTACCTGTCCTGGGAAACACTTCAAATTAAGACATCATCTGACAACTGTTTTTTTTTCTTGCATTATCTAGTTTTGGTCTTAAAATATAACGCTACAAGTCATAGATTCTGTTGTTTGACAAGTGACTTAAATTGAAAACGCGGGAGGACCTACTGGTAAATAAATTGAATCCCCCCTTTCTAGGTCTGTACAGAGAGCACCTTAGTTACTGCATGAGCAGCTCCATCAGTCGCCTTATTTTTGTGCCTATCGTTGTCATGGCTTGAAAATGAGTATTTTTACAATCAGGGGTGAAATGTGTGTGTGTGGGGAAGTCTGGCTAAAAACGGACAGAATGAAGTATAAGATCAATAATTTTCTTTTTGTGTTGACCTAATCACCCTTGTGATTTCACAGTGGAAACGTTCTCAATCGAGAGGTCGTAAAACTATTAGATCCATACAACCCCAGACCGAAAAAATATGTAGGCCTACCGTAGAGTCATAAGCATTGTAAGCTAAAGCATTTCAAGTTGTCTATATATTTATATGAAATAATAGTTTATCTGAAGAGAAACATTCTCCAAATAGACGTCGACTATATTAATATTTTGTTGTACTAAAACTATTAGGTCCAACATTGTTGGGTTAGCATATGCAATAGTTGTGCAGGAGTAGAATGAAGTGATCGCTTATTTATTAAATTATTTAAATCTTAGTTTGACTGCGGTACATTTCTGTGCTTCGAACATAACGACTTAGTCTTGTTAACACAGAGCTGTTGCAGGTAAATGGAGCTACCAGGCCTAATATTGCGTGAATAAAGACACTTGTCACCTTCACGGATGTGCGTGTATGTTCTTGTGGTTCACGTCTCTCAGGCTCTGTTGTTGATAATGTAGCCTATTGCTGTAGGCTAGGGTTTCTATATGGTTCATTTTTAAAAGTATATATATTTTTGACATCAGCCAACTACTCCCTTCCACTCGGCTATATTTACGTAGTTGACTTATTCGTTCGGTGTTTTTTCAGCCAGATCAGGCCATTCTAATCTGGGTTCTGGAAAAGTTCACGGAATTGAATAACTGCCCCGCTTGGTTTAAAGAGGCTTAAGTGTCTCAGAATTGGACTTTGAACTGTTTATGAATATCAGTGTTTTATATTTTGACATATTTATACAGACATTTATACATCGAACACGTCACCACTAGCCTGTACAAGTCAAACAGGTGGAACAGGTAAATATGCTGAGAGGAAATTAGCCATTTGTAGGCTACAAATACCTTCTGTACCAATTTACCTAGTTAATTGTATAATTAGCCTACTTATAAACACAGAGTCTTAATCTTAGTTTTTTATGTTGTGGAAGTTTCTTGCCAGGCCTGAGACACCGTTCAGGCTTCATAAAGTCACAAGCTTTAATTTCGTATACGGGTGTTGAATTAATAACATGGTATGAAATCTCAATTTCAAGAGTATAAGAAGGGGACAAGTTTAAATCACCTCTCCTTGAAAATCGACAGTCATATCATAACACAAACATTTGTCAAATCAAATTGAGCAAATTAATTCGTTTTCAAAAAATGCACATGGATCTATGATAAGTAGCCTAGCCTATTTCAACAAACTCGTCATAGACTATATCATTGACCAATCATGCTAGGATAGTGGTAATAAGAGGGGCGTCACCATAAAATATGGAAGGAGAAGTACTTAGCTTACTCCAATCCACAGTTCATTGACGGAGCACCGTTCCATTTGGGTAGGATTATTTTAGTTCTACTGTTCTTTTTAACGATAGGCCTGACCGGCGAAGGAGAATGGCACCGCTATCGATTCAATCTAGCGTGGAGTATGCGAAGAACCTTCTTCCAGAGACCCTAATGAGGTGAAGTATGTGGAGTGCATTTTTAAAAATTCAGTTCCCAATTGCTTAAAGTCATATGATCTACCTACGACCGTGGCATCTGTTTCTGTATCAACAAGGCCAGTCTTCAGCAGTTTGGGCTCATTCATAACTAAGCGAGCAGGGTTAAACAACAACTTTTGTATTGGCTGAGTAAATTTGAATTCACAGCTGTGTATTTAATTTTATGTTCGAAAATGTACATGTTAGTATCACTTTAGGTGCATCCATCCATGGATTGCCACAGAACAATATTTATTCCCTTAACACAGACCAAGTTCTGTTTAAAGTTATTTCACTGTTAATGGGAAAGCCATCCTGATTGTGTTCAGCTTGGCTTGCCTGACTCATTCTTCCATGTGACTTGGCAAGAGAGCCAATCCTTGATGATCTTTTTGTCTGGCTGGCATTTGTTTGTCTGGAAAAAGGTTCAGAAGCCACTGCAGTTCTGCAGAACAATCAGGCCTTTTCATTTTAGTAGTTTGTTTCTGCACCTGTTCCTTCTCTCCTCTAACCCTCGTCTGTGCTTCAATCACTCGTCATGTCGTCCCCCCCCCCGCCCCCCCCAGATCTGTGTCCACGGTCCAGACCACCATCTCCCGCCACATCTTGCCAGTTCCCCAGCCACGCCCTTACAAGGTGTGCACCCACAACCGGAGGAGGAGACGAGGACTCGTAGCCTCTTCATTGGACGACCTCCTGGACAAGGTGAGACTTGGACTGTGGATCAGCTTTTTGTGTTAATCTTTCTGGGTGCATAGATCTGTCCAGGGTGCTGTTATGAGAAGCACAATCGGTTTCTTTCCCCACAGGTGTCCTGTGCCTTCCTGCTGACGTGCCAGTTCCTGACCCTGGTTCTGGAGGAGGACGGCACAGTAGTGGAGGCTGAGGATTTCTTCCAGGCTCTGCCCCCCAACACCCACATTATGGTGCTAGAGAAGGGGGAGGTGTGGACGCAGAACAAGGTAGAAGACTCTGCTCATCTGTCCTCTACCACGAGGAGAATCTTCTTTCTCCATCTCCCCTACCCTCTCCTCCTTTTCTTTTATCCTGTGTATTATCTTCCTCCTCCTCCTCCACCCAACTCTTTTTGTTCATGCTGTTTTACTGGTAATGCTTGGGCAATGTTGCAAATACCTTTTTCTACAATAAGGTGGCAGTGATGTTTTGTCCCTTGAACTTCTGTGTGTTGTGATATTCGCAGGTCCTCCCCAGCTTCCGCCAGCCTAGGAGGAGTGGCATAGCCAAGTTGACCTTTGACCTGTACAAGCTCAACCCTAAGGACTTTGTGGGCTGTCTGACCATCCGTGCCACACTGTATGAGATCTACACTCTGTCCTACGACATCCGGTGCACCAAGGCCAAAGATATCTTACGGTGAGGCTACCATAGTCTATGGAAGTACATTGGTGTGCCTGGATGGATGTTAAAGTCTCTCTCTCACACACACATTGGCCATTTATCAATCCGAAAACGCTAAGAACACAGTGCAAGGACTTCTGGGAAATCAGACGTGTTTCCGCTGGCCAAGTCACCCACCCATGCATCATCGATAAGAGGCGGATTGAGGACAGATCTTTTTTAGTGGTAAATTGTGTTTTTCAGATTAGAAAAGTACCTGGCCTTGAAAGATGACATCAAACAAGTTCACAAGAACGGGAAAAAAACGTGGATTGATAAACAGCCGCTGATTTTTCAAATGATCTTGCTTGCTCTCATTCTCTACATTTTCTTTCTGAGACGTATGCACACACTAGCGGTTATCAATCACCCTTTCTGTCTCTGCAGGTGTCTGCTGCGCTGTGTGACCTGCATGGCCAGAGTATCGGGACAGCTTCTGCTCCAGGGCTCCACCTATATCCTGCAGCTCCTAGGAGAAGATGACTAGTGCTGTCAGCCCTGCTCTATCCTCCCCATCCCTCCATTATCTTCTCATCCCTCCATAATCTCCTCCTCGTCTTCATCTGCCTCCTCCACGCTCCCCAATGCCCGTCCACTTTCTCATCCTTTGGTCCTTTCCCCTGTAATACCGATACTGTCCACCAGATGGGGTAGTGCGTTTTTCGCAGCAAATAAATATCTCGCTATGTAGCGGTTTTAAGTCATTTATTTTAGATGTTATTCCTAGATAAAAAATGTTTCCCCCCCGTTTGTCTGATTTTATTATCTTGTTTATTGAGCTGCATCTGAGACCACTGAAACTGTCAGGTGCTAAATGCGCTACTTGAACGTTATCATGATGATGAATACAAACTAGGTCCATGTTCATCTTGTTAAATGTTTAAATAAAATGTAGCTTGTTTTGTAAAGTGTGATCTGGCTTGATATGTATGCGTATGGCTTTCTATCTAGCTCTATTGAGTAGGCTACTTGTGAAAACTGAAACTTGCACAGAAGGGACTGCTCTTCCCACATGTTGCATGCGCGCACAGCTGACCAGTTGGCGAGTCATCCGCGGGAATGTGCAGGGCGTGGCCTGGCCCGCGCACCGAGAAGAGTTTGGAATGCCACCCTCCCTAATTCAGTTAAGCGTGTTTTTTAGACCGGAGCTCACGCACTCAGACCTCTGCTCTTCAAATTAGGCTATAACCGTCACACGCGCAAAATGAGAGAAATAGTTCACATGCAAGCTGGACAATGCGGCAACCAGATTGGGACCAAGGCAAGTAGTGGCTCGTTAATGTTCTATGAGGATAAAAAGTTGTGCCTACGGGATTAGTTATACACATCAGTTAAATAACTTGAGCAAATCCCGTGTTGTTAAAATATAAGCACGTTTTAAGCTTTTCTTTTCAAAGTTATAGCTTTGAATGAGACAAAAGTAACCAAAGCATGATTCCGTTTCTGCCGCTCAATCGCCTATAATAAAGATCATAACGGGGCTATCTGGGAGTGGTCCAACAAATCCTGCATGCTGAGAAACTCTTCAGATAGTCATGCCTCAGCTGATATGCTTGATGATCGCGACGGGAGAATGCCTTAGCTCTTCAACTGTATTTTGGGAGACTTTATTTTACAACTGGAATTTTAAATGTCATACCAATCTTCTTCTGCTGTAGTTTTGGGAGGTGATTAGCGATGAGCACGGAATTGATCCCGCAGGAAACTATGTTGGTGACTCGACCCTGCAACTGGACAGAATCAATGTCTATTACAACGAGGCCTCCTGTAAGTGTGCATGTGGGCACTGAATCATCATTCCTAAAAGCTATATCAGACTCCCCCAGTTGTCAAACTGTCTTTGTCTTTCGTTATGTTACCTTAAAGAATAAATCCCTCACAACTGAGAACATAAGCGACCTTCCTGTCCTGTATCTGTGTGTTGTTGTCCTGCATGGTGCAGCACATAAATACGTTCCCCGGGCTGTGCTGGTGGATCTTGAACCCGGTACCATGGACAGCGTCCGTTCAGGGGCCTTCGGACAGCTCTTCAGACCAGACAACTTCATCTTCGGTGAGATCCAGAGCACTACACTATACCACCCACTGAGGACAGTGCAGGGGGGGGTGGTGAGAGAATGTTAGCTATGTGAAGGATTTCTGTGTGGTTTTATGAAGGCCCTTGGCATCAGACACAATGGACTGACGGAACAGAACCGACACACTCTGAACACTGGTTAAGAGATGTCATATGTTCATGACTAATGGTCCACAAACGATGTCCAGAATAAAGAACAGTAGAAAGATTGGAGGAGAACTGTTTGACAGAGGGTGTGTAACAAATACCAGAGCCACCACAAACAGTATTACATTTACATTTCCTCATTTAGCAGACACTTATATCCAAGGCAACTTACAAGAAAGAGCTTACTGAGGATCTGTTTGATAAACTACTCTTCTGTGGGATTAGGTGTTGACATTAGTTTACGCAACACACATACACACACACTCTGACTCTAGGGCCCTCCCCCAACCCTGGATGATGAATGATTCACATGTGCCGGTGTCAGACTGTGTATGTGTGTGTAAATACTCATAGTCATGACACCCATGATGGGGGCTGTGTATAATGTTTCCTTGACTCCGGCCTCGGGTGTTTGTGCTGCTGTCCCCAGGCCAGACAGGTGCAGGTAACAACTGGGCCAAGGGCCACTACACGGAAGGGGCAGAGCTGGTGGACTCAGTGCTGGACGTGGTGAGGAAGGAGTGTGAGCACTGTGACTGCCTACAGGGCTTCCAGCTCACCCACTCCCTGGGCGGGGGCACAGGGTCGGGCATGGGCACCCTGCTGATCAGCAAGATCCGCGAGGAGTATCCCGACCGCATCATGAACACCTTCAGTGTGATGCCCTCACCCAAGGTAGCTAGTGTGTACTGTTCTGTACAGTAGCATACTAACAGCTAGTGTATGCTGTACTGTGAAGCACACCAACTAACCCCCATCCTCTTTTCCAAAGTAGCTTGTGTACATTGTTTTGAAACGTGCCTTTTCCACGGTACCTAGTGTATACTACACCATACAAACAAATACTTCACCTACCTTACCTCCTACCCTACCCTAACTCCCACCTTGTACCCTGCTCAACCCCCCCCCCCTCCCCTTCAAGGTATCTGACACGGTGGTGGAACCCTACAATGCCACCCTGTCTGTCCACCAGCTGGTGGAGAACACAGACGAAACCTACTGCATCGACAACGAGGCCCTCTACGACATCTGCTTCCGCACCCTCAAATTGACCACGCCCACCTACGGCGACCTCAACCACCTGGTCTCTGCCACCATGAGTGGCGTCACCACCTCTCTGAGGTTCCCCGGACAGCTCAACGCCGACCTCCGCAAGCTGGCCGTCAACATGGTGCCCTTCCCCCGCCTGCACTTCTTCATGCCGGGCTTCGCCCCGCTCACCGCCAGGGGGAGCCAGCAGTACCGCGCCCTCACCGTGCCCGAGCTCACCCAGCAGATGTTTGACGCCAAGAACATGATGGCGGCCTGCGACCCTCGCCACGGCCGCTACCTGACCGTGGCCGCCGTGTTCCGAGGCCCCATGTCCATGAAGGAGGTGGACGAGCAGATGCTGGCGATCCAGAACAAGAACAGCAGCTACTTCGTGGAGTGGATCCCCAACAACGTGAAGGTGGCGGTCTGCGACATCCCTCCCAGAGGGCTCAAGATGGCCGCCACCTTCATCGGCAACAGCACGGCAATCCAGGAGCTGTTCAAGCGCATCTCCGAGCAGTTCTCAGCCATGTTCCGCCGCAAGGCCTTCCTCCACTGGTTCACGGGCGAGGGCATGGATGAGATGGAGTTCACTGAGGCAGAGAGCAACATGAACGACTTGGTGTCAGAGTACCAGCAGTACCAGGAGGCCACGGCCAGCGACGGAGACGAGGCCTTCGAAGACGAGGATGAGGAGATTCATGAGTAAGGAGTACAATTGCGACATCCTAGAACGTTGTTAGAATGCGTCGTTATGAATGTTCTCGTTCCAATCGATAGAACCTTGGTAAAACATACCACCCTTGCTAGAATGTTTCTTTTGTGGCCACAGATTGTCTTAAATGTTTGTTTTGAATGATGAGTATGTTTTGAAAGCTGTGCATTTGTACATGTTTGGAGGGTCTTTGGGCACAGAGAGTGATACCTGGAGTGGTTGTAATAAAACCTTCTAAAGACCTTCAGAGAAGTGTGCTGTGTGTGGAGATTCTGTCCTGTGTCTAGTTTGTATTGTCCAGTTATGTACTAATATGTATGCATATCTGCATGTATTCTAAGACATCTTTGATCTAAAGAGGGTCCCAAAAAAGTTCAGTGGGGTATCCTATAGAACATCGAATATTAGGTGTGATTGTGAGTGCAATCCTGGCCTGGTTTACAGATACACAGACAGCCAGACAGCCAACCAACTGACAGCAAAGCACCATCAATAGAGAGGCTAATCACCCTCCCTTGACTCCATTGTGTGGGAAACTGGATATCCCAGCAGTTCTGTTTGAAGCCCATTGAAAAGAGATAGGAACAGTCTAACTAAATCTGGGGTCCTGTGTGGGGGGTAACAATCCCCCCCACACACATCTACCCCCTCTTGTTAATCACAGCAGTTGCTGAGTTAGGCGTTCTGTTATTAGCACAGTAGTGTGTGTGTGTGTGTGTGTTGGGGGGGTTAACAATAGAATCTACACTGCTAGTCCTACTTGGATGAAACCATGAACTGGACTGTTCACCTACTGCACTTTGGAGCAGATACTCACAGGGACATACTTTACAGAGTCAAGACTTGACAGAATACATGTTTTTGTGAATAGCCTGTTCAGGGTTTGGTCACACATGGTCACAGACCTGCTAGTCAGCTGGTAAGGAGGAGCAGTATGCCTGAGTCATGCTACTCTAAATAGTGTGTGTGTGTGTGTGTGTGTGTGTGTGTCATCCTTGTATCTTACCCTCTCACTCCTCTGACCAACAGGCAATGGAACGAAGAGCCCCAGACTGAAGTCCCCTTCATGCCGGACGTCAGTGTTAGTCCACTGAGCTGAAGTCTCTGTGCCTGCCCAATCACACAATGTAATAGTGCACCAGGTGTGAAACCAAGAGATTATATTGATTAGGTGTTTCTTAGTTGGTTTGATATTGATGAACTGTTTCTTTAATTGTTTGTCTGGGGACCATATTTCTTTCAGCTACTGCCCTGCTTAAATAAAGGTATCAAGTCTGAGAGGTTTGATGACAACGCTTTGTTGAACTCCCCCTGTCTGTCACAGGTAGTTTTGTGTTTGAGTATTGCGCCCTCTTCAGGACAAGAATGGGTGGCAGATATTAGGGTCCGTTTAGGAAAGAATCCAGACTGTCCTTAAACAAAAACATATGAAACACATACGTTCACATATGAAACGTTCAGACATAATACTGAAAACTCACATCCACATATGTGAAATGCTGGCATAGACAGATATGAAACACATTCACATGTGAAATGTTCACACGCATTCATACTTACACACACTCATATATGAAACGCTCCAGTCTTTTGATGATGAGTAAGAAGCTTTGAGAATGTAAGTGTGATAACTTTTTTTTGAAAGTTTTTTTCTCTAGCCTATACTCTCTGCTCTAGGGCATGTACACTGCTCAAGGCCGCTTCTCTGTTCTCCTCTCCCCTTTCCTCGTCTCTACTCTTCTTTCTTCTCCTTTCACTTCTTCTCTTGTGGGGATTTTTGTGTTGTTGTTGAAAGGTAAAAAAATAAATAAAAAGTCTTAAAAAAAAAAAAACGTTGTTACATTTTTCCACAACGTGTCGCTGTAGGACCACTTTGTTTCGGTGGTTCTCACGCAACAACCCTGGATGGTATCTTTGCAGAACCGCAGTCCGCGGTGTAAAGGTAACACGTCGTATTTATGGTTACGAAAGACTAGGCGACAGCCCGTGCTAAGATGAGTAGCTTCACAGTGTATTAGAGTAACCTACCAATAGAAAATAATTACTCTTATTAACGTACAACAGCTGCAAACATTTGATGGTCAGCAGAACATGTATAAACAGTGTGCATACAATACATGGGCCTGTATTTTATTTCCACTCATAAGCGTGCATGTATGGCGTTGTTACTTTCTTATTCTTTCCGGTATGACGCGGTCAGAGATCTCTTTGATATTTTTCCAAACTTCTCACTTTTAATAGTTTAAGTTTCAAGGTCAGCGGAGAGGAGATGGAATATCGCCGCATAACCCCTTTTAAAATATTTGCTCATGCAGCAGTTTGAAAGTCGTGTCGGTCTATTTCAGATATGTGCGCTATCTGCGATGAGAGGACTGTATTAATGAGAGCGTCAGATCACCCCCCATCTCTGAGCAGACACGTTAAAGTAGGCCTACACCAGACTATTTAATTGGCAATTAAAATGACACAAAATTCCCCGGTACAAGTATAAATATTCAGATCGCTTTGCTAGGCTGGCAGCTGCGGTCTGGCTCTGTTGTGCTGTGTTCTGAAGAGGTCATTAAGTATTCTGGGCACTATCTGCCCTATAGCTTAGACAATCACACGAAGAAAAAACCTGACAGTGTCTCTGTGAGTGAGGGAGAGAAAGAGAGACACAATTATTCTCCCCTGAGAATTCAGATCTAAAATTAGAAAGTTCAATATTTTACATTTAACCTTTCCAAAAATGCATCTGATATCTTAGTTGTATTAGGCTTTACATCAAGGTTCTGGTTCATTCACAACTATTTTTTCTCTGCCAGATGTTTATTGCCGTTTATACATAAGGCAATTATCAGCATGCCAGGACCAGGGTGGAGGACTCACTCAATAGTACTAGCGTGAGAGAGATAGTACAAGAGAAAAATAGAAAGAGAAAGGAACACTGGGAATGGGAGATAGAAAGTTGGCAGTGCTCAGTACAGCTGCAAGGGAACTGTGTTTCAGCAAAGTACTGCTGCCGTGGTAACGATGGAAAAGAGTGTTGTCTTGGCGACAGGAGGGGGGGGGGCAGGAGAAAAAAATCCAACACAGAAAGGGGGGTAAAGAGGGACGGAGGAAAGAAGAGGAAAAAAGTAAGAAAAGCGTGAGAGAACGAAAGAAATAGCAGGGGGCAGAGAGGGATTGAAAGATATAGGATACAGTAGAAGGTGGAGGGGGGAAAGAGACTGAGAGAGAGAGAGAGAGAGAGACAGAGAGAGAGAGAGAGAGAGAGAGAGAGAGAGAGAGTGAGATAGAGAGAGAGAGAGAGAGAGAGAGAGAGAGAGAGAGAGAGAGAGAGAGAGAGAGAGAGAGAGAGAGAGAGAGAGTAAAGGGGAGGAGACACAAACTGCAGGGGAGAGTCTTCAGTTAGAGAGAATACTGAGAACAGTCACTGGAACAGGCTTGCTGTGCTCTCTCTCTCCACTGCTCAATCAACACACATGCACATACACACACGAACACACACACACACAAACACCCACACACACAAAGACGAAGAAATGAAGTGGGGGGGGCTCTAGGAGACTGACAAAGGAAGGAAACGGAATGGGGCTGAGCTCTCAAGTCTGAGCCTGACACACACAGACACACACACACACACACTCACGCACTCACACACACATCCCCACACTCCAGTGGGGACTCCAGACCAGCAGCAGTAGCAGCCAGCCAGTGAGCCAACCAGGCAGAGGGGGACAGGCAGCATGGTGATGTCGCTGGAGGGAGTGGGGCAGAGCAGGGGTAACCAGAGCTCCATGTTCCCAGGTCAGAGACCCCCGGCACTTGCTACAGCAGCAGTGGCTCAGCCCCCGACGGCCATCACCTTCACATGGATCCTCCCAACACAGACTCAGAGAGCTCCAGCTGAGGGCCGCAGCACCAGCTCTTGGTCCTGAGACGAACCCGACAGGGAGGCTTCCAAAGGGGGCTTCCAGCCAAAGCAAGAAGGGGTCTGACCCTGGGTCTGGGAGCGCCAGGGTTGGAGAAAGGAACTTACCAGGCTATTTGGAGGGATCCAGGGTCTGGGCCAGACCTGGACAGCACATGGAATTTTTTTTAATCTGGATTTTGGACATTTGGAGGAGTGGGTTACCTGTTATGTAGTTCTGACGGTCAAACGTCTATGGGAAACCGGGATCTTCTGTCTTGATTTTGGTTCTGGGAAGTGTAGTTCTGGTGTTTGCAGGAGCTAAACAGGACTATGGGTGATCCCCCCACATGGGGTCGAGCGTGGGGGGGCTGTGTGCTGCGCTGGCTGGGCCTCAGACTCTGCCGGAGGAGCACGCTGGTCTTCGCTCTGCTCTGGTTCGGCTCCTGGGTCTTCCTCAACGGCCTGGTTCTGGTCCACAGGACCCTCCTCTCTGACTACTGCACCAATGACAAGAGCAGGAGGATCCTGAACCGACTGGTAGGAACTCCATAACATCATTTAATGACATCATTTACTTAGGGAATGGATTAACTGATCAACTCTAATTTCTCTCACCCCCACCCACCCCCTACCCCCTCTTCTCCTCTGTACTCTCTTCTCCCCTTTACTCTCTTCTTTTCTCCTATTCAATCCTCTCCTGTTCACCTCTGGGTTAGAAAGGCTTTCTTTGTCAAATAAAGTCTTCTTGTTAAATAAAAGATTGATCTGCTTAAATAACAATTTTCTCGGAGCAGCCATACAATCCACCAGCTATCTCATCTCATCGTTTTTCTAAAGGCTTATGGTCTCTACTCTGCCATGCTGCCCAACTATTACACACTCTCTCTCTCCCGTCATCTGAGTCTGAGTTATTCTCTCTTGCCCTGCAGTTATTTATCTAAAGGATGATATATTTAAACATGTCTCAATACACCTTAAATGGAGCTGATGGAAACAATAAAACAGTATTACTTCACCTGCACCATCAGTTGCCCTCTGGTGAAACTTGCCATCCATCCCCTGCCGGATGGAATAAAATAACTACTGAGTTGGAGAGAAGAAAAGAACAAAAACATAGGAACTTTGTCTTCCTTTGTCTGTACCACACTGAATTTGTCTTCTGATCATGTTCTATATGATTGGAATGTTCTTAAACAGAGAGAAATGTGTAAGAGGTTGTGGAGAGTCAGAACAGTTACCAAAACCTTCAAAGGAGTTTTTGTTGCTGGAACAAAAGCCTTTCCTCTCAGTCCTACTTCCTGGGATTAGAACCTCGTAATGTTATTATATATCACTTTGAGACCAGGGGATTACACTGTTTCCTGAGCGTGTGTTGAAACCACATTTCAGACAGACACTTGTGGGCTGCAAAAACTCTCCAGGAAATCCAGAACTGGGGATTTTAAAGAACTGAGAGTACTTTACAAAATATGTATTTACGTTTAATTAAACAGTTGACTCTAAAAGCCTATTTAATATTTTAAGTTATTTTATTTATTGTATTTCTTTTTTTAAATTTACTTGATTGATTAACTATAAGCTTGTTTGTGAAAACAATGAACGCTTATTACAGAACTATTTGACACCTGGAGACAGACATGCGGAAGTAATAGACTCAAGAATGGATTAAACTATTATTATTAATTCTGCGTCCAAATCGTGGTAGAAACCAAAGATGTATTTTTGTGGTTTTCCTGTGAACAGTCTATTCTCCCAAGGGGGACAAAGGGGTGTAACATTTAAACGTTTCCCCCCTGGTGAACCTGTCAAAACCTTCAAAACACTGTCAAGAGAGAATGCGAGCATGTTAGAATCATCATGCAGACCTCTGTCTCTGGTTAAACCCACTGTCAGATCACACCATGACCTGGCAGAGGTGACACCCTATGAAACTGAAAAAGGAACTAAAAGTACAGACCTTGTCAATATAATTGGCCATCAGACATATGTTGATGATGCGTCATATTTCCATGTAACTACTGTAATGTCCTTCTTCCCACTGAAGCCAAACAGTATTGGCTAACACGTGGAACAGTTTAAAAATTGATTTTTGGGGGGTCTTTTTTTTTTTTTTACATTGAAAGAGACACGAAAGTAAGGACAGACAGAGTAAAATACATACAGGAAATGGCCCGGACCCAAGAATCAAACCTTGGCCCTGACATTACAGCTTTTGCCTCACGGGGTAGCACTCTACGAGTTAGAATTATCTAAATCAGCTGCATGGAATTTTGGCAAGTAATCAAACTTCCTTCAGATTGTTTTGGAGTGTAAGAGAATAGTTGACTTGAGGCGTCAATTGGAGCACGCTGGGGCAGAGAGGAACAGGAGACGCTCACCACAGGCTTGGGGGAGAAACAAGTCATAGAGAATTCATCAGATTGTATTTCAATGGCCTATACAATAAATGGCCATTTATTTTATTTATTGTATAAACAAATGGATTTATAGCGACTCTTAATGCAGGGGTTTCTCACTGAGGGGAGCTGGTTGGGACGTCTTTAAGACAGAAGTGCTGGTAAGCTACAGCCCAGGGTGCATTACAGAACAGGTCACCTGAGAGGACAAAGCTCCTGGAAAACATCCATCAGAAGATAATGACACCGTAGATTATTCTCTTCAACAGAGACAAAGAGAGAACGCAGAGAATCTGCGAGAGACAGTAAACCACAACCACAATCACTCCACATACTTTCCAGACTTTGCTTTAAAGAAACGTTTAGTCTCATAGATAAGAAAAACACAAATACACGAACAATCAGACACAAACAAACAGACTTAAAGACAGGCAACCAGCCAGCATGGTTGCTTGGGTACAGACAAGTGTGATGTGTGTGTTCCCTGGGGCTGTGTTAGGAGAGGGCTGTGTTAGGGGAGGGCTGTGTTAGGAGAGGGCTGTGATAGGGGAGGGCTGTGTTAGGGGAGGGCTGTGTTAGGGGAAGGCTGTGTTAGGAGAGGGCTGTGTTAGGGGAGGGCTGTGTTAGGGGAGGGCTGTGTTAGGAGAGGGCTGTGTTAGGGGAGGGCTGTGTTAGGGGAGGGCTGTGTTAGGGGAGAGCTGTGTTAGGAGAGGGCTGTGTTAGGAGAGGGCTGTGTTAGGGGAGGGCTGTGTTAGGAGAGGGCTGTGTTAGGGGAGGGCTGTGTTAGGGGAGGGCTGTGTTAGGGGAGGGCTGTGATAGGGGAGGGCTGTGTTAGGGGAGGGCTGTGTTAGGGGAGGGCTGTGTTAGGGGAGGGCTGTGTTAGGAGAGGGCTGTGTTAGGAGAGGGCTGTGTTAGGGGAGGGCTGTGTTAGGGGAGGGCTGTGTTAGGAGAGGGCTGTGATAGGGGAGGGCTGTGTTAGGAGAGGGCTGTGTTAGGGGAGGGCTGTGTTAGGGGAGGGCTGTGTTAGGAGAGGGCTGTGTTAGGGGAGGGCTGTGTTAGGGGAGGGCTGTGTTAGGGGAGAGCTGTGTTAGGAGAGGGCTGTGTTAGGAGAGGGCTGTGTTAGGGGAGGGCTGTGTTAGGAGAGGGCTGTGTTAGGGGAGGGCTGTGTTAGGGGAGGGCTGTGATAGGGGAGGGCTGTGTTAGGAGAGGGCTGTGTTAGGGGAGGGCTGTGTTAGGGGAGGGCTGTGTTAGGAGAGGGCTGTGTTAGGAGAGGGCTGTGTTAGGGGAGGGCTGTGTTAGGGGAGGGCTGTGTTAGGAGAGGGCTGTGATAGGGGAGGGCTGTGTTAGGAGAGGGCTGTGTTAGGGGAGGGCTGTGTTAGGGGAGGGCTGTGTTAGGAGAGGGCTGTGTTAGGGGAGGGCTGTTTTAGGGGAGGGCTGCAAGCCCCCCAAGTCACAACAGGAATCCACCCTTCCTTCCTGCGACACACACACACAGCTACACCCCCAATTGATCATTCTAATGCTGTGAAACTACAGTACTATGGTATGTTTAAAACAACAAGAAGCTATTGAAAAGGATGTCTTTGAAAAGGCTTTATGTGTGTAGATGTGTGTGTGTGTGTGTGTGCGTGCACATGGAGGTGTGTCAGTGTATGTGTATGTAGGTGTGTGTGCATGCGCCAGGCCTAAATCCATGCTATTTATTCTTTTATCCATGCACACAACACAGATGGTGACCTGAGGGAGTGGAGGAACACCAAGGAGAGATGAATGGGAATTCAACTGATGTCTATGTGCATTTGTGTCTTTAAAAAACAATAATTTGAACATTCCCTTATCACAGTTGATTAGTTATTTTGGTGGTTTGGGGTTCTTTGGATTGATAGGACTGATTGACTTACAGTATATTTTGTTTTCAATTGTTCCTACTATGAAGTCTTCTGGTGCACATACTCACATTATTAAACACTGTCAGAAGAAAACAATAAAATCCGATTTAAGTTACTCTAGAGTCAAGGCTTTTATCTCGTTGCCACGGTTACAGTAGTTTGTACAGTTCAGTTTACCAGTGTCTGAGGGGGAACTCTTAACTTCTCCATCAACCAGGGTTGTGCTGTAGCCGGTTTAGGACTGGCCCACAGACGGCTCAGAAGCCAGCAGGCAGAAAGCAGGGAGAGCCTTGGTGCTCCACACGGCTCTGGGTGCTTGGCCAGCTTGACCAGAGAGCTGGACCTAACTGAGCCGTTGCTGTCTGTAATGGCTCTGTGTGTATAGAGTGTGTGTAATGTGGGGTCAGAGTGTGTGTGTACCGTTGCCTGAGGGCGAAAGGGGGAGATGAAGGGTGGAGGGTCGGGGGTGGTGGTTCATGTCTGGACCTTGTTTCACTGATACTTTGTGAGAGAGAACTGAGCAGTTTCAGTAAGAACGAGTTGAGCGAAGACCACTGTAGCAAGACATTCCAGAAATGCCAACACTTGCAAGAGCTCTCCTTTCCTCTCCTTTCATTTACTTTCCTTTAGTTTTGTTTCTTTCCCTTCTCCTTTCCTAACTTCTCCTCTCCCCTTCCCTTTTCCTCCACTCTTCTGGAAACTGTTTGGTGTTGGACTATGAAAGGTAGACTGGTGTTATCGTCTTATCATCTCATGAAAAAAGATATGAGTGTCGTTCCTATGTAATCCTGTCTGGCCCAAGGATTTAAAACGCACACACGCACACACACACACACAAACACAGGAATGCCATTGGTGATTTTATTGTGCCTTTTAAGGTTAATGTTTTAGATATTCAGATTAAGGAATGTTCTCTGCATTCCTTCACAACGTTGGCCCACTAAAGAGTGTTCCAGGCATTTTGATGGATGAGGTTTAAGTCACTTTTGCAGAGGCTTAAAACGTAAACAAGCACACAAGGAGAAGCAAAACAACCAGTGAGTTTGAAGTGCTGCTCCAACACTGCTGGAGCTGTTGGAGCACTTCATCATGTTATTAGCTATGTGTATGTGAGCCTTGTTTGGCAGGGCAGGCTGCCAGTGTTTGAGGATGTTGGAGTTCTAATACAGTGTTCGTTTATATACTTTTTCCAGTTGTTTTTTCAAACTCTCTCTTTTCTCTATGGTCCTGCGGACAGAAGATGACACAGGCCCAGCTGAAGCTGCATGATCGGGATCGTAATCTGTTAAACTCTCACAGTTGCTTGAGGATGGAAAAATCTACCCATCTATTACAGTAAACGCACACACACAGTGTACTATACAGTTTAAGCACTACACATATGGTCGGCCAATCATGATGTCATTGACTGACCAGGCCCAGGGGTGGGAAGGTCACCATGGGAACAGAAGCTGAGAACAGCTGCAATTATGGGATGCTCTGTGTGGGAAATCCAGGGAATTGAAACGGATGTGAGGAACTTGGCAGGCACCCAAAAATGGTGAGGAAAAAAAGAGAGTGAAATAAATAAATAAAGAAACACCTGGACTAGTCTGAGAGGAAGAGAGAGAAGGAGAGAGAGGCAGACGTTTGGGGCCCTGCACCCGGGACCCAGGGCCCCTGGGGCTGAGAGACAGGAGAACCATTAGAGGCCCAGGGAGTTATTACTGGAGGAAAGGGGCAAATTATCTCCCATACACAGATAAGGAGAGGCACTTAATTCTTTCATCTGGAGCAGTGAGCGTTTCAACTATGTGATAGAGGAGGAGGGGAGAGGAGGGGAGGGGAGGGGAGAGGAGGGAAGAGGACCGGGGGAGAGGAGGAGAAGAAAGGATAATAAACCTTAGTGAGTGATGATAATAAGGGACACCTGTTCAGAGCTAATGTGTTAATGCAACAGTCAAGATCTCAGTTGTGAACACATCCTGTCCCCACAGCTATAGCATTGAACATAGCCCAGGCAAACCATCAGAACACACCATGGATAGGAAGGTCAGACCACTGAACATACTCTCTAATACAGAATAGATAATGTTCTAGAGAATAGAATGCAGCCTAGAATGTGACCATCCCTCCATCCTCGCAGATTAACTGCAGCTGACAGCTGTTTACATTGTGGAATGTTGATACGGTGGACTTGAACACGCTAATCTCCATGGTAATACTAATGAAAGAGGACCTCTGGTTGAGGATCACCGCACTAGCACGGACAAAAATAACAGGCCACACACACTCCGTAGAAACACACACACACTCCATACACACACACACACACACCAGATATCAAGTCTTTGAGGTAGTCCAAGTCCAGTCTCAAGTCTTTCAGGGCCATGTCTAAATCAAGTATCAAGTCTCTTTTGGCACAAGCCCTCTGCATGCTGCGGCAGTTCAATTCCAAATCATTTCATTTGCAACTTAAGTGTAACTCATGCTTGAGACTCAGACTAGAGTCTCCATCTCTAACACACACACACACACGTCTTGATGAATAACCTTTCCTTTCTAATCCATGCTGATGGGAACAGGAGAGACGGAGGGTGAGATGTGAACTCATCATCTCTTTTCACTCAGGAGGACATGAAAACAGAGGAATGAACAGCTCTTCCTCCCCTCCCCTCTTCTTTTCCCTTCTCTCTTCCTTCTAGTTGGATACTGTTACACCAGAGAATTTTGATGTTCAAGATCCATCACATTTTTTATGGTTAGGGTTCAATTTAAAAAAAGTATGGAGTACCTGTTTTAAATGTCTGGGTACTGTGTGCATGTGTGCGTGTGTCCAGTGCGAGGAGTACCGGGAGGGAACCCTGACGGGGGACATGTGTGAAGATCTGTGTGTGCACAGCCGCGTGTCCTACCAGCGCTGCCTCTACTATGAGAACGGGAAGAAGGTGATCGAAGCCCGATGGAATGGTTCTCCCGTGGTTCTGAAGTCCAAACTGGAGAACTTCTCTTCCTATGAGCCCCTGGGACTGCTGGAGTACCAGGAGCCTGGAGAGGAGCTCTCTCCCCTGGACATGGTCTTCTACGCCACCCTGGAGATCAAGAACTCCCTCGGTCTGGAGGTCAATAGGCTGTTATATTCTCCATTTTATATTAAAATGTTTGTATTTCAGCCAGGAGGAAAATACTTTTTATTAAATAAATATAGACTTTGTGTGTTTAGGCCTTCAGAAACCATGACCTCTCTCATCCTCAGGTTGGTAACTCTTCCCTGGAGAACCTGTTGAGCCAAGGATTTGGAGGAGCAGCAGCAGGGAGAGGAGTTGTTGGAAATGTCGTAGGAGGAGGAGCAGGAGGAGCAGGCGTGCGGTCATACAGCCAGGCAGAGCTGGCCTCCCTGTGGTCTCTGCTACAGCAGGAGGAGTACACCATTCTCCGTGTGCTCCAGGATCTCACCCCCCACGTGGCCATGGTTACGGGCTCCTGTGGACACTTCTACGCGCTCGAGTACCTGTGGGCAGGACATGCCTGGGACCAGAACATCTTTCCTCTGGAGGAGGTGTCTGTCGCCGGGGAAAGCCCCCTATCTGGAGGTCTTGGGTCTGGGGGAAGGTGGAGGGCCAGGGAGATGATTCACAGGATAGCGCTGAGCTTTCTGGACATGGTGTGGCACTTTGACCATGACTTCACACACAGGCTGCACTTGTGTGACATCAAGCCGGAAAACTTTGCCATCAGGAAGGACCTCACTGTGAGTGGAGTGTGTTTGTTTTTGCTATACAGAACCTCTATTTCCAAACCTCCATAGTCTACTGTATTGGAAGAACAATATAGAAGACTATTCTGGTGTTCTTTGATTGGGAAAACAATGACAGGAGATAGAAGTTAGCTAGCATTGTAGAATGTGTTGAATGGTGATTTATATAACAGAAAGAAACATCAATATACTGGTTGAAAGAACTTCAGAAGATTAAATATGCTTATGATCAGAAGGACATGTAGACATGTTTGTGACAGCAAAGATGGTCTCTTTCACCTCGCCATCTGTCTAGCAGAAACAGAAGTGAGTCTTAGGACATGCACCTTTACAACCTTGTCAGCTGTATGGAGTAGTTATTCAAGTTTCTCTGAATTTTTTTTTTTAGATTCATAGATTCTGCTTTAGAGAAAATATGATTGATATGCACCGTATTATCACGGCGACGGTGATATAATTCAGAATGTCAACTATCTTTGATATCTGGATCTGTTGGAAACAAACCAATGGAAACAAAAGCACTGTGCCAAATCAATTTTTTATGTAAACAAACACGAGCTTTGTTATTTTGTTAGTCTGCGTCGTTACGATACATGTTCGGACGATATCTATTTTCAGCAAATTGACATGTCTCTCGCGTCAAATATGTAACTTTGAGCTTCATGATTTGGTGTTCCTTCTACGAAAGAGTGAATAAAGAGAAACATTTTTAGATCAGCTGTGGTGTTTTTGGCCGGGTTTTCGGTTTGACACGGTCTGAATTAAATTACTGTATGACTGAGTTCACTCCGTGGTTCAATAAACCTCCTGGCTTATACCGGAAAGCTCTAGAAACACGAACAAAGACGGCATTAAGATAAAACCATAGGCCCGTTGTCTCTCGACATAATATTTATTCAACTTTTAAAACAATAAACCTAATAGAATATATCCGTAAACTATTTCATATCAATAGAATAATGCAAATACAACATACCAGATAATGTTTAATTGAATTATGATTTGTATATAGGAAATACAGAAAAATCGTGTATAGGCCTATTTTTATGTTTAATAATAGTCTATGCTCTGTGTTATTCTAATTTATGTTTCCATGGAATATTTTATGGGATTATAAAACAATTAATTTTTTAACTACATTTAATCGAAGGGCACTTTGTTGGGAAACATATTTGACATATCCCTGATCCTGATCCAAAAAGATTTAATATTTTTCCTGTATTTATATTCTAACTTCAAAACTCTCAGTTTCTTTAATATGATTCAAATTATTCTAAATCCGAACTGTGGGTTTCTCCTTGATCACAGAGATCAGTAGCGCAGAAGCTGTCAAATAGTTAGATTTATGTTCTGACGTGTTCTACCATGATCTCCATAAATACTCGTCCTTCAGAGAGCAACGTCTAAGTAGGAACGGAGCAAAAAGTCTAGTTAAATTATGAACACTCCACCATCCTTCCTACCATAAAATGTTAAATGTAATAAATGTAAACAGTTATACAAATAATACAGCATATAAATAATTGCACTTCTATAATATCTACATATAGGCTATAATTTTGAACAATATGAAAATACACCACAAACTCAGTTAAGTCTAATTCATGCAATAATTGTTGGTGTTTCAATGAGTCTGTTTTCAATTATAACATTTCAAAATATCTCTCATTCACCTGCCCACAGGTTGTCGCCATTGACGTGGACATGGCCTTCTTTGAGCCCAAGATGAAAGACCTGTTAGACCAGAACTGCAGTAGCCAGGACGACTGTAACTTCTTTGACTGTGCATCACGCTGCGACCTGAGAAAGAAACGCTGCAGCCGGCGTCGGATGAACAGCAACCTGCAGGTACCTGAGGAGGGTTTCCAAACCTACGTAGTGTTGAGGGTGATGGTGCCAATACTGAATCTGTGTGCAGTAATGGGGACTGTGAGGTTGTTCTCTTGGTCTAATGGCAGACTCTTGGGCTTGTGTTGTGTCCGATTTTCGGTCCTTGCAGGGCGCATTAGAACCAGCTTATTGTTCTAAACTCAAGTTGACATCCCTCATCAGGTTTATTTATGTACGCCCACATTCAACCAGCAGATGATGAACGAGCTGCTTGGCAACGTCTGTGCTCAGGATTTATAGTCCTCCAGATAATTCCTCTCACAGTTTAATTACAGAGCTGGGAGCAGGAGGGGAATGTTAATATGTAAGATAACACAAAGGACACTCTGAGCACAGACCATACAATACCCATACAGGTCATGGACCATAAAGGTTCTTGAGAAGGCAGCACTACTGTGTAAATCTCCGCAAACCTCTTTCGTGCCTTTTTGGTCCGATGGTGAACGCTCAACCCCTTGGCGAGGAGGAGACTGGGGTTCGATCCCTCAGTTAGCTAGAGTTTCTCTCACTGTCAGCACCTCTGGTAACCTGCCTGCCGGTCTGCCTGAGATCCATCCCCGTCCCCTAGATAAGGGTTCTGAAGCACAATGGTAATTGGAGACTGAAGGCCAGGCCTTTATAGACAAGTCAGTATCATCACCATCCTCCTGCTTCTCTGGCAACTCAGCACCCAGCCCCTGAGAGAACCCTGATGGCCACAGAACACAGACGGGTTCTAAACACAATGGTAACAGGAGAGTTTGGGGAGGGGGGAGGAGGGCAGGTTAGATGACAATGACCTTCTCAACATCATCACTGTCTGGCCAACACACCAATCACAACTCAGCACCTGGCCTTTGAGGTAGATACGAGGTAGCCAATCAACAGGCTGGTGTGGCTGGTTGTCACCGGCATCCGGATGCTGTGGAGAAGACAGGAAAGGTAGAGTGGAGGAGACAGGAGAGAGAAGATGAGGAGAGAAGAAAGATGGAGAGTAATTTCCAGACTGACCATATTGATGTTGATGAAAGACAGGAGAAGAGAAGGGGAGGGAAGGAAAAGTCGAAGACTGGCAGAGTATGGGGATGTTGATGTTTTCCCATGACACCCTCGGGCCCTCTTGAAGGCCCCAGGTGTCTTGTGGGATATGGAGACCTCCAGATCACTTATTGCTACCCCTAGTGACTCCGGTCTCTCTTTATTGTTCTTGACGCATGGGGACAATGGAGGGGCTTTGTTCCTTTATTGCCGAGGGACGAGTAGGGAGAGTGAGGAGGGGGTGAGAAAAGGCTGAGGAGGGTCAAGGAGACAGATGAGGGTCAGTATTGTTTGTCAGTAGGCTTCTGCTTTTGTGATGAGAATATGACTGACGATGACTTCTCTCCTGTCCTCCTACCCCCTCCACGTCACCTCCCACCCTCTCCCGTTCATCCTCCAGGTGATCTGTGAGAAGATCTTCAGGCCGTGGTTCTCTCCCACTCTGCTCGGGGCTAAAGCAGGGCTTCCCCTGCAGGTAGAGTTGCAGAAGGCAGTGCAGGAGTGCTCCGAAAGCGACCGAGGAGAGGAAGAAGAAGAGGAGCAGAGAGGGGAGAGGCGGAGCCTAGACGTCGAACAGCGTCTTCATGACATCCTGACACGTCTCCTCAAAGAGGGTAGAGTCACAGAGGAAGGCGGGGCAACAGAAAGGACAGGCCACGCTCACACGTCGTTAAACTTCTGAGACTGGTGCCTTGGTCACTGGTGCCTTGGTGACTGGTGTTTTATCCAACTGCAGAGACTATGAAGAAGGTCAAGTCATGTTATGCCACATCAGTCGCAGGCTGAAGACTCACTAAGATCATTTGAACGTTGTACCACAATGTGATAGGCTTTAGTTATCGGAGTGCAGATATTTAAGTTAATCTAGAAAATAGCTTTGTACAGTTAACTTGAATAAATACATACTTCCAAAGAACTTGTCAATAGTTTGGTGCGTAGATTTCTCTCTTCTCTCCTTCTGTTCTGGAGTTAGTTAGCATCCAGTAGATCAGGGCCAGATGGACCTTCCCAACACAGGAGAGGGTCTGAACAGAACCCCTCAGCAGAGGGGAAGCATTAACACGTATCACGAGCTCAGCAGGAGGAGCAATGCATGGCGAAACAGCAGCAGTCAGAGGGGGCATTCTGGTCTGAATTAGGGCCTTCTTTTTGAGTTAAACTAAAATGCATTGTACACAAAACAGTGTGCTATGTTCTTCAAACACTCTGGTTGTGTCCTTTGCCTCTGCACCAAATGCCTGCACTGTGCTCTGCGCCCTACCTCAAGGTGAACAAAAAGCAGCATTTTTCATTGTGTCCCAGGCTTCACTTGTAAAAAATCTGTGTGACAACATCAGGGTGGGAAGAGTCGATACATCACACCAATCCACTGGGGACGAGGCAGCTTGAAAGGACAGAATAAACCCCCTGTGTAAAAGGAGTGTTTTTCTGTGCTGTGACATTCAGATGCCCTCTCCAGTAATAACTGTGCCAGTGACTCAGTGTCCAGCCAGACCTAAACATTGATACCAGCAGCATCATAAAGCTGGCGTCAGGGCCTGATTTATAGGCCTCCTACCCTGACAGTAAACAGTGAAAATGCCACTCTCCTCTGTCGTAAGAAACGAGACGTGTAACAAGTGTTTAAATGTTGACCTAGCGGAAGATTAAGTAACATTTAAACATTCTAGAATTAATGTGGGGGAGGTAGGGTCTGGAAAAAAGGTCTTCCGTTGGTTGTATGCTTCATTAACATCCGAATCTGTGTAGTGTAGCTCCAGACGTTATACTGACAGAGAGAGGAAGATGGATCTAAGATGGATGGAAGAGATCTGAAAATGGAGCAAGTTTGAAACATCTGTCTTCTTTCTCCCTAGATATCTGTTGTTTTATACAGTAACGGTGTAGACACAGACCAGTGACACACACACACACAGTGACACACACACACACAGTGACACACACACACAGTGACACACACACACACACACAGTGACACACACACAGTGACACACATACAGTGAGGTCGCAGGCAGCTAGCATACAGACGTGCAGGAATTGGGCTCATTCTCCCCAACTCTCTCTGACCTCAACACACTGGGAAAGGTTAACTTTGGGGTGGGGTGGGGGATAGTGAGGAAGAGGGAGAGAGGGGGAGGAAAGTTAGAGAGAGGAGTGATTGTTTGTAGCTGGATGTAGAGAGTTGATATCGCCATGAAACCTCGAGGTGATATATGTTCGGGGGCGGGCTAACCAATCTCACATGGCCAGGCCGCCCCGGTCTGGAGCTCTTTAGCTCTGGAGATCTGGAAGGTATTATCTGAGTTCCGCCCACAGCGCCTCTCCAGCTAAAAAGACACATATGAATCATATATTAATGTGTGTCACAACCCGCTATAACACCTCTCCCTTCTCATCGAAGATTATTCTACACTGTAGATGGGCCAATGTTTGTGTGCTGACATACATATCAACAGAATTGGATGGATTGAATCTCTCCCTGCCCCCTCCTTCCCCCCCCCCCACTACACACACCTCTCAGCCCAGCCAGGTGATTACCTGGTCCCATGACCTAGAGGTCAAAAGTCATGCAACTGTTGGTGTGCTGTTACTGTGCCCCCGAGGCAGGTATCCTCTGCTCAGCTCTGAACTCGAGTCCTGGTCTGGTACCTGTGGTGGGCCCGGGGAGACTAGACCAGGGTTCAATTTCACGAGGCCACAGCTGAAACACATTTCTTTCAATGAACTCTGAAGAAAAACCTCTTTTCAATATGTACGCTGGACTCCGTGGAGCCATTGGGTCGTTACGGCGATTTCACCAAAGGCGCTTCGAATTTGATTTCCTTGTTGCCTTGACAATGTGTGCTACATTCTGAGATTGAGCGCAGGTATGTGTAGTGATATGCATCTTCCGTTTTCTTGGTTATATGTTTGTTATGACAACAGAGCTGAGAGCTAAAGAGATTATGTAAGTTGTTTTTCATCTATGTGAAAAATATTTCTGGTAAACTGTATCATAACATCAAATCAATATAATATCTCTATGTTAACTCTGTCCCCCCCCACATACATACAACCTTTCCAACTATCTCTCTCTCACCATCTCTGACCCCCCAGCCTTCCCCACGGTACACATTCTACACAAACAAGTAGCAGTGATGCTCGCCATTTTCAATCAACAAAGTGGTTTCTTATCAAGACACAGTTCATCATAAGGAAGAGTACATGGACGCAAAGGGCAATTCATCCCAATAAGCAAAATGAGCTGTCTCAAAGACAAATTCATCTGCTATTTCACATGATCCCTGGCTGAGGATGAGAGAGAATAAGTAAGGAGACCAAGGCCCTGGGCTTCTAATTAATCAACTCGACTGAATTACTGTTCTGACTATTCAAGAGAGTAGGAAAGAGAGATAGGGCCAAGAAAGTCTACGCAGGAGACTTAATCAACTGAACCTAATCACATCCTCACATCCCACTGCTTAAGCGTTACATAAAGCTGTCAATATCAACGTACAAAACATTTGCTCCTCTTGAGAGGAGACCTGTGGATGAACACCTGTGAGGAACATTCTCCACAACACTTTGGGCTGAACAGGTGTTTCCCCTCCCGTCTGTTCCCAGGCAACAGGACCATGGAAGCCCATTTCATACACATCAAACGCGTACATCATTGTGACACATGTTCCCAAACACGTGTTCAATTACTTTGTGACGGAGGTTCAAATCCAGGCCACAGACTCACACAGGCGAGCTGAAGCCTGGACAGGTGCTTCTCCTCACAGTGAACCCTCTAAAGTTACCATTGAAGCAGACTCTACACACAGGGGCCCCTTCAGTGTGAAAAATGAAAACCACACAATGACATCTTAACGTTGGAACTTCCTGGTTATGGGCTAGGTCTTACTCTCACCTGCTTTCTGATTCGATGGAAATGGTATTTAATGGATTTCCGATTGGACGATAATGAGTGTGCTGGCCTGAGGCCTGGCTGAGTGAGATTAACCTGCCGACGGCAACTGAGGATAACTAGATTTACAATCTGATAACCCCACAACCGCTCTGGTTAGGAGGTAATCGTCAGGGTGACGGTGCCCTTCCTTATTTCACATCTCGCTGTAGAAAGGCGATCGGGGGGAAAGCATTCCCCGGGACTGGACCTTTTAGAGCACTTCGTTTTTCCCCCCGTCTGTCGTTGGGAGCTGAGGGGGGTTGATGAATTAGGTTGCGTTCCTGAACAAGGGGACTGGAACAGGACTGGAGCTTTTCATGGGAAAATACACTGGGTCTGTTTCCAAGTGACACTGGAGCATTAAGTACATGTTTTTCCTTCTCCGAAGAGAGAGGGGGTACTCTCTAAAGCAAATTAGGGTTTAAGGTTTTTGTAAACAACATTTAATGGATGTGCTCACAACATGGCAATGATTATATAAAAAATGGGACATTTTACCAATGTTATATTTCCAGAGGTATAGTAAGAATTAAGAGTGGAGGAGAGGTGGGGAGGAGGTAAAGAAATCATACACCCCTTCATTGGCTCTGTGGTTGAGAGGCAGGCGCCTATAAAACATTCACCAAATGAGAAGCACTTTCCTCGTGGACAAAGCTTAATGAAGTTAAGGTAGCTCATATAGGCAACTGCTCATAAAGCCAGCTAGGCCTCTCTTTTGAGAGCTTTCCCAAGACAATAACCTCAGAAGTCTCATAATCTGCCTTGATCACCAGAATCACTGCAGACATTCTAGAATTCACAGGGAGTTGATCAAACTGCTGTAGTAACAAATACAAATACACCTGTCCTGTCTTGTCTGTGTAAACAGCCAACACACAATGGAACTATTAAGAGGATCTTTATCTCTTTCTAAGGGAGTTTGTCCTTGAAAAATAAAAAACAGCGGGTCTGGAAGACGGCATGTCTCCACAACAACCCGTCGGATGATGAAGAGGGAATGTCACCAGACAAGAGGCCAGCAGGTGATTGGCTCTCAGTCGCCTGAGCTCGAGTCCTGATTGGGCCAAAGTGGTTCTGTCTGGTGGCCAGGACTAGTTCTGTGTCTATCCTTGCTCCAGATTCTAGGTCAGTCCACAGTGGGGGAAAGAGCTGTTTCGCTAAGCAACCAGCCAACTCAAAACAGGATTTAAAAAAAAAGGAAAGTGTGATTTAGAGAGACGGGAGAGAGAGGAGTTGAAAGAGATCAAGTGTTTGGTGTGAGGGACAGGTGTGGTGTAATACCAGCATAGATCACCACTTGCTGACAAGGCATGTCTACTATACTGAATACACACACAGACACACACACACACACACACAGAGCAGGGATCTGGGGGTGCAGACAAGTTGGACACAAACCAGTGGCCAGCATGAGGTCATGATGTCACCAACTGGGAATTCTAATCTTATGTACTCTGTTGGACACACACAGGTCAAATTCACCAAACCACATATTTAAATCACTGCCATCTGCACTGTTCCTGGAGTAAGCCAGGAACCAGAAGGTCTCTCACCCCATCTCACTCCATGTTACTAAAGATGTGGGTATACAAGAAAAAAGGCAAATGTACTGGAATATGTTTCTTTGATTAGTGGTTGTTAAGATGTAGTAGGCATACTGTGTGTCCTGAATTTAGAAGTGTACATGCTCTGAGCACCAAAGAATTCTCTAGTGATCTCAAGCTCCGTCTGGTAAGTTGGATGTTCCTTTAACAAATATTTTTCTTTCAATAACCACGGCCCCAAAGCAAACAAAAACAGAGACTATTTAGACTATTTTCCATTCCGCTGGCTTTTAAAGATCCAGAAGCATATTTAAGAACTACTCTCCAATGGTGCATGTTTGGTGTGTGAATACAAGACAAATGACAGGGATGAAAAGTATGGGAGGTGGAAGCAGAAAGAGAGTAAGAAAGAGGACAAGATGATACAAATAATTGACTTTCCAGCTAAAACTCGAGAAACGGGACTATAATGTGTACATAATACACTGCCATGACTACCTACAGAATATGATTCTCATGTGGAACCAAGTACAGTAATCACTCAGCTACACTATTTACACACACACACACACACACACACACACACACACACACACACACACACACACACACACACACACACACACACACACCACGTAGAGTGGGATTCTTTACAACCTGACCCTAGACTGTTCCACTCCACTGCACCCCTTAATATGGGGCCCTGGCCAGGCCTCTCTCTCTACCCACTCTCCACTCTGTCTCTGCTCTGCTGCTTTTCAAACACATGAAACGTCTAGATGAAAACCCAGACACACACACACACACACACACACACACAGAGAACAACGGCCCCAATACCTCCCAGACAGAAACTAGAGAAAATATCAGACCATAAATGTTATGGCTATTTGTAGGTGAAATGGTGAATTGACAGTTCCACAGTATATTCTGAAGTTTCTGACTGACACTAATGAGTGCTTTGCCAGAGCAAAAAGGATCAAAGGGCTCTCACACACACACAAACACACACCGCCACCATGATGAGACAGTGATGAGACTTGACTAGCCATGAACCCATGCATTAGACTACAGAGGTGACTAGTAACATTGTAGGAGTTTGTGTGTGTGTGTTTTAGGGGTTCAAAGGTAACGAGGCTACACCCCCAGGGCTGAGAGAGCAGAACATTCCTCCAGCTGAGCTCACAAGCGTGCCGAGTCATGCTCTGACCCCAGACACACACACACACACACACACACACACACACACACACCTCAAGCTGGGGTGTCATCTCACACACCTGCGGATGTGTTTCTATGTCAAGGCATCTACCGACTGACAGGAGACCGAACCTGATGCCACAGAGTCTCCTGAAACAGCTCTTTCTCACTGTTACAGATACACTCAGAGCATACTCACATACCCACAGCAGTAACGATTAACAGTTCACTTCCAGAACAAAACAGCTCGGAGAAGACGGTAAAACCGAGAGGGAAACGAGCAGGGTCTGTTTCTTATTACCGTCTTTGATGTTTGAGAGAACTGCCCTCGCTTCTCCCTAACCCTGCCGTTCCTCCACACCAACAGCACAACCAGTGAAACCAGGAGGAAAGCAGGCTGATCCAAACCTCCAGTCACCCGTGTCTGAACACCAAGGTTCCTTCTATCTGGAGAGGCCATTAAAACTACTGGATGAATAAATCATGAGAGGGGCTGCTGTACAGTAAGGCTAGCCCCCTTGAAAGACTTAGAGGCTGGGAGGCTGTTGATATGGGAGGGAGAGAGAGAGAGAGAGAGAGAGAGAGAGAGAGAGAGAGAGAGAGAGAGAGAGAGAGAGAGAGAGAGAGAGAGAGAGAAGAGGGAGACCTGAGAGATTTTGGGAGTTGTGATGAAAGTTAAAAAGGGAATATTTTAAAGTTTGTCTCAGTACTGTGTGATAGTTGGAGATGGACAGGACTAAGGAATGCCACACACACACAAACACACACACAACAACTAAATAACAAGATGTGGCCATCAGATAATAACACCCCTTTATCAATTTTTCATTGTTTAAATAAGTAGGTGATGAAATATAAGTAACAAGTAAATAAAGCAAACTGTAACAAAGGAGTAAAACAACCACCAACATGAATTAGGCTTCACTCAGGATGCCCATGACCTTTGACATCAGCTCATCCTTCCTGTCCTTGGATCGCACAGTCACGCCCCTTTCCCTCAACCAAGCCTGCAGAGTAGCTGTGTTGACCTTCGACAGCTAGAGAGAGAGAGAGATATAAACAGTTAAACAGGCAGTCCCTCCCTCCCTCCCTCCCTCCCTCCCTCCCTCCCTCCCTCCCTCCCTCCCTCCCTCCCTCCCTCCCTCCCTCCCTCCCTCCCTCCCTCCCTCCCTCCCTCCCTCCCTCCCTCCCTCCCTCCCTCCCTCCCTCCCTCCCTCCCTCCCTCCCTCCCTCCCTCCCAGGTGCTAGGGCCTGGTACCTGGTTGCTCCTAGCATACTTCTCCACATCCACATCCTGGACTGAGGGCTTGGCCTTCTTAGGCTTTGACTCAAACCAGTCCCCCTGAAATATGAGATATCACACTTTAGGATAACCCCAACCTTGAGTGTGTGTGTTTGAATCTACATGTGTGTACACGTTGGAGGGGATTTTCCCATCCCAAAAGTTATCCCTACCCCTCTGTTGCTTGGGATATCAGCAGGCCCCAGTGCTGCAGGTGGAGGTAGAGGAGGGAGCCGGGCTCCTCCAGCCCCAGACACATACACCCCACCTGGGGGAGCACCCTGGCTGGATGGGGCCCCTTGGTTGGGGTGTGGAGAGCCCCCACCCAGCTGGGAACGAGGGGTGAAGCGAGGGGTGGATGCTGACAGAAGCTGTGAGGAGGAAGAGGAGGACCAGGAAGGAGCTGGTCTCTTGTGGGAGGAGGAGGAAGAGGAGGACCAGGAAGGACTTGGTCTCTTGTGGGTGGAGGAGGAAGAGGAGGACCAGGAAGGAGCTGGTCTCTTGTGGGTGGAGGAGGAAGAGGAGGACCAGGAAGGAGCTGGTCTCTTGCAGCCTGGAGATGGTCCATCAACATGTTGGGATTGTTTTTTCTCAGCCAGCAACTGGGTGACGTTGACGTGTCTGGTCAGCGACTTGTTCTTGAAGATGGGCACTATTCTAGCCCCCGCTTCCTGGGGGGGTCTGCTGGAGCGAGGGTGAGCAGAGGAGGGGTACAGTGAAGAGGAGGAGGAGGCCCAGACCTGGGTTTGGTTTGTTTGTGTCCTTGGTCCAGCAGAGTGGTCCTCCAGGACTCTGGTCTGGCTGGTATTTCCCTGGTCCAGTTTGTGACCTCCAGCACTACACCTGGCCAGAGGCCGAGACCCGAAGGAGGGCTTCACAGATCGGGCAGCAGGGAGCTGGGTCAGGACGGGGCGGCTGGTTGACTTGGTGGTCAGGTTGACTGGTTTACCACTTGACACCTGGAGACATAAGGTGGGGGGCGATTGGTTGGGAGTGAGCAAGATGGAGAGAAGATGTTTGAGATAGAGTCTAGAGTGTAGATTTTACTGTGAGTGACATGAAGAATTCTCCCACAACACTTGAACACATCAAAGCTAATCACCTCAGCCAAACCCCACAGGACTTGCATCACCTCCAAAATATCAACATTCATCTTCATGCAAGCCTGTGCACAACTTTCTGCTCAATTAACTGTCTTATACTTGGCAAGTCTGTGTGTTAGTGGGTGCGTTTCTCTCTCAGCCCTATCAGTAAAATCTGCGTCAGCTCATCGGAGACTAAGAGCCTCTCCAATCAGCTCCCAGATCGTTCATCAGACTGTAGTAACAGTCTGTAACAGAGAGCAGCCAGCTTCTGCTGGATTCAGGCCCCAGTGTGTGTGCGTGTGTGTGTGTCTGTGTGTGAGCTTTAAGGCTACAGTCCATGTATGACCTCACCAAGTAGGGGAGAGTAAGAACTCCCTCCTCTCTTTCTTACTATTTCTCTTGCTCACACAGTGTGTGTTCCTGCCTCTCTCTTTATCGCACACTCACTTCCTATCCCAGAGCCCCCCCCTCAGCTCTAACGATCCACCCAGATTAAACAAATAAATCGCTAGAGATGGGAGCAGAATTATCTTTCCCTAGCTAGCTAGCTAGCTTGCAGTTTGTCTGTCCATCTATCTCCTCTTTCCCTCCATCTCTTTCTCCCACTCTTTCTCCTCTCATTCTCCCTCTTACTGTTTTGTTTTCACTCTTACTCCCTCACACGGGCTACAGTGAGGCACCCCAGTGCTGTACTGGCTTTAATGTAGGGTTTTAATGGCTGTGTCGACTGGCAAGCGGCAAAGATGTAAAAAAAGATGTAAAAGTCGAGTAGAACAGTAGATGCTTTGTGAATGTGTGTGTGTGTGTACCCATGTGTGTGTGTGTACCTGTGCAGAGGCCGTGCTGAGCAGTGTGTTGGTGTGGTAGCAGGGCTTGCTGGTCATGCGAGCAGAAAAGCCACAAATGCTGTGCAGCTTGTCCCTTAGATCTGAGGAGAAGGTGCCTAGCGCCCTCTTCAGGTCGGTCCTGGGACAGCGCTGCACTGGCCCACTTCTGATGCAGCTCAGGGGGTAGCTGGGGGTAAGGAGGGCAGTTAAGGAGACTCAAGTGATAGTGGACAAAGGTTCTTTTAAATTTTTGAATTCTTCTACTCAGCTCAGCTGAGCAGAGCAGGTAAGAAGATGGAGACGATGATCTAATGTATTCATTCATCTCTCCATCGAGGACTGAAGCGGAGGTGGATACGTGAAGAGCCTTTGTCCCACCAGTTTGAAGTAGACGCTGCAGTACACAACGTCCTGCTCAGGAAGCTGGGGAAGACGGTAGCCATACTGGAAAACACAGCAACACACAGACTCGGGTCAGGAGAGACAGAGCACAACAGACTGAGAGTTTGTGTGTGTGTGTTGAGACCCACCAGACTACTCCAGTGGTTGTGGAGGTCAGTGTAGCTCTGGAAGGGGCAGTCTCTTGGCAGCTGACGACTGATTCTCACTATCTGTCCTTTCTTCATGCTAGCACACACACAGAAACACAATTGTACTAATAACTGCATTAAACAAAATGCAGAAAGACTTACTACAACCATTAGGGGCTTCTGAACCTATTCCTTGGATAGCTCCAGTACCCTAACCACCTCTGCTACACTGACCTGGGTAAGATGTAGCACCAGTTGTTAGGGGTTTGAACCACAGAGTCAGGTTGGGACAAGAAGTTCCTCAAGACAAGAGGAGGGAGCTCAAAGTCTTCTAGCTGGAAACAACAGAGGAACATCTATGAAATCTATGAGTGGTGGTGTGGTGTGGTGTGGTGGTGTGGTGGTGTGGTGGTGTGGTGGTGTGGTGGTGTGGTGGTGTGGTGCTTACTCTGGCTGGGGGGAGTCTGACAGTGTTGGCCTCCACACTGACACACAGCTGGCTCTCGTTGGTGTTAAGCTTCATCACTGGACAGGGAAACACGTGCAAAGGCTACAGTACAGGACGACATTACTGTGTAGAACAGGACATTACTGTGTAGTACAGGACATTACTGTGTAGGACAGGACAACATTACTGTGTGCATGATTGTGTGTGATTTTCACTTGTGTGAAGAGGAAAGCCCTGGTTGGTATCTTGGTAGATCCTTTGCACACAAACACTAACAGATAGTGATATATAGACACACACACACACACACCTACCAATGGCATTGAGCCTCCCAGACTCAGACAGGAAATCCCTTCCTAGAATCCGGAGAAGAGATGTGTATACAATAAGTATTGCACCACACAGTGGACATATTGCAACATAACTTGGTCCATGTGAGTTTTAGAATAGGAAGTTATAGTAGGAAAAGAAATTAACTGAAAGTGTGTGTGTGTGTGTGTCTATGTGTACTCCAGCATTAAACAACCTCCAACTAACTTTAGAGATAAACACACAGTGTGAAATCAAACTGTTGGAGGAAGTGTGTGTGTGTGTATACAGCTATGAATCCCCCTGAGTGTCAGCTGAAGTCCAGTACAGCCTCACATTGACAGAGAACTCCCACCTCAGACCAGCTAAGCTCTGGCAGCATTGGACACACTGTGTTTTTGAGCGTAATATCCCTTTAGTTATAGACGTCCCAGTTAACCTTGCTCCTGTTAGTGAAGGCTACAGCAACTGGACTGACAGGACAAGGTTGAACTGCTGTGTGTTTATCCAGGGTGGCGGCTTCTTCTGCAACACTACAATATCTTACCATTTAAATAAAATAAAATCCAAACAAGTGTCTTAATACAGCTACTGGACATCTAGCGTTTTTTGCTGAAGCTGAAGTTTGATGAAGAAATAAAGGAATAAAATGACAAAAGAAAATAGGAACAAGCTGTTTGAGAGAGGTCTGGGAGCTTAAATATCAACAACATGGTGCTATCTACTGGGGCCAAGGTGAAGGTGAGGCATGACACACACATCTGCACAGTCACTCTGATCACAAACCAACACACACACGCACACACACACACGCAATCATTATACAGAGAGCAAGATATAATCAGAGAGAGAGAGAGAGAGAGAGAGAGAGAGAGAGAGAGAGAGACACCTTTGAAACCACTAAAACAAATCAGTTTTGTCAGTCTTTCACCTAGACAGTTTGAGAGGAGGGATTCTATAGGTCGACAGCTATACTAAAGGCACACTAACTCACTGACCCAGTCGCTCATTCTCTTGGTCCCTCTCTCCCTCCCTCCCTCCCTCATTCCTTCCTTTCCTCTATCCATCTCTTCCTCTCTTTTTCCCATCCTCAATCCCCAGTGATTTGTGCTCTAGTTTACAACCGTCCCAGTAGACCTACCAGCCAGGAGGTACTGCCCTGCCTTGTTCCAGTCAGGAGCCAGTCTGCCCGGGAGGGAGTAGGACAGCCCAGACTGGAAGGTGGAGGGGTGAACCCTCTGAGGAAGGCCCATCTAGACACTCACACACAAATACATTTAAAATACTGTGGACTATGGGTTAGGATTACGTGCGTAATTATATTTGAGCTATGCATAGGCCACAAAGTGGAAAAGGTTGGGAATGACTGACGTAAAATGAAAAGTTATACAGGATGTGAAAAAATTCCCAGTTTAAAGTTTAAGACTATTGTGCAATGTGCAAAGCAGTGAACTAGCCTAACTCACCTGTAGATTGTGTCTCTGAACGTAAGTTTGGAGAATTTCTCTCTTATAGAAGCTGATCTGAAAGGTCAAGATGGGAGATTATAAATAGTAATAATGTGAATGTGATATGAGAAGGTACAAGGAACACAGCTTTTAAGGAAAAAGCACAGTATGACACTAATAATAAGACAGTCGATCATTATCTAGCCCTCGTGTATGTGCGTGAGTAGAGCTTCGGCTTCAGTCACCAGAGTATGCTTGGAATGCAGACCGATAATTTGGACTCACAGGAAGCATGCACACAACTCCACACACACGCAACTAAACGTTTACAATCTGATTGTCACGCAATAGCAGAAGTGTTACATCAGGCCGTGGCCACAACGCTGGCTGGCTCGCTGGCTGAGCGATTGACAGAAAATTATCTATCACCAGGGGCGCTGCCAAAAGGTTTGGGCCCCATAAAGAGATCGCAATCCCACCGCTCCCACCCCTTGCATTTTGGTTGTGTCCATTTTTTTATTCAGCACGTTTTCATTCTAAGCTTTTCGAGGCCCCCTGAGTTCCAGTCCCACACTTCGACATTTAAAGTTAATTATGTTGGTCAAGTTTGATTAGACACTAGTTTTCTAGTAGCTGCTCACCGCCATAACAACTAGGATCTCTCCATAAGAATCCAACACAGGAGACGCCAAGATCTCAGAGTACAGCAACAGCAGCTCTCTAGAAAAAACACAGGATTATCTTTATAAAATAATCCTTTGAATAATGTTCATTATTCGCATGAGTAGTCATGATGGGATAGAGAGATAGAGACCGAAAGTGGGAGAGAAGAGAAGTTAGATTCAGGTTGTCTTACCTGCAGGTCTTCACCTGTGTGTTCCTCAGCTCCTCAACATCCTCCACCTGCACAGTCAAAATCACGCTGCACAGCTTCCTCAAGTCAGGCAGACTGACAAAGAACAGTGCCTGTTCCACGCCAACACTCATCTCTTTACTTAAGTTATGTAAGGACAGTTAAATAAAAGACAGAAAAACAAGAATTAACATCTAGTCTAAGCCATCTTCCACTGAGTGTAGAGTTTTCTCGGTATCAAAGTATTTATTACGAACAGTGGCGCTAATTAGCATGCACACTAGCTAGGCTAGCTACTTTCCAGGGAAACGTTTTGATTCACAACTGAAACTTGCGTCTTTAAGGTTTTAAATGACAGTTGCAGGCTACAGTTCAACATAGGCCTAAGCATTTTGTAAAAGTTGCCCGAAGTAGACTATTGTTATTACCTTAATTATTTCAAAATACAAATAAACAACTAGACACTGGCCAGTGCCACACTTTACAGATAAAACAGACCAAACTCAAATACTTTACTGTTTCTTCCCGCCAAACTTTGGTAGGCGTCGGTGACTGTAACTGGCACGTGTCACATAGGGCCTAATTAATTCAGTGGTGTATTTTGATAAACTCTTTGTATAATACTAGTAAACAACTGCACTTAAGGTAATGTAAAAATGTAATGTAGCTGATCAAAATAGAGAACCTGGCCACATTGTAGGTTTTACATTGCATTGACAATAGGGTGTTCTCACTCGTCATCGCGTGAGAAACGGCTTATTTTTTTTTCAATCAGATGAACTGTAATGCACTTTATCCCAGTAGTTGCCAGCCTCCGCCTAGCGATGAACAGACTGGCACGCCAGTCCACCAATACGAAGCTCCATAGAAAAGTTATTGCAATCTCTTGTGTTCTGGGAAGGACAATGGGAGGTTCCTAAATCGTGCTAGGCGCTGCAGTTGTAACTTGGGTCCTCCTTCACAATCTAGGTTAAATGTTGCGGCGAAATTTCTATATAACTACATCGAGATATTCGTGACGCGGATCATTTCGCTGATCGCTTCAAAAATTAGTTGGTGCCGTACATTAATAGGTACAGTATAGGCTACCTAGATGGAGGAAACTGCCGAGAATGGTCATCCTGTCAAATACTATCGGCTGTCAGAAATCGAGGAGCGAAATACGTTCAAGTGTACATGGATAATCATACACCACAATATCTATGATGTGACAAAATTTCTGGAAGAGGTGAGACAACTTGCACTACAAACACTTTATTATTTCAGTCAGGTGGTTTAGGCGACGCTTAAATATTAGTAAAGAAAACATGTAGGCGATAATCCCTTTTATTGCATGTTGTGAATGTTTGTTCAAGAAACAAGAAAGAGGTCAGAACATTTATTTTTTTTGCCAGGAAATAATATGAGAAAGCTACAGAAGTGAATTTGAAGGCCGAATGTCGAAATATGCGTGTCACAAACGTTGACCTGGTAAAGTTCAAAATTAGTAGCCTAACTAAGAAGGGGGGCGGTGCTTATTGGTTTGAAAGAAAAATAGTTTAAGGTTAGAAACTACCAACCTCGATTGGAATATCAGAGAACAACTTAGACCGGGGTTCGCGTCATGCCTGTTAAGTTGTAGCCTACTTAAATGTTACGGATTCGAATTCGAATGGTTCCTTTCTCCCTCTCAGTGCTAGAGTTCAGTTGAGGACTGTATACCCCCAACAACACGGTATTAACCAAACTACAATTCCCAGATCCCCAAACACATCTGACCTACACCAAGCTACAAAACTTCCCCCTCCACTAAACAACACGTTCATTTAGGGTACTTTTTTCTCCAGACTTTCGTTAACTAGGACAGTTACCAACGGCCTCACCTCTCCTCCAATCCCAACTCAGATTTGATGGCAATGATTAATATGTATGGGTAACGAAGAGGTAGATTTGTCGATCCTTGACCCAAAGCATTTTATCTGACCAAAGTAGGCTGGCCCCTGACATACTAAATTTCACCTGTACCAACACAAACCTGGAGTTTGAGACTAGAAAAAGAGATTCGACAGCATAGTAAGCAAGAGCATGATGATTAATTGTATTCATTTCAACATATATTCAAAACGTTCTAACAAATATATTGGAAATAAAGTCCAACAAAACATATAAATACCATTACAACACAGTACAAACAACACACCTCAGAACTTAGGCTGCAGAAACCCCAGATTCCTTATTTGTGTTATTACCCACCATGCCTTGCAGCACCCAGGTGGCGAGGAGGTGTTGCGGGAGCATGGGGGCGGGGATGCCACGGAGAGCTTTGAGGACGTGGGACACTCGTCAGATGCCAGGGAAATGGCTGCCAGCATGGTCATTGGTGAACTGCATCCTGTAAGACACTTCAAACTGTGGGATACACCTTTCTCTTTATCCCATTTTCTCACTTCCCTCTGTCTCCCCTGTCTAGTTCTCTTTTCTTCCTCCCTCTCCCTCCTCTCTCTGCCCCCTTTAAACTGTGTCTCATATAAAAGGTATATAAGGTCTCAAACTCAAAACATTGACTGTCCGCTCTTACTGTAAAGGGGATATAGAGGTCACAGGTTCAAATAACCCTTGTACTGAACGTCGCTTTGGATAAAAGCATCTGGTAGGCGAAATTAATACCGTATTATAACATTTGAGAGCATAAACATGAATACATCGTTAAACACTTTCTTGCACTCCACCTTCCGTCACTCTCCCACCATTTCACCAGTCTGCTTCATCTCAAGTTTCCTGATGTTTCTTCTCTGTCCTTCACAATCCTCTTCCACCCTCTCTCCCATCTCTCTCTCCCACTCCCCCATCTCTATACCTCTCTCTCACATTTGTTTTTGTTACAGGATGACAGACCAAAGATTGCCAAACCACCCGTAAGTAAAAAAACAGACAAACATACATTTAACTTACTACAACTGTTCGTTTGATGTGACATAGTTCAGCTCATTACTAACAAACCAACTCACATAGTTGATATTTATGTTGTCCATTTATTCCAGGATTCAATAGTGACAACAGTTAAGGAAACCCAAAGGTACCTTAAAGTTTCCTGCAACTATTTATTTTCACAACTTTCCTGTTTTAAAACCACTTTCAAAGTATTTTTCATTAGCAATATCAACGTTGCAAGAGATTTTCTCTGTCTTTAAAACAGTAACACACCTTATCTGATGTATCTGTATCGAGATTACATTATTATTTCTGACAAGACAACACTGATATCTGACTTGTTGTTCCCCTTCCCGCCAGTTGGTGGAGCAACTGGGTCATCCCTGGTCTGGTTGCAGCCATTGTCACAGTGTTGTACCGCATGTACATGGAAAAGGAACAGTGACATTGTTATTCAGCGCCATCATCACAGCACGTCAATCAAACTCATAGATGTGTAGACGGACAGGCACATTGGCCAATTAGGAAGCCCGGCGGCGCAGGACGAAGTGTGGATTTGTGTTCCAGCCCAGCATTAACTGCAGCTCTGACCCCAGTCACTTATCAAACCACTCACTCATCTGAGTTGCTGGTTCTGGTGTTGGTGCTGGGCTTTAATAGAGCCATTCACTCTGTGTACGTCTTGTAAGACCAGGACTAGGGGCCAATCGCAAACAACTTTTTGCTGTCTCGGTTGATCTGAAATAATTGTGTAGATAAAGGCAACATTTCTATGTGCCTCCTAGAATGTTAGAAGTACAATTTTTGGCCATACACCTCATGGCTTTCCATCTTTCTCTGCTCCCTGAGGACCAGTTTCTATGGGCAAGAACTGAAGACTAGGAAATAGGATTAACTAAGACACTAGTTTTTTTCTCTCCGTAGCGTCCAAGATGGAGGACCACTGGTTGTGATGTCACCACTTTCTTTAGGACTGTAGGTTATCCAGCCAGCAGGCAAATCTATAGTACCCAGAAATAAAATGTATGCTAATCCTCCAATTATGCAGCATTGTGCTATTGTTAATGAAGGCTCTTGTTTATGTTGTCCTGTTGAAGTTGATTTATATTTTACAGTAAACAAATAAATACTAATATTTTGGTAAATTAAATATATCATCATTATTATCAAACTAAAAGGAGGGGGGTACAGCTTAGTAGTTAGAGCACTTGACTGCCAAACAAGAGATTGCTGGTTAAAACCCACTATACTGTATCACTTTGATAAGTGATAAATGAATACATTATCTTATCAAATGCAAAAAAAACATGCAAAAGCCATATTCATGCAAAAGCTGTTATTGCTCATAACCAGCAACAATCCCAGAGCAAGATGCTTTAGCAAAAATCTAAACAGTGAAATGAAAAGTACTACTGGGTACTTCCTTTAACTCTAACATTCCATATTACATTTCTGTGTGTGAGTGAGGCGGATGTTTCATAGGAAGCCTTCACAGTTGCAGGCTAAGTAGGCTCACTGAAATTACCAATGCCGGGTTTCACAGATTTTTTAAGAAGCTGTTAACGCTAAGAGCTTCTGAGGGACGTTCTAAGAGCGTTCTAGAGCGCTCTTAGAACGTTCCTAGGAAGATCTTAGCGTTAACAGCTTTTTAACGAATCTGGGAAACCCGGCCCAACTCTACTCTGGCCCCTATAGTAATCGCCCCTGACAAATACTGTACAGCATGTTAGGTTTAAATGAAACGTGTTATGGATTCACCTGCTCAAAGCTGCTAATCATCCCCTGGAAGAGACATGGGTGTACAGACATTTTACAGATTTGTTTTTACAATAAAGTGATTTAGGATACGTAAGTTTAGTTTGGTGTCCTGTTACTTGTTTAACGTTTTCTTGAGTTAAACATAAGTACGGAAAACTCACAACGTCCACCTTTTGGTTTTTGAGAATAAACATTTGGCGATATGAAATTATCATGAGATAACCATAGTGCCATGTGCTATAAATGAAGACTTCTAGAGCTCTATCTGGTGGACAGGTTTACTAGTATTATGAGGGGCCGTTAAGGAAATATACACATTCACATATGAAACGTTCGCAAATGTTATCAACCTTTCAAAATGTAACTTTTGAACCTTTTTCAACCCTTTATTCGAAATTATTTTTCAAAACTATTTTTCTAAATGATTTTTTCAACCTTTCAAAAGTTTTTTTCTAAATATTTTGTAGTGAATATTTTTTCAACTTTGCATTTCATATGTGTCTGCGAGCATTTCACATATGACCATATCACATATTTTTCTTGACACAACGATAATGCAAACCCTAATAAACTCAAGCAACTATCTAACACAATCTAGTAATGTACTGGCCTTTTATACGTAGGTCTTTATGTTACAGTTACACCATTGCCACAGAGACACAAAGTCAAGTTGACGGTTATTGGAAAGAGCGGTGGTGACGACATAAAGGACAGCATTGCGTAGATTCGAGGACATCTGCTGTTGTTCACAAATATGACCATGCGCTGCTCCGGCCAAAAGTGCTGACAACTCAAACAACTAACCACAATCTCGTGGGCTGTGAGATGCGCGGCCAAGAAGGTCTTTATTGACAGTGTTATTGTGACGCACCTGTCGAAGCACAGTAGCCTTGTGGTGCAATTAT
The DNA here is from genome assembly GCF_054491055.1 of Hypomesus nipponensis. Classification (NCBI taxonomy): domain Eukaryota; kingdom Metazoa; phylum Chordata; class Actinopteri; order Osmeriformes; family Osmeridae; genus Hypomesus; species Hypomesus nipponensis. The sequence continues at coordinate 5,375,510 of NC_140368.1, read as the reverse complement.
GTAAGAGGATTTGTTTAGATTTCCCAATTGAAGTGGATCAAGCTCTATACCAGAAAAAAAGATAATAGTAAATGTAATTATCTATACATTAATATTGTATTTGACAGTGTCACTTGTCTACTTATCATAAATATCCAATGCGATTGAAATGATCAATTATTGCAAAAACTATGAATAATCTATCTACCAAACATTGGGTACAGGTGTAATTGTGATGAATGGATCACTAAAATGATTGATGGATTTATTATCTAATAATAAACGTTTAATAATGAAGCCTGGCATGAGAGTTGTTTGTAAACTTAAATTACGTGGCAATGACGTATTATGACAGACGGCTGTGTACAGGTTGTTTTTATTGTTTGGTTTACAAGGTGGGCGTGTCTCGTGAGAAAAAAAGTTCTAACCGGGTCTCTTGTTCATCTTTCCAAGCTCATAAGGTGGATAACGACGGCGCGCTGCCAAATATGTCCGAGTCAACTCTCCGGCATTCTACCCAACTGGCTGTTCAACCATCAGAGGGGGCCATGCTGTCAGTGAGCGGCGAAGAACCGACAGGGAATAGGGAGGATTTGGAAGATTTGTCAGAAATGGAAGCGTGCGAACTTTACGTGAAAGACAGGAGAAGAGCGAAGTCTCTGCCGGCCTATCCAGACCAAGCCACACTTTTTGAGGATATCGCGAATAACGGTCGAAAACGAGTTAAGTTTGCGGATTCAATGGGTTTGAATCTGGCAAGCGTGAAGCACTTCAGCACAGCAGAAGATCCAATGATCCCCTCCAAAGTTCTCTCGAGGCTGCAGAGTTTTCCCCCGCAGCAGGAGCGCGAGTTGCTTGGGGACCTGTGCTCAAACTTTAAATCCGCCCTGACCATGGACCGTTTCGTAGCTATGTTCAAGATGCCAGCGGAGGCGGTGGATTTCGAGGCGAGCGTACTGCAGCGTCACGTCACATTGGAGAAAATTACCATCAACCAGTTTGATGTCCGTGGACACATTCGGACCGATACTCACAGTTCCTCAAAGAGAGACGTTGGGGTGAGATACACTTTCAACAACTGGCTCTCCCTTGTGGACGCGCAAGCGATAGCAGTACCCGGGGAGGAAACGGGGATGGTCGGTGAGCGTTTTACCTTCATGATGTACACCCCCCCGTTCCTCGACCCAAGTTCCTCGGTTCACTTTGCAGTCTACTTGAGGAACGACCAAGGCGAGTTTTGGGACAACAACGACGGTCAGAACTACACGTTAAAGTACAACTGCATGCCAACGTACGACAGCGCGGTCTTCCATGCCACCTGAGGCCCGTGCGTAAAGGCCTACACAAAACGCGCTATTCATGCGCAAGTCATCTTTCTCAACCCAGCTCATGGATGGATCCATCTTTTTATCCCTTCACTATTAAAGTCATCTGTTGATTTTTAGGTTGACATCTACCCTCTTTGTATTCTTATCAAAGTGGTCTCGTATCCCAAGGCTATATCAGAGAAATTCATAATGATAAACAAGGGCAGTCACTGTGGTCCACTTTGACTCAAACCTCCTGTTACCTTCAGGACTCTGATGTGATAGAATTGAAGTGTAACTATTGTACATAGTGTTTTTAGCTACACTGGCCTCAGAGGAAAATGAAACAGAACAACATGCCTCTGTGTATGTGTGCCTTTCCCTGTATTTGTGTTAATGTGTGTGTGTGCAGCCCTGTGTTTATGCTAGCATTATAAATGCCTACTGGCAGCCTGATTGGTAGGAAGTAGGCCAAGTGGTATAACAGATATTTCTGTGTTTATATTACAGTACCAGTAGCAGTATTACACCCACAACATGTATATATGGTGAACATGAAATACAGGAAGAATGATCTTGCTATTGTGTCCTTTTAATGACAAACCACGTGTTTGTTATGTCATGAAGTGTGTAATGTACGTGATGAGCTCGTCCTGTCCCTGTCCTCCAGAGCCCTGGAGCAGTCTCACAGACCAAAGTCCTGATGACAACTGTTTAGTTTGTCGATGGAAAAAAAAGAGGAAGAGGGAGGGTTGATGATAAACAGTGAGAGAGCTACAGAATCAGTCGTCAGTCGTTTTCCACAGACAGATTTGCAAGGAGGGCAGCATTTCTGGTCATGGAATGTTCTGTCTCCATGTTTCCAACACCTGGAGTTTCTATCTTACAGTTAGTAAGTTACTGATACTCTCTACACTGACTGTGTTCCCAAATATAAACCCACCATAAAATGAAATCCACCAAGCCATCATCATTCTGACCCGCCTTCCCCACAGTGCCTTGCTTCTCCTCATCTCTCCTCACTCAAAACAACAAGGCTATTGTTTTATTGAGGTTTTATTTATCTTTACTACGATGGCAAATCTGTTTTCCTGTTCCAATGCTTTGGGGTTAGCTCTCTGTCGAACACGGCCATGTTGGTGAGAGTCACTGTTACATCAGGCGGGGGTTTAGGCAACTGTGTAGTGTTGCCTAAACACTACACAGAGTGTAGTGTGCTTTTGTGCGTTCTCTTCTGTTTGAGCAACCTTTGGAGGTTAGTGTGTGTGTGTGTTGAGCAAATGTGATCTTTACACCGGTGTCATTGGGTCTGCACTTGCCTAAACTAATACATGGGGCTATTTATGGGCATGCTCAGCCTTGGGGCATACCTTCACCCCCTTACAACACACTAACCCATGGTCCTGTAACCCAGCTCACAGGAACTCTGGTCAAGAGGCCATCATTATCCTTGTCTTCATGTGGTGTGTGTGGACAAGCAAAAATCTCTACTCTGAGCTATTGGAAGAAAAAAAAAAGAAGAGTTGCTGATGTTCAGTACATGGATTTCATTTAATATTTCATGTATTTAAACAGCATCTCACATGAGAGCAACCCTTATATACAGTACAGTCAAGCAGATATATCCTGGATGGGGTCAAGGCTTACGCTGATCATGTCACTCACATACAGCAATGTACAGGATGGCCATGACTATGATAATGGCACGACTATCATGTAATTGTCATACATCATCATGAATCACAGCACCAAGGTAACGAGGAGTAAAAGTACTTTTACATCAGTGGATGATGTCGTCGCTGCACTGTCAACAAAGTGATTCAAAATGAGGACTTTTATCAAAGCAGGAAGCATGAGAGCTGCTGCATGCAATTTATGATGGACCATAGGAGGTACCCAGAACACTGTTCAGGGTTACAAGGTCTCTGATGCTTCCTGTTTTATACATTCCTTGAACCAAAACAAGAAATCCTGTGTGAGTTGAGTCCTCCATCTTCTTCACTTCCTCTCATCCCTCCCATCTGTTTGGCTGGTGTCAGTTCCTCTCTATTATGGTCTTCTGAATTTCATACATCATTCCTAAAGACACCTGTGTGAGGAGGAGATAGAGAGAGGTAAATGTATATACACTGTATATAGAAAGAGAGATAGAACTAGATAACGACAGACACATACATTTAGTGTAGGTGGAGGGCCCCTCTCCTCAGGGAAAGAACATTATGCTTCAGTGCAGAATAGTTACACCAGGGATGCACTGAAAGTTCGGCCGCCAAAAAAATCTCTCATTCGATCTAGCCATTATCACAGCGCTTGCCAGCAAAGGGCAATCATGTCAGCGGTGTGGAAATACTTCAATGTTTTTGCTAAGGACGTCAAATTCGTAATCTGCAGTGTTGGTTTGCCAGAAATTTCATAAGGGAGTACAGTGCTGAAGAACTTTTCCATGACAGGTTTGACACGTTCATTAAATTGATGACATTTATTAAAAAGTCTAATATTAATGAAGACATTATGACAGGTGTTTGGAGTGTGTGTGCATGACAGAGACACACCTATATTAAACTGTAGCCCACCCAAGAGGGAAGAAAGCTTTCTCACACAAACACACAATTTCTTTCCCTTCATTCCTGTCACACGCACACGCATACACACAGTCTCTTACCTCCAGGATAACCTCAGTTGCCTCTGTAGCAAAATAACACTATTTCCTGACCTCAGCAGGGGAATTAAGTTTGCGTGTGTGTGAATGAGCGTGTGTGTGAATGAGCATGTGTGTGAATGAGCATGTGTGTGAATGAGCATGTGTGTGTGTGAATGAGCATGTGTGTGTGTTCTAGAGGATGGCACCCCTGGGGATGGGCACCTGTGTGCCCAGAGAGAAACTGCAGACTGGCATGTCCTTGACCTTCAGATGCCATGCACCCTATGGTCTCACACACACACACACACACACACACACACACACACACACACACACACACACACACACACACACACACACACACACACACACACACACACACACACACACACACACACACACACACACACACACACACACACACACACACACACACACACACACACACACGGCTGCTGCTGCTGACATTACAAAGTCTTTCAAACTCCTCAAACACTTAACTGTAGCTGGTCCAATCTAGTGTTCCCTTGATCTTTCTCTGTCCCTCCCATAATTACTTCTAATATTCAATACCTTTTACATACAACATACAGTACCACCCCCCTTCTCTCCTCCTCCTCCTCCTCCTCTTTTATTCCCACCATCTCCTCCTCCCTCCATCTACTCTACTCTCCCCACTACCTCCTTGTCCTCCTATCAGTGCCCCCTGCCCCCAGCAGAGACTTAGTGCTGCAGTTAGGAATATTTGCTCACACACACCACCCAGTGTTCAGCTGGCTAGAGGGCAGATGTTTCCCCCAGATATCAAAGCCAGAATAACAGCTGGCCTGGTGTCATAACGGAGACTTCTGAAGGACGAGAGGGAGGGAGGGATGGGAGGAAGGAGAGATGGAGGAAGGAAGGAGGGAGATGGGTGAACAGGAAGATGATTGGCGAGGCGGGTAAATGGAAGGACTGAGAGGTAAAGAGAGAGAAGGAGAGAGAGGAGAATATCTTGTATGACTGTGTTTATAGGCATGTGTGTGTGATCTGAGTGAGACAGTGGTGTGTCACACCGCACAGACAGTGCGTTGTGAACACACGCCTCAAATCAGTCTTTACACCTCCAGCTGGGAATATGTGTGAGAAATGAGAAGGAGAGAACGTGTGATTATATCTGCGATTGTGTGAACAACCAGCCGGATCTTCTGTGTTTATATGCAGGTTCTCTCTTTCACCATGTTCACATCGTCTTAGTCAGAGTCATGTCAACGTGTGTTTATGCTAGTGTGTGTGCCTGTCTCAAAAAGGCACAGACAGCCTCTTTGGAGGCTAAGAGAGGCTGCAGTGTAAGAGTTGTGTCTATATTTCACCACTAGAGGGCAGCAGCTACATTTGAAAAGCATCAAATGGCAATCTACTGCTTCATCCTTTTCAATCCTGTTCATTTCCCTGTCCTTCTCTCCCTCTCTCACACACACACTCCCTTTGTAGGTGCACCCCCGGTGCGTGACTGGGCTGGTGGAGGGGGCGTGGAGAATGGAGGCGGGCTCATTGCTCCCCCTCTTGACCAATCAGGACGCAACGATCTCAGCTTTCATGCTAATCGCTGCGTCTGCTGCAGCTATCTCATAGACTGTCACTAAAGAGCCTCTCTCTTGCGCGCGCGCGCACACACACACACACACACACAGTCGTCTACTTCAACAATAGAACACAATGGACACGCACACACACGCATCCAGCAATGCACGAAGGCATATATATTTGCACACAACCACAAGAACGCGCTTCCCTCCAGTCATGACTCGCTGGAGGAGGAGGAGAAGACGCAGAAAGACAAACAGCAGCAAAGGTTAATGTGGGCTTCCCCCATTTCTAACCCTCCTCTTCCACTACCACAGATCTCTCTCTCTCTCTCACTCTCCCTTCACCTACCCGCCTCTTTCTCCCTCCCGCTCTTTCTCTCTCTCTCTCTTTAGTTTCTTCTGAGTCTCTGGTGATGGGAGTATTTCTGTTCATTTGTTATCACCTCATGACGCGTGTGTGTGTGTGTGGGCGCACTTGTGTGTGTGTGTGTGAGAAAAGATGTGGGTTTCTCTGAGCAGTGGTGACGAGAAATCGAGGATCAGACTTAAAATCGGGTGTCTGCAAGAGAGGGACGAGGAGGGGAGGGGAGAGAGGAGGAGAGGGTGAGAGGAGGAGGAGAGGGTGAGAGGAGGAGGAGAGGGTGAGGAGGAGGAGGAGGGGAGGGGGTGGGAGGAGGAGGAGAGGGTGAGAGGAGGAGGAGGAGGAGAGGGTGAGATGAGGAGGAGGAGAGGGTGAGAGGAGGAGGAGAGGGTGAGAGGAGGAGGAGAGGGTGAGAGGAGGAGGAGGAGAGGGTGAGAGGAGGAGGAGAGGGTGAGATGAGGAGGAGGAGGGGGGGTGGGAAGAGGAGAAGGGAGGAGGGGGTAGTGGGAAGAGGAGAGGAAGGGAGGTGGGAGAAGATGAGGAGGGATGAGAGGAGAGGTGGATGGAAGAAGAGGGGGTCAGTTCTCTGGTTCTGTGATCTTCCTCCCTTCAGGTTGGGGGGAGTCAGAGGCTTCTCTGCTACTGAAACCCAACATGCAGTATTCATCAAGCTCTCCCTTCAAGCTCTCCCTTCCTCCCCGACTCTCTCCACTCCTCTTCAAGGTACATACTATTTTTACCAGACACTTAACATTTAACACAGTATGCTGTAGGTGGACTGGAGCAGGGATACTTGCAGCATTCATACTGAACCTACTTTGTCCTCTCTTTCTCTCTCTCCCCTGCTGTCTCTCACTTTTTTGCAGGTGCAGGTTACTGTGGCAACCGAAGGGGGCCGAGAATAAATGTGTGAGGAGAGACAGGTTTGGTCAGGTAGAGCGAGAGAGAGACATCTGTCAATGAAAGAGAGCATTTTGCCTCTGACTGAAAGTTTTAGTTGAATAAACACAGCCTGGAGTATTATGGAAATTGTGTTCAGATGTTAAACCTCTGATGTCTCTATCTACACCCCCCCCCCCCCTTCCCCTCCCATCCGCCACTTTCTCCCCATCCACCTCGCTCTCTCTCTCTCGCTCTCTCTCTCGCTCTCTCTCTCGCTCTCTCTCTCGCTCTCTCTCTCGCTCTCTCTCTCTCTCTCTCTCTCTATCCCGCCAGCAGCAGCATCTGTACCAGACACATGAAGCACACCTCTAAGCAGACCTGTGTTTGAGAGAGAATTTGCACCTTCATTAAACTGCAATATTGTATGGGAAAACTTTTGGAACAATTATCGTCCCTTTCCAACACAACGTGACAACAGTGCCACTCTGAAACCCGTCTATTTTCAATGGTCTGAGCCGCACCAAGGCTGCTTTTTTGCTGCGTAGGAATATATGTTTAGTTTTTTTTCGGACATTTTGCGCTATCCTCTCAACCCCAAACACCTAGTCAGTTGTGCGTTGAACCCATGGGCGACCGCGACGCACATCGAGTTCTGTCTGAAAACGACAAAAACAGACTAGCTTCTTTATCTGTTCAGACTGTCACACAAAAACAGCTTGTCTCTAACTCAAACAGCGCACGCACACCCACCCACACCCCCACACCCCCACACCCCCACACACACACACACACACACACACACACACACACACACACACACACACACACACACACACACACACACACACACACACACACACACACACACACACACACACACACACACACACACACACACACACACACACACACACACACACACACACACACACTACAGTAGTGACAGAAACAGAAAACCTCACCAGAGGTAAGGCTGAAACGATAGAAGCAGGGATGGAGAGGGAAACCGTGTTTCCCTCTCCTGGGCATGACCCCCCCCTCCCTCCCTCCCTCCCCCTCCCTCCCCCCCCCTTCCCCCCTCCCTCCCTTCCCCCCCTCCCTCCCCCCCCACAGTCTGTGGCTAAACGAGACCATGCTACTGGGACCTCTCTAATTACACCACACTGATATACTTACTGGAGCCATGTGTGTGTGTGTGTGTGTAGGAGCAGTGCTGTCTAGTGTATGACCTTGAGAGGCCAGACAGATGATGCCCCAAGGCTCCCATCTTCCCTTGACTCATCACCTCCCCTCCTGTCCTCTCCTTCTCCCTTTACAGCACCCCCTCTCTTTCCTCCTCCCCATCTCCTTCTCTCCCCCTCTCTTTCCTGCCCACCCCTCCAAAGGCAATTATGTTGCTTCTCCACAGTTGTCGGGTTGGTCAGTTAACAACACACAAAAGTTTATCTTTAACACACACACACACACACACACTCTGTAAAGTGTGTTAAGAGTTTCTCTTCTTCCTGGTCTGAATAATGAAAAACATCTCAAACCAATGCGATCTCCAACTGAAGCTTTAACAAGAAAGTGCCCAACTTGACGCACGCACACACACGCGCACACACCGACACACAAACCATATCCGAGCGACAGAGCAGCCTGCATTAACGACCCAATCAACGTTCCCCGGTACCAGGCCCCGCCCCTGCCGACCTTTAAAAATCGCTGTGGTTTCACAGCTCTATTACTAACCATGGCACTGTGCCCAGCGACCTCACACCACACTCACTCAAGTGAGGCTGTGTGTGTTGGCTACGAAGCTTGAGTGGTGTTTGACGGTGCGTTTGTGAAGTATAGGTGTGTGAGTGTGATAAGGTATGAGAATGTGTTTGAAGTAGGAGTGCGGTCTTGTAGTGCAAGGCTGAACAAGCTACAATATTCTGCTGTCTGGCTCCCGTGGCTACACAACACCCACCTACACACCGCTGCCCAATTAGCTCACACAAATCTAACTTGACAATGAAGTCACAGGACTAGAATAATTAGGAAGTGTTAACCTATTGGATTAGCCCAGGCCCAGTCTGACCACCCATATTATAATAAATTCAATTTAACACACTTGCACGTACAAATACGATTTTTGCTCTATTCCTGTCTAAGTAATCTCTCTCATTCTCTCTCTCTGTTAAACACACACAGTGTTGTAGAACGAGTGGACATCCTTTGCGAGGCCATTGTGTGTGTGTGTGGACACAGTGCTGTCTGAGTTTTGGAGTTCCCCTAGCTCCAAAACTCTGATTCTTTGCTTTCGTCCATAGCATAGAGAAGCCAGAAGAGTGGGGGAGAGAGGAGCGAAAAGTAGGAAAGGAGTATTTGGTTAATAATAGACAGCCCAGTTATTCATTATTGTTCTTACCCTCCCCAATCTCTCCGCCTCCCTTTTCCATCCTCTCTACCTCCTCCCTCCCTCTCCATCATGTTATATCTTAACTAAACTTTTCTGAGTTTGCAGCAAGTTGAGTACTCATACAGAGAAGAAGGGAGACAAGAGGAGGGAGAGAAGAGGAGGAGGAGAGGGAATAGAAAGGCAGAAGGGGGGGGGGGTCAGCCTCCATGGGAGCAAACAGACACAAAATAAAGTCCCCTGTGCCTTTAAGAGAACCTGATGAATCCATGCCACAGGCAAAGAGAATGAGATTCTGTGTGTGTGTGTGTGTGTGTGTGACACTCTAACAACAGAGGTATCTCCCAGAGCAGATCTGAGACAAACAGACCCATCGATCAGCACACTAACGGACAGATAGGCCATCCCTTCATCGCTCCCCCCCCCCCCCCCCCCCCCCCGACAGAGCCACGCCTGGCTCTCGTCTGTCACAGCAGCAGTCGTAACCTCTGACCCTGACCACTAACAGCAGGTCACGACCTTGGACACAGGACCATTGTTGACAGCAACAACACTGATACCTGATCTATATTACCACCATGGATCTCATGGCAAACAACAATATATAGAGCTAGAAAGAGCTAGAGGAGGGAGAGAGAGGAGAGAGAGAGGAGAGAGAGAGAGGAGAGAGAGAGGAGAGAGAGGGGAGAGAGAGGGGAGAGAGAGGGAGAGAGAGAGGTAGAGGAGACAGAGAGATAGAGGAGAGAGAGGGAGAGGGAGAGGAGAGAGAGGAGAGAGAGGAGAGAGAGAGAGGAGAGAGAGGTAGAGGAGACAGAGAGATAGAGGAGAGAGAGGGAGAGGGAGAGGAGAGAGAGGTAGAGGAGAGAGAGAGACAGAGGAGAGAGAGAGAGATAGAGGAGAGAGAGAGAGAGAGAGGAGAGAGAGGTAGAGGGAGAGGAGAGAGAGGTAAAGGAGACAGAGAGGAGAGAGAGAGAGAGGAGAGAGAGAGAGGTATAGGAGACAGAGAGATAGAGGAGAGAGAGGGAGAGGGAGAGGAGAGAGAGGTAGAGGAGAGAGAGAGATAGAGGAGACAGAGGAGAGAGAGAGATAGAGGAGAGAGAGAGAGAGAGGAGACAGAGAGAGATAGAGGAGAGAGAGAGGAGAGAGAGATAGAGGAGAGAGAGAGAGAGACAGATAGAGGAGAGAGAGAGGGAGAGGGAGAGGGAGAGGGAGAGAGAGGTAGAGGAGAGAGAGGGGGGGAGAGGAGAGAAATGCGTGACTCTGAGCTTCTCCTCTGTTTCACCATCCCTGTTGGAGACCAGATGAAATACTTCAATCCAGGCAACACACTGATGTTTGTGTGAAATGGAAAGTGTTTTTTCAGTGTTGTGGAGCCTCCAACCCTCTCATGGCCATTTCACCTCGACCAACAACAAACACAAAACCACAGGCCTACCTGCTTTCCCCCTCTCATCCCCTCACCTCCTCCCTCTCATCCCCTCACCCCTCCCTCCCCTCCCCTCTCTGATCCCCTCACCTCCCCCCTCTCATCCCCTCACCCCTCCCTCACCTCCCCCCTCTGATCCCCTCACCTCCCCCCTCTCATCCCCTCACCCCTCCCTCACCTCCCCCCTCTGATCCCCTCACCTCCCCCCTCTCATCCCCTCCCTCACCTCCGCCCTCTCATCCCCCCTCTCATCCCCTCACCCCTCCCTCACCTCCGCCCTCTCATCCCCCCTCTCATCCCCTCATCCCCCCTCTCATCCACTCACCCCTCCCTCACCTTCCCCCTCCCTTACCTCCACCCTCTCATCCCTTCCCTCATTCCCTCCTCTCATCCCTCTCCTCCCCCAGGTCCAAACGGTGACCCACACATGCACACAGATGTTCAAACAGACGTGCAGGCGCGCACACAGCAGTAAACACACAGGGATAAGGGACTTTAGAGAGTAAACAAACACAAACAGCCGAGGACACAGGTTGATATGAACATGGTCAAACACTGGTGAGATCTCACTCCCAGACTTTTTTATTCTTTTGCTGTGTGAGACAGTTCTGTGTGAAAGTTGAGACTGAACAATTGTACAAAAATGTTTTTTTTGACACTAGTCTGTTTCCCTCTCCCAGTGCCAGATAATCTGTCTAGCTCTGTGGATTCTGTTCCACTGAGACACTTGGCTAATGTATGGTAGATGCCTGCAGACATCCCAGTGCTAAGAAAGCTATTAGCGCACTTGAGGAATTTGCTACTCTGAGACGCTACGCTAATGCTAACCCCATTAGTTTCTGACTCTAGATCGAAAAATGAAGTTTAAGAGTTTTTTTTTGATGGGGAAAAGATCAAATCAATAAGATTGCAATCTATGCCAGAGAGAGACAAAGAGAGAGAGAGAGAGATGAAAGGATATTAGACAATAAAACAACAAAGTATAGGTGAAGTCTAGTGTTGAGATTGAAGCGTGGCGAGATCATGGAAGATAACTGCATCACTTTGAGCAGCTCCATCAGAGGCTCTGCATGACTGCTGGCCTGAAGGATGCTTGTACTTCTGATGAAATATACACCCCATATCCCTACATCACCAAGGGAGACACGCAACACACACAGAATCATTGTATCTGTCTGTCATCTTGTATCTTCTATATAGCTCTCTAGGCATGTCAGGTCAAACACAGCAGCTAGGTAACATGGAGAAATTGTTGATTTAACGTTTTTGCTTGTCACAGTGGCAGTGTCGTTACAGCCCAGACTGCCACTGCCACCCGCACTTATGCGTCTGCGAGGACACACACACACACACAACAAGAAGGTAAAGGATAATAAAATATATATATATATATATATACACATAGAGAAGGAGAGTTTAGAAAAGTAGATTATATTCCTGTTCATCGCTCCGTTCTGCTCGGAGAGAGAAAAGGGCAGATTTGTTTGGGGAGATGATGCTGTACTCTGCTACATCTACAGCAGGCTGCAGCTGTAATCCATCATCTTTATATTCTACCTCTTTCTACCTCCCTCCCTCCCTCCCACCCTCCCTTTCACCATTTCTCTCTTTGCCTCCCTCCCTCTTCCCCTCCCTCTGCCTCTCTCTTCCTTCCATCTATCCCTGGCTCTCTGCCGCAGCGCAAGGGAGAAAAAGATGAGTAGAGGAGAGAGAGAGAGAGAACGAAGGAAGGAAGGAAGGACAGAAAAGAGTACAATCGACCAGACAGGAGAATAATGCAACTTTTTACTGAGGGAGGAGGATGAGAAGGGGCAGAAGGAGGAGGAGTTTGAAACTAGGCCCAGATTCAGACTGCTGAAACAGAAAACAGGGGGGGGATGGAGGGAGCACAGAGGTCAGGGCTGGTATGATTGCGACAACAGGGTGAGTCAGAAGACTGCAGATTCCTGTTGTGACCTGTTGATTCCAGAGAACTGATATATCTGGACTACTGGTAAACATGGTGTATCAGGACTATCTGCTGTAACAAACACCATGGTTCTCCAAACTCACTACGACTGCTGCTTCACTGGTGTGGACCAGCTAACCTGACCACACCAGACCAGTTTCCCTTCTTCTGGAGAGTTGAATCCTTCTTTTACTCTTTCTCTCTCTCTGTTTAAAAGAGAAGTACACACATGCCATCCCCCCTTCCATTCAACCAGGAGGTTAAACTGTACAGGCTGCAAATCAGCCTGAAAATCCCTTCATTCACAAGTTGGATACACTTTCAGTGGAGGGGGGAGAGGGGGGCAGGAGACAGGCAGGTAGACAGACAGGCGGGTAGAGAAGCAGGCAGCCAGGTAGACAGGCAGGCAGGCAGGGCACCGATTCAATCACACACTACATTTACACAGAACATAAATTTCTGTGGTGTAGTAGTTCACAGCACTCCCCTGGGCCAATCTGCTGCTGCTATAAATATGGCTTTGTCCAATCCCACGCCTGCTTATTGCCTTCTTATCCAATCACATAACTCCTTAGTGGCAGGGTATTGCTGTCAGCCTGAAGTGAAAGGCTCTCCCCACCCATCCAGCCTAATGACAGTCATAGTTACAGGAAAGGGAGGATGAGGAGAGAGAAAAGAAGACAGAAGAGAGAGCCAAAAGGTGCAAAGCAGGTATTTGCTGGGGGCTGGAAGTTGAACATCTTGTTATCCTGCACCCCCTCCCCCTCCCACCATTTTTGTTCCAGATTATCTGGAGAAACAGAGAGAGAGAAGGCTCCATCCTTCTAGCCCCCTGGGCCTGGTTGAGATGAGGGGGCGGGGGGGGATCAACCCTGCCACCTGAGTCAACAGCCCCAAACCACACAGCGGGACGCTGAACAGATGAGTGACGTCATGTGACAGACAGTATGGGAGGAGTGAAAAATCAACATGGCAACGAGAGTTTGCCAGGGAGAGAGAGAAGCAGAAAAAGAGGGGAAGAGCTTTGGAGAACGCTAGTGTGTTTTCTTCATGCACGAGTACATATGCATGTATGGGTCCATGTGGGTGAGTGTGCCAACACAGGATGAGTCACTGCACCCAAATACCCGGTGTGAGTTGTGGTGCCACTCCTTCCTCTGCCCCCACCCCCCAGCATGCTGCTCAGCCTGCTGGTGTGTGTGTGCGTGTGTGTGTGTGTGTGTGTGAGCCATGCTTACCCTGGCACAATGTGTGGACTGTCAAAATGAGTTCAAGTGGTGTCTCTGTGGGAGAGAGTGAGTGTGGGGGTGTGTTCTTGTGTGTGTGTGCGCACGCCTGCAATGTGTGATTTGTCATCCTGGTGAGTGCTGCTGGAAAGAGCCTGACTAAGCACACGTACACAAACACACACACACAAACACACACACACACACTAACCAGCAGTTGCAGTAGTGGTCAATATCACCCACACAATACACATCCCACATCCATCTGCATTCCCCTGCACACACACACACACACACACACGCACACACGCACACTTTCATGCGTGCCTGCTTACTGTGGTCAGGACATGTAAAATCGATCAATACTGGTATCATTCCACAGCTGATCTGAACCGTCTGTCAATGAACTGAAAGACTCAACTGAATATGTGCTGGACAGCCGTGCTCCTGATAGGAGATGTGTGTCCAGTACGTGCCGTCGGTTTGGGGGGAGGGCAGAGAGAGTCAGAGACAACTGAGAAATGAATAAATACTATTAACACATTTACCTATTACACCGATTGGCCTCATATTTAACTATAGCTTTGGAACTGTTCTCCTGCCTGAATCTGAATTTGAGAGAGGTGAGAACAAGTTAGAGATGAAAGGAAAACAGAGAAAGAGACGACAGAAAGAGAGAAAGCTGGGTAGGCCACACTCCCCTGGGATTGGCTGGGAGGCTTCTAGTGCATTATGGGTACAAAGCACCCAACAGCAGGGCATCAGCGGTGATTAGCCCAGCGGCATTGCTACGGAAATGCCGGCGGACAGGTGGGCGATAAACAGGTGTTCATCTACAAGTTACCCCCTGGAGTGTGTGTGTGTGTGTGTGTGTGTGTGAGTGTCCATGTGTATATCCATGTGTGTGTGTGTGTGTCCTCACTTGTCTCTGTATGACAGCCAGAGTGTTTTGTGCGTTGTGCAGCAGTTCATCCACAGCTTTGGGGTCCTCTACCTTCTGGTTCTCTCTGAAGGCATCTCTCACCCGCCGCAATGCATAGGTCCTGAAACACACACACACATAGTCACGCACACCTTACATGTTTTATTTGAATTCACAAATCACATACGATGCACACAAACGAGGAAGAAAAATAAGACGAGGAGAAGACTGGAGAGGAGAGAGAAGAGAGAGGATAGGCTTTTATCTGGCAGCTAGGGTCTGTGAGAAGCAGACAGGAAGTTCACCACATCCAAAGATTTGTAGATCAAAGGGACTTCCTGTCAGGGCCCTGGGAGGCTCCGCCCTAACAAAGACCAGAGTGATGAGGAGATGTGTGCGAATGTGTGTGCGGGTGTGTGTGTGTGTGTGTGTGTGTGTAACAGAGAAGAGGCTGCCTGACAGACTCAGATATGGAAGAGAGGTCTGCGTGGGTTTGTGAGTGTGTGCTCATAGGAATGAGAGTTGGAGAAAGGGAGAAAGGGATGCAGGGGGAGAGAGGGATGTAGGGAGTAGAAAGATAGAGGGGGGGATGGAGGGGAGATAGGACCAGCTGGAGACAGCTTGTTAGAGCGCTGAGCTGTACACCGGTGGTCAGACATTCAGCCTGCTTGCTCTGTCACCAACTGATTCATGCAAGACAAGAAGCTAGTTTCAATGTGTGTGTGCGTATATAAGCCCCATGTGTGTGTGTGTGTGTGTGTGTGTTCTTGGAAAGAGCAGCCTGACTAACCATGTCTTCCATCTGCCTCCTCTGTCCCAGCTAACAGAATAGAGATGGAGGGATCAAGCCAGATTAGACAGGAAGGAGGAATGTGTGTGTGTGTGTGTGCTGTACTGTAGGCCTTTGTGTGGAGTGTGTGTGTGTGTGTGTGTGTGTGTGCGCGTGACAGGAGGGGTGGAGGGTGGATGGGGGGCAGTGGAAGGATAAAGTGACATGTGTGTGTCCCTTTCTCTCTTCCTCTTCTCTGAGTCAGCCATCTTGGATCCAACACCAGGAGTGACTCATAGGAGACTGATCTGTAGCCCACAGCAACAAGAGCCCAAGACAGAATGAAGATGTTTACTCATAATGCTCTCGCACTAATCACTCTAATCCAAGTATCTTTTTTCTGGAAATTTCTGAAGGCCTAGAAAACAAAAGACACTTAGCTTTTTATCTAAATCACTCTGTGATTTACTGGATAGGTCCAAAAGACATTCAACAGGATGGAGAACCATACATCACTTCCTGTGTAACATGGGAACTAGCAAGCTTCCTTCACAGTGGTTTGGTAAACTCAAATTTATCTCAGTGAAGGACACAAGGATTATTGAGATTTAAATCCTGACTTCGACATTTTGCATGATTATAATGGTTGGTGAATTATAGATGAACCTATAAATGCATCTATTACAAAGCTATTACAGAGCTGTTAAGCATCATTCTGCATTTCTGATTGACCATACAGTACTGTCGGATGAGTCAAAGCCACAACCTCGTTCAATCACACAAATGAACAAGAACACCTTCCTTCATTTAATAATTATCCAGTACACATTTGTTTCTGTCAGTTCCTTTTTGGTGTCTGAGAAAAAGGTACCAGAAAGGTATTTCCAGTGACTTTTACAGTATGTGAGTTCTTTCACACAGAGTAGAGTCATGCATCTCCCTGAGGAACGATCTGACACGGTGACATCATCAGTGCGAGACGCCCTCCCCTACCACCAGTGGTTAGTAATCCTGATAATGATGCTGATTATTCCGACGGTGTATAGGTTCTACACGCTAACGAGGAGCACTTTTAATGAGACTCAGGGTTCCGAACTGTACGGCTCGGAGAGAGAGAAACAACTAATGACTCGTGCGCACATCATACCAACGCCAGCACGCACACAGCCAAAACGACATCAGCGCCAACCCGCATTAAGGGTGTTGTCGTCAGACAAAGTGAGACAGAGGATCAGAGTGAGCTGTGGAGTTTAGAGTCTGTTTGAAGACTAAGTGTCAGTGGGTAGCCCACAAGGAGCCCCCAGGCTCCCATAGGCCCAACAGGGCTAAATACAGACCCATGCACCCTTCCAAGACCTCCCATTTGATCCCAACAGCTCAACACATTTGGAGGAAAGAGGGGGGAGGGACGGGGTCAGGGGAGGGGATGGAGGAAAGGGGAGGGGAGTAAGAGAGAAATACAGAAACGGGTAGAGAGAGAGATGGAGGACAGATAGAGAGAGCGAAAGAGGGAGGGGAAAGTGGGAGAGAGAAAGAGGGAGAGAGAGACTTCACAGGGAATTCTCCATGAGCCTGGGTTTCCGTGATCACTAATTCATCAGAGGTTTGTCAGGCTCCCGCTGCTGACAGACCCGTGTCTTTGTGACTAACAGGAGATCTGCGCACAGACACACCCTGCATCGTCAGAGAGAGACGGGGGCAGGCAGGGAGGCTTACTGCTACGTAAGAGATGCCCTACTTGTGTCTGATCAGGCTGGTAAGAGACTGCAGCAACACTGGGGTGTATAAACTAGCGCTGCTCCTTTCACACAGACAGAACACACTGACAGCTCCCCACATCCTCTCCCTCTCCACCCTTCCCACTCCGTCCTCTCTTCCTCTCCCACTCTTGTTCCTGTCTTCTCCATCCTCGTAGAATACCAGTCACCATCCTCATCGTCTACCTCTTTCCCCCCTGTCTTCTCTCTGTCCCTGTTCTATGCTTCTCAGAGAATCTTTATTTTGCCTTTCTGAATCCTTCCCCCATGCCCTCTCTCCTGCCTCGTCTCTGTTGAACACCACGGCATGTTCTTCCACCTCTCTTCCCTTCTCTCTTCATCTAGTCTACCTGCTGCTCACTCAGACCGGCGAACTTCCTCCTTGTTCTGAATCTTTGATTCTTTTCCATCTTCCTCTGTGCTATATCTTCTTCTGAGCTATATCTTCCTCTGAGCTATATCTGTCTGCCTAAGTGCACAACTCACCCTGCCTCCTTCATCTTCCCCTCCCTCTTTGCTCTCGCGCTCCTCCATCTTCTTCACTCCTCACTCTCCTCCTTCCTCTCTGCCCTCTCCTCCTCTCTTTCCACCTTCCTCTCTGCTCTCTCCTCCTCTCGCTCCTCCTTCCTCTCTGCTCTGTCCTCCTCTCTCTCCTCCTTCCTCTTTGCTCTCTCCTTCTCCCTCTCTGCTCTGCCCTCCTCTCCCAACAGTTCTATTGCCTCTGGTGGAGGTTTAGCCTGAGGGCAACAGCTCTCTTCTCTTCCTTGTCCCTTGCTCACCTCCTGCTGTCCTCAACCTCTCTCTCAGTTCTGAAGTATCGTTGTATCTCTGTAGCCTCTGGTGGAGGTCTCGCCTAGGGGAACTGCACTGTCCCTGCTTTAAGCTCCTACCAAGACATGGAGCGGCCATCTTTACACTCCGATAAAGGGTAATGTGTCACTTCCCATTATTTCAGGAAAGGTGGAGAGAAAATGAGAGGAATGAAAGGGTAAAGAAAGAGGTAAATAGTGGAGAGATCGAGAGGACAAGACAAGACGAATGAAGGAGAGAGAAAACCATGGCTTTGTTTTCTCTGGTGAAAATTAATGATCTAGCAAGGTTCTAGATGACCCTAACCCACAAATAGGGTGACCATTAAAAACCAATAAACAAAGAAAAAAACGTTCAGGGTTTGTATTCAGTGTATTAGGACAGGATACGTCTAACGATGCAATATTCATGATTATAACAAGACTTCCTGAATCAACTCTTGCAGCTAAAATACTAACCCTTAATTGTAATGTTAACAACGATTGACAATCTCACGGCTAATTAACGTTTCACTATAATGACAATGGAACTCGGATTAAGTTAATCCTACATCAGATCAAGGTGGGCAATTTGGACCTCATTGATCTTCTCAGAATATAATTGGTATTAAATGTTTTGTGTGCATTGCTATCGAAGCTGCAAGTGACATCCAAATTATTAGTAAGGTAATCTAAACGTTTAGGCGTTGCAGTCAATTTAAGGAATTTCACACCATGTTAAGTCTTCCGTGAATGACTGTGTTATTGTGAACTAAGCTACACTTTACCTAATGAGAAGCGTGGCTCGATAGCTGAACATTCAGACAACTGTACATTTATACAAGCGGCTGCTCATGTAAACAGGAGATGCTAAGCTTCATGGTGACGGTTTAGAGTAATAACAACGGCTGAAAATCAATTATTTAACCTAGTCTGAATGACATAATGTTAGAATGTATTTACCTGTAGTTGTATGAAGGGAATTTCTTGCTTTCTTTCAATAACAAGCGGTACAGGGACAGCACTTGTATTCTCGTGGACGTTGACATGTTGCAAACAAGGCGGCGACCTTCGAGATCAGGACCCTTAAGAAAGAGGGTTTAGACAGCGCCGGTACCAAAGTACTTATACAATCCTACATTTTGTCCCTCGTTTTCACCTATGTTTTTAAATGCAGCCTTAAAATACCACTGCATATATACTATAAACTTAAATTCTGACTTTTGTCTTGAAATACTAATATATATCTTATAATTTTACAGGCATATCTTTGGAGCTCTCAAAACAACCCTGCGCTCAGTTGTGACAGTACCGCTAAGTAAGGTGAGTGCTTTGCAGCTCTCTTTTTTGCTGTATTTAATGCCACTGCTGTGTAATTTACCGAATAAATAACATATGTTTACATATGGCGAACAGTACATTTTACCTGCCGGTAACGTATTATGGCATTATAATGCTCCACAAGGTCGTTTCAGCCAAGCAAAGATAGCATCCCATGGTTCTTTGGGAGGGTAGGAATCTTCAAACCTCCAATGAAGTTCCGTAGCTTGTTCTTAGTAAGACTAAGAGTAAGACTCTTACTTTTGGAGGTGGTTACACAACCTAAAGACAGGCATTCATCAAAATGCAGGACCACAGTCCACCAGCACACCGTTTACTAATAGAACGTAGATTAGGACATTGCTGGAACCTCCACGACCTTTATGGTATTGGTTATCTAACAAGAGCTCAACTGTTTGGAAATGAAGTAGTTCTACTGCTGGTAGGGGTAGAACTTGTCCTACATTAAATCCCAAACTTGAGATATGCGCCGAGCACAAAGGTGACATGTCGTTGCTCGACCCATAACTCACTTTGTAGTCGCTTTCGCATGTAGGCTTCTACAAAACTTTAGTAATCTTACAGGGAAACAAAATGCAATAAAACAGATGTCGCATGAAATGATCATATCTTAACGACATTTAAATATTTATTTGGCTTGTACACGATTAGACTCGTGTTGAGCCAAGTTGGTTCTTAGTTGAAACAAGCACTGCACACTGACATTTGAGTGAAGTGAAAGAGAAGGAAGGGGACATGGTGTTGTCGCATCAGTAGGCTCTTTCAGGTGGAAAAGTCGATCAGAACATCCTGTCCCCTAGCCTACCTGCTCTGTCTGTGTTCATGAATGCAGTCTGGTCCGCGCATGTCCAGGTGAGGTGCAGATGTGTTTTTGTTCAGGACTTTGTCCTGGTATAGCATTGTGTCATGGGGATCAATTGATTTATTTTATAGATGATGTACTTGACTGATTAAGGGATGATGTGTGTGGGGGAATGGGGAGGGGGTAGTTACGCATTTTAGCTCGTTCCAGAGAAGGTCACAGTCACAACCTGTTTACTGATACCCTGCCTCTCGCTGAAAAGGTCAGCAGTGTGTGTGTGTCTCTCTGTCTGCCTGTGTCAGATCCCTGTGTGTGTGTGTGTGTGTTGTGCTTAAAGAGGTCAATGGAGTCAATTGATTCATCTCACACATTGGTCTAATTAAGACTGGTGAGCTGTGAGGTTCAGTTTAAGATGTCACATGGATGTAATAGTCTATTGTGACAGTGTGTGTATGTGTGTGGCAGTTGTAGTAGTGACTGATGACAAAGCTGCTAGACACCATGGTCAATACAGAGCGTTGCAGCTGGAGTGTGTTCCCAGACTGATCAGTATGGTTTAGATGTGGAGGGTGGTGAGCAGCTAGTCTGTTACTCTATAAGTACTATAGCCTAAGAACAAAAGTTCTAACATGATATGTTTGTATCCCATATTATTTATTCCCCTAACAAGTACTGATAACACACACACACACACACATACACACACACACACACTTACTTACAGGCACAAACATATACACACACACACACTCGCAGGAGCCGCCCTCATGTTGATCCAGAGGGCGTTAGAGTTTCTTGGTTCTTTGGTCTTCTCTCCTCTATGGATCAGTGTGCACATGCAGTGTGGGCATCATCTGACAACCTGCTGTGACACCACAAGCTCTGTACACTCTCTCTCTCTCTCTCTCTCTCTCTCTCTCTCTCTCTCTCTCTCTCTCTCTCTCTCTCTTTCTCTCTCTTCTATATGTCTCTCTCTCAGTCTTTCTGTCTTTCTCTCCCTCTGTAACTGGCTCCCTCTTATCTTTGTATCTCCCTCTTAGTTTTTTCTCTACCTCACCGCCCTTCTCTACTCCTATCTGTCTCTTTCAATCTTTCTTTCTCCTGTTTCTCTCTCTCTCATTTTTCTCCATGCTCTCTGCTGTCAGGTTAGTATCCGGTCATCTAACTCATTTTTGGGTGACTGCACTCCTATCCTCTTTATAATCTTCTCTCCCTCCAATTCTCTGCTTCTCTTCCTCTTTTGCTCTCCTTCTTACTCTCTCTTTCCCTCCTCTCTTTCTCTCTCTCTTTCTCTCTGCCTGACAGAACAAGCCCTTTCATCCCATTGATCTTGTCTTCTGTGCAGTAGCCCGGAACAATACGACTTAGGGGTACGCCTGCGACCCTGCCTCCTCCGATCCTCCTCTTCCTGCACGTGCTCCCCCCTCCTCCCCTCCGCCTCCCCTTCCCATCCTTCCTCCTCTTCCTCTTCTCCTCTTCGTCTACCTCTTCCCTCATAGAGTAGGTCGATCGACGACATGACCCAGCCTCCTGTTTGGCAGTGTTCAACATTGCATTGTAGTTGTTGTTGTTAATGTAGTTTACCGGCTGACTCGAGTCTTACCTGAATACTGCCATTGTCCACCAGCAGTAGGTTGCACTGATCATGCCCCCAGTGAGGGAGAGGGAGCAAGAGTGACTGAGCATCAGAGAAAAACGAGAGGGGACGATGTGGTTTATTAGTTGGTTTCAGTCTCTTAGCGGAAATTAAACAAGTTCATCTTCACTGGCTGGTAGCCTCTGGGACTGCATCACTCAGAGGGGAGGGGGGAGGAGCTAGAGGTCAGAGAGGAGTAATAGAGATAGAAGAGAAAGGGGATGGGGGGCGTAGTGGGATGAAAAAAAGAAGGGACAGAGATAGGGGAGTGAGAAGAGTGTGTGTGAGAGAGAGACACGAACAAGCCATGGTCTCTTGTGAACCCAGCAACTCTATCTAAATGAGGATTGATCCCGCCTGCTGCACCACCATCTGCTGAGGCGGGCGTCAGGGACGCACAAGCAGCCAAAACAAGCGGACTCCAATAGCAGCTGAGTCCTCTGGCCTGGACCTCACTTCATTCTCATGGGCAAAAACATTGCAGCACTTAACCAAACACTGATTTGCCTTCTGAACTCCTTCCCTCGATCCCTCCCTCAATCTCTCACTCCCTGCTTTCTGCTACCTTTTTCCTTTCAGACTCTCTTCCCCCTCCCCTCTTCCACCTTCGCTCCATGTCTCCCATCCTCCCTTCCTCCATCCACCGAAATTAAGCAAAAAATAACAATTTAGCCCCCCCCCCCCACACACACACACACACACCCTCCAGACCTTACTGTTTCATATAGCTAACGGACTAACTCCCACTCACATCCTCCTACCAATCAATAATTGGCAATTAGCATTGGAGAGTTATTGCCAAGCCATTAGGCTGTGGGTACAAGTCTTTGTTAGCCTGTTAACCTACTGTGGAGTGGGGGGAGGGTGTGTCTCTTTCTTTTATTATGGTCTGTCCTCTCCCTACCACCTCCTGGGGCCAGGGGCACTAAGACCAGGTGAGGAGGCTGCAGATACTGTTAGAGTACAGACAGACTCACTGATCCTTATGGTGCCTCTGAATCCATGACATACGTACCTGGGTTGGTGTTTTGAACTGCTGGTGTTATTGCTTGGCGTCATTGCAGCGATTTAGCTGTGCACAACGGTCTGCTAACATGGCAATCAGTGGCCAAAGTAGAATGTTAAATGTACATTATCAATACTCCATAGCCTACAGACTGAGCACAAGCCACAAACACACACACACATCCTGTTCATGTAGTAACAAAATTATACTGTTAGAATTGCAAGGAGCTATGCCTTCTAGGGACTTTGAGAGCCTTTTTTTGTGTCAATTTTGTGTGTGTGTGTGTGTGTGTGTAAGAATGCATGTGTGCGTGTCTGCTGCCTGCCTTTGGGTGTGTGTGTGTGTGTGTGTGTGTGTGTGTGTGTGTGTGAGAGTTCCTGGCCTCTGCAGTGGAGAGAGGACAGTGGTGATTCCATTAGGCCAATTCTGGCTCTCTAATGATAGTGTGTGAGGTTGAAAGCATTAGTTTGCCTGACATTTAGACAAATTAGCCCCTGTGATAATTGTGGGGAATTGCCAGAGTGTGTTTTTGAGACACAAGCCAGATAGAACCTGCCTGCTCCAGCCCCCATAGGATGGTCTGTTAGTTGTTGTATGGTTTTAGCTTTAGCTTTTTAGCTTTTTTAATTTTTAGAGATGTAATAGATAGATGTAATCTATGTTCTGTGTACTTATATGTTATGTTTATGCCAGGTTACTTTGCATTGTCTTGTCCTAAGAAATTCAGTGCCCAGTCTGACCCTGTATTGTTCTGTGCATCTGACAATAAAAGACTTAAAGTTAAAGGGGTTTGTCTAACATCTGTTGAGACGTGGCTCCTAAGTTAGAGATAGATGTGTGTGTGTGTGTGTGTGTGTGTGTGTGTGTGTGTGTGCGTGTTTGAGGGTGGGCTGCAGGTTTTCATAACATGCTTCGTGTCCTGTCTCATTTCACCCCTCTCTGCTTTCTGGTTACTCAGCCTCTCTGGTGTGGTAACCAGCCTGTGTGTGTTTGTGTGTGTGATTGTGTGTGTGTTCTCCATCCATCTGTTCATTAAAGCTCTTCCTGTACCTGCTGGGTCCCCAGAATCAGGCCCTGCTCACACACACACACACACACACACACACAGTCTTAAGGTGAGATGAGGCAGGGTGTGTGAGGAAAGCCGTGGGTCATGAAAGGGGGATTTGGAGAGAAATAAAAAAGGAAAGAGACTGGAGCTTCCCTCTGACTTTGATGAGAGAAATCTGACACTGTGATAGAACACGTCTCTGAGCCTGTTGAAGCCTTTCCTGTGGTGTGTGTGTGTGTGTGTGTGTGTGTGTGGGAGGGGTGGGGAGTATTCTGTTTAGCCATCTATAGTTTTAGAAAATTGTACTGAGGAACAAGGGAAAGGAGGAGCAGTTAAAGTTTCTCAAAAAAGTTTATCCGAAAAAATTACATATTAATATATCTATTTGTGTGTGTGTATGCACGTACGGTCTGTTGACACACGTGTAGACAAAAACTGACCTGTGACGCACCTAGCTTAGTCAGCCTTTTTCCAGTCCTCTCAACTTCTACAGTGAAGATTCTACTGTTTTATATGCCCTGTGGTTATTGAAGAGAGAAGAAGAAAGATAAAGGTAGTGTGAGAAAGAGGGGGCACTGCAAAGTGAGGAGAGAGAGAGAGATAGCGGTATAGATATTGTAAAGGTAGAGAGATAACGGTAGAAAGAGAGAGAGAGAGAGATAATGGGACAGAGAGAGAAACTGTAACGGGAGAGAGAGGGATAGACAAAGGGAGAGAGAGAAAGGGAGAGAGAGATAAAGGAAGAGAGATAAGGGGAGAGAGGGGCGTGGTTGGGAGTGCTCTGGACTGTTCCTGTATTTCCTCATATTCATCCGTCTGGTTGATTTGACAGCAGGGACTGCAGAGGAGTAGGGAGCGTATTAAACGCTGAACTCGACCGTGTCTGATTGATCCAGCTGGAGTCTGATATCTCCCTGAAGATCAAGTCCTGAACGCCAATCAATAAGTCTTATTCTAGAGGAAACACTCTTCTGCTGTGTCTTGTGTCTTTCAGCACTTTAATCTGGCTCTTTAAATCACCCAGCAGCACAGGGTGTGACCCAAACACCTGCTGGTCAGGGTGCCTGTGGCCTCTGGACTCACTCAGTCACACACACACACATACACACACTCTCAACTCCTGGTTGTATTCCCCCAGACCAGCCAGTTGTTCAATGAAAGGCCTAGTGCAAACTGCTCTGCCCCCTACACTCTACAGACACTGTATGTGTCTTTGTATATATGTGTGTCTGGGTATGTGTGTGTGTGTGTGTGTCTGGGTGTGTGTGTGATGCTGCTGAGTAGTGACACACGGTGAGGAGGAACAGAGTGAATATATGGGCCCAGTAGTGACGGCAGAAGGATTGCAGCCTCGGCACATTTCTCATACGCCCATAAAAATGTACCCTGTTAGTGCCGCTACGTCCTCTCCTCCCCTCTCTTCCTCCCCTTCCCTCTCCTCTCCTCCTCCCCTTCCCTCTCCTCCTCCCCTTCCCCCTCCTCCTCTCCTTCCCTCTCCTCCTCTCCTCCTCCCCTTCCCCTTTCCTCCTCCCCTTCCCCCTCCTCCTCCTCCCTTTCTTCCCCTTTCCTCTCATCCTCTTCTTCCCTCTCCTCCTCCCCTTCCCCCTCCTCCTCCTCCCTTTCCTCCCCTTCCCTCTCCTCCTCTCCTTCCCCCTCCTCCCCTTCCCTCTCCTCCTCCCCTTCCCCCTCCTCACCTTCCCTCTCCTCCTCCCCTTCCCTCTCATCCTCTTCTTCCCTCTCCTCCCTTCTCTCCTTTCCTTCCCTCTCCTCCTCTCCTCTCCTTCCTTCTTCTCTTTCCCTCTCCTCCTCCCCTCTCCTCTCCTCCTCCTCTCCTCTCTTGGTTGGAGACAGCAACAAGTGAAGGTGTTAGTATCAAGTAGGATAATTTAAGAATATTAGAAAATTGTCTGAAATACTCATTTATCGAAGATTGTTCTGGAAGCCTCTGAGAGTGTGTGGGTGTCATGGCAACGTGACCGCTTGGCCAGGCCAAGACTGCAGGGAAGGAGATCTAAAACAAGCTGATGGCAGTAGGACTGTGATTGGTTGTGCGCATGCTAACAGGAAAGCTAACAGTAAGCAAAGCGCGAGGGGCAGGAAGGACAGGGACACTGGTGGGTGCGGGGGCGGGGCACGGAGATACCCCTTCACGATGGTGAACCTGCCAGGTTGGGGGGGGGGGGGGGCGGCGGGACCAGGGAGGTGAAGAGGTAGAGTGAGCGAGAAAGGGAATGAGAGAGAGAGAGAACACCTGTTCCTCTCTAGTTTCAGGGTTGCCCTGGCCCCAGGCCCAGAGTGACCTCTCTACACAGGTGCCATGACAACGCCAGACCTCCTCCTACACTTTCTACTTCCTGTTCAGGCTGCCAGCTGGTCCACCCACTTAATCAGTGAGGGTGTGCGTGTGTGGCTGTGTGTGTGTGTGTATGTGCGTGTGTTTGCATGTGTGTGTGTGGCTGTGTGCGTGTGTGTGGGCCTGATCTTTCTGTTTATAATGCCATCCATTCCCAATATTACAAAGTTGAACATGAGCCTCACAGAGCTAAGAGCTTCCTGGATTACAGCAGGTAATCCACTTTGCTGCAATACCCCTGCAATGCTACACCCTTTGTCTTTAGAATGTCCCTGTAAAGATGAAGGGTGTGTGTGTGTGTGATTGTGTTAGTGTATGTGTGTGTGTGTGTGTGTGTGTGCGGAGTATTATTTTAGATGTCTTATCTCTGTACCATGTGTCTATCCTCAGATGACATAGGGGTTGGTAAGAGAGAGGATACAATAGAAATGAGGGATGAACAGCAAAGTCTTTTTCTGTCCTCTGTTCTCCTTCAGGGTGAGAGAGGGAAGAAAAGATGGAGGGCAGCATAGGTAGAAGGGTAAATATTTGATAGATATCTAGATGGCCTGTGTTAGCCAGAGATTCATGCTCCTCTCCTCTCTTCCTTTTCTTCTTTTCTCTCATGCTCTCTGTCCTTCAGAGCACAACAGTCAAAAAGTGTGAGCGTGTCACAGAAGGAGAGAGAGAGAGGTTAAGAGAAGGAGGGAGAGAGAGGTTAAGAGAAGGAGGGAGAGAGAGGTTAAGAGAAGGAGGGAGACAGAATGAGAAGGAGGGGAAGAGATGTTCACACTGAGTTGATTCAATTAACTTGTTCTCATAGAATTCAGCCCTCTCATCTCCAGTTCATCATAACAGCACTGATCCTATATTTAATGTGCTCTCTGTCTATATTAGATCTCAGAGGACAGAGTGAGGGCATGTGTGTGTGTGCACACTACCCACGAGCGTGTGTGCGTGTGTGCGTGTGTGTGTGTGTGTGGATATGTCAAATTCTGTAGGTTCAGATCCCACCAGTAGAGTAGTTTCAGCCACGTTGCTGATGAAGTCACCTTCCTTTGTCCTACCTTAGGTCCATGGACCAATCATCATGAGGGTACACTGCAGGACCCTCCCCTTGCTCCTCCCCTTCCTGGAATCCTTACCTCGCCATTGGCCGCACCACTGCACCCAAGCCAATGGCAACCTGCCCTCCCATAGAGTCTTACCCTTCTGCCGCCACTTCACCACTGACAGATCCACCCCTCAGCCTCTGAATGGCCCAGAGTCCGTGGAGGTGTTAGGCCACGCCCACCCTCGGGACGACTTCACCAATGTGACTCCCAAGATCCTTTCCAAGGTCGGCCGCAACCTGCACAACCAGTCACATCATCCATTATGGCTGATCAAAGAGCGAATCAAAACCCACTTCTACTCCATCTACACCGCTCACCGTGGAAACCCGCTATTCAGCGTCTATGACAACCTGAGTCCCGTGGTAACGGTGGAACAGAACTTTGACAGCCTGTTGATCCCAGCCAACCACCCGAGCAGGAAAAGAGGCGACAACTACTACCTCAACAGGTGCTCCATTCATTACCTCACTCATTCACTCACGCACAGATTCATCCAGGCTCATTAGTTTATAAGACAACAAATGGGGGGTTTCATGGTGGTTTGGTGCAAACCACCATGAAACCCCTCCAAAGCAAGGACATTAAGATGAGCATCCTATATTGTGACGATGCTACCACAGTTTCCTATAAGCAGTTTGCTTTTTTTTCATTCATACATTCCTTTATTCATTCATTTATTTGTTCATGAATTCACTAATTCACCCACTCCCTCATTCATTCATTCATTTACACAATCATTCATTCACCCATTGACTGAACGTGGTCCTTTGATCTGGGCCTGCTGTCTCCCAGGGGCACCATGCTGCGCGCCCACACCTCTGCCCACCAGAGGGAGCTGGTAAGGTCTGGGCTGGATGCCTTCCTGGTGGTAGGGGACGTGTACCGCCGGGACGAGATCGACGGCAGCCACTACCCGGTGTTTCACCAGATGGAGGGGGTCAGGCTGTTCTCCAACCACGAGGTCAGAGGTCATACAGCCCTTCTCTGTTCTCTCTCCCTGATCTATCTTATTCTTTCTTTACTTTTCTTTCATTTGTGTCTTCTACTGGTGTCTGTTCTGTGTATGTTGTCCTTCTCAATGACGCCGAGTGTTGTTAATGTGCAATAAGGTATGTCTCTCTGTGTGCGATGACATCACGTGTTAACGGCATGTATTGTGTCTCTGTGTGGTAGCTGTTTGCACGTGTGCAAAGTGGGGAGGACCTGTCCCTGTTTGAGAGGGGGGGGCGGAGGACCCCCCAGAAGCAGGAGAGACACACGCTGGAAGCCGTCAAGCTGGTGGAGTTTGACCTGAAGCAGACCCTCACACACCTGATCAAACACCTGTTTGGAGAAGGTAGGGAGCTGTGGGCTGCTCTAGTATGAAATAGTGGGCATACCTGTCAATTTACCCAGCAGCCCTGCCTCCCCGTGCCCCCCCCACCCCTGTCTCACAGCAGCTCTCTCTCTCCTCTTCTCACGTCTTCATCCCTCTCTCCTCTCCTCCTCCAGAGCTCGAGATCAGGTGGGTAGACTGCTACTTTCCTTTCACTCATCCCTCGTTTGAGATGGAGGTGCGTTTCCAAGGCGACTGGCTCGAGGTTTTGGGCTGCGGGGTGATGGAGCAGGAGCTGGTGGACTCGGGTAGGGTAGCGCGTTCACACACACACACACACACACACACACACTAGTGTATTCTCTGCATCTGTGTAGACAAGGTACTTAGCTTGCAGTTCTGCTCTTGAACAAAGCTGTGTGGACACGCTTGAACAAACATCCACTACCGATCAATAAAACATGAAATGGACGCCATGTTCACTTCCCTTGACAAAACACAAATGAGCCCCTCAGATTAGTAGGACACTTTTCCAGTTGTGCGCGTGTGGGTGTGTGTTTGTATTTGATGTGCCGGTGTCGTCAGGGTCAACCAGATCCCTACCTTTGCGTCTCTGTACCGTTTCTGCAGTTCCTACCACTGCCAGGAGATGGGGCTGCTGGGGGTCTGGAGGTGGAGTGTGGTTGAGGCTGTTTTGAGTGATGGAATCATATACATACAGGTTTGGTATTAGGACCCTCCAGGCCCTTGGATACAGACCAGGGTTTGGTACAGTATTAGAGGAGGAGGAGGAGAGGCCAGAGGGTTTATTTTGAAACATGGCTTCACACAGAGAGGCACCATGGTGTTTAGACGCCCTCAATAATTCAACAGCCCCTGTATCTTTCCCTCTCCCTTCATAACTCTCCCCTTTCTCTCTTTCTATCTCTATGCTCTTTTCTTTCTTTCTCCCTCTCTTGCTCTTTCTCTGTCTCTGGGTTTAGTCATCCCTAACTCTTTTTTTCTCTTCATCCATTTATCCAATCCAATCCTCTCTTCCATTTTATTTTCTCACCAACTTGCAAGACTCCAGTGGTGTTGTGGAGTGTGTGTGTGTGTGTGTGTGTGTCAAGGATGTGAAGGTTTAAATCTGTTTCGATGTTGGCGATGCGTGAGGCCTCTTCTAAAATAGTTTAGATTTTAGGGCAAAGATAGAGAGAACCAAAAGGAGGGGCTAGAGGGCTAGAGAAGGGGGAGGAAGAGAAACTAATATCCATCTTGTTTTCCTGTGTGTTTTTCTTCATGTTGGTGTCTGATGTGACAGGTGTGCTCTGGTGCTAACAGTTACTTCATTATAGGCTGACGCCTAGCTCAACAGGCTAAACCATGGATGACAGCCCACACACAACCACACACACACAACCACACACACACAACCACACACACTCACAGATTCTGGGTCCAAACACACAGACACTACACACACTCCTCAGACTCAGAACCTGTGTGCGTGTGTGTGTGTGTGTGTGTGTGTGTGTGTGTGTGTAATGACAGTAGTCCTATAATGCAGTGAAAGTTGATTACATATCAATAGAGGTGTCCCTCTGCCCTTGGGCTCTGCTGCAATGCTCTTGACAGACATTATGTGCAAAAGAAGACTCTTCCTTCAGACTACATACACACACGCTCTTGTCTCTCTCAGTCTCACGTTCTTAACTCTGGTGTCTCCCATCTTCTCCCCCCCCCCTCTTTCCCCTTCTCTCTCCCCATCTCTTCTCCCCTCCTCTCTGCCCCTCTCCTCTTCTCTCCTTTATTTTCTCCTCTCCACTGCAGCAGATCAGTGTGGCTCCGTTTCCAAGGCAACCACTCATTCAGTCCCATCACACACACCCCACCCGCTCTCTCTTTTTCTCTCATACACACACACACACACACACAAACACTTACACACTCGCTCAATCCCCTTTTTCCTTTTGAAGCGGGCAGACAATAGGGCGAAAGAGAGGGAGGGGAGGGAAAGGGGGCTAAACTAA
Organism: Hypomesus nipponensis; assembly: GCF_054491055.1. Taxonomy (NCBI): domain Eukaryota; kingdom Metazoa; phylum Chordata; class Actinopteri; order Osmeriformes; family Osmeridae; genus Hypomesus; species Hypomesus nipponensis. Next base: position 5,344,940 of record NC_140368.1, on the reverse strand, counting down.
ACGTGTGTCAGGATTCCCTCCAGACAGGACCAGCAGCAGGGACACAAGTGTGTGTGTGTGTGTGTGTGTGTGTGTGGAGGGGAGGGGAGTGGAGTGGGGAACAGGGAAGAGGTCCAAGGGGGTGAGAATGAGAAGCTGAGAACGGAGGTGAGATAAGGGGGAGGAATATGAGGTGAGGAGGCATGGTGTGAGGAAGAAGAAGAGGATGGGGGAGGGTCAAACAGCAGAAGGGGAGGAGACAAGGGCGTGGGGGGGGAGTTATAACTCCCTAAGGCGTGACCACCATATGTGAAGCGTGGAAGAAGTGTGCCAGGGGCAGGATTGACAGGATCAGAGAGGAGGGAGTGAGGGATTAGGAGGGTGGGAGGGAAAGCGAAAGACAAGAAGGACAAATGCAGATGGGGAGAGAAGGAAAGAAAGAAAGAAATTGATGCTGGGGTTATAGAAGGAAGGAGGGAGGGAAAGACATAGAAAGAGAAAGAGGGGAAAACAATAGAGGGAGGGGGTGGCTTGGGAAGAGAGGAAGGTAAAGGGAGGAGAGAGGGAAGCGGGGGGGATCTCCATTAGTGCTGGCGTTCTACTTAGTTATTCATTAGAGAGTGGCTGTGTGGATTGCCTTCGCCCTGAGACGTGCGTGTGCGCCTTCACGTGTCCCTGGAGTGTGTCCCCAGCACATGGGACCCGGTGTTAATGACGCCACACCCCGCCACACCTGATTAAACCCCGCCCCCCCTCCCCCCCCCCCAGGGCAGGGACGTCCCAAGAGAGGGGGGGGGGCAATGTGATTAAAGTCATGTTGGTGACAATTAACACACACACACACACGTTCTTTCTCTCTAACCCTAACCTGCCAGGGGACCCAGTGAGGCCGTTCAGGGCGGAGGCAGGGGTGGGCTGGGTCCAGGTGGCACCTTCAGTCATAATCCCCCTTCCTGAATAAATCATGTGCACATTTTGACTCCCTTCTCTCCCCCCTCAGACCCCCATTCTGTGTTCTTTTCTCCAAGCCAAGTCCCTCCTCCCTGTTAGTTCTCTCTTCAGCTCTCCATGCTGTCACAATTAATCATTTTATTTTTCTGATGAGTCAACAATTTAAATCAGTTACTTATGCCTCCGTCTCTTTCTCTATATCTAGATCTTTCTATATCTTTCTCTATCTGCTGTTTGATCGATGGTATCTATTTTTCCTATCCCATCCAATCGGTGTGAAGGAGATGGAGTGAGAGCGATAGGTATTTTAATTTAAGATTCAGTTGATTTTGTTTAATCTAAACTAAGGAAAAGCCTGGAAAGTTAAGAATTCCATTTTTTTAAATACAATTTGAGGAGCAGGGATGCGGAGCGAGAGACAGGAGGAGGCACAGACACCAGTCGGCGCGGTGACCTCTCTTGTTTTGTTAAGCTGGTTACTCCGCCCACTCCCTGGCCCCTAACCCCAAAGCAATTGGCAGGCTGCCCCCCCATCCCCCTCACCCGGTCCCTCTCCCGCCCCCCTGCTTCACCCCCAGTCCCAGTGGTCCCACTGGAAGCAATCACTGGTGGGAGACAGCTGGTCCCCCCGCACACACACACACGTATGCACGCGCACACACACATTCACACATGCACACACACACACAGTCATACACTCGCACACATGCATATACACACACGTGCACTAACTTATATATATACACACGGACACACGCACACAGACACACGCACACAGACACACGCACACAGACACGCACACAGACACACAGACACAGCAGCACCTCTGGTCTCAGGGGTCGGTGGAGGCCAGAACAAACATTAGTTTGTGCAGTGTTCCATTTCAGCCTGCTGGCTCCTCTGGGCTAGTCATAGGCAGACAGGGAGAGAGAGAGAGAGAGAGAGAGACAGAGAGAGAGAGAGAGAGAGAGAGAGAGGGGGGAGGGGGAGGGGGAGGGGGAGGGGGAGGGGGAGGGGGAGGGAGAGGGAGAGGGAGAGGGAGAGGGAGAGGGAGAGGGAGAGGGAGAGGGAGAGAGGGGGACAAAAGAGGAGTGAAGGGAGAGTGAAGAGTGAAAGAGAGAGATGGGGTGTGTGGATGAGGAGGGATGGAGCGAGGACTGGAGGCATTTGCTGTTTAAGATGCTAGAAGAGAAGGTGATAGAGGTATGGAGCGAGGGAGGGAGGAGTAGAAAGGGAGGTGGGGAACAGACTGGAGAAGATGAATGGGGAGACAGAGAGAAGAGGAGTAGAGAGAGAGGAAATGAAGAAGAAAAGTGAAGAAAGAGACAAAGCTGAAAGAGGAACACACTCGAATGAAATGTTTTGTTTGTTTGTAAAAAGAGAGAGAGGCAAGAGCTAAATGGAGAGAGAGAGAGAGAGAGGTAGGGCTGAATGGAGAGAGAGAGAAAGGTAGGGCTGAATGGAGAGAGAGAGAAGGGTAGGGCTGAATGGAGAGAGAGAGAAAGGTAGGGCTGAATGGAGAGAGAGAGAAGTAGAGCCAGATGAAGGAATGCAAAGCAATAGCCCCCAGGCTTTCCTTATGTAATACGTCATCAACAATATACCAGAGGTGGTAGGCACCATGTGTGTGTGTCTGTGAAAGTATTCATCTGCTTGTTCTCTCCACTTCCTGGTTGTTGTTTGTGTGGTGGTTGTTGTTGTTGTTATTGGGGGCTGGTCAGCTGGTGTGGAGTCATGCTCCTGTTGGCCTCAGACATTCACATCCTTTAGCCCATGGGGAACAGGTGGTTCATGGTGAATGAACAGAGACTCCATACACACACACACACACACACACACACAGAGCCATACGGATGACTTATGAGGACGTCATACACCTCCTACTGTCATCCAGTGATACATAATAGGGTGTGCGCACATTGTAAGTGTGTGTGTGTGTGTGTGTGTGTGTGTGTGTCGAGCACATGAGGTACACAGGTATTGTATGACATCACAGGCCTGTAGCTTCAGACACATACAAACACATACAGAGAGATCCATCAGGCTGTCGGTGTCAGCTGATGTCTCTGTATGTCCCTACAGGAGTGTGTTTGTGTGCCTATGCCAATAGTGTGTGTGTGTACGTGACTATGCATGTCTCTCTCTGCTGACTCAGCTGTCTCTGAATGTGATGTGCATGGTAAACGGCCTGCCTTGTGTAAGTGTGTGTGTGTGTGTGTGTGTGCATGGGAGAGAGGGTGGGTGTGCGCGGTGTATGGCTCCTCGCCAGAAATAGTCCGCTGTCCCCGAGGGGGGGAGGAGGGGGAGGGGATGGAGAAGGGAGAGGAGGAAAGGAGAAGAGAAGGAGAATGGAGAGAAAAGAGGAGAGAGAGAGAAGCAGTAGAACAGAGTACAGCATCGTCGCTCGGTAACATGCTGCCCTATCACATGAGAGTAGAACCCTGCCATGGTTCCCACGTAAAGAAAAACGTTTGTGCGTGTGTGTTTACACTACTAATGTCTGTGTTTATTAGCCCAGAGTTTAAAACAGCACCACTTAATAAAGGCATCCTCCAAAGTGTGTGTGTGTGTGTGTGTGTGTGAGACCAGACCAGACTATTAGCTGCTAACGAGCTCTGTTGTTCCTGGTGGTTTTCTCATGTGGGCGGGGTCAGATTCAGGGAGGGCCACTGCTCGCCACGACGATGGTAAAACCAACTCAAACGGTTGTCATGGCGTTTTAATTGAGGGCCTTATTTCCTGAAATGGTGTGTGTGTGTGTGTGGGGGGGCTCCGGCAATAACTCTGACACTAGTAGAGGGGAGAGGAGGTAGCTCCATAGCAGCCAGACTGTCATGTTGGCTACACAGGCCTATGACAGACTGGTCTTTTGTCTAGCCCTAGGAAACACACACACACACACACACACACAGGCTCTGCTGCAGTGTTCATCCTGGGCTTAGAGGCTTGTGGCCTGGTTCTCCTCAGGGAGACTATAGAGAGACCAGCACTGGAATATTAACCAGAGACCCAGGTGGTACTGGTGTGTGTGTGTGTGTGTGTGTGTGTGTCTGGCTGTTTGCAAAGGACTGTGGTGGAACTGTGTTCTTGTATGAGAGTTATGTTGTTGTATCAGGACAGGACCACATGGCCAGAGGAACCTGCCACCGGTCATGTGTGTGTGTTCTATTCATGGTTGGACTATTATTGGATGGCCAGACAGATATAATACTGCTCCAGTGACGGGGATGTCTAGGTAACGAAAACCAAAAGCTGTCTTTAAACTGCAACACCATGATGGTTGTATGAACGAGTTTATGAAGGACTGAGAGAATGAGTGAATGAAGGAATGAAATGGGACAGCTTTACTTAGGAATGAGATGTATGTGTTGTTGCTGCAGTGAAGGTCCAGCATCTCCAGATGCTCTCTTACTGTCCGTCGGTCAGCTCTAGTGACAGGTGACAGTTTCAGTCCAGCGTTCAGAGACATCCCATAATAGCCCCCCCCCCCACTCCTCCCCCCAGAGAGATCACAGGGACGTTGGTGGCATTAAAGTGACATTCTGTAGATTACTTACTGACCTCCGCCCTCATCTCCTCTATCCAATCACCTGGCAGATGCGATGTGTAGGAGGGGCTTGCATACTAAAGAGTTCAGTTTGGAACAGCGGTGTTGTCATGGTTACCTCAGCCATTCTCTAATCTCCCCCTCTGTGTAGGTTTCACACACAGACGCAGTTCTCTGTAGTTGAAGGTCACAGGGTCAAGGTCACAGCAGGTTTATCATGGATGGATGGATGGATGGATGGATGGACGGAGAGATGGATACCTCAGCTTCCTCCAGCGAGTTGCAAGACCACAGTTAAATGAAGTTGGGTGAGATTGACTAGCTATTAGAAGGACAGTGATAAATGCAGGCCCTAATGAAAAGAGAGCAGTCTGTGTTAGAGGTGCTGAGGGGGTTTACTTAATTAGACAACTATCTCCTTTTAAGAGTCGTTAGGGAATCTAAAACGAGAACCGCTTTTTAGGAGCTTAGAGTAAAGAAGTAGTTGACAAAATAAATACACACTCATTAATCAATTCAAAATGATCTACATTTCTACGCTATGGTTACACCCACCAGTAGGTGGGAGTCAGATGGCTGAGCGGTGAGGGAGTCGGGCTAGTAATCAGAGGGTTGCCGGATCGATTTCCCGCCATGCCAAATTACGTTGTGTCCTTGGGCAAGGCACTTCACCCTACTTGCCTCGGGGGGATTGTCCCTGTATGTACTGTAAGTCGCTCTGGATAAGAGCGTATGCTAAATGACTAAATGTAAATGTAAATGTAATGAGACCAGTTCAAATTAGCAGCAGCAACAGATGCACATCTTCTCCTACCTGGAATGGTTAATGCATGCAGGGTCAGCAGGCGGATGAACTGCTGCTGTGTTAATCCCATGGCCACCCTCTGAGAGAGGGATGCGGAGGAAGGGGAGGAAGAGGAGGAAGAGGAGGAGCAGGAGGGGGGGAGGAGGAGGAGGAGCAGGAGGAGGTGGAGGAGGAGCAGGAGGGGGAGGAGGAGCAAGAGGGGGAGGAGGAGCAAGAGGGGGAGGAGGAGGAGGGGGAAGAGGAGGAGGAAGAGGAAGAGGAAGGGGAAGAGGAGGAGGAGGGGGAAGAGGAGGAGGAAGAGGAAGGGGAAGAGGAGGAGGAGGAGGAGGTGGAGGAGGAGGAGGGGGAAGAGGAGGAATTCTTGTGAATTAAGTTCAATATTTTAATGAGACAGACAGGTTACACAATATGTGTAAATATGTGTAACTCCTCCCCCTCCTGCTTTGGATAAAAGCATCTGCTAAATGAAATGAAATGTAATGTGTGTCTGTGCTATCGAGGGACTTCCTTCCTGACTTCATAGCAGGGGTCGGTCTAGGACAGGGCAATAGGCCCACACCTCTTTCTCTTTATTGTTTCCTCTGAAGTAAACCACCTGATACTCAAGTATTCGTATTGTCGTCCAGCTTCTAATTTGAGGATTAGCTGTAAATGAGGAAGTGATAGAGGAGGGTTTCCTGAACCTACATTGCCAGAGCTTAGTCCTTTATCCCCCTTTTAGAGCAGGTTAAGCCGCCTTGTCATCCTTGTATGAATAATTAGCGGCTCTTGTGGCTCTGGCCTTCACTGACGTTACGAAGAGAACTGGAGCCTGGGGCATTTGGGAATGGCAGAGAGATAGATTAGGAAACAGAGAGAGAGAGAGAGAAAGAGAGAGAGGGAGGCGGAGATCAGAGAGAGGCAGAGAGAGGCAGAGAGAGGCAGAGAGAGGCAGAGAGAGGCAGAGAGAGGCAGAGAGAGGCAGAGAAAGAGTGATGGATGAAAGAGAAAAAGAAATGAGAGCGCTAACTTCTAAAGAATACAGCATCTGTTATTCAGTAGGGTCATGGTCTACATGTATAATAATACATATACAGTATTAGTGTGGGTCACATGAAGATAAGAGAGGAAGACAGAGCGGGAGAAGTAAATGGTGTGACAGAAAAGGTAGAAGGGGAAGGAGGACAAACAGACGAACAGATTCTGTATGAAGAAGAGAAGGAATAGAAAGAGAAGGGATGGAGAGAGAAAAAAGATGGGGAAAGACAAAGAGAGAGGAAAAGGGGGCGGAGGGAGTGAGAGGGAGAGAAACGGGATGGTCTGTAATCGTCCTATTCTCTTTCACTGGCAACGTTATTCATCGTGGCATGAATTAAACAGATGCTACAAAAGTTACAATCTCTTGATCGCTGCTGAAAAAGCGATGCATGGAGGTGATATGGGTTTGTCGCCTCACACCATCTCTCTCTTCTATTTCTCGCTCTCCTCTCTCTGCCTGGTTCTGTTTTCTCCCTCTATTCCTCTCCTAATCCCTCTTCCTTCCTCCATATCTCCCATCCCCCTCTCCTCTTCCTCGATCTGTCTGCTTCCGCAGTTGTCCTTCCATGTTTTTCCTCTCCTTTAAGGGCTCTTAATCAGAACACACCTGTCCCTGTAGTTGTGTTCTGAGACAACACTTCTGCCTCTTCTTCTTTATCTATATCCCTCTCTCTTTCCCATCTACCCCTGAACATATTGATGTATACATAGCAACATAAACGTTTGACTCAGTTACTAATCAAACTGCATAATTTACGTTCCCCGCATAATTTATTCATAATGATGGTTCAATATACAAACCTCCAAACAGACTGAACCAATATTGTTCCTAAAATCTATATTAATCACTGCATGCAGACAGGATTCATTGAATGTATCAGCATCGCGTGCAGTAGCAGACACAACTACAGCTGCTGTTGAACACACGTGACACTCAGCTGTGTACAGGAGCTGGTTCCATGTTAGATCCTTCCTTCTCATCAACTCTCCTGTAGAACACAGAGAAGTGTTCGAGTCGGGTCAACCAAACATAAAGACTCCACTCCCACCTTCTCTTTTGCACTCTCTCTCTCTCTCTCTCTCTCTCTCTCTCTCTCTCTCTCTCTCTCTCTCTCTCTCTCTCTCTCTCTCTCTCTCTCTCTCTCTCTCTCTCTCTCTCTCTCTCTCTCTCTCTCTCTCTCTCCCTCTCTCAGACAAGTAAAATGTTACCTGGAGAAGCACAGGGTGCCAATCAATAACTGACATTTCTGCTGCCTTGCACATATGGATACATACAATAGATAACACACACCAACTCTCACACACACAGACACACTAGAATATACAGACCAACTCATAGATAAGCTAGCTCTCTCTCACACACACACACACACACACACACACACGGAGAGAAAGAGAGAGTGAGAGATCGACAGCAGGGATGCAGAGAGAGGTGATGAAAGGCACTAGCAGTGAGTGATGGAGAGCGAGAGAAATAGAGGAGAGAAAGTGGGCAGGGCAAAGAGGATTGGTTAACAGAGAAGGAGAGAGAGAGATTTTTGAAGCAGTTCTGAGAAAAACATGACGGTAATTGAGTGATGAATGGATTAGATGAGGATAAGGGACAGTGAGGGGGGATGAAGTGTAAAGGAGAGAGAAAGAAAGAAATCCGTAAAAAGAGAGAGAGAGGGATGGCACGATGGCGTCACGCTGCGAGACTGAGCATTGCCAAGGGCGATTAGAACTACTGATGTCACCGCGACAATTTGTAGACCGTCATATGCACCGCCCACTACCCTCCACAGGCCCCACCTCTTGCTCTGATTGGTTCTGGGAAGGGGGTCTGGCATCACTGGAGTGCGGGCGAACACAGGGATGAGATAAGTGTGTGTGTGTGTGTGTGTGTGGTCTGAGGTCATCCTCCGATGCTGTGTATTTGTGCCATCCTGTTGGCTGACGTGTGTGCCACCGGCTGAGGTTTTCACTGGTGCACTAAGTTCTGGCACACATGACACACACACCACGACACACACACCACGACACACACACCGCGACACACACACACCGTGACACACACACACCGCGACACACACACCGCGACACACACACCACGACACACCCATTGTCCCTTATTCAAACACAAAGGCACTGTCCCTTCCACACACGCACTGTGTCCTTAGCTCACACACACACACACTCACACACACACACACACACTGTGCTGTCCGGCCTATTACAGAGGTCGACTACAGCACTTTAGTCACAGGTAAACGTAATCAACAAGGTTAACTGTACATGATACAGCACTGTAGTCACGGTTAAACATAATCAATCAAGTCCATGAATTGTAAACCCAAACCTTACAGTCCAATACTGTATCATGGTGTAGACGGCTGTGTGAGTTTTTTGTGCTGCTGTCAGAGCTGTCATCCTCCTGGGTTGACAGACCTCACGCTAGCCTCTGAGACCACACGCTAGCCTCTGAGACCACACGCTAGCCTCTGAGACCACACGCTAGCCTCTGAGACCACACGCTAGCCTCTGAGACCACACGCTAGCCTCTGAGACCACACGCTAGCCTCTGAGACCACACGCTAGCCTCTGAGACCACACGCTAGCCTCTGAGACCACACGCTAGCCTCTGAGACCACACGCTAGCCTCTCAGACCACTGTTCTGTCCTCTTGGTCCGGTGATAGCGTCTGGGTCGGTGTGCTGACCCTAGTTCGAACCCTTGTCAAGTAACCTGGAGAGAGGGGGGATTTTATCCTGATGTTTAATATGGTCCATGTGCTGCTCTCATTAGTGGTAAATGTATTCATTTTGTGTATTAGGAGGGAGGGATGGAGGGAGGTAGGTGAGGTGGAGGAAATAGGGATGGAGGAGTGAGTGATGGAGAGAGGGGTGGTGAAGGGGAGGGAGGGGGAAAGAATACGGAGGGAGTGAGGGAGGGTAATGGAGAAAGAATTTTGATTGATTCTGTCTTATGAAGAGGTGTGTGTGTGTGTGTGTGTTTGTGTGTGTGTGTGTGTGTGCTGCCTCCTTTATGAAGTAGAGATTTATTCAGATGTGTTCCTCTGCTCTCTGTGACCTAACAACCTCTGCTCATTACCATAGAAAGCTGCTTTGCTCTGCAGAGAGAGAGAGAGGGAGGGAGGGAGAGGAGGGGAGGGAGGGAGGGAGGGAGGGAGGGAGGGAGGGAGGGAGGGAGGGAGGGAGGGAGGGAGGGAGGGAGGGAGGGAGGGAGGGAGGGAGGGAGGGAGGGAGGGAGGGAGGGAGGGAGGGAGGGAGGGAGGGAGAGTTGAGCGAGGGAAATATGAGAACAGGAGAGATTCAGAGACAGACACCAGGCAAATAACTGTTTTCTCAGTCAGACCAATCATGGAACAGACAATACCACAAACACAACCATGACAGCCAATCCTATCCTTAACATGGGTGGCTTCCATCTCCAGGCCACACCCCTTTGCCTAAAATATTTTTGGATCCTTTCTTGATTTTACTTTAGTGCGGGTGGATTGACCTCTCTTTCTCTCCTCTTCCCTCCCTCTCCTCCTCCCCTCAGCGGGAGCAGGTAACAAGCTGGGCTGGGCGTTTGGGCTGGGTCTGGAGCGCCTGGCCATGGTTTTGTATGGTATCCCAGACATCCGTCTGTTCTGGAGTCAGGACGAACGCTTCCTGAAACAGTTCCACCTGACAGACATCCACCAGCCCGTCACCTTCCAGGTGAGACCACAATCACACAACCATGTCGCAGTATATCTGTGCGCATTGCTTTGCTTGTGTTGCCTCCACTACCCCAGCCTCCACTACCCCAGCCTCCACTACCCCAGCCTCCACTCCCCCAGCCTCCACCCCCCAGCTTCCACCCCCCCCAGCCTCCACCCCCCCAGCCTCCACCCCCCCAGCCTCCACTCCCCCAGCTTCCACCCCCCCCAGCCTCCACCCCCCCAGCCTCCACCCCCCCAGCCTCCACCCCCCCAGCCTCCACTACCCCAGCCTCCACCCCCCCAGCCTCCACTACCCCAGCCTCCACTCCCCCAGCCTCCACCCCCCCAGCCTCCACTACCCCAGCCTCCACCCCCCCAGCCTCCACTCCCCCAGCCTCCACCCCCCAGCCTCCACCCCCCCAGCCTCCACTACCCCAGCCTCCACCTATGGGTCCGTCTCACTTAAAGTCATGAGCAGACCCACAAAGCCAAGACAAAGTGTCTGTACTGTCAGTAAAGTGTTAACAAACTCACTCCAACTGAACCACAACATGAACGCAGCCCTACTGGAGCCCCATCAGTGCAGCATTTTCGGCCAATGAGATTAAGAGTTGTTTAGATAAGACCTTGTGTAAGGGACAGGGAGGATGACCTGAGACAGACTGGGACGGGAGGGGGTGAGATGGGATGAGGGTGGGGTGGTGATATGGGATGAGGGTGGGGTGGTGAGATGGGATGAGGGTGGGGTGGTGAGATGGGATGAGGGTGGGGTGGTGAGATAGGATGAGGGTGGTGGGATGGGATGAGGATGGTGAGTGATCACCCTCAGCCTCCTGTTTCAGCTAGCTTCCCAGTCCGTCTCCCCCTCTCACTCTCCTCATAACTCACCCACTACAGTACCCCTCCTGTCCACACGCCTCCTTCCTTCTGTCTCCTGTCTCCCCCCTCCCCTCCCCTCCCGTCTCCCCCCTCCCCTCCCGTCTCTAGCTGTTTGGGCCTCTAATGAGCTGTGACAGGAGCGGTCATCCTTCCATCTTTCAATCCCTCCTGGTATCACCCCTCTATCACCCCCCCAAACCCCTCAGGTAACTCAGGAAGAACTGCAAGGATGATGGCTCACACACAAACACTGACACACAACAACCCACACACAGAACCCCACACAGTGTTGTTCATTTCGAGGGAGTCAGAGGTATTTTTTGGCTGGTTTAATTAGCGAGACATCTTCCCTGAGAAGAGAGTGGCGGGAGAACCTAAGGCAGGCTCTGCCGCCGGGCACCAAGCTAACTCCAGTCCCTGGCTTCTCAAGACACCCAGAGGCCTACCTATATGTCTGGCTTCCCACCCTCCAGCCTGTCTGCTATCCAGCAGACCAACTACAGCTGAACCAGAACCTAAACGAGAGAGAGAGCCTCTTTCTCTCCTTCTGGAGGGTTTACTTCTTCCCTCCGTCTGGTTCAGATCTAGTATAAAGACATCTATTCACACAACATTAACCTTTAATGTGTTCCTGCCTTCCTGTAGCAGTGCTGGGGCACCAGAAAACACTGAGTGATTTGTTCTCCCCCACAATATCGTACACACACACACACTACTAACAGGAATCCTCTCTCTTGGACTCTCCGTTTTCTTCTTCTGGCACCCCAGGTTATTGTGTTACTCTTCGTCGTCAGCTCCTTCTCTTCCTCTCTGAAAGCTTCTGAATAAATACTGCTGTGGGACATTCCTTCGCCATGGGAACCGCTTGTAACAATGCGGTGATGCCAACATTAATGTGTGTTTTTCTCTCTCTCTTTTTCTCTCTCTTCTCTCTCTCTTCTCTTTTTTGCTCTCTTTGTCATCTGCTCTCTCCCTCCCTCTCTCTGTCTCTCCTGCCCCTCCCTCCCTAGCCGCTGAGTAAGTACCCCCCCTTAATGAACGACATCTCCTTCTGGCTGCCTGCGGAGGGTTACAGTTCCAACGACTTCTACGACCTGGTGAGGACCACGGGAGGAGATCTGGTGGAGAAGGTCACTCTGGAAGACCGCTTCACTCACCCCAAGTAAGACACATTTACATTTAGTCATTTAGCAGATGCTCTTATCCAGAGCGACTTACAGTAAGTACAGGGACATTCTCCCCGAGGCAAGTGGGGTGAAGTGCCTTGCCCAAGGACACAACGTCATTTGGCACGGCCGGGAATTGAACCAACAACCTTCTGATTAATAGCCCAACTCCCTAACCGCTCAGCCATCTGACCCCTTGACACACACACAAACACACACATACACTGTTTATTGCACACCCTCACAAAAACATACACACGGCGAATATGGAGAACACAACAACAAGATGCATTATGTACAGAATCATTTCCTCTCACCCCCTTACCCTAACCCCAGACATAATGACAGGACAGTGGCTAGAATCCCTGACAACTGGTGGTCCTCTACTCTGTTACAGGGGAGGGGAACAGAGGAGCCTTCTGTCTCTTTATCTTGGTGGATGTGTGTGTGTGCATCTGTGTGTGCGTGAAGGTCCTACTCCATGCTGTGTCCGCAATCCACCTCCCGTTAACATCTCACGTCCTCCCTAGCAGAATGTGTGTCTGTGTGTGTGTGTGTGTTTAACAGCATAACGAGGGCCCTGCAGTGCGTAAAAACGCCTGCAAGCATTAATCTCTGTCCCTGCTCTTAATCTGTTTTAAATAGCAACCTTTTCCCTCCTCTCTGTAATGATGGCCGTAAATATAAGCCCGTCTGGCCTGGCCCAGCTCCGATCAGCCTGCATGGAGACGTGACAGCCAGCTGCATTGGTGTGTGCGTGTATCTGCAGTTTCCCTGCTGCCTTCCTCTCCCTTTCGCTATCGTCCTCTTTCTTCTCTGTCTCCCCCCGCTTTCCCCGCTAACCTGTATCTCCCACTTTCTGCCCCATGCCCCCCTCCATGTCCTCCCCTAAGTTTATGCCCGTCGCCCGGTTCCTCCTGCCTACCCCTGCAGTCCGATCAGTTGTGTTGTGATATTGATAGGCCGCTTTCTTAGTAAACTAACTTCCTCCTACGGCCCCATTATCTTTCTGCATCATCTTCCTCCGTCTTACGCCTGTCTCCACTGATATCCGTCTTCCCCGGTTGCCTGCATACTGGCAGCTCTAGGAACAAGATGGCTGCCATCATCCTCTTTGTCACCTCAGAAACGCTGTGTCATGATTCTTTTGGGGTGTATGAGAGAAAGAAGGGAGGAGGGAGAAGAGGGTAGGAGGAGCTGAGGATGAGAGGGGAGGTTGAAGAAAGGAGAGGAGCATGATAAAGAGCGTGGTGGACTTCAAAAGCGCCAAGGTTCAAAAATGGCTTAGACAGAAATCGGATTACAAAGGCTTGCTTTATTTGCCTCAAGAACTGGAAGTTACATTCGCTAAACGTCCCAGCCAGGGAAGTCCGGTTGGATGTGAATACAACAGACATTTATGCTGATCATAACACGTCATACAGATCAAATGTAGGCTACCTGTTAGCAATCAGTCTTTGGCAACGATAAACAGATGGGGAAGTCTGTTTGGCTCGTTGCTATGACAAAGGTCAGTTCCTCCGGGCGGACAGTTTTCTATGTCAGCGTGACCTGGTTTTATTGTACACACTCTGAGAACCCTTGTTGGGACAGAACATTTCATTGAAGATAACATCACTTGAGACACAGAAGAGGTCCAAAGAAAGAAATGTTCTGAGAATGTTTTGCACAGGAAAATGAATCGGCTATTGTTCAGGTGGCCGCCTGGCACAGCCTGATCTTAACAGGGGCAGCTTACAACACTTGTGTCCTAATTTGGGCGGTGCCATGAACTAACCCCAACATAGTGCGTATATCCAAAATACAGGATTTTTCAAGACCACAACGAGAGTTTTGAGGATTATAGGAGGGAGAGGAGAAAGGTTGTGACCTTGTCGTATATAACAGATCTTTAAAGGTGTAGAGAGGAGAAGAAGACATAGAGAGAGAGAGCACAAGAGAGAGTTAGAGTAGGTGAATGTAACGAACAGGGTAACATGACCTTCCTTTATCACCTGCAGTTACCAGCACAAGGACAGAGGAGTCTAAATATCTCCAAATGGAGATAAGAACTTAATTGTCCCTACTATTTACATAACATTTAAATTTGCCTTCGGCATTCTAGAAGTACAGCACAGGACAACAATAAAGAAAATCTAAAAAACTGTCCTCGTCTGTTAAAGGCAGTTCAGTTCAAGGAAAAGATAAAAGTAAAAGAACAAATGCAACAGTAGTTAGAGAACTCCACTGAGGTAAAGAACACCAGCTCTGATCAGACAGTCGGTCAGCAGACCTATCCATCACCCTGTCAATCAGTCTGTCTATCTGACAGACAAACGGGTCTACAACTGCCTCTCTCACACACAGACACCCCCCCACACAAACACACACACACACACACTTCTGTGCACCAGACCAGGTGTGACACTGACATGTAATCCTCAGTTTAATAAGCCAGTAGTCCTGTGAGGATGGGCTTAGCAAAGTCAGCTGATTAGGACTATTCCTCACAGCTGAGGTTGTAAAACTGTATGTGATACACGCTCACACACACATACACACACATACATACAGACATTCAATTAGATGTCCCGATCGAGGCCCTTCAATCCCTGTGTTCTTTGGTGTTCCATCCAAGCCCCACCCCTCTGTCATTGCCCAACAGTTTGTATGGAGGAGTGTGGAGATGTCTCTTCCTGGCCTCTCCTGTATTCCTGTGGTGCGCCCCAGTGGTACAAATCAATGTTGATGTCTCCTATAATACCTCACAAATCTGCATTTATTGGTCAGTAACACTGTCAGATGTAATCTTGGAGGATTAATTTGGGAAGTCGGGCGGGCTGTCAGTCAAACTGACAGGCTTGCCAGAAAGTCGTCCTCGTAGCCTGGCGGTAGTGTGTGTGTGTGGGTGTGTGTGTGTGTGTGTGTGTGTACCGCATACACAGTGTTACAACCTCAGCTCATAGGAATGTTGGGGTTGTAAAATGCAGATGTTGTGGTTGTTTTTGACGGCATACACAGTGTTACAACGTCAGCTCATAGGAATGTTGGGGTTGTAAAATGCAGATGTTGTGGTTGTTTTTGATCAGTGTGTGTGTGTTGTGTGTGAAGACAGACAGACTAAGCCAGTTAATGCAGCCTAACTTAGCATAGCTCTGGTGAACAGGGCTCTGTTAGCATGACAGCTGACAGTGATCATGTCTAGCTTAAGATACAGCACAGGCTTTTGTTAGCGTGCTAGCTAGCACCAGGCTTACCCACATACTATCAATTGGTGGTAGTATTCTAGCTTGTAGCAAACCCTGGCTCTAATATATGTTTCTATTAGCAAGTTAGCTGCCCGGTACAGGCTGCTAGCCATGCTACTCATGTTAGTGTACTAGCTAGCCCCTTGAGTCTCCTAACTGGCAGTGTTTTATGGTTCCTAGGTGAGTGTAGGAGACTGGAGCGAGAGCGTGGCAGGAGATTTATAACATGGCCTCCAGGGGCCGCTGGGTAATCTGGGGATAATGGAGTGTTGGGGTCACAAAGGCAGAACTCCAGCCCTCCACCCCAGGGTGATACCTACATAATAGTGCTTTTATTTTATTTTATTTACATAAACTAAATGTAACATTACAGATTAAACAAACACATTACAAGACGATGAGAGAGAGAGAGAGGGAGAGGGAGAGGGAGAGGGAGAGGGGTAGCGGACTTGCCATGCACCCAGAAAATACTATTTCTATGTTAACCGATTCCCTTTGGGGGGAGAGATTGAGAGGAGGAGAAAAAGCGAGCAGAAGAGAGAATGTGTCAAATGAATAGTAGAGATCTACCGGTATTTAGACAGCTATTACTACACTATTTTACCTCTCCTCGCCTCATCCACCCATCTGGGGATGTGATAAAATGTGAGAGGAGGGCGATGAGAGGTGGAGTACAATGGGGTGAGAGGGCTATGGAATGGATTGAATTTGAGAGGGTGGTAATACGTAAGTGCTTTTGTTGTTTGTGAAGTATGCTGTGTGATACAGAGGAAAGAGGTTGTTGTTCCACTGTGGTAAGTGTTTTAGAGAAGGGAAGAAGGAGGAAAGGAGACAAGGAGGAAGACATGATGAAGATAAGAAGCAAGGAGACTAGGTGGCAAAGAGAGGAGAGGAAAAGGTGGAATTTGAGGGGAAACAGAGAGGGAGAGGAGAGGAGAAAGATGAGTGTCTACTGATTAGGTTCGATCTCTGAGGACTGGAGATGGTCCTTACCCAAAGATACATCTGGAGGGCAAGAGAGAGAGGACAGAGGAGGGAGGGGAGAAGAAAGGAGAAAAGAGAGAGAGACGCGGGGTGTGGAGTGAGTGAAGGAGAGAGGGATGAAAAGAGGTAGAGAGGCTGAGGGCCATTCTGAGATTGGATCAATGCAGTAATTAGAACAGAATCCAGAGTCTAATACTGACAAACTCTCTCTCCCTCTCTCTCTTCTCTCTAACTCTCTCCCCCTCCCCTCCTCTATCTCCAGCATATTTCACATTCCGCTGGACAGACAGAACCAACACTGTGACACATTCAACAATCATAATTTACAAACAACACTGACAAGACATGCTGTCCATGTGCTGTCACCCCAACTTCCTCGTCTCTGAAGACTTTGTTCAGAACACAGGGGTCAGGGTTCACTGGCTGACTGAGAGGGCTAGAAGAGGGAAGGGAAGCAGGGAGTATAATAGCCTCTACGTCTGTATTTCTGCTCCAGGAGGAAGCAAAAAATCTGTCTGTTCCTCTCTGCACTTTTTTGTCAGACCAGCAGACAATTAGTGGCTAACATGAAGAAAACCTGTGTTTGTGTCAGACAAGGAGAGAGAGCGGGGGGAAAAGAGACAGAGAGAGAGCGGGGGGAAGAGAGACACAGTGAGAGAGAGTGAGAGAGTGAGAGAGAGTGAGAGAGTGAGAGAGTGAGAGAGTGAGAGAGAGAGAGAGAGAGAGAGAGAGAGAGAGAGAGAGAGAGAGAGAGAGAGAGAGAGAGAGAGAGAGAGAGAGAGAGAGAGAGAGAGTGAGAGAGAGAGAGAGAGAGAGAGAGATGTTGCAGCAGTAAGAGAGAAGGTTGTCAGAAAAGGTTATAGAGAGGGGCAAGCAGGAAAGATCCAGGGAAGAGACAGAGAAAGGGAGGGAGATAGAGAGAAAAAATCTTGCAGATCTATCCTGAAAGGTCACAATGAATTGAGGGAAGATAGTACTGGGAATAGAGAGACAAACAAGAGGAGAAGATTAATATATACACACACACAGACGCACACAGACACACACAGGCAGCAGAAACCCAAGAGAAACAATCCTGTATCTGGGAGACATGATAGAGATGATGATGATGATTATGATGAAGATATTTATCTTCCTTAGAAGGTGAGATGTGAGAGGAGGGCATGGGACGAGAGAGGAAAGTGGAAGAGATGTTTTCATTTCTTTATTCATTTAGCTTATGCTTTTATCCAAAGTGGTGTACTGTACAGGGGGGATTTGAACCTGCAACCTCTTGATCTGCACTGAAATGATCTGACTACTGAGCTTTACCCTCCCCGGGGCGAGTGGGGAGGATTCCAGAACAGGAGAGTGGAGAAGATAGAGGTGTAGCAGAGTTACAGAAGATAGAGGTATAGCAGAGCTACAGAAGGTAGAGGTGTAGCAGAGTTACAGAAGATAGAGGTGCTACAGAAGATAGAGGTGTAGCAGAGTTACAGAAGGTAGAGGTGTAGCAGAGTTACAGAAGATAGAGGTGTTACAGAAGATAGAGGTGTAGCAGAGCTACAGAAGGTAGAGGTGTAGCAGAGCTACAGAAGATAGAGGTGCTACAGAAGATAGAGGTGTAGCAGAGTTACAGAAGGTAGAGGTGTAGCAGAGTTACAGAAGGTAGAGGTGTAGCAGAGTTACAGAAGATAGAGGTGTAGCAGAGCTACAGAAGATAGAGGTGTAGCAGAGCTTCGGAGGTTGGACATTAGGGAATGGGGTGCAGACGGTTTTGGGATGAAGGTGGGTGGACCATTTGGAGGTAGTATTTTGTGTGTGTTGGAAGTGTGTGTGTGTGTGTGTCGTAGGAAGGGGTGAGGTGTGGGGGGGAGGGGGTTACCTTGCCAGATTGTTGATTGCACAGAGATTTGCTGTATTCTTCTCCTCAATCACTTGATGACTGTTCTCTCTGTCTCTCTCTCTCTCTCTCTGTTTCTGTCTCTCTCCCTCTGACTGTCTCTTTGTCTCTCTGTCTCTCTCTCTCTCTCTGTTTCTGTCTCTCTCTCTCTGACTGTCTCTCTCTATCTCTGTTTCTCTCTATTATATCTCATCACCCAATCCCTGCCTGCATCCTTCTAAATAGCGTGGCTGAAAGCAATCTGCATCCTCCCACTAACAATGGGTGCGCCTTGAGACTCAGCAAACAACAACCTATTGTTGTCCTAAACACAACCCTCAAGCACACCAAGCACCTTTTGGCTTTTCAAACACACACACTCATCTTAGCAAGCTCGCGGGTAATTGATTAGATAAGGCCTGTCATTTTATGTTGGAATGAGAATCCTAGTGAGTTCTATTCATGGTGTTTTTGAAAGTGATGATGAGGAACATGGCAAATAGACAATAGTACCTCCAGCCCTCCATTATACACACACACACAAACCTCCCTGGTAATGTTGCTCTGCTGTTTAGACCCAGCCAAGCAGAAAAACACACACATTAGGACACATTCACTTTCTGTAACGCATGTACACACACATTCACGCACACCCACACTCTCACTCACTCACTCACTCACTCACACATAATCAGACTCAAACTGTCCACCGGTCCATCTCCCTGGGACCAGTAGGAAGTCTTCTTGTTTTAATGGTTGCCCAGCCCTTCCTGTTCCAGCGTTATTTCCAGTCTGGTCAGAGCTGGCTTAATGCATTCAACCAAGAGCTAATGGCATGAAGCTGTTCCCCTGAGTCCACATCATATCCTCCCTGTGAACCATAGACACACTCAGACCAGGGAAGGACAGGGAGAGGAGGTTTGAAGAGGTTGGGATTATGACTAGGGTTACATTCGCATGGTCATGTTGGCATGGTATTTCTCTCACTCCGTTTCTCAAACTTAGCAACATCACGAAAGATGGACACTTAATGTGTTAAGCTTATGAATATGTTGGCTGGGTCCTGGTTAAGGTCTTAACAGTGTCGTCATGGTTGGGATACATGCACGGTCCACAATCTCTGTTTCATGCCAGTCCTGGATCTGCAACAGAGACCAAAAACTAGTGATGATAAAATGGTTCCTAAAAATATTTTGTCTTTATTTACGAGTGTGTGTGTATGAGTGTGTGTGTTTGTATGAGTGTGTGTATGAGTGTGTGTGTGTGTGTGTGCATGTATCAGGCTCAGGAAGGATATCCAGTTTACAATCACTCTCCTAAGGGTCTGTGGGCTTATTGACATTGGTGTGTGTGTATGTCCATGTGAGTATGTGTGTGTGCGTGTGTGTGTTTGAAGTGGTTAAACCTCAGAAACAGGAATCCTGGTGCCTAGTGCCTCTACCCAATCCCCCCCCCCCCTTTACACACACACACACACACACATGTCACACACACACACACTCCCTTTGGACCCTGCCGGGGGAAAAGCTGGATCCATTTGCTACAGGGGCGCACTAATTAGCAGCTAGGGCTTCTGGGTAGCAGTGTTTGGTTAAAGGCTTTAGGAGGGGAGGGGGTGGGGGGGGTGGGGGGGGGGTAGTAGTCATAGATTCCGGCTACTGATTCTTGCTCCACCTCTGCCAGCCAGCCAGCCAGCCAGCCCTACAACTACACCTCGTCCCTCCTGTCCCGTGAGCCCCTCACCCCCCCCCCCCCCCAGGTTTACTTATGAGGTTTCAGATCAGTGGTGGCGCCCAGCAGGGCCCGCTGGCCCGCTCGCTCTCAGCTCCAATCACAATGACTGACCCCGACGATAATTGGAAGGCACAAAATGGCGGGCGGGGACGATTGGCGAGCGGCGTGTTTGATTGCTCAATTCATCTGTTTATGCAAATAGAGGGAGAGAGCCAGCCATGGGTTTGAAAAAGGCTCAGAGGAAAACACACACACACACAGATACACGTGTTCCCCCACACACACCGTAGCCATCACACATACACATGTGCGTGCCGTTCATCCTCACAGACACAGACCTGACCTCAATAACACCGTGCTGCACTCCTGTCCACACAATCACCCATAACTCCTTGCTGCATGGCAGGGGTGTATTGATCTCCAGGAACGCCGACCAACGTCAGATTAAACATTTATGGCGCCCGCCACGGAGAATACCCACAATGCAACTGGTTTGTGTAAGAATGTGTGTGTACCTGGTGAGGGAGGTGGTGTATGTGTTTGTTAAAGTGCTAGTGTTTGCGTGTTATTGCTTCTGACAAGCACACTCGCTCACACACACACACACACACACTCCGTCTCTCAACACCACACATCACACACACAGAAGATGGCGATTGAGTGACGGTGTGTGTGTCCTGTCACAATGTGTCATTATTAGGAGGGCATAATTATAGATGTACAATTATTAATTTGAACTAATTAACTCGATGGTTGATATTTATCCATGAAGGTTGTGGAGTGTTCAGAGGGAGAGGAAGAGCTCTATTAACAGGTGGCTTGTGCATCATAGAAGCACCCAGAGTAAGACAGACTAGACACAGTTAAACTGGAACGGTGAAGATTCTATCTCTTCAGAAAGGGCAAGTACAACGTTTAACAAGCAATTAATGCCACGGAAAGATCAATGTCGAAACCGGCAGCGATAAAATAAATAGACCCTAAATAATTCACTGAGATAACTGTAGGCGTATTGTCCAGCTCTGAACCAATCACCTGCTAGATGTCAACCTCATCTACATACCCTCCCACTGCATCATGGGTAATGATGCTCGTTGGGCGACTGCAAACAGAGGGGTCAGATGAGATCACGGCCAATGATCCGCTACGTGCTGGTTCACCATTTGATCACATTAACCTTTAGAGAGTGGAAACTCCAACTGACCTTAGAACAGTTCTGGAACACCATCTACCCAGCAGACCAGCTGAGGAGCTAGTTTTAGAACATTGTCTGTGTGTTGAGATGTGTTCATGTGTTCTTTGTAGTCAGTTAGAGAACCTAGATCATGTTCTGTAGGAGAGCTGTGTTGACTGTAGGGTATGGATCCTGCTGGTGGTAATCCTTGTGGGAGAGAGTTAGAGAAAGAGAGTTTTAGAGAGAAATGGAGAGAGAGTTAGAGAGAGAGAGTTAGAGAGAGAGATGGAGAGAGTGAGAGAGAGTGAGAGAGACAGAGAGAGACAGAGAGAGACAGAGAGAGAGAGAGAGAGAGAGAGAGAGAGACAGAGAGAGACAGAGAGACAGAGAGAGAGAGAGAGAGAGAGAGAGAGAGAGAGAGAGAGAGAGAGAGAGGGGTGGAAACAGGATCCAGTAAAGCTTAGCTTTTTCAGATCATAGTCACGACATGCCGATTTGTATTCAACACACACATACAAGCTATACAGAGTTATCATTGTGAGAAATACTCACTCTGGAGGACCACCCACCTCCCTTTCTCCCTCCCCCCATCACTCTCTCCATCCCTCCATCTCTCTCTCCATCCCTCCCTTTCTACCTCTCTCCACCCCTCTCTCTCTCACTGTGGTAGTGACTCCAGGTTAGATGAATAGAGGCTGTCACACTCACCCAGACACACCTTGTATCAACTATTAATTATGAGCTGGCAGCAGTGACGCTACACACACACATACACACGCATTCGCACACACGCTTACACATATACAGTCCCACATACATAGGCACATGCAGAAAAGAGTGTATTCCTCATCTAACAGGTGGCTAAAAAGGCAGTTCTACACAAACAACATACAGGCCCACACTCTTGTGTGTCACAAATGTGACACAAGTGTCTTCTCTTGCAGGAAATATAATGGCATTTGCACTATTTATAAATCCATATTTGATAGCTATCAAACCACAGCGGGTGCTTCCAAATAGTCGGGTTTGTTATCGAGGGCATTGAGTTTTAGTCCCAGCAGGAAGCAATGGATGAGGCTGTGGGGCACTTCCTGTTTGATTTCTGAAGGATGGACGTTTGAGTGGGAGCAAAATGTATAGATGTATAGACTGCCTGATGTGTGTATGTGTGTGTGTGTGTGAGAGAGAGAGAGAGAGAGAGAGAGAGAGAGAGAGAGAGAGAGAGAGAGAGAGAGAGAGAGAGAGAGAGAGAGAGAGAGAGAGAGAGAGAGAGAGAGAGAGAGAGAGAGAGAGAGAGAGAGAGAGAGAGAGAGAGAGAGAGAGAGAGAGAGAGAGAGAGAGAGAGAGAGAGAGAGAGAGAGAGAGAGAGAGAGAGAGAGAAAGGGATGCTGCAGCAGTAAAGACAGTTAGAAAAGCCTGTCTGTGAATCTGAGAGGAGAGAGCTGGAGTAACATGACACTTCCTGATGGAGGGAGTTTAGAGAGGGGGGAGGAGGAGGAGAGAGGGAGGTGGAGGCCAGAGGGAGTAGGAGGGGGGACAAGAGAGAAAACTGTATATGCCTATGTCTCTCTCAACCCCCACAGTAATATGTGGGGGGAGAGGGGGATTTACCCCTTACTGACCTACACACACCAAACACACACACACGTGTAGACAGAAGGATGTAAAGAGATAGAGAGAGGGATGGAGAGGGAAGGAGGGAAAAGGAAGGAGGGGGAGGAAGGGAGGGAGGGAGGTTGGGAGGGATGGGGAAGTAGAGAGGGAGGGATGGAGAAGGAGAGAGAGAGAGGGAGGGATGGAGAGGGAGGGAGGGAGAAGGAAGGAGGTGGAAGGAGAGAGGGAGGGATGGAGAGAGAGAGAGAGGGAGGGATGGATAGGAAGGGAGGGAAGGATGGAGAAGGAAGGAGGGAAATGGAGAAAGGAAGGGAGGGAGGGAGAGTGGGAGAAGGGAGGGAGAAGGAGGGGGGAGGGAGGGAGGGATGGAGAAGGAGAGAGGGGAGCAGTAGCAGCAGGTTTTATGTGTGTTATTACTGAGCCAATCCGCAGGTCCCACCGGTGGTAACGGTCATAACGGCAAATACCAAAATCCCTTCTGGGGGGAGGTGACTCTCTCTCTCTGCTGTCTCTCTTGCTGTCTCTCGGCCTCCTTCCTGTCTTCAACGCACACACTCCTCTTTGATTCTCACTCCATCTCCTTGTTTTTAACACATGTTATTTATCTCCTATCTCTCTTTTGCTCACACCCACATCAAATGAGCACTCACACACAAGCACACCGTGCATGTTTTGTTCGTACTGAACATCTAACCCCCTTTTCTGTATCCCACAACTCTGTGGGAGGCTATATTTGCTCTTGAACAAGGGAATACTCATCATTGTCATCTCTCCCTCCATCCCTCTATCTCTCTGTCCCTCCATCCCCCCAAATTCTCCATTGAAAGACATGCTTCTTCTCTTCTGTGACAGAAAACTTAATAATTTACGTTCTGTCTCTTGTCGTGAGCCTCTAGCCCCTCCATCCCCCCTCCCCCTCCGTATTCCACCCCTCCTCTCATCATTAGAGAATTTCTCTCTGTGTGTCTTTCATTAGGAACATATGATTTGTCTCTGCTAGTCATTCTCCAATCCAGGGCCTTAAAACACAGGAGGACACAGAGAGAGAGAGGGGGTGGGATTCTATTAGAAGCTAACTTTACATTGTTACATCTTCTGTACAAAGTGTTCTGTCTAGACTGTGCCCCAGGTTGTCACCAGACACTATTTTGTCTCCCAACTGTTAGCCTCCTATCCCCTCCACCTCCTAGTTCCTCAGTTATCCAGCCTAGCAGTAGGACTGAACAGGAAAGTACGGCATCTGCCTGGGGTCCAGACAGCCAATCAGAAGTGTTTAACCGGATGCAGATTGATTGGTCTGTCACCTTTGTTCCACACCAATATTGATGAAGGGAACAGGTTTCTCTCTTTCTTCTCTACCTCCCTTAATCATTTCATCAGGAATGAGCGCCAGGTCTGAGACAAATCCGCTTACAAAAGGAGAAGAAAGAGAGGGTTGGGCCGGTGGATGGGGGGGTGGGGGAGAGGAGAGGTGGAGGGGTGCGGGGGAGGATGGAGGTGGAGGGGAAGAGAGGAGAGAAAGACAGAGGGTGGGTGTGTGGAAAGGAGGGAAGGAGAGAGAGAGAGGGAGAGTGGGTGGGTGGGGCTGTACAGGGAGTGTGGGAGAGAGAGGAGACAGAAAGAGAAATAAATGGGTGGAGGAGCAGGGGGGGCTTAATGGCAGAGGTTTTTCATCCATCTCTCCTCCTCCCTTGGAACTTCCTCTCCCCGTGCTCTCTTGTCCCCCCTCCTACTCCCTCTGGCCTCCGCCTCCACCTCCCTCTCTCCTCCTCCTCCCCCCTCTCTAAACTCCCTCCATCAGGAAGTGTCATGTTACTCCAGCTCTCTCCTCTCAGATTCACAGACAGGCTTTTCTAACTGTCTTTACTGCTGCAGCATCCCTTTCTCTCTCCCTCTCTCTCTCTCTTTCTCTCTCTCTCTCTCTCTCTCTCTCTCTCTCTCTCTCTCTCTCTCTCTCTCTCTCTCTGTCTCTCTGTCTCTCTCTCTCTCGCTCTCTCGCTCTCTCGCTCTCTCTCGCTCTCTCCTCTGTCTCTCTCTATCTCTCCCTCCCCTCTCTCTTTCTGTCTCTCCTCTCTCTCTCCCTCTCTCTGAAGGAGACCCATACACCTCTTTCCTAGCCTCCATCTCTCTATCCATCCATCTATCTTTCCCTTCCACAGTCTCTCCCTCCATCTCTCTTCAGAACAGTGTGATCCTGTCTTTTCCTACAGAACTGTCAGGCAGACCACGTGGTCCCAGCTAGTTTGGCTGTGTGCGAGCGTGCGAGTGTGTGTGTGTGTGTGTGAGTGTGTGTGTCTCACAGGACTTGTGTGAGTGTTTTGGTATGTGAAGGCAGATTTGATGCAGCAAAATTACCCAATCTCATAGAACAACAGCAAGAAAAAAGGAGAGGGAGAGGGAGAGAAAGGTGTTTGGGGGAGGAGACGGAGTAGAAAGGAATGGTAATATATGCTAATAGGGATGTAGTATTGGTTCTTTCATTGAGAGTGAAACCGACAGGTCCAAACAGCTTCCTGTTTCTGAATCCACAGGAACACAGAGCCGGGTCTGCTACGCGGAGAGCGAAACATGACTCATAATACAATAAAGGCTTTTAAAAATAGTAGAGAGAGAAAATACACTGTATTGTGTGTGTGGGTTGGATTCACTCACAAGTAGAAGGTAAAAGGTAAATTTGTTTATGTGTGCATGTGTACTTTGTTTCTGTCTTGATGTGTGTGTGTGTCAGATGTCCCCTGCAGAGAGGGAACAGGTTCTGAGTGCTCCTCGCTACTCTGATGGACCCCCTTTGGGAATGATAGATTTACAGGCTTGAGTGGACGCACAAGTGTGTGTGTGCATGTGTGTTGTGTTTGTGCACACGTGTGTGGGTGTGCGTTGTGTTTGCGCACACGTGTGTGGGTGCGTGTGCGTGAATGTGTGTCTGAGAGACAGAGAGGTTGGTGTAATATCCTTCAGTTAATGGTTAAAGGCCTCTCTAAATGTGAAACCGTGTTCTCCACATCTCCACCGTGCACTCACACTCTGTGTGTCGCATGCTGCCCATGTTCTCTGCTCCTGTCCTCTTCCTCTACACTTCACCTTCTTCCTCCAACCTCGACCCTCCATGTAAATGTAGCCAACAGGCCAATAAGCAGGAGGAGGCTGCTCCTGTACAACCAGTTGTTGTGTGGGTATCGCTGTTGTGCTTCAGTCTGGTGAATTATTGAACACCTGTGCTAACGCATTGAAATGTCAGACTCTGTCTCTGCCTGTGCCTAGACAGACGGGAGGGGGAGAGAGGGAGGAGAGGAGAGAGGGACAGAAACAACAAATGTCATTTCTCTAACTAGGCCTTCGACGTTGCCAAACGCTATTGATTATCTTTTCGATGTTCTCTCTCCATCTCTGAATAATTTATTTTTCCATTATCGCCTGGGAAGGTTGGATGGAAGGCTGCTTCTAAAACAGCATGTGAACAATACAACTATACTGTACTGTACTATACTACTATACTATACTATACTATACTATACTATACTACTGTACTATACAATACTACTGTGCTATACTACTTTACTGTACTATACAACTAAACTACTTAATTAGAATACTGTACTATACTTTAATACTGTGCTATACTACTGTACTGTACCAGGGTTTCCTGCAGAAAATGTGTTAGTCAAGGTGGTAGCGTGGGTGCCGCCGTCAGATCGGGGGGGGGGGGGGGCGTCAGACGACAATGGGGGAGGGGGGGGTGGTTTGTGCGATAGCCTAATGAAGGGAGACTGTCGTTTTGGAATAGAAAGTTGAAAACAGGACAGAGTAACATGGCGGATATCGCTATAAAAAAAGTCATTGTAACGTAGTTAAGGCGGCAGGCGTGAGTTGCTTAGGCGGCAGTCTTAACTGTAAAGTGCTGCGGTAAACCCTGTGTACTGAACTATACTACTTTATTACACTACTGTACTATACTATACTAGTATACTGTACTACTGTACTACTATACTATACCATACTGCTGTACTATACTGACTATATATTGATAGAGCAGGTGATGGGGGTAGATAAACAGGGATTCAGAGAGTAAAAAAGAGAGGAAGAGGGAAAGAAGGAAAGTCAGCAACAGTACGATGTGTGTGTGGAGGTCAATAGCTGTCTGTGTTTCTGGCACTTTCCACAGCATCATCCTCACTGACTATTAATTAAAAAAACTCATCTATATTTGGCATTTCACCCCTCCCTCTCTAGTTATCTCTCTTTTTGTCTCGTGCCATCTCTCTTTATTTCCTTTTCTCCATCGGTCTCTCTAATACTCCCTCCATTTCTCTCACACTTCCTCCATCTTTTTCCCTTTCCTCCCTCATTCCATCTCTCCCTCCTCCCTCTCCCTGTTGGGTTAATTGATTTCTCCTCACCTGGTGTTTCCTTGTCTTGTGAGGACACACACACCAATTATATCTCTCCACACCTAAACAGAGGATCTTTTATCATCTGACAGTCAGGCTCACACATGCATACACACACACACACAGACACACACACACACACACAGACACACACACACACACCTCCCAGTGTGTTGGAGGTCACCCTCCCAAGTTAAGGGAGGGGCTTATGGAGGATGGAGACTCTTCTTTCATATACAGTCTACCAGTCCTCTCCCTCCTCCTCCCCCTCTCCCTCCTCCCCCTCTCCCTCTTCCCCCTCTCTCTCCTCCCCCTCTCCATCTCGTCTTATCCTCCCCCTGCCCTAGGACACCCCCTCCCCATTCCAAGAACCATCTGTACTCAGTCACGGCGTGAAAAGATGGAAAAATGTAATCTATCCTCCTGTCTCAGTGAGAGAGAGACGGGAGATGAAAAGAGGGGATCGGCTGTCGTTTAACCTCAAGTGCTTCCGATTAAACATCAGGCCAGTCTCCAGACCTTCCTCTCTTCTCCTCCTCCTCCTTGCCTCTCCTCCTGCTCTCTTTTCTCCTCCCTTCTCCTCCTCCTCCTCGCCTCTCCTCGCTTCTCTCTCATCTGTGCTGTTGGTAATGAGCTGCAGGTCTGCTCTGCTTCACACAAACACACACGCATACACTCACTCACACACACACAGTCACACACACACACACATGGGTGTAAATGGAGACGGAGTCATCTTCATTGTGTGTGACTTCACAGGAAGAGGCTGATTTGAAGTTGCCAAATGAGAGAGTTATAGTGTGTATGTGCTTGTGTGTGTGTATGTGCTTGTGTGTGTGTGTGCGCTTGTATGTGTGGGACGATACAAGTCACCCCTGGAGAGGTTGGTAGAAATCCCCAGCCTCACACATCCTCTCCTCAGCAATTTTGCTTTGTATGTGGTTCAGAGACACTCTTCACACACACACACACACATACCAAGACACACGCACATGTTCAACAACACACATCACAAACACACACGCACACCAAGTGCGGGCTACATGGGTCTTCTGAAGTCTTATATCACTAAAATACACTACTGCCACTGCTCTCTCTCTCCCCCCCATCTTTCTCTTCTCTCTGTTAATCCTCATTCACATATTCCTCAGACAGGGGGATGTGTGTGTATGTGTGGCCATGTTTACATGTGTTTGTGTCTATAATACAGTAGTATTCAAATATTACATATCTGACCTACCCTTCTCTCAGAGGACAAGCAGGACAATAAGATGTGCTTGTCACAAGACATGTGACACAAATTTGAATACCTCTCATCCACTAAAATACTCCCCTTCCTCCCTCCAGGACACAGAGACAGAGCCACTGCTACAGAATTGTCTACCGCCACATGGAGCGAACTTTGACCCAGGAAGAAGTTAGGGTCGTCCACCGGGCCATTGAACAAGCTGCTGAGAAGGAGCTGGGTGTGGAGGGGAGGTACTGACACACACACACCCTCCACCAGTATGTACACTGGGAAGGATCGGGAAATGGGGGGGTTCTTTATACACCGTGTTTCCATGTACATTTACTGACAGTGCGTTTCAAATAAACCTCAACATTTGGATAGAGTGGTCGTAGTTGTGTATTTATTCTCCACACTGGGAGGCTGTGTACAGCTGTTTCTACTCCGCCTCATCAGGTGATAACCATGTTTACTTCAGTGATAATACCTTCCCGTTTGTGTGTGTGTGTGTGTGTGTTATACCGTCTTCCCTTTCTCTGTTCTGCCAATGGGCCTGGAACTGCTGTGTGTTTTGAGGGTGTGTTCGTGCATGTTAATTCCAGATGAGGCTATTTGTGGTTCCTGTCTGTCTCGATGGGCTGGAGGGATCTTCATTATAAGTAATTAAGATGTTATCCAATCACCAACATTGTGCGTAGATGTGAGTGTGTCACATTTTTATACATTAACAGACCTAATGTACACTGTTTACATAGAGCAACATTAGAGAAGGTCTCTCTACCTTCCAGGTTTCCTTGGTTTCTCTCTCTCTGTTCTCTCTCTTTCTGTGACATTTTACTCCCCCTGCTTTTGACTGTCAGGTTAGACAAAAAGGAGGATGAGGGAGGCGTGTAGAGATTATAGAGAACCCCCCCCCTCCTCCAAACACACACACACGTACATCCCTCCGGAGAATATAAATTCAATTTGTGTCTTGATGAGAGAGTGTGTGGAGACTTAATCGAGAGCAGGGAGATTGAGGCAGGTCCAGCTCTGGACTGAGGCTGGTTCAGAAGCAAAACTGTTTTAAAAGCTCCAACTGAACGATATCTTGTTGAAAGAAGTGTTTTAAGATGCGAGTTAAAACTGCAGTCACTCTCAGAGGGACCGTGAGAGGACAGGAGGAGGAGATATCTGGAGAGGAGAGGGAAAAGGTGTAGGGGTGTACAGAGAGAAGAAAGGCGAGAAAAAGAGAGATCAATAGAATAAAAATTGTCTTTGAGTGGATAAAACTACTGTGGTGGACTCCAAAAATGGCTCAGACAGAGATCGGATTACAAAGGCTTGGTTTATTAGCATCAAGAACTGGAAGTTACATTCGCTAGACGTCCCAGCCAGGGAAGCTCGTTGCTATGACAAAAGTCAGTTCCTCCGGGCGGACAGATTTGTCTTTTTATTTTTGCCCTGCCCTCTGGCTTGCAGTCACACACACAAATGCACTGCACAACCAACGCATATTGAAAATTCCATATTTATACAACAGTTTATAATAATAACTTTTAGCTTTACGTAATCAGAGCCCTTAGACAAAGTTGTGACAGGTCCCTGATTGGCTGA
Source organism: Hypomesus nipponensis (assembly GCF_054491055.1). NCBI lineage: Eukaryota > Metazoa > Chordata > Actinopteri > Osmeriformes > Osmeridae > Hypomesus > Hypomesus nipponensis. The sequence continues at coordinate 5,315,102 of NC_140368.1, read as the reverse complement.
AATGGGCCTTGATGACCAGAAATTTTAGAGCTTCTGCAAGCAATTAGCAGGAGTGACAGTAGCACCAATGTGTGTGTGAGTGTCTGGGTGTGTGTCTGTGTCTGTGTGTGTGTGTGTGGGTTTGTGTGAAGGGGGGGCTCTGGTCACTAGTGAGCTCCATCCAGTCCGCTCCAGTTCACATGAGTCTGTAGCTTTGCTGGTTTAAGAACTCTGTTGATCTACTATGTTGTAAAGCCGCGCGTGTGCACAGATCCATGTGTGTTTTATAGAGAGTTTTCCCTGCAGTATATAAATCGTCCACATAGAAGTAGCATTCCTATATTCCTCTCTTCCCCCCTCCAACTTTTTCTGTCGCTTTTACTTACTTTCTGTTTGTCTTCCTTTTCATCTCTTCCTTTCTGCATTCTTTCTCCATCCCTCCATCCTGTCTCATGGATTCTTGGTCACTTGTTCTTCATGTCAGAGTCCTCTGGACATGCTCAAACAAACCAGTCATTGGCTTAGAGCACAGGGCAAACAACCAGTCAGGATGTCCCATGCATCAGCCAATCAAACAGCCTTATTTTCCTCTCAAAGGGCATAGCTGTCAGCCAGCATACACTCATCACCTATCCTCCTGTTCACCCTTTCCTCTTCCTCTCTGCCTCTGTCCATCTCTATATTTGGGTGTGTCAGGTTCATGATAATGTATTGTGCTTGAAAAAGAGAGAGAAAGTGAGAAAGAGTGTTTATTTGTGCGTGTATGTCTGTGTGTTTACTTGTGTATTTGTTGCCTGTCTGACCACATCAAGAAGTGACTTCTCTTCTGTGAGTCTGCTCTAGAGTTCTGTCAGGCTAGAGTTACTGAGACTGACAGGCAGACAGACACACACACACACAGATAGGTAGATGTAAAGAGTGTATTTCACCAGAGGTGTTAAGTGAAGTCAGTGTCGTCACAACACACACACACACACCTTCAGCATGCTCAGCCATGTCTGTGTTTCACACATGAGGTGTGTGTGTGTGTGTGTGTGTGTGTGTGTGTGTGTGTGTGTGTGTGTGTGTGTGTGTGTGTGTGTGTGAAAGAGAGAGAGAGACCGAGAGAGAGAGAGAGAGAGAGAGAGAGAGAGAGAGAGAGAGCAAGACAGCGGTGGGGGCTATAGAGGGGGAGGTATCTGATACAGAGATAGCGAGACAGAAGGCCTACTAGAAGGAGACAGAGAGAGCCGTCTAAGTTGAAGTTGTCGAAGGCCTTTACACACAAGACACTCAACACTCTTTCTCATGTACACACCAACACTCACACTTTTGCACCTACTCACACACAAACCTTCTTCTTCTCACATACACACATACATCTACAGCCCCCCCCCCCCCCCAAAAAAACAAAAAAACATTCTCTCTCATATACACACACAAACACACCTATATGCACATAAACACACTGCTAAACAAACACACTCTCGGGGACAGAGAGACACGGGTCGCCGGTGAGAAACCTGGCGGGTAATCCAGACACAAAGGAATGACTTAACCTTGCAACGGTTTGCCTTCTGGGAGCCGCCTCCAAACGCCCGTGGACCAGAGGGGATTCTGGGTAGGGATTGGCATGGAGAGAGAACTGCGCCAATCAGGAGCGGTTACCATGGTAATTCTTTGCAGTATTTTTTTCTGCCTGTTTTCTCAGAGAGAGTTGGAGAGCGTCGCTGACAGAGGAGAATGGATGTTAGACCCTCATAGCTGGTGTTAAACCACTCAACAATCATGGTATACTTCCCTTATTATTTGATGTTGTCTATTCTGCAGCTGCAGTGTTCCTGTCTACTACTGTATCTGTTATATGATAGTTAGCTGCTGTCATTTTGGATCCAGTTCAGTGACTCGCTGAGAAGATTACATCATGCTAGTCTTAGCAGCAAGAAACCCTTCTAATGAAAATCTGGACCTCCCCATATTTCATATATTGTGGCCTGTAGTGGACAAGCACACAATATCCGATCCTGACTAACACACACAATTACACACACACACCATCACACATGCGCGCATGCAACAGTAAAGGAATTAAACGTGGTTGTGTAGGAGACAGGTATTATGCAGTGTGACAGAGTAGTGATGAATCAGCCAGCCAGTAGGAGCTGGCTTGTACCACACAGTGGTGCTTCTCACAGGCGCTAATTCTCCAGTCTGAATGTAGGTGATGAAAAGATGAGACACGCTTTACAACAAAGCGTGTGTGTGTGTGTTTGTGTTTGTGTGTGTGTGTGTGTGTGTGTGTGTGTGTGTGTGTGAACGTGCATGGTGGTGGTGGCTCTGTGTAACTTTAGAAAATTTAGGGCAGGTATTTATAGAAGCATCACACTTTACACTGAGCAACATCAGAGGAGGTCCCTCCCTCCTCTCTCTCTCTCTCTCTCTCTCTTTCTCTTTCTCTCTCTCCCTCAATCTATCTGTTTCTCGAATCCTCTTCACCTCTCCTTCTCCCTTTCTCTCTCGTTTGCTTACTCTTTATCTCTCCCGCCCTTTCTCTCCCTCTTTCTCCTTGCCTCCCTTTCTCTCTTTCCATCCCTCCTTCTGACAGATTGAGATGAAGATGTTTCAGCGCTTGGAACACTTGAGGAATCCCAGATCAAAGACAGACAACACACAGACAATGGAAAAAAACCATCACCCTGTAGCTCTGCTGCCTCACTCTCTCTCCAAATGCCTCTATCTCTGTCCCTCTCTCTGTCCCTCTCTCTTTTACTCTCACGTTATAGTCTCTGTTTTAAGTTTGCTGGATCTCTTTCCTCCCGTCCGTTAAGTCCTTCGTCCTGCATTAAGGGTTCTCTTGTTCTGTTGTGTTGTCCCATGTCTCCCCCTCACTCTCATCCAACCATTCGAATGTCCTTCCACAACTGGCCTGTCATCCGTCATCATTCATGCATCTTTTCCCCACCAATCCACAATCTATCTGTCCAGGCTAGGAACGGGTGCCACGATCTGTTTGGTTAGGTAGCTTGGATCTTTCACTAATTACTTTTCTTTTGCATCATTCACAGTTTCCTTGTTCTCTTGTGCTGAGGATTTTCTTGTTGAGTAATACATATTCTTACAATTTACTTCTGTATATTTGTACTGCAACGCATCCACATTTTTGCCCGACTCGTATTCTGTTAGGCTTTTCCTGTCTAGTCCCTTTTCTTTCAGTCCCTTTCTCTATCACCCTCCATCTATCTCTCTTAGCAGTATGAAGGTGACACAGTGGTCACTCTGTGCTAAGTTCATGTATTACAGATAGGATTTAAGATGGGATCTAAATTAAAGTGGGTTTTTGATCACCAAAGATATTAATCAATGAGTATAACTTGGTAGCGACTTATCTCTAGTCTGAAGTCCCTCTTCAGATCTGACAGCAGCTGATTAGAACGTTCTAGTGGAACTAGGCTTTGGTCACAACGTGGCTCCATGTTATAACTTCTTCCTTCTCTCCCTCGACCGTCCTTGGGGTTCCATTCTGGCTCCTCCTACTTCTAGAAACATGACCACCAACCACACATGGCTCCTGCCTCCTACGCCAACAGAAAAGGAGCAGTCCGACAGCACGGGTGGGCGTTGTGTTCACTGAGGAGTGAGTTGGACCAATTCAGTCTTATAACACTCATAATAATAACATACAGTATATTTTATAGTGCTCCACTGTGGGGTTAGCACAGTGTTTTACACCAGCCCTGTGCATATATTTTAATCAGTGATGTCTTTCTGTCGGGCAGTATGCAGAGACACCTCTGGGTCCTGAGGGAATCCTGGGAAGTCTACTCTTAGTAGTAATGATTTAGAATATCTGGCAGTTGACTACTGTGTGTCAGAGTAGGCCTATGTGCAAGAAAGGGAGAGAAAGAATGAGGACAGATATGTTTACATGTACAGTACATAGAGAGAGACAGAAACAGAGAAACAAAGTTGTGTTGGCAAGAAGGAAAGAGAGAGCTAGCCTTAATGACTCAGGGAATATCTGAAGTGTGCTGGGGAACAGAGAGGGGAGGAGGACGAGTGTTGAGTTTGGCATTAATCAAGCATTCAGTGGCGTCAGGCTACTCTCCAGGCTCCTCCACCCCTCCCCTCCACCCTGCCCCTACCCCCAGACTCCTCAGGTCAACACGTCCTCCACGCTCATTCCTCACTGGCTCAGGGTTGAGGGGGAGAGGGGGGGGACTGAAGAGCGAGAGGAAATAAAAAAGAAAAGAAGAGAAATAAACAAAGGACAAAGAAAGTGAAAGGAAGGGAAAGAATAAAGGAGGGAACTCTGTTACAGGACAGGGACTCCAGTTCTTTTATCCAATCTCTTTGGCAGAAGGAGAAGAGAAAGAGAAGGAGAAAGGAATAACAGAGAGGGAAAAATTAGTGAGAGGCCGAACGAGTGGGGCAGGTAATAGAAATATATATATATATATATATATATATATATATATATATATATATATATAGAGAGAGAGAGAGAGAGAGAGAGAGAGAGAGAGAGAAAGGTGAAAAAGATGGAGAGAGATGGTGTGTCTATAGCGACGGAGCAGGGTGGAGGTGAGCAGGGTTGTGGTGAGCAGGGTGGTGGTGAGCAGGGTTGTGAGCAGGGTGGAGGTGAGCAGGGTGGTGGTGAGCAGGGTGGTGGTGAGCAGGGTGGAGGTGAGCAGGGTGGTGGTGAGCAAGGTGGAAGTGAGCAGGGTGGAGGTGAGCAGGGTGGTGGTGAGCAGGGTGGAAGTGAGCAGGGTGGTGGTGAGCAGGGTGGTGGTGAGCAGGGTGGTGGTGAGCAGGGTGGAAGTGAGCAGGGTGGAGGTGAGCAGGGTGGTGGTGAGCAGGGTGGTGGTGAGCAGGGTGGTGGTGAGCAGGGTGGAGGTGAGCAGGGTGGTGGTGAGCAGGGTGGTGGTGAGCAGGGTGGAGGTGAGCAGGGTGGAGGTGAGCAGGGTGGTGGTGAGCAGGGTGGAGGTGAGCAGGGTGGTGGTGAGCAGGGTGGAGGTGAGCAGGGTGGGAATAGTGTATTTCTGGGGAACTGTGTAATTGTATACCAGCCAAACATCAGACATGGTCTGAATGCCTAGTACAGCTCTCTAATGAAATTATATGTTGATAGCTAACCTAACAGGACAGCAATCATGGCAGAGTCTAGACAGACCATATAGACCAGGTCTAATTTCATTAACACACCATGTAATTTAATTCTTCCAGATTAGGATTAGATGAAATATTATGAATTCTATATCCCTGCTATTTCTCTCTTTCTCTAACATCGCCATGTGGGCATATATTCTGTGTGCGCGTGTTTGTGTACATTTACACTTCTACACACACACACACACACATACACACATGGTTCAGAGTTGCTGACCAAGCATGTGCACTCAGCATTATTTAAAGATAGTTGTTTCAATATGTTGCGTTGGTCAAACCTGGACAATGTACTCCCAGACAAAAATGTGTGTCTGTGTGTTTGTGTGTGTGTGTGTGTCGGAGGGGGGGGGGGGGGGGGGGATCTATGGAGTCTTAAAAGTGCTGTGCAGGCATGTGTGTTATTAGAGGGTCCTTCACAGATGTTACAGTGATTGATTCCATCATTTATTGTCTATGGGCGGAATATAATAAAATCATTATTACACTCCCCAGGCCCACTACACTGCCCAGTACTGGAGTACTTCATCTCTCTCTATCTTTCTTTTACTTTATCTTTTTTTCTCTCTGCCTTTCACTCTTTAACTCTCTTTTTATTTCTCTCTCTCTTTTCAATTTAAAATTGCTTTATTGGGATGACAATTTACAGTGCCAGTGCATTAGCCAAACAAACAACTGAATACAATTTAAAATTACACACTCGAAAGAACAATAAATAAAACAATTTATTGGAATTATAAAACAGTATCAGAAAAAGTAACTTACTTCTCTCCCATTCAAATATTTTCTCTCAAACACAACAAATATTCCCTTTTTTCCATGTCTGTCTATCCCATTCTCTCTCCCTCTCTTGCTTGCGCACTCTGCCTTGCCCTCTCCCGCTCTCTCTCTCTCTGACAGGTTATTGAGGTCTGTAAGGCCTTTTTCGTTGGTTTAAAGCCTACATAAAAGGGCGTAGGTTTGGTTTGAACGTGTGGGTGACTAATATCCCACTACCCTTTGCTGCTAATTATTGGGGCTCGTTTCAATGGCCTCTTAGCATGGGTAGGGGCATGTCCCTACTGCCCACTGATGGGCCTACATCTATGCCCACACAAGCCATGTGAATCCATCAGTGAGTGAATTCTAACTTCCTTCCATTTTCACCCATATCCCTTCAAATCTCATTACACTGGAAGAACCGAACATTTGATGTTAGCGGAGAGCTTCTGTTCAATGTGGTTTCAGAGCATAGCCTGCTTGGCAGTCGCTTCAGTTTAGAGCTGCCCGTCGTCCTGTCCTAGTTCATTGAGACCAGAGAGGTCACATAGGCCTACACTGGATTCTTAGATGAAAGTAAAATAGCGCCATGTGCAGTAGAAAGCCAAGTCCCTCGGTGTCTCGTCCAGAGTCTGTCCCCAAAGCAAGCAGTGAAAAATGACGGTGGTGGTTGAAGGTGGATTTGTCCTCCTGTTCGGGACCGTTCCTCACGTGTTCTCCTGATCTTTTGAATCACCGTTTTGACAGTGGAGTGGGTAGTCTATAGCAGAAATAGCTTTCTCCTAATATCTTTAGGATATTACACATACCCTAGCTGTTTCTTTCTCACTGTATGTGCTATCAGAAGCTATTTCTTACTTCTGTGGGAGTTAATGACGGCTTTACGCAGTTCCTCAGCATTATATCATGTTTAGATGCATTCTGTAGCTCAGACGGATACCATTAGGCTAATATTGGATTTCATTAGCCTGTGTTGGTTTCTGAAAGGAACATTTTGAAATAGGCCTATAAATGATTGGGAGCAACCTAATCTAAAACCCATCCGTAAAATCCAACATTTTAAAAATAGCAATAATGGGTTGTGGACCCACTGATGAACGAACATTCAAAGAAATTGTTTTTTTTTTTTACGTTTAGCATTTAGCATTGCGTATTTGAGTTAAATGTGTTTGTATGCGGACAATTCAACCATTAAACTGTGCCAAATTTCACCAATGTAGGCCTGCCTTACGGTCTCATAAATGCTATGATGCGGGCTGGATATTAATTTGATCAAATGTATTGGCCTATCCGTCGCTTGTTGACGTATTGTCTTCATTTTGAACAGCCAAATCAGCAGATTCGCGAAAGCTGGCACCTACAAGACAGTCTGAGAGTGTTGCCCTGTGACCGGTGAGGCTACGGGGGAAGCTCTGAACGGAATGGGTCTCAAGGGAACCGCTAGGGCGGCATACATTTTTAATGAGGTGTTCGCGGGAAAGCTCTGCCTATTTTACGGGCGATAATAGCGCGTCTCAATCATTTCTGTGTTTTGTTTTAGTCTAGTATTTGTGCCGTGATAATTAGATAACCAAGAAATGGGGAAAGGTGACATATCAAATAGCCTAGGCTATACATTGACAACCCTAATTTCTAAATCCTAATGTTTTATAAAAATAATATCCTATACGCGCATTTAACCTATAGGCCTAAATGCCTATGGCTATAGGCCTAGAAATATAGCTACTTATAGGCTATATATAGATTAGGGGGGATGTTTCTAACAGATCAAGACAGAGAGGGCTGTGTGCAGGCAGAACAAAAGCCAGGTTGTGGCTTTTTTTCTTGGAAAGAAACAGAGAAACACAGACACCCCTATTAATGCAGAAACACGCATTTCAAATCACACCAGTCGTTCCCCAAAGGGAGCACACACGCAAATGAGCCGCCGTTTGACGAAACCTGAACGCAATATTCGTTTCCAAATGTTTCGTTTACTTCGCACATTTAATTTACATTGGCCTGTGTTCCAAGGTCAAAGAAAAATTCTAGACGCCATATCCATCAAATTTTTGTGCAAAATACCCCACGTAATTTTACCAAAGCCCGTAAGGCAGTCTCTTACGTGGTCAGCATGCACTGATGCTGTGAAGCCTATTATGGAATGATGTAGTCGATATCACGCTGGGTATGACCTACATTAAAGTATATGCTATCTAAATAGCCTATAGTGAAAAGATTCGTTTTCAAAGTAGTCCCAATATTTTCTAGCAGACATTTTAGACGGGGTTTGCCCTCAGATTGAAATGCTGCGGTCCTTCTACTGATCAATATGAAGTGACTAGATCCCGAGGATGCACCCTTATTAATAATGAAACAACACGCCTGCGCTCGATAATGTGTGTGTGTAAGATGATGGAAGGTGGAGGAGTAGGGGATAGGGTGCAGACTACGCATGCGCCAGTCTGTCTCCCAGCGTACTGGAACGGGTGCCTTCTCCTTCATGAATAATACTAATGAATAATGTCACTTGCCCGTGCACCTCTCAGGACACCACGCATGCACATGCACTAATACACAAGCACCAACACGCATTTCAGCAAGAAAACGAATATACACCGTCTATTTCCATTCGTTTTTGCAAGTGTTAATTTGTTAAAATCAAAACCACACAGTTATTTTCAAACATTAACCATTTTATTTAATATTCTTTATCATTCGTATTCTCAATATAAGCTACCTGTATAATAATCTGTTTTTAAAACTGTTGGGATAAAGTATCATTTTCTTAAAATCATTTGATATACATAATAGTCTCTCTTTTTTATCTTAGATTTGGAATAGTCCGTTTTTTTATATGCAACATCCCCTTTAACGAACAAACTAACAAACAAACGGACAAAAACAGAATACACGTCTCAGAAGGCAGTGGAGCATGGTCAATGCCTTGGCAACATTACATAAAGCTAGCAAAAAACTCACTTGTATATCCAGCTATAAAGATTCTGCGTTTTGTTGTAGGCTATCGTGCTACTGTAATAGGACTGATGACATGTGAGCCCCAGAGTGCTTCTCTAAATTGGGTTATTCTTTCATGAAGCGCATACTGATGCTAAATCCTACAATGCGCTTTAATTATCTGGCAACAGTCATATTTCAATTTCAAGCCATTGCTTCCAACTTTACTTAACCTCGTTGAAGATGTCGTATTGCCATAGTTTTCACCTGAAATCTCCTCACTTTAAAACTGCTTCTTAAAACTGGTTCCTTATGGGTTCCCGTAGATGTGGACTCTCTTTATTCTAGGGTGACGTATAGGCTATTGTAAGTTATAACTATAGGCTATCCTATAGTTATCTCAGGAAACTACACGCATCAGATCAACAAGCACCCAATACATTTATACTTGGCTCGATAAGGTATTATTTTGGAAAAATAAAAACGAATAAAGAAAAGTCAGAAGTGGAGTCTAGAACGTTAATGGCCTGGGCTTATAAGCAAATTGCTTGTATGTTCTCGTTGATCTCGTTTAGGAAAACGTAGTTGCAATCACCTGTGATAACTGTGATGTTTCTATGCCTAGGCGTCTATATTAATTATTTATAGCTGACTTTAATGCTATGTAATTCCACTATTGTAACCGGGTGAACATCCATCAAAATGTCATCAGCATTTCAACTTAACACCTGCTAAATATTTAATGTAACTGACCCCGAGGTCAGAGGAATATGGCGGAGCGCGCGCCGCTCCTGAAGACGACAGGCCAATGTCTCTGGCAAAATCAAGTCGCCTTCCCCGGGTGAAGAATACAAATCCATTCGGGTGTAGATTTTAATTCAAACGTCTTTTTTATGTCTTGTTGTTTTGTTTTCTTGATAGCTAACACTCGTTTTCTTGATTTTCTTTTTCTTCTTCTTATTTGTTTATTTGTTTATTTTGTCGCTTCTACTTTTGTATGTTTTTCTTAAAATGCAAGCCAAGTCACTAGGGCGGAAAGTGCCGTTAGGAGCAGGGTGAGGCCACGGGGAGCGGTGGATTTGGGCGCTCCATTACCGCCTCCACAGAGTTCAAACAAGCTCCCGCGGAACTCGAGGTTTCTGGATTCCTTCTTCAGCTTTTCCCAGAGGTCTGTCGCTCCTTCATGGCAGTCCGCTAACGCGGTGGTGGCGCAGGAGTGGAAGTCGTCCCAGTATCTGAAGAGAAGGGGGGATGGAGCATGCGTCAGTGAGACTATAAGTGAATTTCCAAGCTTTAGGACCAAAGTGTAAATGCATGCAGCGTTGTTGGATAAAGACAAATACAATAGAATGTATTATGATGACATGTTTTTTATTTTTCGTATAACGAACATCCAGCCTATGTATAAGGCTATTACAATCCAATGACAATGTCCATCCTTCTCAATGACTCTCACAAACACACACACACACTCACACAACCCAGGCCGGTATCACACTACAACAAGCCAAGCTAAGTTGACGCATGCTCCTCCACCCATCCTTTCTAACCCCTTGCAACCAGCAGTTGTTTTACTCAGCAGGGGATTTGAGGCAGGGGACTTGAGGCCGTGGGGGTGGGGTGCAAGAGGCAGGCAAGAGGGAGGCAAAAAGAGAATAGGGCAGACTAGGTGACATGGGACTGTGGTGATCTCAGTGATACAGATTAAACATGTGATGAACAGTTTTCTATTGATGTCATCTCCAGCCCAATGGCTCCTCCGGTCTAAGAATATATTCCCTTGCGCATGCACGGCACACCCACTGGTGCATGCACGCGGTCTCCCCCGGATCTGGCTCCATATCTAATCCAATCTAGACTATTGATGTTGACCCCTGAACTCAGCCTTGTCGATGGTATATCTCATTGCAATTAACGGGTGTGTGTGTGTGTGAAAGGGGGGAGTGGGAAGGCACATTAACGCACCCCTCCTGCTATACTGCACCTCGCGACTGTTGTGATGGAGCTGTCGAATTAAACTGGAGGCCCTCGTGCCATCTGGCGCACAGTGGTTCTCGTCTGTCTATACCCCCTCCCCATTTCTTCCTCGTTGCGTTTTTAAATGAAGGCAAGGGTTTCTAAGAACATTTACAATTATGTTCTAAGGTGTGGGGTTTCTCCTGAAATCAATTTTCCCAGAATCCAGATTGTGTTTCACATTTTTGTACATCAGTTTTTTTTTTTTAGGGTTACCCCATTGAAACAGGGAAACAGAGAAAGATAGAGAAGGGACTTTTTATGGAGGAGGGGGGTGGAGGTGAAAACCATCAATGTAACATACGTGCAGATCGTCTGTAAATTCTCCTTCTCCTCGAGCTCCTGCGGGTAGCTGGCCATGTTGTCGCCCAGTTGAAGCAAGCAGTTGGAGAAGCCCTTAAACACTGTATCACATCTCCCCGTGGCTCGCACTGCTTGCAGCAGGTAAGCTGAAGAAGAAGAAAAAATATTTTAAGATATTTAAAAAGTTCTCGTTATATGTTTGTAGGCCTATAATAAAGTAAAACATAGACAATTATTTTTTTCTGATAATCTGACATAGTTTCATGTATTATTTTTCCTTAATTCATTTAATGGTTTTTATGCATGTTAAAATAGGTATATTCCACGGCCTACTTAGTTCACCACATCGGCCATTCAGAAGTGTTTTGCAGGTTCACGAGATGCCTGCCTGCTGGCGTACTTCCTCGCACCACGACAGAGTGGAACAGTCACAAAGAAGATGAGGTAATGCGCGCGCTTCTCATCAGGACCACGAGCGTGGAAAAGGGGGTGTGTTCCATTTGCATGGGTTTTTAGGCGCGCGCGTGTGTGTGATGTGTGAAGGGGCGTGGTTTCTCGTGGTGCTGCTTTGGGTAATTCAGACCCATTAATGGGCGTCGTCCGTGTCTTATATAATTCATCTAATAGAGAAAATGACAGGCTTGTTAACGCTGCCCCCCCCCCCCCCCCCCTCCATCTGACCCCCACGAGCCCTGTCTCCAGTTTGCCAGGAGTGGGAAGTACGTGAGTATCCGCGGTTCGTTAGTCAGGAGATTCGGTCAATTGATCAGTTGTTACAAGACCATGTGGTTCCCGGTCGGTCGATCGGTCACAGAACCACACACCGTGTAAGATACACAGTTGTTTATCACGGCAGAATAAGATGACATGCAACCAGAGACCGTTTTTCGTTAGATTGATCACTGGATTGCAGCTGTACCCGTATGAATTGTGTAGAAATAAGGCTGTGTGACAAGCCAGCGTAAAAAAGAAAATTTATTGAATATGGCTTTTAAATTTGCATTCAAAAGCCTACTGCCTAGCCAATTTAATGATTGCTGGACGGTATCCCAACCAAAGCTTTAGATTCATCCCGTCATGTGGGTCAGCCGCTCAAAAATCCGGTTTAACCCAGCTGTCAGCAAAGAATGGGTCGCGGAATATAAACTCAGACAAGGTCACCGTCAAAATGTGTGAAATTGGACAATTTAAACATGTTGGAATTTAAAATGTAGCAAGTCTTCACTTCACAGAGTACGAGCTCTGAAGCATATTGAATGAGGGCTCGAGCGGGAAGCTCTTACTCACAGCCTACATAGCTTTATCTTTAATCATAATCAAATCAAGTTTTTACCTCAAAGCGTGGTGTCAGTGTACAATGATTGGGATCGAACAGGCAATACAATTCACAAGGGTATTCGATTCTTTAACAACCTAATATACCACCTAATCATGTCGAAAGAAGTGCCAGAAAAACGTTGAGCAGAAAGGGCAGGCCAAGAGAATATTCTACTCTACCAAAAAGAAAAACCTTTAGGAGTATACATGAGACCACTCTCTATTCAATTAGGCTAGGTTCTATTCGACTATAGGTTACCATAATTAAAGTTGTAGCCTAATTTAAAAATAGAAACTTCTGACCTTAACATAGGTTATGGAATCTTATTTGCAGCAGGTAAACCGTAAAACAGAGGTGAAGCCATCCAAGTGAGTGAAATGAGGACAGTGCCGTTGAGAACAAGTCCTCACACGTGTTACACGCACATCCATGCCTCCAGCTCAGCCCGCAGTGGATGCTGCTGCTACTTAATAAAGCCTGCTGGAACAGTCACACCCCCTCTCAGTCCGCAGCCACACACAAATCCTACTACGCATTCCGCCCTAAAGGTCCTCTACACCACAGAAAAAAGGACTAGAGAATCAGGTAGTAGGCTACCGTTCGGACGAACATGTCAAATTCAACCCATAGGGGATCCGAGCGTTTACAACAATCAAACGGTACCGTTTATAATAGCCGATAGGCTAGCAGGCTACGTCCTAATAGGCCAACTCTCGTTTGATATTGTAGTCTTGTGAAAAGATACAACCAATAATTGGGGAACGGGGACTTGGACCACTGGATAACGTGGCACAAATAGTTTAGTTTTAAAATAGCCAATTAAATAGGATTACGATCATGTCTTCGTTTTAAATGAAGCATAATTAGTTTTTCTCTGATTAAAACGACATTACGACATTTCCTTAAGAGATATTGATTAATATTCAGCCCAATGTTAACGATAGCCTATACATATTAGGCCTATTCATATGCTTAATTTTTTATTTTTCTCCAATAAATATGCTGATTTTAAATGTAACCTATGCTACCATATAGTTCGGCTATAGTGAACGGATGCACCGATAGCTTAACTCACAATTTTTTATCAGTTATTTCACAATTTTTGTATTCAATTCTTTTTGCTGACATTTTTCGTTATTATTTAAGATCTAAGAAAAACATTCCTACTTGAATCAAATCGGCTGGGGGTGGGGGGTTCTCCTATAAATGCTCCTCGGTTTGAAAGATGTAGACTAAATCGGAAAACAGCAGTATGTTATTTATAATTATATCTCTAGAAAATATAGCGCATAATGTTCCTTTTTACTGTTTTCACAGAAGCATTTAGACTTATATAATTGTATCATATTTCTCAGACATTATGGAGATATAGGCTACGGCACCCTCACGCTATAAGTAGCCTAACATTATTTATTGAAGCCCATTCCCGAGTGTTTGTTCTACGGGACTTTCAGTAGCTACACTAGGACTAGCCTATGCTGTAGAAATAGACCAGGATTAAATATTTTTTTCATTGATGGAATTTATATTGTTTTACAAACGTTCCTTTTTTGCCAAAATTATACAAGATATGTGCTAGACGCAAACACCTTGTTGCAAAATTATGACAATTTGGCACAATAATAACGATAAATCGTTATCCTATCGCACGTAATAGAATAGAATATAAAATAGACTAGAGGAATTAGACCACAGCTGGTACAAGGCGGGGAGGACCGGTGAAGTAAAGGATGCAACTCACCCAAGTGGACAGCTATAATCAGGGAGATGCACCTGCCAGACCGGGTCAATCCCATCCTACGGTCGGTAAAACCATTGGCGTCTGCAGATATTTAAAAACTTGAACGGAAAAACTATGTAAGAGTCTGGTTGTCACACATAGCCATCAACTTCCGAAGAGATTCCGTTATCGGGTTCCGTGTTTTTAGTGCTCCCGCGTTGCTTTTTTACGCACACGACCGGGCAGATAGGAGTGAAATGGTGCACCCCGTAAAGTGAGGGCGGTGATGCCTCGTTTTTTCTGCTCCCGAACTCTCTCTCTCTTTCACGCCCACATACCATGCTTGACGTAAAAGTGACTGTTGGACTCCCCCTCTCTCCATTTTCTCATTTGCTAGACAGGGCTAGTCCCCCCCCCCCCTCCCCTCCTTCCCTCCTCCTCCACGCTGCTACTCTCCCCTCCTCCTTCTTTTCTCGTACCGACAGTCATTAGAACTATGCGGTGATACCGGCATTTGGGTCACGGGCGCACGTGAACGCCCTAGACCACACCAACCGTTCATGTCTGGAGAGCTGAGAGTGCGTGTGGTGACCATTTATCGGGGATCTTAAATGCCACATTCCCTCGTTCGAGTTATTTATAAAGCGTACTCCACAGGGAATACATTTGAGATTTTTATCAGGATTATTTAGGCAGTATAAACGAATGAAACAAGATGATGCGATGGTGAATTTACCCTACATTTCTAGCCCAGTCTAAAACTACCCGGTTTTAGATAGCTAATCCTTGGCCTAAACTGTGACCTTGTACAAACTGAATCCAATCATACACTGAGAAAATAGACAACCACTAAACAGACAGCAAGATTTCTTATGATAGAAGCTTCTTAAAAGTGTTGAGGGTAGACTATTCTGGCTTTTAACCAGGGCTCCTGAAGCGTCACTGAATACCCGAGACTGGCGGTCATTCGATACCCTCTCAGTCTGTTTTAGATGTAGTGTTTTTCAAAATGATATATTTTGTCCTTTAACTGAATGAAAATGTTGACATTTACAGTCTCCCTCGACATTCTCGCTCGTAGCCACACACCAGACACATCAGTGCCAGTGCTTATTGTAAATGTGAGGTTTATATCCCCCTCCCTATATAGATAGAGTTTAAACGTCCAACCTTTCTTCTTCGAGATTAAAATGGGCTCACTGACGAAATTAAATCATTTAAAATTCAGTAGAAGGCGCAAGGTGTCCTAAGAGGTGTGCGTGTGAGGGAGAGAACAGAAAGACATAAGCGTCAGTCTAACATAAATTAATGGTAGACTATGGAAGAAGCTAGAATACCATTACATTTTCTCCTCCCCAAATAAAGGATCTTGCCCCTTCCACTCCTGCTGACGTCAGCGGTATTTAGTAGCGAGCCAATGAGTTTTACTTCTCCCAGTGCCAGACCCGCGACGCACCGACCAGAATATTAAAAAGTTTCCCCAAGGCGCTCGCGCAGTGAGGGAGAATCCTCTTACAGTGCGAATAGTGGACAGCGGCAAGGACCCCTCTCAGCCGCGCCGCGCGTGCACCACGCTGCTGAGTAATTGAGTCCCTAGACAGTTCATTTTGCTACCGGAGACTGCGCTGTAATGTGTATAATGAAGACTGTATCGAAGAAAAAGGCGTCCAAGCCGCTCCTAGAGCGGACGTCCGTGATCATAACTTTAGGTGTTCTGATGTGCGATGTTATTTGACCTTGTTGCGAACTAGCTCTTTGCCCAATAACCTTCCGCAATTGCATCTCCATAATCCCAAAAAGCAACAGAGACACAGAACACCAGTAAGGTTATTAGTAGGCCTAGGCTATCACCACATTTTTTGGCGTTGGCCAACAGGCAGGTCGATACACGGTGGGTGCAGTAGACGGCCGTAGAGGCCTGCAACTTGCAGACCCCGGCTGCTATTATGCTATGGTCCTCACTCTCGTCTTCCTATCTGGCTGGAATGTTCGAGAACGATGTCACACAATACTACACTAGAGGCGAGGGAACACAAGACGTCACCAGTTGGAGAAAATTCCTGAATGAGGCTTTCGGTTGGTTGGTTGGTTAGTTTTGCGTACTAGGGTAGGTCTGACCGCGGTATTGCTCATCCCCATTGATAAACTGATGTCTTGTCGCCTCCTGGTGGTGTATGTCTGTTATTACATAATCACACTTCGGACAACCATTTGAAGATATTAGTTGTAAAAAAGTTCACAAATAAACAGTTTTTTAAAATATTTTTTCTTCCTCTTTTTGTCCACACCAGTCACATATCTCCTCTCCCCTGACTCAGATTTGAATCTGTGCAGTATGGATCATGGGACCTAGAAGACATTGGTCACTTAAACTAACATAACCACACACACAGACACACATACACACACACACATTTACATTCACACGTAAACAGTCTGTCACACTAAGTCAAACAGTCACACAAACGCACATCCTCTGCCAGCCTGGCACGTTAACACATACAGTAGTTTCTACTTTGTTCCTTTGTCACTGTCAATTGCAAATGGTGTCCTCTGATGTCCTCCATAGAAAAGCCTAAACAGGGTGTGAGATGTGTCAACTTACATCTCTGATTTCTCCATGTTTGACTGGATGAGGATAACTTGCCAGCAGGACGCCAGTCACATGGTCCTTATTTACTGCAGGAACCCCTCATATCAGCAGAAACAGAGCAAGAGAAATGCTGACAGCCCACTAAACTATGGCTGGTGTATTGATGCTGCTGAGGGCCTTGATAAGAGGACCAGATTTTAATATTTCCCAGAGTCACAGAGCAGGCTTGGGGTCTGTTTAGATCACAGCCAGTGAGGCTGAGATGACATGATCCTGGGTCAGTTTTTACTCTGACAATTAAAACCCCTCAGTATATCCATCACCGGAAGGTCTGTCTGACCCAGGCAGGAAGTGTCAAGAGTGTGAAATTATCTGTGTTTTAAGAATGAGGAACTGTACTATGTCACTGTGACCAGATATCCTGCTGTAGCCATGGCAACCCAGATGTACTGTAGAGCATACAAAAGCTAAGGATTAGCATGATAAAAACTGCAAAAAACATCAAAGATATGTAACAGTTCTCTAACAAAGAAGACAATGAGAACCATTAGAAGATGATAACAGCGGAGCAGTCATGTTCTGTAAGGTGAATCAGAGCAGAGTGGACATTCAATGTAGACTAGTCGAACATCTGTGTAAAAGTACTTGAGCACCCCTCTAAAATGACTGGACTTTCTACCTCAACTTCCTATTCAATGGGGGGCATGATCAGTGTGTGTGTGTGTGTGTGTGTGTGTGTGTGTGAATGAGGAACTATCTGGGGTTTATAAATCCTTGGTTGGAAGTCTGTGGATCACCATTGGAGTACCTTAGAGATTCCAGCAGCTTCATCTCTTCCTCGGAACAACCCAACAGGTGAGTGAGAATCCTCAGTCCTCTTATCAGCTTGTAAACTACACACTCTAAACCAACTTTGGGCAGAATTAATCTGGTATAAACTTTCAGTTAATATCTCATCAAGATCTTAGCGACCGCACAATTCTTTGTCATTCACTTTCTCTCCTTCTCTCTTTCCACCCTCAGTCTCTTCCACTTTTCCTCCATTCACCTCCTCGCCCCACCCCTCTCTACATAGCAGTGTCAGGACCTGTTACTGCTACTTCACCATGAGTATTTGTGCCAATGCTGCGCTGGCGACCACAGTGACCTATGCTGGGCGTCACAGAACACCACGTCCCCGCTGTAATTCTGAGTTCCACCCCGTACAGGAGTTTGTGTCCTTTGGTGGCAAGGAAGGAGAAGAGTATCCTACACAATATTCAGATGGTAGGGAAAAAAGAAGTGTGTTTGTGCATGTGTGACAGCATGTTCCATGCTCTTCATCTTCCATCCCTATGGCCCTTCATTCCTCTATTCGTCAAATCTTGCATCTAACTCTTTCCCCCCTTTTAATACTGCATCTCTCATTCTTCTATGCTTCATGCCACCATCATGCTCCACTGTGTTTAAGAGAGATTCAACCTTTCAAAACTTTGCTGGAGCTCAACCCCATTGGCTTTCTGGGCGGCAAGAAAAAGTTATTCTCTCTGCGGCCATTTGGGAAATGAGAGCTGAGGGGCAGCAGTGTGTTTGTGCTGAGGGCAGGGCTTTGGGATCTACAGCTACAGTCCTGGAACTGCCAGTCTGCCAAACTGGAGCACACACACACAGGTTTCTGAGAGAGTTAAGTTTAAATTAATGTGTTTGTGCGTTAGACATTTTCAGACTTTCTGTGGTCACAGTGGACATGTTGCAGAAGATCAACAAGGTGGAGCACCACACCGCCATGTATGACTCCCCCGTGCTTATCATACGCAGGGGACAGGAGTTCTTTGTATCCGTGACCTTTAATCGACCCCTGAGCCCCACCGATAAGTTCCAGCTGGAGTTCATGATTGGTGAGCTGCTCCAGGTGTAGTTCAGCATTAAAATGACATTGTGTGGGTGTTTCTGCTGTTTAGTAAGAGGACATGTATATAGAGAGAATGATTAGCTCATGCGTGTTTGATTTGTCTCATGTGTGATGCATGTAAGATTCATCTGTGGGTTTTCTGCACTGGAAAAGAGAAATCAAACTTACTCCAAGTAGATTTATCCATTACTGATTTGTAGTTAGGCTACAATTTGCATGCGTTGTTTGAGTAGAAATATATGTGTTTACATTGTACAGAATGCTGACTGGTTGTTAGATAAAGATGTCAGACCGATACCAGCCAAGCGCTGAATTCACAGGTGCTGATGTAAGTTGTCTTATCTCTAAAGGGAGAGTGCTAATGACTCCAGCTTGTCGGTGAAGATGTAAATGACAACAGCTCCTCCACTTCCCCCCCTTTCATCCTTCTTCTGCCCCCCTCCTCCCTCTCCATCTCCTCTCCACCCACTCCCCTCGTCTTGTCCCACCTTCCCATTCCCAGGTGAGAACCCCACAGCCAGTAAAGGATCCATGATTGTGGTGCCATCTGACGGGAGCCCCGGGGGGTCATGGTCAGGAAGGAGGGTGAATGAGCAAGGTGCCATGGTGATACTGGGCATCACTCCAAATCCAAAAGCGCTGGTCGGAAAGTTCCAGATCTGCGTGGCCATCTTAATCCCCAGTGGAATCATCCGGACCAAGCGGGACCCCAACACTGACCTCTATGTGCTGTTCAACGCCTGGTGCCCTGGTCAGTACAGTTGAAGTTGTGGTGGTGGGTTAAGAAGTAGGTATCCTCAGTGGTGTAGTTTAGTAAGAAGAAGTGGGCATGATGTTTCTCCACTGTTCAGCTTACAGTGGACATAAATGCAAATCAAGTAGACTAAACCACTCAGAATAGGGAGGGAGTCAGGTGGCTGAGCGGTTAGGGAATCGGGCTAGTAATCAGAAGGTTGCCGGTTTGATTCCTGGCTGTGCAAAATGGCGCTGTGTCTTTGGGCAAGGCGCTTCACACTACTTGCCTTCGGGGAGAATGTCCCTGTACTTACTGTAAGTTGCTCTGGATAAGAGTGTCCGCTAAATAACTAAATGTAATGTAAATGTAATACTCTCATAGCAAATGTTCTGAAATGACCTTGTGGTGAATAAGATGTTGGAACTATATAGTTGTATAGTTCCAATGATGCATGAATTAGAGTACTGACTCTAATCCTGGACTGTGTGTGTGTGTGTGTGCTCTCCTTAGATGATGAAGTGTTTCTGAACAACGATACAGACAGGAATGAGTATGTGCTGAATGATCATGGAGTCTTATACATGGGAAATGTTGAGGCTGTGTCGCACAGAATGTGGCTCTACGGTCAGGTATGTACACACACACACACACACACATACACTTATGCAGTTGCCCCAGACACACACAAATACACACCCACCAGCATGACACAAGCTCTGTGTGTGTTCTAGTTTGACCGTGGAGTGCTGGAGGCCTGCATCTACATCCTGGATGCATGTAATATGCCTATTGACAACAGGGGCAGCAGCATCTACGTCACCAGGCAGGCCTCTGCCATGGTGAGTCAACACTGGTACATCATACATGGAACATTTTCTTTTAACTTATTTAACATATTACCTTTGTATTACCGCTACTTTGTTTATTTTGACATGACTTTACGTTGCTTTACCAGATGTAATTCTGTGAATGCTCTGGTACTAGTTATTTGTTGTATGACACACTTTATCAAATGTGACAAAAGTTTTTCTTTTCACAAAACATTACATGCAGATTAACTCAGAGGATGATGATGGGGTAATAGTGGGACGATGGGACGAAGACTATTCTCTGGGCACGTCTCCTGATCTGTGGACAGGCAGCACACAGATTCTGCTGAAGTACGCCAGCACACGCACACCAGTTCGCTACGGGCAGTGCTGGGTCTTTGCAGGAGTGTTCAACAGCTGTGAGTGGACCCCTTACACTCAAATGAACTCAGAAACACACACACACATCAACAAGTATACACACAGACACAGAAACACTCAAAGCTCTCCTTATCCAATCACCCCCCCAGTCCTACGCTGTCTGGGAATCCCATCCAGGGTCATTACAAACTATGGCTCCGCCCATGACAATAATGGCAAGATAAAGATTGACGTAATCTTCCTCCCCAATGGAGAACGTGACAAAGTCACAGACTCCATCTGGTAGGTCCATCACTCTGTCAATCAGCCATGCATCAACCAATGATAATAGGACACAGGAAGAAAAAAGTATTTTGAAAGTGCTGGCTCTTCATTTGTTCTTTGTTCTACTCTGCTCTCTTCTCCATACTTGATTCTATTCTGTTCTATTCTAGGAACTACCATTGCTGGAATGAGGCGTACATGAGCAGGAGTGATCTGCCTGCAGGTCTAGGAGGCTGGCAGGTAGTGGACGCCACTCCACAGGAGACAGGCAGCGGTAGAACACCCCCCTCACACACACACACACACACGCACACACACACACTTACAAACACAGAGAGACACAAAGACACACACAGGTGCACCAACATTAAAACAAACACACACACACACTACTGAGGTGTACAAATAGATGAAACTATTGTGTGTTTGTGTGTAACTCGCAGGATATTATTGTTGTGGGCCAGCATCAGTCAAGGCCATCAAAGAGGGTCAGGTCTCTTATCCCTTTGACATGGAGTTTGTCTTCGCTGAGGTGAGGAATACTCCTAAACGAGGAGACATTGCAAAGAGGACAAACAAGAAAACCTTTGATGTTTCTCCCTCTCTCCTCTCCTTTCTCCCTCCCCACCAGGTTGCCAGTTATGTGGTGTTCCAAAAGCTTGACAAATCTGGAGTTTTGACCCCCTTCCACACAGACAAAACCTGTGTGGGAAAGTTGATCCTCACCAAGTCTGTGGGCAGTGATGAGCCAGCTGACATCACAGATACATACAAGTACCCTGTTGCAGAGGAGATACGAAGTTTCAAAACTGGGGGTGCAAAGGGTAGTGAAATATTTGTTGTTGTTGCTTACAAAAACATGCTCAAAATTAATACTGGATCTTAAAATGTAAATTAATCATTAGAGTACAACAAACCATGATAGAAAATACAAGTCTGACATCACTTAAAAATATTTGGATCATCACTAAAAACATTGAATCAGGTTTTTACTAGTTTTTTTATCGCGTGTTAATTGCGCGATAAAAAAACATTGACGCCGTTAAAATGGGTTTGCGTTAACGCCGTTAATAACGCGTTAAACTGACAACACTAGTTTTTACATTAATTTGAAAATTTAATGTTTTCATCCCAAAAGTAGGGGGTGCAAATGCATCCTCTGCTTCCACGGTAAAATCGCCTGTGTCATGTTGGTACGTGGCATGACTGATATTCATACACTGATGTGACACACAGATGTTCATACACACACACCCCCTGTCCGACTTTCCCTCTCCTCAATAGGCATCCGTTATGATGTGGGTGTTCCGGGACAGGACTTGGAGAGCGACAACCCTGAGCTTCCAGGAACCACAGTGACAGCGTCCATCCTGGTCAACGAAGTCCGGCTGGAGCAGGACTTCACCTTGGCTGTTGACTTTACCAACCTGGGGGGGGTCGAGCTCAAGATACAGGTGGGATGTACTGCGCAAATGTGTATAAATGTACATGTGTAGTTTGTATTTGTATGTAAACGTGTGTGTGCATTGTGTATATTTGTGTGTATAAAACACACTGTCTCCATTCTTTTGTTTATTTGTTCATTCATCAATCTATCCCTGCTTTCATCCAACAAACCCTCCATCCATCCCAGGCCACCCTGTCTGGCAGTGTGGCCTTTTATACTGGAGTGCCGTCAGAAAAGTTCAAAGACGAAAACTTGGACGTCACCGTCAGTCCACACACGAGTGAGTGTGAGGCCCTCTGAGTGTGTGTGTGTGTCGGAGAAAGATTGAGATGATATTCATGGACAAAAACCTTCATCCCCTCTTCATCTCCCTCCTCTCCCCTCGTCCTGCTGTTCTCCTCCAGCTGAGCGTGTCTTGGTGAATGTGTTGGCGTTGGAGTACATGCCCAACGTCAACTCTCAGTCCATCCTCTACTTCACTTTGGTGGGACACACCACCGACAACCAGGACTTTGCTACTGTGAAAGCCCTCACTCTACAGGTTCCTAATCTCAGCATTGAGGTCAGTACACACACACACACACACACACACTGTCTGTTGTTTTCTCTTCCTCTCTCCCTCTCTCTTTTCTCTAACCCCCACCCCACTCCCACCCCTTTGCTCCGTTTCCCTTACCTTCACACACACATTGTGATAATGGTGTATTGTGGGTTCCCAGGTGAGCGAACCCCTCCATCTGGGTCAGGTGACGTATGTCACAGTCAGCTTCACCAATCCCTTCACCTTCTCTCTGGACGACGTCTCCATCAGCTGTGAGGGATCTGGCCTCCTGGACTTCAAAATCAATCAGTACAGGTGACCCCCCCCACCCCCATCCCCCCCCCCCACACACACACACACACACACACACATACAACACCTATCCTCATAGACATTGTTTCAGCACTGTAAACGCTGTGTGTGCGTGTGTGTGCACAGTGCGATAACTCCCAACGCCCCTATCACCTGGGTCGAGTCGTGCTGTCCGAAGCGGACAGGGAAAAGTCGCCTCTGCGCCTTTCTGGACTGCAACAAGCTCAGACGTGTCAGCGGCATCCTGGACGTTCTCATCCTACCCTGATTGGCTTGGCAGGAGAAGACCCGCCTACTTTCCCCTTTACCAATCAACAGGGAGCAAGGAATGCGAAGCCCAAGTAGCGCATGTTATTTTTGTTGTATTCTATTTTCCTTGGAATGGCTCCTGCACATTTAATACTCAAAATAACTCATTTCAAGTCACATGTTGCCCTTTCAAATTTAAATGAACCTGTGGGGGAAAATAATCAGTTTTTGAAAACAATGCAAACCAAATATTTTATCTTCATAAAATCTTGATCATTTCACAACCTATCTGATCAAATGCTTGTCCTATTATTCTCTTTTAGAATTTGAAAGTAATATGTTTAGACACAAAATTATACTCTTCTATTTCCAAATATGAATCTGTATTTGAATTTTTTTTCAGAGAAATTGCAAGATCTGTCAAAACCAGTAGAAACCTTGGTCTCAGACATAATCATTTTCTTTATCTTCTATTCTATTATTCTTCTATTATTAATATTTGTTTTAGTAAAAGCTTTGCTCACCCAGTATTGATCAATAAAGCAGTCATAAAATCATGACACTGCCGTGTTAGTCTGTTGCTTTTTTGTTATACTGTCAGTGGCCAATGAGAAGCAGCACTAGAGGGCAATGGACACCATGGGGAAGACGAATGAAAGTGTGTGTGTTTGGTGGAGGGGGGGGGGGGATTCAGAGGAAGACGGGCCAGTGAGCATGAGGGAGATGTTGGCTTCCGAACAACAGGTACTTATTTCAGCTTCAGTCATTTTGTTAAGCTGTCGGTGAAACAGTCAGTGTTTGTTCTGAAATACATCTGATAAACAGAGTGGGTCTAGGAGCAAATCCTGCCGTGTGCAGAATTAAACCATATTGGAGTCCATGGCTTCTTCACCTTCTGCTAAAGGTGATTGATGAAACTTATATTTTCATGTTTTTGCCCTTCTGCCTGTACCTGTACACAACCCATCAATAAAATACATTATGCTGATTTCTCAATGACAGCTTTGCTCCGATGTAACACTGACCTCTGTGCAAAATAGACACAGTGTTGTGTGTGTAAATGTGTGTGTGTAAATCAAGTATACAATGCCCCTCAGGCCAAGCTGCATACCTGCAAGTCCCCATTTCTGCCACTAGAGGGCTCATGCTCACCCTCCAAGCACCAGTTGGAACAGAGAGGAGGAAGGCCCCAAGTTTGGGATCTCCCACAATGCACC
The DNA here is from genome assembly GCF_054491055.1 of Hypomesus nipponensis. Lineage (NCBI taxonomy): Eukaryota > Metazoa > Chordata > Actinopteri > Osmeriformes > Osmeridae > Hypomesus > Hypomesus nipponensis. The sequence goes on along the minus strand of NC_140368.1, from coordinate 5,290,488 downwards.
CTCAACCCTCTTTTTTCAGAGGAAGAAATCTTTCATCCGTCCCATAAGATGATCTAGCTATGAATGGATAGGTGTGAGATGCGTAGAGACAGAGTGTCAGATGGTTGAGCGGTTCGGGAATCGGGCTACCAGTCAGAAGGTTGCTGGTTCGATTCCTGGCCATACAAAATGACATTTCAAGGCCCAGGGACACAACCTTGCCATGGGGGCGGGTTGGGACTAATGGGGAATTTCCTTGGGGGAATGTCCCTGTACTTACTGTAAGTCGCTCTGGATAAGAGCGTCTACTGAATGACTAAATGTAAATGTCATGTAGGATCAGATTTCTTTCAAGGATAGATAATACTTTGTCCCTGAGAATGACTTGCCAGCAGGAAGCCAGTCACATGGTCCTTATTTACTGCAGGAACCCCTCATCTCAGCAGAAACAGAGCAAGAGAAATGCTGACAGCCCACTAAACTATGGCTGATGGTGTATTGATGCTGCCGAGGCGGCCTTGAGAAGAGGACCAGATTTTAATATTTCCCAGAGTCACAGAGCAGGCTTGGGATCTGTTTAGATTACAGCCCGTGAGGCTGAGATGACATGATCCTGGGTCAGTTTATACTCTGACAATTAAAACCCCTCAGTATATCCAGCAGCAGAAGGTCTGTCTGACCCAGGCAGGAAGTGTCAAGAGTGAAAAGCTCTCTGTTTTCTAGAATGAGGAACTGTACTATGTCACTGTGACCAGATATCCTACTGTAGCCATGGCGACCCCATGGCGACCCAGTAGGGGTTGGTTGGTACACAGCATTCTTTTGGCATTTTGAAGGTCACAGAAACAACATTTTAATATCAAAATGTTAGCTTTGTTGACCTGCATCTACTATGTTAAAACATCAACAGTACAAACCTTTTTGGTGAGGGTAACATTTCTAACATGACAGAATTACGGTGGCCCAGAATATACTAACATAAATGATGCCAGAGAAATATGGCAGACCGTGAATAGTGTGCCAACCAACCCCGGCCTCCCTTAGCAGCGACTCTCAACCTCAGGGCTGCGGCCCACTAGTGGTGGTCCGTTAGGGTAATAGAGGCGGGCCACAAAACCAATGAAAAATGTATGAAAAATGTATAAATATCATAATAATAAGTCAGATCAACAACGTCCGGTAGCGAGCTATAAGTTAGTTCTCATACACAAAATGCCTTCACAAAATGACACTCAACGATGTAGGACTCTATGATAGGCCTACTGCCCTTCCATCAAAAGGGAAAAGTGGTTCATGTTATACGTTTTGAACTACATCGACAACTACAAAGGTAAAGTTGATCTAACTCACACAGTAAAAGTAGCTAGCGAGGCTAGCTCTAGCTATCTTGGATTTGAGGCTTGAGGATTTGATGTTAGCTATACTGTAGGCTAGCTAGCTAACAATTTTTAGCAACAATATAGCCTAATTTACTCAATTATTTGTCAGCTTGCTGGCTGGTCTTAAAAAGAAACACCAGTGTGTCCATAATCAGCAAAGCGCTTTCATTGCGTATTATTAATATGATTGAAATTACAATGATTTTTTGGGGGGGACAAATCATATTTTCCCCGTGATGGGGAAATCCCCCCCACCCCCCCGTGGATTTCCACCTAAACTGTACACTGTATAGTGCACAGTAGCTAACTATATAAAATCATGGATTTGAATGATAACAACTGTAATAAACAAAGAAATGTAACAGTTCTCTAACAAAGAAGATGATAACAATTAGCCTACTCTGTATTTAGCAGAACGCTTTATTTAACACATTAGATGTGTCATACATTTGTGGATATGCACTTGACTTTCATAGTTTGGCAGACAAACCCGGAACCTTGAGGAACACTCAGTTCCAGAGCTCAACGACTTAATACCAGTATTTAAATTCTGCACCATTAAATTAGATCAATAGTGTGGAAATAAAATCATAGATTTGTGAAGAATTAGACCAACTGTGGAAAATCCTCTGCGAGTCACTTGGATTGTACAGGTTGTGACAAAATGGACATATGGTCATATTGTGAGATTCAAAGACTGTAATGATTTGATGTAATAATTAAACCTTTTAAAATGACTGTGCTTCTCATTCAAGGTCAGGGCCACCTCAAGTAAATCCAGTCAGCACTTTCTACCCCACTTTTTCTTCAATGGGGGACATGGTCAGTGTGTGTGTGTGTGTGTGTGTGTGTATGTGTGTGTGTGTGTGTGGGTGTGTGAATGAGGAACTATCTGGGGTTTATAAATCCTTGGTTGGAAGTCTGTGGATCACCATTGGAGTGCCTCAGGGATTCCAGCAGCTTCATTTCTTCCTCGGATCAACCCAACAGGTGAGTGAGAATCCTCAGTCCTCTTATGAGCTTGAAAACAACAAACTCTGAACCAACTTTGGGCAGAATTAATCAGGTATTTTTTCTTGAAAAGTAATTAAAAACTTTCAGTTAATATCTCATCAAGATCTTATTGACTGTGATTGCCGATATCACAAGTTCACCTGTTCTCAGTTCTCAGGAATAAAGTGTGGGATAAAGGACTAAAATGTAAACCTACATATTGTAATAGTTTATGGAACAGGGAGACTGTATCCAAGGGACCTTTCTTTTCATGACAATTCTCTGTCACTCACTTTCTCTCCTTCTGTCTTTATACCCTCAGTCTCTACCACTTTTCCTCCATTGACCACCTCGCCCCACCCCTCTCTACATAGCGGTGTCAGGACCTGTTACTGCCACTTAACCATGAGTATCCATGCCAATATCGTGCACACGCCCACCGTGACCCCTTCTGGGCGTTTCATCACAGCACGTCCCTGCAGTAATGCTAACATCTACGACACAAAGGTGTTTGAAAGCTTTGACGCTGAAGGAGGACAGGATCCTACACAATATTCAGATGGTAGGGAAAAAAATTGTATGTGTTTGTGCGTGTTTGACAGCGTGTTCCATCACCGCTCAGAACTGCTGACCTCATAACACCTCTTTATCTTCCATCCCTATGGCCGTCCATTCCTCTATTTTTCCAATCTTGCATCCATCCCTTCCCCTATTTAATAATACTGCATCTCTCATTCTTCTATGCTTCATGCCACCATCATGCTCCACTGTGTTTAAAAGAGATTCAACATTTCAACACTTTGCTGCAGCTCAACCCCATTGGCTTTCTAGGCGGCAAGAAAGACTTAATCTCACTGCGGCCCTTTGGGAAATGAGAGCTGAGGGGCAGCAGTGTGTTTGTGCTGAGGGCAGGGCTTTGGGATCTACAGCTACAGTCCTGGAACTGCCAGTCTACCAAACTGGAGCACACACACACAGGTTTCTGAGAGAGTTAAATTAATGTGTGTGTGTGTGTTAGACATTTCCAGCCTCAACGTGGTTTCAGTGGACATGTTGCAGAAGAGCAACAAGGTGGAGCACCACACCGCCATGTACGACTCCCCCGTGCTCATCATACGCAGGGGACAGGAGTTCTCTGTCTCTGTGACCTTTAATCGACCCCTGAGCCCCACCGATAAGTTCCAGCTGGAGTTCATGATTGGTGAGCTGCTCTAGGTGTAGTTCAGAATTAAAATGACAGTGTGTGGGTGTTTCTGCTGTTTAGTAAGAGGACATGTATATAGAGAGAATGATTAACTCATGCGTGTTTGATTTGTCTCATGTGTGATGCATGTAAGATTCATCTGTGTGTTTTCTGCACTGGTAAAGAGAAATCAAACTTACTCCAAGTAGATTTATCCATTACTGATTTGTAGTTAGGCTACAATTTGCATACGTTGTTTGAGTAGAAATATATGTGTTTACATTGTACAGAATGCTGAATGGTTGTTAGATAAAGATGTCAGACCTATACCAGCCAAGCACTGAATTCACAGGTGCTGATGTGTTGTTTTATCTCCAAAGGGAGACTGCTAATGACTCCAGCTTGTCTGTGAAGATGTAAATGACAACAGCTCCTCCGCTTCCCCCCCTTTCATCCTTCTTCTGCCCCCCTCCTCCCTCTCCATCTCCTCTCCACCCACTCCCCTCGTCTTGTCCCACCTTCCCATTCCCAGGTGAGAACCCCACAGCCAGTAAAGGATCCATGATTGTGGTGCCATCTGACGGGAGCCCCGGAGGGTCATGGACAGGAAGGAGGGTGAATGAGCAAGGTGCCATGGTGATACTGGGAATCACTCCAAATCCAAAAGCGCTGGTCGGAAAGTTCCAGATCTGCGTGGCCATCTTGATCCCCAGTGGAATCATCCGGACCAAGCGGGACCCCAACACTGACCTCTATGTGCTGTTCAACGCCTGGTGCCCTGGTCAGTACAGTTGAAGTTGTGGTGGTGGGTTAAGAAGTAGGTATCCTCAGTGGTGTAGTTTAGTAAGAAGAAGTGGGCATGATGTTTCTCCACTGTTCAGCTTACAGTGGACATAAATGCAAATCACGTAGACTAAACCACTCAGAATACTTTCATAGCAAATGTTCTGAAATGACCTTGTGGTGATAAAAATGTTGGAACTGTATAGTTGTTGACTGTGTGTCCATGAATGTACAGTACTGACTTTAGTCCTGGACTGTGTATGTGTCCTCTCCTTAGATGATGAAGTGTTTCTGAACAACGATACAGACAGGAATGAGTATGTGCTGAATGATCATGGAGTCATATACCAGGGAGATATTGATGCGATGGGGAACAGAATGTGGCTCTACGGTCAGGTATGTACACACACACACACACACACACACACTTATGCAGTTGCCCCAGACACACACAAATACACACCCACCAGCATGACACAAGCTCTGTGTGTGTTGTAGTTTGACCGCGGAGTGTTGGAGGCCTGCATCTACATCCTGGATGCATGTAATATGCCTATTGACAACAGGGGCAGCAGCATCTACGTCACCAGGCAGGCCTCTGCCATGGTGAGTCAACACTGGTACATCATACATGGAACATTTTCTTTTAACTTATTTAACATATTACCTTTGTATTACCGCTACTTTGTTTATTTTGACATGACTTTACGTTGCTTTACCAGATGTAGTTCTGTAAATGCTCTGGTACTAGATATTGGTTGTACGACACATTTGATCAAATGTGACAAAAGTTTTTCTTTTCAAAAACATTACATGCAGATTAACTCACAGGATGATGATGGGGTAATAGTGGGACGATGGGACAATGACTATTCTCTGGGCACGTCTCCTAATCTGTGGACGGGCAGCACACAGATTCTGCTGAAGTACGCCAGCACACGCACACCAGTTCGCTACGGGCAGTGCTGGGTCTATGCAGGAGTGTTCAACAGCTGTGAGTGGACCCCTTACACTCAAATGAACTCAGAAACACACACACACATCAACAAGTATACACACAGACACAGAAACACTCAAAGCTCTCCTTATCCAATCACCCCCCCAGTCCTACGCTGTCTGGGAATCCCATCCAGGGTCATTACAAACTATGCCTCCGCCCACGACAATGATGGCAACATGAAGATTGACCTTGTCTTCCTCCCCAATGGACAACCTGACCCTTACAACACAAGGGACTCCATCTGGTAGGTCCATCACTCTGTCAATCAGCCATGCATCAACCAATGATAATAGGACACAGGAAGAAAAAAATATTTTGAAAGTGCTGGCTCTCCATTTGTTCTTTGTTCTACTCTGCACTGCTCCTCTCTTCTCCATACTTGATTCTATTCTGTTCTATTCTAGGAACTTCCATTGCTGGAATGAGGCGTACATGAGCAGGAGTGACCTGCCTGCAGGTCTCGGAGGCTGGCAGGTAGTGGACGCCACTCCACAGGAGACAAGCAGCGGTAGGACCCCCCCCTCACGCACACACACACACTTACAAACACACAGAGACACAAAGACACACACAAGTGCACCAACATTAAAACAAACACAGACACACACTACTGAGGTGTATAAGTAGATTAAACTATTGTGTGTTTGTGTGTAACTCGCAGGATATTTTCGTTGTGGGCCAGCATCAGTCAAGGCCATCAAAGAGGGTCAGGTCTCTTATCCCTTTGACATGAAGTTTGTCTTCGCTGAGGTGAGGAACACTCCTAAACGAGGAGACATTCCAAAGTGGACAGACAAGAAAACCTTTGATGATGTTTCTCCCTCTCTCCTCTCCTTTCTCCCTCCCCACCAGGTTGCCAGTGAGGTGGTGTTCCAAAAGCGTGACAAATCTGGAGTTTTGACAACCTTCTACAGAGACAAAACCTGTGTGGGAAAGTTGATCCTCACCAAGTCTGTGGGCAGTGATGCGCCAGCTGACATCACAAATACATACAAGTACCCTGGTGGTACGTGGCATTACTGATGTTCATACACTGATGTGACACACAGATGTTCATACACACACACACCCTCTCTGACTTTCCCTCTCCTCAATAGGTATCAGTAATGATAAACCCACCAGTGTTCCGGGACAGGACTTGGAGAGCGACAACCCTGAGCTTCCAGGAACCACAGTGACAGCGTCCATCCTGGTCAACGAAGTCCGGCTGGAGCAGGACTTCACCTTGGCTGTTGACTTTACCAACCTGGGGGGGGTCGAGCTCAAGATACAGGTGGGATGTACTGCGCAAATGTGAATAAATGTACATGTGTAGTTTGTATTTGTATGTAAACGTGTCTGTGCATTGTGTATATTTGTGCGTATAAAACACACTGTCTCCATTCTTTTGTTTGTGTATTTGTTCATTCATCAATCTATCCCTGCTTTCATCCAACAAACCCTCCATCCATCCCAGGCCACCCTGTCTGGCAGTGTGGCCTTTTATACTGGAGTGCCGTCAGAAAAGTTCAAAGACGAAAACTTGGACGTCACCGTCAGTCCACACACGAGTGAGTGTGAGGCCCTCTGAGTGTGTGTGTGTGTCGGAGAAAGATTGAGATGATATACATGGACAAAAACCTTCATCCCCTCTTCATCTCCCTCCTCTCCCCTCGTCCTGCTGTTCTCCTCCAGCTGAGCGTGTCTTGGTGAATGTGTTGGCGTTGGAGTACATGCCCAACGTCAACTCTCAGTCCATCCTCTACTTCACTTTGGTGGGACACACCACCGACAACCAGGACTTTGCTACTGTGAAAGCCCTCACTCTACAGGTTCCTAATCTCAGCATTGAGGTCAGTACACACACACACACACACACACACACTGTCTGTTGTTTTATCTTCCTCTCTCCCTCTCTCTTTTCTCTAACCCCCACCCAACTCCCACCCCTTTGCTCCGTTTCCCTTACCTTCACACACACATTGTGATAATGGTGTATTGTGGGTTCCCAGGTGAGCGAACCCCTCCATCTGGGTCAGGTGACGTATGTCACAGTTAGCTTCACCAATCCCTTCACCTTCTCTCTGGACGACGTTTCCATCAGCTGTGAGGGATCTGGCCTCCTGGACTTCAAAATCAATCAGTACAGGTGACCCCCTCCCCCCCACACACACACATACAGTCGCACACACATACAACACACATCTTCATAGACATTGTTTCAGCACTGTAAACGCTGTGTGTGTGTGTGTGTGTGTGTGCGCACAGTGTGATAGCTCCCAACACCACTATCACCTGGGTCGAGTCGTGCTGTCCGAAGCAAACAGGGAAAAGTCGCCTCTGCGCCTTTCTGGACTGCAACAAGCTCAGCCGTGTCAGCGGCATCCTGGACGTTCTCATCCTACCCTGATTGGCTTGGCAGGAGAAGACCCGCCTACTTGCCCCTTTACCAATCAACAGGGAGCAAGGAATGCGAAGCCCAAGTAGCGCATGTTATTGTTGTTGTATCTTATTTCCTTGGAATGGCTCCTGCACATTTAATACTCAAAATAACTCATTTCAAGTCACATGTTCCCTGTTCAAATTTAAATGAACCTGTGGGGTTTACCCACCAATCAACAAAAAGCAAGGAATGCAACGCAAGGTAGCGCATGTTATTTTTGTTGTAGTTTCTATTTCTTTGGAATGAAAATACGCAAAACAACTAATTTCAAGTCACATGTTCCCCATTTAAATTTAAATGAACTTGTCGAGGCTTTATTGAAAACTACTTTCAGGTTTTGAAAAATAATCTGTCTTTGAAAACAATGCAAACCAAATATTTTAGCTTCATAGAATCTTGATAATTTCACAACCTATCTGATCAAATGCTTCTCCTATTATACTCTTTTTGAATTTGAAACTAATATGTTTAGACAGTGAAAATGATCCTTTCTATTTTCAAATATGAATCTGTCTTTGAAAACATTTTAAGATACATGGCAAAGCTCTCAAAACCAGTAGAAACCTCGGTCTCTTACATAATCATTTTCTGCTTCATTGCATTTATTAATGTGTTTTAGTAAAAGCTTTGCTCAGCCAATTATGATCAATAAAGCATTCATAAAATCATGACACTGCCGTGTTACTCTATTGCTTTTTTGTTGAAACCTGTCAGTGGCCAATGAAGAGTAGCACTAGAGGGCAATGGACACCATGGGGGAAATGAATGAAAGTGTGTTTGTGAGTTAGGTGGGGGAGGGTGGTGGGGTCAGTGGAAGACAGGCCAGTGAGCATGAGGAAGAGGCTCATGGATGATTCCTTGCAACATGTATTTCTCTCAGCTTTAATCATTTTGTTGATCTGGCTGTTGGATAGTGAAACTGCCACTGATACAGAAAGTTTTAGATCACTAGAACCATTTGTGCTTTACCTGTTTGAATATAAAAATCTTGATCACTTTATACCACTCAACAGGGCAGCAAACACATTCATTCCCATTCATTCAAACTCACCCCTGCACGTTGGTGCTTCATTCCGTCCTTTGATTTATACAGAATGGAAGGTTAAAGCAGATCAAGTTGTGTATGCTAATTTTATTATGCAACTCACAAAACACTTGTTAGGAGTATGTGTACCTGGGGAAGCTCAACCAGTGTCACACTGAATAAAGTCAGTGGTGCAACAACAACCATCCTAATATTTGGGTCCTGGGCAATGTACCTGCTAAATGTAAGACCCAATAGTTGAGATAATCAAGAAAGAAAGACCCTTACACACAGACTTGCCTTTATAATTAGACGTCTAGTTCTTAGGTCGTATTTCTGTTTCTGTTGGTCCTGTGTTTTTTTGTTCTGGCCATTCTGCAAAGTTCATAGCCTCTGCAGAATTGAACAGTACCAAGTGTGCTATCAAAGCTGAGGTCAGTGAATTTTTTTCTTTGAAAATGTGTGCAATGTGTGCAATGTGTTACATGTGTTAGGTGATAGGAAAAACAAATCATGATAATACACAAGCCAGTGTCATTCAGAATCTTGTGGTATTCTCTTGTTTTAAAGTCTCACCAGGCTCCACTAGTTAAATAGGTAGATATAGATTTAACACAGACCTTTGTTGTGTTGTTGATTGCCCCAGACTCTATTTGGGACATTGGGCTGAGTTTCACCCCCTGCCCTCAATCGAGCTGCTGGCTGACCCAGAAGATGTCTCTGTTGCTACTTGAGCCGTACAGCAACACTTCCTCTAGAAACACCAACTAGCAACAGCAATACTAAAACCACAAACACAGCATCAGGATACTGTGACTGTAACTATTCTTCCTCTCCTTACACCTTTTCCTTTCATCTCCTCTTTTCTCCTGTCCTCACCCTTTTATCTCATCTTTTATCCTTTACTCTCTTCTTTCATATTTCTCATCTCTACTCTGCTCTCGCCCTCCCCACCCCTCATCCCTCCCAGGCCAGTTGGTAGAGCAACTCTTCCTGTCAGCTGACCTTTATGTTGATGGTGGCCACGCCCACCATTATGACAAGAGCCTCTGTCTACCCGACTTCCTTCGCTTCTCCTTCTACTCCAGGAAGAGAGGAAGTGTGTATGTGACACAAGAACCATTTCAATACATATCTGAGTGATAATCAAGTTGATTATATTACACAAGCCCTGTCGTTCTCCCGGTGTCCCCTAAACTGTTAGCTGTGTTTGTCCACAGGGCTGATAGCCTTTGAGAAACCTTTAAGGGAAGTTCAGTGTGGATTTAAAACAACCAGTGGTGAGAGGTTGTTACTGCAGGTTTCTTACACAAACAGGAGGCTCTGCCATATTTTATCTACAGAAATACTCAGACCTGGGTCAAATACATTCAGTAGATACAGTACAGTATCTTAAATATTGCACCTCTGGTACTATCTTGTAAGCCAGACCACAATCTATGTTTTGTGTTCCCCCCTCCCCTCCCCTCTTCCTGGTTCATTCTGTGTCCTCTCACAGAGTACAGCTGATGTGCACACTGTCCTGAGGAACCAGATCACATCACTGTGGTCAAGCAGCATGCCTTAGATGGAGGGGGGTGGGTTAGTTATGGTGCACACACATTGTTAATTATTTCCACTTGATCAAGTGGAGAGTGACTTATGTGTTTTAGCAGGAAACCCTCGAGATGTTCACAGATGCCTTTTCAACCGAGACAGGCGATGATAAGACACTCATACATGTTTAACATGTGTTCCACTTCTGCAAAAAGTGATTGATAAAACACATATTTGTTTTCAAATTGTGATCTTGGCCTTCTACCTGTATCAGCTTAGCTGTACCTTTACTCAACCCATCAACATTTCTCTATGACAGCTTTGCTCCAAAGGTAACACTGACCTCTGTCCAACATACACACAGTGTTGTGTGTGTGAATGTGTGTGTGTCTGAGTTATACAATGCCCCTCAGGCCAAGGTGCACAGCTGCAGGTCCCCATTTCTGCCACTAGAGGGCTCTTGCTCACCCTCCAAGCACCATGTGGAACAGAGAGGAGGAAGGCCCAAGTTTGGAATCTCCCACAATGCACCCTCAACCCTCCTTCTTTCAAGGAAGAAATATTTCGTCCATCCCATAAGGTGTGATCTAGCTATGAATGGATAGGTGTGAGATGTGTAGATAGAAACAGGCTGCCACCTGTCCTGTCATGTAGGATCAGATTTCCTTCCATGAGGGCAGGATGGTGGCAAGGAAACTTGCAAGGAAAGGAGAGAGAGAAGAAGGGAGGAAAGAAAGAATCTACATCAGTGTCAATCTTTACTTACGACTGGCACCATCTTACAAGTTGAACTAAATCAAAGTAGCTAACGGTAACAGTGCATCAACAGTTTTGACCACCTGGTACTCGAGCCAGTATAGTTCCTGGCTGGTTTCTATTGTTGACTAAACACAGTATGCGGATCCATGAATGTATCTGGTTACAGATGTAGGGTTGTGTGGTTGTCCTGTAGAAGGTGTTCTTCAGTGGAGACACCTGACACTGGTGACGCTGTTCCTGTGGGGGTGGCACACTGCTGGTGGTGGAGGTGAAGGTTCCTATACGCTCTGTCACTGGAGATGCATGATGCTAGGTTTAGTGTTCAGTATATATACCTTGGCGTGCTGGAGGAAGTGTGTGGTTACTTGCTGCTATGATCATCTGATGGTGTTGCCGTGGCAGCAGGTTGAGAGATTGCCCCGGTCAGCCATCCTTAAACAGATGTGGAATTGTTACTTCAGCTCTGGATGACCATCTTGACATCTTAGACGGTCATGTCTCACACACACACACACACACACACACACACACACACATACAGACAGACACACACACAGACACACAGATATATATAAGATTCATGCAAAGACATGCGTAAACACACTCAAACACACACACATACACACACAGCAACCATCTAACTGACAGAGCAGCAGCTTCTATTCCAGCTACAGGTCAATCATTTACTGCTGCTGATAGTTGGCCAGGGACACAGACTTGGACACTATCATTTTCCCATATGAGAGGCTGAGTTGGTGTGTGTTGTGGGGTTGTTTACCAGGAGTTGATGTACTATTGGCCAGGGTGGTGGGAAAGGGGGCAGAAAGGTCAACTACTGGACAGAGAGAGAGAGAGAGAGAGAGAGAGAGAGAGAGAGAGAGAGAGAGAGAGAGAGAGAGAGAGAGAGAGAGAGAGAGAGAGAGAGAGAGAGAGAGAGAGAGAGAGAGAGAGAGAGAGAGAGAGAGAGAGAGAGAGGATGGACAATCAGTTGCCGAGACAGACCAGCCGATGGACAGACAGACTCAGAGATCCAAACAGGAAGAAGCCAGCAGTAGTAGCCAGGCTACCAAACAGGCAGCAAGGCAGGCCGGCAGGCAGCCAGGCTGCAAGGCAGGCCAGCAGGCAGCCAGGCAAGGCAGGTCAGAGCTAAAAGCACTTCAGCACTCCAAACTATTTGGATCCCTTGACAGGGCAGAAGAGAGCTTCATGTTACTACATCAGTCTTTCCCTCCTCTCTCTCCTCTCTCTTTATTTCTCCTGTTTTCTTTCTCATTATCTTTTCCCCCTCTCTTTCAATCTGTACTGGGAAGATGGGCCAGGTCAGTCTCTGCCTGGTCTTAACAGGGTCCTCTTGGGGATGTGTCTCTGGTCAGGGTGTTACCCTGGGGTGAGAGGTCAGGAAGTTCTGTTAACCATTTATTTCCCTGTGCGGGTCTCTAGTTCCAGTCCCTGGCGGTCACAGGTTTCTAGTTCCAATCCCTATCTAGTACACCTTTTCTACCCTCAAGGTGGCACAAGGAAGAGAGAAAACCCTTTTTTTAAATTAAAGCTCCAAATTATATCTTCTTTTAAATGTAATTTAAAAGGCTGGACTTCATAAAAGAATCGCCTTGTAAGAACAGCCTGTACAAGTTGCCCAGCATGCACAGTGGGTCTGTGTTCAGGCAGGCAGGCTGTTTTGGAGCAGTGGAGGCAGCAATGGAAGGCAAACAACTGTTACCTACAAATCATCAGTCACCATTGGAAACCGGTTTTTCTCCCCCTCCACTCCCCTCCCCGCGTTGTTATCTCTTCATTGACTGTGGAGCTCAAACTACCCCCCCCCCCCCCAAAAAAAAAAATACGCAAAACAGCGCGCTACAAAGTTTTCACCGAAAAGTTTGAGTACTTTGAGAATATGTAGATCAGGTCAGAAACACATTTTAGACATACGAGTAGATGGGTGGAGAGTATACGTGGGAGTCTGCTCGACTCAGTCTCAGCCAGTTGAGCAAGAGTGCGGCATATCGTTGTCATCCCCCACACCACCAACAGGTGTTGAACTCATGTGACTAGTCTCATGTCATTCAAACTGTTCAAATACAGTACAACAGGTTTTCATCGACGGAATCACATTTATTATGAACTAACTTAACGTTCAATTGATTGAAATTTGAGTCGATGGTTAGTTTTCCTGAAAGTGGATTGGAGATGCGGCATGTCGGTCGCTTCCTCCCACTGCTCCCGTACGATGGATGAATCCACCCTTTTGTTGCTGTCGAAGTGGCAAGATGGTTTGTTCCTTGGCAACCGGGACCGATGTCATGGTTACGTACAATAAATAACATCACACAAACTTTATGTAGGCTAGTTTGGAGACTGCGCAAGAACCACCGACGAATATCAACTTTACTGCGCGCGATAAGTCTTATTGATTCGGGGAAGCCGTTAAATCCACTTCGCTCTGTATACATCAGAGCAAATATAGGCGACAGAAATTTCCTACTGCTTCGATCTTGTATTGTCTAGAGGTACCAACTGTTTTGACCTGATCAACTAACTTACGTTGACCTATGAAGTTTTTGTCCTTTGGTGAATGGTAGCCTACTTTGCTTTGTGAATTTTAACCTAAAAATACCCAGTACCCTGGAGATAGTTGTAGCCTTCATTGCTGGACCAAGTCTATTCTGCTTTCCCGAGAAGCACCTTTTGAGTTGTCACCGTCGTTTTTAGAGCCGAGAATGAGTTAATTGTTTGTCAACAGTTTAATTTAAATTTGAAAGTAAACCATTGAGACTAAAGCAATTGATTACATTACAGTAGTGAATATATCTCATCTGGTCCATCGTGAGATTGCCATTCTGCGAGAAGCCTCATGGCCTATCCTTGTGTGCGTACTAAAGATCAACGTTGTTGAAACTATTCGTGTGATGTCTGATGGTTTGTGAGCTTAAACTACATGGTGGCAGTATAGTCCATATATTAACTTATTTGATAGGCTTCTTAGAATGTTATAAGATAGGCTACATTTTGTAAATGTATTAGACACAAGTTGTCCTCAATATCAGTTACACAAATACAATACACTGTAATATAAATGCAATTATGAAAGAAAGAAAAAACAGGCTACTTGATAGTTTGAGGCTAGCATTCACAGCTGCATCCAACTCTATCTCTGCCGAGTCGCTGGGAGGTTCCAGGCTCCTGTGTAGCCTGCGGGCTCGGGCGGGGAGGGGATGTGGCGGCCAACAGTGATGGGACTGGGAGGGGTCTGAGTATCTGTGGATGAGGGGCCTGCAGGAATGCGGGAGTAAATCAGAAGTAGCAGAAGAAACTAAATGTAACAACTGTAACTAGTTTATATGAAGGCAGAGAGTCTGAATGGACTTCATCACCCCATACAACGTGGAATACTTCACAAACATCATATCGTTTGAGTAGCCAACACAGTCATTTGGAAAAGCTATTTATATACCAAAAGCATCTGCCCCCCCCCCCCTCCTCAACACACACGGCTCGAGGTCGTTACTAACACCGTGAGTCAACTGCTTTTCGTGATGTTGATCAACAGGGTTCTAGAACGTTAAGAAAGAACTGAAAATTTGGCGTGTAAATTCTACACTATCACCGAGCGCATACACTTCCTTTTCTCTACACAAATTTTCTCTGAAGCAGCCGGAGAAAAATCGAGGGTACCACGCCGTCCTCCACCTCGATAAAACTTTTTTTCTCTCACCCCCCTCCCTTTCCTTCTCTTCCCTCCCTGTTCTCTTTAGCCAGTCAGAGAGGTTCCTTTGGAGATGCTTACTGGCCGAAGTCTACTCACAGCAGCCTCCCCACGTCCCCTAGGCGACTGACTGGAGCAACACGTGATGCGCTTTTACTTATCAGGTTTAGGAGAGAGGAGAGAACAGCGCTTTGAGGACGACCGGAGAGGATAGCGAAATAAAGTGCTTTTCCTCTCGCCTCTCAACTCTTTTTTCTGTTTTCCTCTTCAGGAATTCAGAGAAAAGAGTGAGGGCAACAAAGTTGTCGAACTTTGCACATCCTCAGAAACGCCATTTTGATTCCTCTCCGGAACAACTTTGCTGCTTCTTTTTTCTCAACCCATCACCAGTCACCATCATCAGTATGTCTCGGCGCAAGCAGCCCAACCCCAACAAAGTCAAACGTAAGTAGCCTACCAAGCTTCTCGGATTACCTTCTCAAACTATTTACGTATGCTACATCTCATATTGTCGATATCTCGTGTCAAATATGTGTTTGGTCAAGTTTTTACTTGCAATGGGTCAAAGTATCAAAGTTGGAAGAGTTGTGCGGTTGGAGATGTTTTTTCTCTCGCAACTCCCGTCTGCTTCCTAGTTTCGAAAAGGAGCGATGCTCATCCATGATTAACCCGTCTGAGCGGAGGAATTTGACTTTGTCTCTTCCTCACACTCGATTATTTCTAACCGCTCAATAGTTACTCATTCCCACTTTAATTCAACTTTGGTTGTTTGCTTGTTCACTTCCACGTCCGTAAAGTTTTTTTCTCTCCCAGAATGATGGGAGCTCATGGAGGGTCAAAGTCTATTAGCTTGGTAACTAGCCACCGAGCATCCATATCTCTGGTGCACTTTGATCGAAGCCTAGCGGTAGCTCAGTTGCCATGTGTTGGTATAGCCGCTAGCAAGCTACATTTTGACCTTGTCGAGATGTTTTCAAAACTTTATTTTCTTCTTCTTGTTCACAACTAAAATGTTGACAGTGTATTTCAAGTCATATATCGACAATTTTGTAATTTCGTCGATTCACCCGAACGGGAAGTAAAGCGAGACTTTTTCCATCATCTTGACCATCATTTTGTGACGCCTGTTGCATCCCCAGGACGCATTTGTCTCAGCTAAACCTGTAAAAGGGACTTCCTTGACATTTGTAATTCAAACCAAAATATTGCCAAGCGAACTTTTGTTGTTCACATTATCAGTTTCTTTTACGTCATATTTTATATGGAAAAGGATGCTCAACTGCACTTTGGTGACGCTGTGCAAAGTTCATATCATTTTTGTGTAGTATACTGAGCAGAATCTTTTTTTTTCTACGGTTGTTCAGACGGTTGAAAGTTACACTATTGTGATGAATTGATGCGTTTCTGTCTCTCAGGGAACTGCAACGTAGCTCGAGCTGGTTAGATAATGGTTGCTAGGCATTTTCCTTTTTTCTCCCTTCGTCCCCCCTCGCTCTCGTCGACTGCTTGTGCGCACTCACAGGGGTGGCGTGTTTGTAGTTGTCTAAAAACAACATTTCTGGTAGCAACAAGTTGTTTGCGGATGATGCGGGTAACTGTTAAGTGTAGGTCCGTCGATTATAAGACACGGTGGTTGAAAATTGAAGATTCAAAGCGTTTTTTGTGTCGAAGATAAACGGGGCGATGATCCTACTCTCCTCTCGGCTCTCTCCGGGCGTTCGGAAGGAGGCAGGGAGGAGAGTACAGATCCGGATGAGCAGTTCGCATTCCATTACGAAATTCTACACTGTAGCCGCGCAGGCCCACGGCGACAGCCTTGATCAAACACATTCATTTTGCGACAGGCCCAACTTCTCCACCCAAACACTATATTACAATAAAAGTGCTTGATACAATTTATTCAAGTTGATGGCATTTTAGAATGTGTGTGTTATATATTGTGTGAAGGAATCAGGCAACTTCAGACGATAGTCGCCTGGTAGCAACACGAGGGGCATGGGGGGGGGGGGGGGGGGGGGGGGGGGGGCGGGGCAGGGAGGGGAGGGGAGGGGGGGTGCGGAGGGGGATGGAGACGCGCAACAGTTGTTCTTATCAACCTAGTCGGGAGTTCCTGCCTCTAATAGTCCAGGCCCAGCCTATCTGCAAATCCATGTTCCGTGAAGTGAACCAGTTTATCTGGTCTAAAAAACCCGATGGGGACTTGTTTTGAGAAGAGGTTGTTCCGTGGATGGTGCTGAGGATGTTGAGCAGGCTGCGTCCTCGTGCAGGCCCCGCAGTTACAGTCAAGTGAAGGCATGTAGAATCAAGAGGAGGGGCGAAGGGGATAGTTATAGTTTGTGAAGTTATTTTTCTTTGTTAGAGTAAAGATGAACTGAGCAACGAACAAAACAAAACTACATTTGTTTTTCCGATGGGGTTTCACATAGTTTCATCTTAATGAGACTTTTTGCTTTTGACATTTGTTGATATGAAATTGAAAGCAAGTTAAAACATGTTCAGACCTAGAGGCTGGCCTTTAGCCTATAAGGGAAATACAATGCTATGATAATTTATTGAACTTGGTGAGAAAGAACCACATTGAAAATGTTTTGGTGGTTTGAATTGCAACTTCATCTGACCTGGACAAAACAAAATGGATAATTGTTAACTTGATAATGAGGAAGAAAACGCTGTCAGCTGTAAATTATCCTTTGTTTTATACAAGGCATCCTGTCTCCTTCAGTAATGGTGTATTTAGCATCTGATACTCTTGACTCAACTGGTAGATGTTAGTCTCTGTTGTCAAAATAGTGGTGGCTTTCTGATGACCTTAGAGCAGGAGTCACAAAGCTTAGTTCTAGCTTCTCTAGTCCCCTATTGTGACAATGCGATAACAAATATGTTTTGTTGAGAAAAGACGGTGACATGGATTGATGTGGATCTCAGTGATTCCTGTGTTGGCCTTGTGTAAGATGTACTGGAATTTTATTTCTCTCATCTAAGTTGTGGCATCTTTCAAGTATTGTGTGTGTGTGTGTATTAGATTGTGTGTGTCTCCTAGGAGAGGTGAATGGCGGTTCGATGCATGGAGATTCATCCTCAAGGGAGAGAGGAAAAGAGGCGTCTAATTAAAAGCCCTCAACCCCCCAGGGTCTGTGCTCCACACATTAGGCAGAGATTTAGCCCTAATTAGCCCCTTTCCTCCCCCATCCTCTCCTCCCCCATCCTCTCCTCCCCCTTTCTTCCTCCTCCATCCCCATGGACAGATAAGTTGTTTTCTTTCCTGAATGACAGTAAAGTCACTAAAAACTAAAACATTTATATCTCCACCTCATTCACGACCTTTCTTTCCTTTTTTTCTTTCTCTTACCTTTTCTTCTTTTTTATTTAGTTGTATCTTTTTAATTAATCAGTAACCTGTTGATGATCTGTGAGCCAGAAGAAAGGGATCAGGAGGAAGGGATGAGGAGGGGTGTGTTTTGGGGGGGGACTCGAACCGTTTTGAGGGAAAGAGTGACTTGTTTAGCTGTCAGAGCAAAACACAAAACACAAGTGGTGTTGTCGGCTTCGATGCTAATGAGGCTTCATGTGGGACTCCACTGTTGCACTAGCTTCCTTAGCCTAGCCTGGCTAGGCCACATTGATGTAGATAAATAGGAAGCTGTAGCCTAGCATGCTCCTGATGTTAGCCTCCTGTACTTTACATTTGTCTTGCCTAGCCTATCTTAGCATTGACTGCTTCTGTGAGTATTAGCACAAGCTTCATCTCAAACAGCTCAAGAAGTGCCAACTAGCCTCCTTAAGGTGGGTGAGGGGGGTCTTGTGTCTCTGCCCCCCCCCCTCCTCAGAGGTGCAGGCAAGCTGCTGCTGGCTGCTGGTCCTCTCTGGTCCTCGGGCTATTTATAACCTGCCTTTTTTAGATAAGATTATGTTCCATCCCCCTGCCCAGTCTAGCTCAGGGACTAGTGGGGGTAGACAGGGACCCCACTGGAGGTAGTCCTACAGGATTGCGGTAGGTTAGGAAAGGAGAGTGATGAGAAAAGTTAAATGAAGAGGGGAATCGGAGAAAGGGACAAGGAGAAGGGATGGGTAGAAGAAGTAGAAGAGGGAACTGTGTTAAGATGGAGATTGGGGTTATGAGGTGCAGGATGTAGAAGGGGGGGTAGATGGGTGAGGCATTGGGTTATGAAAGTGGGGAGAGAGATTGTGTGTGTGTGTGTGTGGAGGAGACACACTGGGAAGACAAAAAATGTTTTCTGTTAACATCATCTTGGCCCTATTGATTTTGCCTGCTCCTAGGGGTCACTTCACATTGGGAGGATGTGAGCGTACATGCATGAACTATGCCCGGTCTCTCCCATGATGCATCAATAGATCTGACAATACTAATACATAGTCTAGCATGGTTGTTAGCTGCCTACTGTATTGTGATAGGGTGGTAAGGTAGCCCATTTGGCAAGCAAATTATTAGCTGACTAGTCTGTTGTTTTGATGTTTTTGTTACTAAGCTTGGTGGTTAGCTGTCTAGTCCATAGTGTTTGGATGGTTGGTTAGATAGTTACTGTAGCTTGGTGGTTTGATTGTGGAGGCGTAGCTAGGTTAGTTAGCTTGCCGGTTTGTTAGTCTAGTTAGACTGTATTCAGGTGTGGGCGAGCCAGAGTGTTTTCTAATGGGGGCTGCGCGGCCCACAGTCAGTGATGAGTGAAATCTGAGAAGTGGGTCCAACTGAGCTAAAGTAGGACAGTGCTGGTGCTTCCATTGTTACTGTGTCTCTCTCTCTCTGTGTGTGTGTGTGTATGCGCTAACTTATAGATCCCACTTCAAAGAGGTTTTTTTCTTCTGCTGAACTTCCGTTACAGGTGTGGGCATCCAAGCTGCCGTGCATACACTCACATGCGCAGACAAGCGATATTCCCTCCACTCTGCAGAGTCCTCAGTTAGATCCCCATTGCGTGGGTGTGTAGTCTGTGGGCTAGTGAGGTAAATATAGGGGCAGAGGAGACGGATGAGGCCCACTCATCCATTTGTGGTACAGGACAGGCAATCCAAATGAGTCCTCATCCCCCTGTCTTTATATAGCAAAGCAGAGGCTATCTTCTACCCATCCTGAGGTAGAGGGATGTGGAGGAGGAGAGATCTCCATTGGCATCACCAGTAAGTTTTCTATTGGTCGACCAATGCAGATAGCCAATGCACTTCCCCAAAGTGGAAGTTTTATAGGCAAAAGATGGCTGGATTGATTAAGCATGAAAGCATTTTAAAACGCGATTATAATTCTTATTATGTCTCAAAAAGCCAACCATGGGTGAATCAATAGCCTAGATCTAATGGTATTGGGTGAACGTGTGTTTAGATGGGCAGCTAATACAGATTGGATGACTAAATAGAGAGACTAAGCTTGATATCTGTCCCCTGGTCTGCTGTAGCCCACAGGGTGGGGTGTGGAGCAGCGCCCACTGATAAGCAGGCTAGCAGGCGAGGATTAGGGCTGACTAGCTCTTGCTAAAAAGCTAGGGGTGGGTCCAGCTCACTCAGACTAGCAGGCGAGGGTGATGGTTAAGGCTGGTTAGAGTTGAAGATGGTGCTAGCTACTAGCTATGGTCCTTTTCTCTCAATGTTACGTGTGCTTTAGACACCACAGCTGCTCAAACACACGCTCTCTCACACACGTACACACAACTGTGTGTATAGAAATGCTGACACAAAGACGCATGTATGGAAACAGACATGACATGGAACACACACACATACATAAACACACACACACACGGCCACCTTCAGCCTCAAGCAGGCAGCAAATAAAGCAGGTATTTACTGTGGGTCCAAAGTCTAACTCCAGGGCCATGTCACTGATGTGAAAGAATGCCAGGAGGGGAGGAGGGAGGAGATGGGGGCGGGAGAGATAGAAAATGGAGCCTGTACCACCAGCTGGAACTAGGCTGTGTAGAAGATGGAGAGGGTGAGAGGAGAGGAGAGAAGGACAGAGGAGAAGAGTGGATGGGGTAGAAGAAAGGAGGATCATAGGGGGATACAGGAAGTGAAACTGCCGTCTGACTGAAGAAGGAGGAAGAGATGGAGGAAGTGGAGAAACAATGGCTCCACAACCCCCTTCTCTCCTCTCTCTTTCTCCTCTTGTTTTTGAATTATTTGAAGGTATGGTTGTTTTGTAGTTGAACATGTTGAATGTATTCTAGAAGTTTGGCCTCCATCTCTGAATTATGTTAGATGTCAGAGGGGGAGGAAATGGTTAATATGATGGAGAGAAAGAGGGAGACTACACAGGAGCGTGCGCAGTAAGAATGTTTCCCGCGCTAGCTCCTTCACTCCCACCTCTCTCTCTCTCTCTCTCTCTCTCTCTCTCTCTCTCTCTCTCTCTCTCTCTCTCTCTCTCTCTCTCTCTCTCTCTCTCTCTCTCTCTCTCTCTCTCTCTCTCTCTCTCTCTCTCTCTCTCTCTCTCTCTCTCTCTCTCTCTCTCTCTCTCTCTCTCTCTCTCTCTCTCTCTCGTTCTCTCTCTCTCGTGTGTCTTTCTCTGTCTCTCACTGTCTCTCTCTTTATTTCTATCTCTCTAAGCTGTACTATTTTTTTAACTCTCTCTTCCTCTCTTTCCTCACTGTCTGCTTGTGTGTACTCGCTCACCATTTCTGTCTCCTCCCTGTCGTCTTCCCTCTCTCCAGCCTGTTGCTTTCTCTCTCTGTTTTTCCCTTCCCTCTCCCTCCTTCTCTCTCTCTCGTCCTTCTTGCTGACTAAACAGTCCTGTCAGCTGGCAGTTGCTTTGGGCTGAGGATTTGCGATAGCTTCTGGAGGCAGCAGGGGGAGGGGAGGGGAAGAGGAGGAGGTTGAGAAGGGGAGGGAGGGAGGGGGAGAGGGGGAGGGGTGGTACTCACAGACAGCACTTGTTGCTCACTGGAGCCAGGCAAGGAAGGGGGAGACAGAGGGAGGGTGAGAGGGAGGCTGGAGAGAGGAAAAAAAGGTGGTGCTTACACACAAAACTGGTTAGGCGATGCCGTTCTTGAACATGTAACAGAGAGGGAGGGAGAGGATGGGGAAGAGCAAGAGAGAGAGGGGAGTGTGTGTATGCAAATAGATAGACTGAATTAGTTACCATAAAGTAACTATCTCCAGATTGAATTTACTGCGACGTGAGCACAGAGAGGATACGACACACCCTGTATCCTTGTAGACAGCCACGCCACATTCTAAATATTCAACTATTGGTTAAATTACTTAAGGATGTTTAGGTAGAAAACTGTTTGATCGTCATTAAGAGGATCTTGAAGGATGTGTTCTAGAACATAGACAGATCTTTAGCAAACAACAGCCACAACAGAGTCTGTAAAAAGCTGCCACTGCCAGCCAACCACAGGTGACTCAGCTGGCTGTCTGACAAGTGATCGGCCTGACGAACACAAACACACACACACACCCTTGGGCAGTAGAGTGGCTAGCTACCTGTGATGCCAGAGTGTTCTGTGGTTTAAAGGCCTGCCCGTCCGACAGAGAGGCCTTCTGACTTGCAGCCTGACAATCTTGTTTCCTGTGCATCTGAATGGGCTGAGCTGAACAGGGAGCTAATCCCTATTAATCCCTGTGTAATACTGCCTCAATAGGGGATGCTCGGAGAGAACAGCTCTGTTAGTGCAGAGTAGAGCTGCTTCAATAGGGCATCCTCCGAGAGCACGGCCCCTTTCTCCAAATCCTGTCTTTTATTTTATGGCTCAGCCAGAACCATGCGGACACACTCACACCTACACACACTCCCTTCTTGCTCCTCCCCCCTGTCCCTCTGTTGAAAAGGTACCATTGTTTGTTCTGTCAACACGGGACACGCCTCAGTCTCCATGGCAACCAGACAACGCTTGTATGCCCCAAGTCTTAGCTGCTTCTTGGGTGCTAAAAGAGTGCCCCCCCCCCCCCAATCTTTCTCCCGCCCTCCCTCTCTCACACACACACACACCTGAGTGGAGAGAATCCCACTGCACAGCTGTGACGAGGGGGAAGGGAGGGTACTAGTGAAAGGTAAGGTCCATGGTTTTATGCTGAGACTTGAGTGGTGGGGGGGAAGGGTGCGAGTGATGAAGTTTCTTGACACTATAGTCTCTCTCTCTCTCGCTCTCTCTCGCTCTCTCTCGCTCTCTCTCGCTCTCTCTCTCTCTCTCTTACCCACCCCTCCCCCCAACTCCTTTCATCTCGTCACCGTCGTACTTTGTCCAGTCTTCTTACTGTTATCTTTCCCTCCTCTCTCTCTCCTCGGTCCCCTCCGCTGATCTGAGGGCAAAGTGTGCTCTGGTGAGTTCTGTCTTCAGTCTCAGGATGATTCAGCATTTCTATCTTGTGTAGAAAGCAGAAGTGAGGAGCAGCAGAGAGCATGGCAGAGTGACCTCCTTCTGGACTGTCCAGTTAACAACCATGACCTCTTGAGTGGAACCCAGGGCGATGATGATGATGATGTGTTAGGAGGAGGAAGGCCTCTTCCCATGAAGCTGTACATACTCTCTAACGTCTTTCTCAATACTGAGGCCGAGATAGTCTCTGAATGACTGTATAGAGATGACAGATGGGAATCAGGACCTTCAAGACACCAGACACACTCACACACACTCCCCTGATACTGTATCATCACTCAGTACTTCCACAGCCCCACCCTCTCAGGTGAGAGAGACACTAACATGCCTGTGCCTCCTTCACAAACACCCAGAGGTATGTGTGTCTCTCTCTCTGTCTCTCTGTCTGTCTCTCTCTCTCTCTCTCTCTGTCTCTCTCTCTCTCTGTCTCCCCCCCCCCCCCACACACACACACAGAGAGACAGAGATTATCACACCAGAACTTTGTTTAGAGACAACGTGTCTATAAAGATTTGAACAGGAATAAGTTTCCCTCCCGTGTTTCCAAAACATCCTCTAACTGGGATGAACAGAGGTGAAACAGAGGAGGAGTAAGATGAGGAAGCAGGGAGTGGTTAGAGAGAAGGAAGAGAGGAGGATTTAAATGGAGGATTGAGAGGAGAGGAGGGGAAAGAGAAGTGGTTAGAGGAAAGGGGTAGTTGTGTTCATAGCAGGGGGAGGGGAAGGATTCTTAGCTGGAGGGGGCTGTAGGTGTGACTGTGTGATGGGGGATGCAAGGGGGTGAGGCAATGCCTAAGTCTGTGGGGGTGGGGTGGAGGTAAGGAGGGTTCGGGGTAGATAGTTGATGTGTGAGTTTTAGTGGGGGGGAGGGGTATAGGACTAGCCTAGGTGTGTCCTCTCCATTGTCACACATGCACACACACACACGCACGCACACACACACACACACACACACACACACAAAGCTCCCATTGGGAGTACAGGTTGTGATAGGCTGTGTCGACGCCCTCAAGGCAGGCAGGAGACACAAAGACTCACAACCCTTTCTTTGGTTTGAAACCTAGCCTCCACCCCACCCTACACACACACACACACACACACACACAGTAAATTATTAGACAATCCAGTGAAAAATAACTAAAAACAGAGTTGTAGATTTAAAGTTGATTGTTTGTTGTTGTTTGTCTGTTAAAAGTTTAAAAGAGGAATATCATCAATCAAACACTTCTTCCTTTTTTAGATCTAATATTCTTGCACTGTCCAACTAATTCATCTCTTTCTTTCTTGCATTCTTTATCACTCTAGTCTTCTCTCTCCATCTGTTTCTTGTCAGCCTCCACCCCACCCCACAGAAATAAAGTTTAAAGGTGAGCCAGGGTAGATGGTAGATCTACCTAGACAATCATCAACCTGGAGGAGAACACATCTCCCTCTTTTCTTTCTCTCATCAGAGACAGACAGGTGAACCAGAGACAGACAGGTGAACCAGAGACAGACAGGTGAACAAGAGACAGACAGGTGAACCAGAGACAGACAGGTGAACCAGAGACAGACAGGTGAACCAGAGACAGACAGGTGAACCAGAGACAGACAGGTGAACCAGAGACAGACTGGTGAACCAGAGACAGACAGGTGAACCAGAGACAGACAGGTGAACCAGAGACAGACAGGTGAACCAGAGACAGACTGGTGAACCAGAGACAGACTGGTGAACCAGAGACAGACAGGTGAACCAGAGACAGACAGGTGAACCAGAAACAGACAGGTGAACCAGAGACAGACAGGTGAACCAGAGACAGACAGGTGAACCAGAGACAGACTGGTGAACCAGAGACAGACTGGTGAACCAGAGACAGACTGGTGAACCAGAGACAGACAGGTGAACCAGAGACAGACAGGTGAACCAGAGACAGACAGGTGAACCAGAGACAGACAGGTGAACCAGAGACAGACAGGTGAACCAGAGACAGACAGGTGAACCAGAGACAGACAGGTGAACCAGAGACAGACAGGTGAACCAGAGACAGACAGGTGAACCAGAGACAGACAGGTGAACAAGAGACAGACAGGTGAACCAGCCATCATCATCAGGTCACTTACGTAACAGCAGATCAGGCTAGGTTACTCTCCTCTTTTCTCCCTTCTCATCCATTTTTCCTTTTTCCTCTCTTTTTTTGCTCTTATAAACACCTTTTGAGACGATCTGGTATTATGGACTCCCCCAGTTATCCTTGAGTCATCCTTTGTGTTTCAGTAGAAATCCTGTCATTACTTGTATCCTACTGGCAGTTTAGTATCAGTTTGCTCAAGACAAGGTCACTGTAATGCTGACTGTGCTGACACACACAGACGTGCATACACACACTCCTGTGTGTGTGTGTGTGTGTGTATCAGTGTATCATCACACAGCTGTGATTACATAGAATTAAGATGGAGACTACGAGTGAGTGTAAGAAGCAGACTCCTGTAAGAGCAGAGATTAGCGGCGGCCATCTTGTTTGTCTGCCTGTCTCTACTCTGATTACCTCATCTGCAGCAGAGGATGGAGGGAAGATGTCTGCTTTGGTAGATTGTGAGAAAGAGAAGCAAAAGGAGGAGGAGAAAGGTGGAGAGCGGGGGGGGGGGGATTACAGTATATTGAAGACTGTAAGAGCAACAAAAATGACAGAGATGAGAGGGAAAATAACCCCTTTTGTCAGTTCTGTCGTTTTTATCCTTTTTTTTGGAGGAGGAAATGGCCTATCCCTGAAGACTGGTGACGGTCTCTGACTTCCTGCCTCAACAGGAAGTGGTGGATACTGAATGTTGTTTCAGGTTCTTGTAATTATGATAAGCACTGGCCACTATGTTGGGGGGGAGGGGGTGTCTGTTAGGAGTGTGTAGAGGAGAATGGGTGGTTTAAACTGTTTCAGGCGTCAGAAGTTTTGAACTTGGAGGAGGGATAATAAGTCAAAGCAAAAGAAGGGGAGAGATAGGGAGGGGTTGCGTGTGTGTGTGTGTTAGTAAAACAATGATCAGCTTGAGAGAGGAAAAAAAGACTGAAAGGTAGAGGCAGAGAGACTGAAAGATGGAGGCAGAAAACCAGAGATAATTTAGGGCAGAAATGTAGTCAAAGTTTATCGTTCTGTTCTGCTGTTCCTGTAAACATTAACTTCTTTATCGAAAGAGGAGGAGGAGGCCCTTTGCACTGGGGCTTGACATCCTACCAGGGAGTGGTCTACAAGATTCTAACTACCACACCATGCTAACGCTAAATGCTAGCTTCCACATCATGATAATGCTACATGCTAGCTAGAGGCTAAAAACAAACTAAGTATTTGCATGTGAAATGATGCTAGGCTAACAGGCGACCATGCTACAGGATAAAGGTCAAGTATCTGCTAATGGTAGATGCTAAGTGCTAACAGATGATGATGCTCTCTAGCAGCTAGCTGCATGTTGAGGATGGCTTGGGAGCTGGAACCTGGCTCTAGACAGAGCTCTCTCTGTCCCTGCTTGTCAGAGTGGCAGGAGAGAGAAAGAGGAGGGGAGTCGAGATGAATGGACTGAAATTGCAGAGAAGGTGAGAGGGAACGTGAAAGAGAGTAAAAAGTGATGGAGGAAAAAGCGGCAGAGAGAAGTGTCGAGTTGTCCAGCTTTCGCTGGTAGCTGGTGTCCCTGTAGTCTCGTAGTGTAGTATTAGGGTGACCAGGGACCTGCTAGAGGACCATAGTGGTCTGGGGAGGATATGTGAAGTTCCTCTACCTCCAGGCCTCCACCCCCTCCCTCAGGATGAATCAGGCCCTTGTAGGAGCTCACGTCCTGGGGCCGCTGGCCACCGAGCGGGCCCTACTCTGCTGGAGTTCCAGACTGGAGGAACAAAACACAATGTGACTCTTATTTCAGAAGGGAGGAGAGGGGGAGGAGGGTGATGGAAGAGGGGAGTAGTACATGATGTGATGCTAGAGGAGTCACTTCAGTGTAGCAGAGAGAGGAGAGAGAAAAACAAAACAAAAAGAGTTTGTGTGTGTGCCCGTGTGTGTGCCTCAGGGGTGTGATGGATAACCCCTGCTGTGTGAGCAGCCCCCCCCCCCCCCCCAAAGTGTCTCCGCCTCTTTCTTCACTCCTCCGTCACTCACAAGCCTGTCCTCGATCAACAGCTGGCTTCAGAAGCTCCGATTGGCTGCAGCCAAAGGGGAGGGGCTTAGGCCCATGTGGCTGGGCAGAGTTTGTGTATGAGAAGTGGGAGGGGCTTGTGGAGTAGAGGTGGGTGGATCGTAATGAAGGAGGGCAGCCATTGGCTGGTGCTTTGGCCTTGTACTTTGGCCTGCATCTGTCTTTAGAGTGTGCAACTTCAGAGTGAGAGAGAAGGAAAGAGAAGCCAACAGGAGAGGGGGAGGAGGGAGAGGCTGGCTCAGTGATCTATTTAGAAGGACGGACGGTGGGAGAGAGAGAAAATGAGAGGTGCCTCAGCTGAACTGAGCCATCTAGTTGTTGAGTTTGCTAAGTGTCTCGCCTTGTCTGTGTCTCTGTCTGTCTCTCACAAACCACAGTAGCTGTCCTCTTTGGGGGAGGAAAAAAAAAAAAGCTTGACTGCCACAAATCATGTGTGGTCGGTGTGTGTGTGCATGTGTGAGAGAGGGGGAGACAGACAGAGGGATAACCCTAGTCAGTTCAGATGAAGGGTGTATTCTTCCTGGCTACACAAAGAGAGCTATTATGGCGAGAAGAGTTCTGGAGCGAGAGGGATGGAGAGAGGGAAGAGAAAGAGAGAGGCGTTCTTGCCTGGGGCTGGTTGGTTGTGAATCCCCCTCCAGTCGTTTGACTTCTGCTCTCTGACAGAAAACACAGACACACACACACACACTATCCCAAGCTGTAAATGGGCTCCAGGCGCTGTAGAGAGAGAGAGAGGGAAACTCAGAGGTAGAGAGGGAGAGAGAGATGGAGGGAGAGTGACAGACAGAGATGGAGTGATAGAGATGGAAGGAGAGAGGGATAGAGAGATTGCCTGACTGGTTTCAGATCAGAAACGCCTAGTCTCTTTAAGATTAGGCAACTGGACAAGCAGTGCTTTTGTATGGGAGGAGCGCACACACACACACACACACCATACTTTCTGGTAGACTAATCGGTGTGACAAGGGTGTGTGTGTGCTGAGTAAGTCCAGGTCTCTGTCAGCTTTGGCATGTATGAGCTTGTTGCCGGTATATGCCTGGAGGCACACACACACACACACACACACACGTACTCACTCTCCTCCCTTCTGTGTTTCAGGTGCTGAACAAACCTGAGCCTAGCTGCTAGGGCTTGTCAGAGAGGGAGGGTTGGAGTGAGATAGTCACTCAGGTTTAGACCTATTGTTAAGGAATGTTGTTGAACCTTTCTCTTTCTCTCACTCTCTCACTGTCTCCCTGACAACACTGCACATAGCGGCCTGGGATTGGCTGTTTCCAGTACTAGTAACTTAATTTTTAGGCTACGTGCATTAATTGAGTTGACTGAACAGAAAGTGAAGTGGTTTTCCCTCTGAACACTGCTGTTTGTGTTGGACCAGTGTCCATGGGTTCTATCCAGTGTCCATGGGTTCTATCCAGTGTCCATGGGTTCTATCCAGTGTCCATGGGTTCTATCCAGTGTCCATGGGTTCTATCCAGTGTCCATGGGTTCTATCCAGTGTCCATGGGTTCTATCCAGTGTCCATGGGTTGTGAGTGCATGTGCCTGTGTGTGTAATAGTTATTAAGTGCGTGTGTTTGTCAGGGGATGACTGTTTCTAAAGTTGTGTGTGTCAAGGATTTATGAAGTTGAGTTGTTAGAGCAGATGTAACTGAATGGACCATTTGTTGACCAGATAAGACAACTGGGCCAGAATAGCAGAGCTGAACTACATTGGCCTGGGTCAGGCATGGTCTTTTCTGGTCTGGTCAGCCTGGGTCAGGCATGGTCTTGTCCGGCCTGGCCAGAGTGATATTTGCACTAGTAAGTATGGCATAGATGAAGCTACTTTACAGAGATGAAGAAACACAACCGAACTGAGGAGCAAACAAGAGATGCAGAGGAAAGAGGGAGGAAGGAGGGCCTGGAAACAGGGAGGGAGAGATGAGACATTCCCATGTGACCTTTTTTTTGTACAGGATTTGTATCTTTTTCTTTCATTGATGAGAAGAGAAACTTCCTGAAGGGGCAGTTCAGAATGAGGAAGCGAGGACAGTCACGCCTCTCAGGGATGACTCAAGTTAACTAGTAACTACACCACATCACTTCTCTTCAACATGCTCAAAATGTCACCTTTCTTGTTTTAGATGCTTAGACTATGTGTAGCCTACTAGATTCAGTTTGTGAAGACAACTAGGAGAGAAAGAGAGAGGAGAGGGAGAGAGAGGAGAGGGAGAGAGGGAGAGAGGGAGAGAGGGAGAGAGGGAGAGAGGGAGAGTGAGAGGGAGAGGGGGAGGGGGAGGGAGAGGGAGGGAGGGAGAGGGTTGGATAAAGAGAAAGGAAGAGGTGAATCCCATCGGTATGTTCCTGTGAGTCAAACACACATTAGGTGTTTTCAGACTCTCACAGGACACCTCCTGTGTGTGACATGGAGCCAAGGTTAATATGGGGATCAGAGTGACTGGAGCTGTGTGTGTGTCTGTCTGACTGGGAGGAGGAGAGAGGTGTACAGGCTGTGATATTGTTTGTGTGTGTGTGAGTGTGTGTGTGAGTGAGAAATATGTTTTTTTTCAGGCAGCTGTCAGGGCTGGCATCTGTCAACACTCATTCTGCATTGGCACTCAAGCCCCACCTCCACCGTGTGCGTGTCTGTGTGCTCACGCACAGTTTTAGCGTAGTGGCTAAATGTGGCTGTAATGGCCCCCATCCTCCTCTCTCTCTCTGTCGAGGCATCCTGTCAAACTGGATCCTCCATCTCTTCACCCTTCTCTCCATCCATCCCTCCCTCCTCCCCTAGCTCTCCTTTTAAAATGATCTATCCCTTCATTTCTTCCCTTCCTTTCTCCATCTCTCCCTCCCTGTTACACAGCCAAGTGACCTCAGTCTGAAGAAAGAGAAATGGTTCTCAATGCTGGCTAGCAGAGTTACAGCTAGCTTTAGCACAATGTCTTTTTACAGTCTTATTGATGCATGACTCTTTGTTCTGCTTGGAAAAGAAAAGCTCCCCAAAAGTGTGTGTGTGTGTGTGTGTGTCTATCTAGCAGCCAGCAGGTTAGCATCTCTAGCCAAGTTAGCATGTGTTGTGTGTGTGCGTGTGTGCACGTGTGTTTGTGTGTAAGTGAGAGGGAGAAGGAAGAATAAAGGCCAGTGTTTGTGTTGGAGGAGAGGGCTCCAGAAGTTGCTGGCTGTCTCTGACACCTGTGGTGTTTCTCTCTCTCTCTTCTCTCTCTCTCTCTCTCTCTCTCTCTCTCTCTCTCTCTCTCTCTCTGTCTCTCTCTCTCTGTCTCTCTCTCTCACACGCCAGGGGGGTGGAGGACAGCTGCTTCACACACGACTAAGGACCCCACCCCCCTCCCACCCCCAAGCTCTTTCTCTCTGTCAGTGTGTGTGTGTGCGTGTGTGTGTGCATGCGCGCGGCCGTTTTTCTGATTTAACAGCTTAGTCCTACTTACTGTGTGCAGTGGCATAGTAACAGCATCTTGTGCCTCTGGTCTCCCGGACAACTGACCAGTTAAACCTGTCTGGAAGGACATGGACCCACTAAGACCTAGTTAGAAATAATTTTGAAAGTTGGAGAGAAAGACTGGAATGGGTATATGGGAAGAGATGAATAGAGGGACGGGAAAAGAGGGGCTGATGAGAGGGAGCGGAAGATGGAGGGATGAGAGATGGGTGGAGGAGGGAGGGAGTAAAGAAAGAGATTATCAGATTAGTGGCTGGTAAGAGTTGCTAATTACAAGTCTAGTGGGAATGGGGCTGTTAACGGGTGGGGGTGGGGGGTAGGGGGGAAGCAGGGGGTAGAAGCAGAGGCTAGGACTGCTAACTTTGGCTTGTCACACAGCAGAACAAAGCTAGACAATAATGACAAGGTGACAACTGGACTGTCCATGGCTAGGCTAATTAGCATGCTAATACCTGCTAAACCTCCATAGGAACAACTGGGCTTTCTATGGCTAGGATAATTAGCGTGCTGTCACCCTCTTAATCTCTATAGTCCCTTTCACTTGAGACATTAACTTACTAGCACATTTTACAGCATAGAATGAGCTCATGCAAGTGCAGTTGTTAGTTTTTGTTGATGAAGAAGTTGGCCTACGCCTGCTCTAAGATATTGGTTTAAAAAGTGTGTGTGTGTGTGTGTGTGTATGTGTATGTGCCATAGCAGGAATGCAGTGGGGCTGCTGTGTGGCTGGATGACAGGCACAGACAAGTGTGGGGGCAGGAGAGGGAGAGGGAGGGCGGGCGGGGGATAGAACGAGAGATAAAGAGAGATAGGGAAAGAGTGAGTGAGAGAGCAGTTGTCAGCAGGAGAGATCACTATTTGGCTGCTCCTCACACCAGCATCTCCCCTGTATCAATTACTTTAGGGAGAGGTTACCATATCAACGGGGAGGAGGGCGAGGGAGGGGGGTGAGAGAAGGGGTAGTATCTAATATAGATTGAAGGGAAACACTTGGGGTTAGACTGGTTGGGTAAGGAAAGGAAGCAAACTGAAGGGAAACTGGGAGAAGAGAGAGAGAGAGACTGAGAGAGGAGGCAGGGAGAATCTGGTCTAACTCGCTCACCCAGTTCTTTGTTGGGAAAATCTCCATCTCAGCTGCTGTACCATTCAGTGAGTGCTCATTGGCTCCCTGAGTCCTGCTTCAACCAATCAGGGGGTACAGCACGGGGCAGGGAGAAGGGAGAGGCCTGGGGATGGGCCTCTCTTTGAAGTTCCAGCATCCTTATCTGCACAAACTGTTCAATCAAGCAGCCCTGCACATGTACACACGGCGGTGACTGGTGGGTGAATCACTCTTGGTAGTGTGTTTCTATAGGTATGGACATGACCGGGAACATTCTGTGGCGTTCAGCCCTGCCTCCATAACTACAGATAATAAAAGTTCAAATAACAGGAAGTGTTTTTTGTTGTTCTCGTGGTGCGACATGTATTTCAGGACAGCAGTATCCTCTCATTTGAATAGCCTCGCTACTCCCAGCAAACAAGTCAGCGATGCAAAAAAGTAATCTGACTAGTTCGCATATGTGTTCAACAACTTGTGTGTATGTGATGAAAGAGAGACGGGTTGTAGATGTAGGGAGCCTTGTGTAAGTACACGGGGAAGTAGTGTGTTTAAGAATGCCCTTGTCTGCACCACACACACACACACACACACACACACACACACTGACACACCAAATAGCCCTGATTATGTTGCTGTTTTGTGCTGCTGTGAAAAAGCGCCAACAGTTTGTGTGACCCCGGTTCGTCTGTGTGTTAAAGGTGGTCTCTGTGCTCTCTCTGCAGTGTGAGCAGAGCGCGCTGACACGCCCAGTGGGCAGGCAGGCGGGCGAGAGGTGGGACTCCTCCTACTCGCCACCCCAAGCCACACCCCTTCGCCACCACACACCCCCAAGCTCCGCCCTCGACCCCGCCTCTGAGCCCAGCTGCGTTTTCGCCCGGGTCTCTGGACGGGTAAATATACCGCCTCCGCCCGCGCCCTGCTCTCCTCCATCCCTCCGCCCGCGCCCTCCTCTCCTCCATCCCTCCGCCCGCGCCTCAGTCTCTCCTCCATCCCCTCAATACTCTATTCTCCTAGTGCGTCTCTCTCCTCCTCTTTTGTCTTTCTTTCTTTTCCCCTCCCTTCATTCATCCATCCATCTTGCTCCCACATCACCGTGCGTCTCTTCCTCACGAGAGGCACGGTGGCCACCCTTCACTCCACCCCTCCCTCTCTGACCTCCTCCTCCTCCTCCCATCCATCCAGAGCAGAGCTGCTCACACTCTCTCGGCTGTCCCCATGTCCCTCGTCGCCGTGGCGACGCTCACCTCAGCATGACCGCTTCTCTCGCCCTCAGCCTTCGTGCCCGTCCAGCACTGCGTTTGCATCCAGGATATACTTCCTTACTTGAACTTTTCGCATCATTTTTTCCCCGATGGCCATCCCGCTCTTTCATGACCCTTACCATCCAGTTCCCATCCAGTCATTCTGGCTAAACCACTTCATTCTTTCACTTTTTCATTCATTCATTTCTTCATCTTGCCTAATTGTGACGATTTGGTGTCTGATATCTTTATGATGTTCTAACGGAGCGTGCAGATGTCCTGAGCATGCGCGCGTGTGTGTGTGTGCTTGTGTCCATCACCAGGTGTTAGCTGTTGAAAGCACAGAAACACGTCTGTTGTTTGAAACCTTCTTGTCATGTTAGCATTACCTAGCTTGGCAAGCCAGTTTCTCCTGAGTATTTTCCTGGCCTGGTCTAGCTTGTGTGGGAATCACTGCCTTGAAACATGTGGCGGATAGACAGGATGATGCAAGAGACCGGGTGAAGAAATGGAGTTAAGGGGTGGATGAAGGTATGAAAGGGAGGGATGGAGGAAGAGGGGGGGGGAAAAAAACCTTCAGGCAAGGGGGAAATGGAGGAAAGATGAAGCAGAGAAGAGGGTCTTTGTAGCCTCGTCTCCTCCCCCCCTCTCACCCCCCTCTCTCTGTCTTCCCCTCCTCTCCCCCCCTCTCTGTCTTCCCCTCCTCTCCTCCCCCTCCTCTCTCCTCCCCCTCTCTCTTTCCCTCATCTCCCCCTCTCCCCCCCTCTCTGTCTTACCCTCCTCTCCTCCCCCTCACCCCCCCCTCTGTCTTCCCCCTTTCTCCCCCCCTCTCTGTCTTCCCCCCCTCTCCCCCCCTCTCTGTCTTCCCCTCCTCTCCTCTCCTCCCCCTCTCTCGCCCACCTCTCTGTCTTCCCCTCCTCTCCTCCCCTCTCTCCTCCCCCTCTCTCTGTCTTCCCCTCCTCCCCTCTCTCCTCCCCCTCTCTCTGTCTTCCCCTCCTCCCCCTTTCTCCCCCCCTCTCTCTGTCTGGCCCTCCTCTCCTCCTCCCTCTCTGCTTCTGCAAACATCGAACCACACCGACACTCTGACCTTTGGTCCGGGGGAGGAGGGGGGAGATGAGGAGGAGGAGGAGGGGGGGGGGCAGACACTGATACAGAGGGATGAAGTTGAGGTTGGTTGGGGGGTGGGTGGGGGGGGGGGGACAGACAGACTGAAGGACGGAGAGAGATTTAAAAGACCAGGGAGTTGGGTGTGTTTGTGTTGGGAGAGGTGGGGGAGGGTGAGAGAGAGATAGAGAAATGGTGTGTGTGAACCAGGCTACCTGGTACATCTGCTTTGGAATGCTGATGTGTTGGTGTTCACTATGTGCATTCAAGCCTGTTTAGTCTCTCTCTCTCTCTCTCTCTCTCTCTCTCTCTCTCCCGATCTCTCTCTCGCCTCTCCTGTTGTGTGTGTGTGAGCAACAAGTTTGGGCAGCAGAAAACTTTGTGGAGTGGAAGGAGGGGGAGGAAGGGCATTAGTAACTGAGTGTGAGATGAGAGGGGGGAGAGACAGGGAGAAAGGGGGGAGGGGTGGTCCTCTTAAACTCACGGGGAAGCAGGGAAAAGGAAGAGAGAGAGAGGTCTCTTCTCATCAATCAGCCACACACACACACACACGCACACACACACACACACACACACACACACACACACACACACACACACAGAAGAGGGGGGCTCTTGTGACTGGGGAGGGTGCGTTTCCTGTTGTGATTAAGGAGAGCGTCATGCCTCAACACTCTGCCTGCACCGCCTCCCACATAGCACACACACAAACACACACTTCAGTTAGCCTTTCATGTTAGCCTAGCTAACAACCAGACCACTGGATGTTAACACTGCAGTTTTGTGATATGTGTGTGTGTGTGTGTGCATAGCTAGTTCAGAGGTGTGAGGAGAGACATGAGACAGAGAGAGGGGATGTAGTAATAAATACGCAACATATGGTCACGGTATCCCCTGTCCATCTCTCCTCCCCCATCCCTCTCTCCTCCCCCATCCCTCTCCATCACTCAACTACCAGCCCCCTCAAGTCTTTACCTAACCTAGAGTGAGCTGACTAGCTTTTCTTTGATGTGCGCGCGCACACACACACACACACACACACACACAACAAACACACATAACCTGAGCAGAGATGGCAAAAGTACTCACATCCTTCACTCAAGTACAATTTGAATGTTTAGAAAGACTGCTCAAATTTGATGTTCTCAAAACACTTTTTTAGACTCAAGTCCCAGTAAAGAAGGATGGTCTCTGACATAAAAGTAAAAATCTGCCATGACATAAACTTGAAAACTAAAGTAAAGAGCCTGGTTTGAAAATTTGAGTAAAAAAATGAAAATGAAAGTACAGATATTTGTGTAAAACATGTAAGAAATGAAAGTAAAAGTTTTAAATCATAAATAGTGAAGTAAAGTACTGATACCAGAACCTAATTTAGTACAGCAACAAAGTATTCGTACTTTGTTACTTCCCATCTGTGAACCTGGGCCCTGCATTACCACAGTAAACAAACCCTAACACCATTTCCAACCTTGCTCATCTTTATTCCAATTAGTTTTAAAATCCTTCCTTCCTTCCGTCCTTCCTTGTCCACCTCCAGACACCCCCCACCCAGTGTGATGGGCAGAGGGGCAGACGAGGAGGAGGGAGGGACACAGACAGGAGGAGGAGATTCAGGTGCTTACACCAAAGACTTCCTGGTCTGTTGTTTGCGTTTGTGACTGACCAACAGCTCATTTGACTGAGCTTTTGTCTCTCTGTTTCTCTCTTTCTTTCTGTTTCTCTCTCACTCACTCCTGTCTCTCTCTTTTCCTGTGGTGAATGATGACAGTAGTCTGGCACACACACACACACGCGTGTAGCCTCACACAAAACTCCCACATCCTCCTCTGAGTGTTCTGTCACTGGGTTACGTTCCCTCACAGGTGTGTGTGTTTGTGTCCTGTCCCCCCCTCACAGTAGGAGGGTTATGGTAGTCACCCTGACCTCTGTGCATGGTCAGCAGAACGTTACGGTTGCCAGATTGGGGTGTGTTGGAGTGTGTGGGGGATAGGGTTGCCAGATTGAACCCACGTGAGGGCTGCGGGGTGATTTAGGGAAGGCTGCTGTGAGGAGAACAGAGTTCAGCACGGACTCCTCAGAGGAGAGGAGGGAAGGGAGAAGAAGCCAACGAGACAAAATGGAGGAGAGAGATGGGATGGGTCAGCATTCCTGTTTGCTGGTGTTTGGCACAGGGAGACAACTTTTCCGCTGCTGCTCACACACACACACACACACACACACACACACACACACTCACACACGCACGCATCCCACAACCGTGTTGACTAAGTAGCCTCTCTACTACCCTCACTGTGTGATCCCAGGGCTCTTTTTTACAAGGATGTGCAAGAATGCCAGGAGTGTGCGTGTGCGTGTGTGCGTGCATGTTGGGGTGGGAGGGGGGTGGGGGAGGGGTGGGGGGTTGTGGGTAGGTGTCAAAGCTAGAGTGAGAGTGACTGCTGGGAACAGATGTAGTAACAGCAGCCCCTGTGCCCCCCACCCCACCCCACACACACACACACACACACTCTGCCCTCGGTGAGTGTGTGATGGCCTCCCCCTGACAAGTGCAGCCTTCTGCTGTGAAACACCAGCAGTCACCAGCCCCCCCCCCGCCCCCAACCCCCCCCCCCCACCCCCTCACAGAGGTCTGGATCCCGTCTCTCCTCTCTTCATCATCCCCCCCTCTTCTCTCCTCCTCCATCTCTCCTCCTCCCCCCCTCTTCTCTCTTCCTCCATCTCTCCTCCTCCTCCCCTCTTCTCGTCTTCCTGCTCCCACCATCTGTTGTTGTCTGTCAGAGCAGGGTGTAAGAAGTGCTGCCCCAGCAGTGGATCCTCCAATCACAGAACAGCTACGGGGGAGGGGGGAGGGGGAGGGGTTAAGAAAGAGGGATGGAGGGGTGATACTAGGCTAATGAAAGAAAACAAATCCACTAAGCCTGAGATCTGTTGGTAACAGCCTCCTGTATATGTGTGTTTGTGTGTGTGTGTGTGTGTGTGTGTTGACAATCCCTCAGCAAGAAGCAGTTTTTAGAAGCTATAGTCAGAGCAACCAGCCAAATACAGTATGTACAGGGAGCTGTCTTCCTGTAAGTTCACCTCTTTCATCCCTTCATATTTGAACGTCAGACTTTACTTATCTCTACCCTTCCAGCTTCAATCATGCATTCATCCTTACACACACACACACACACATGGATGTCTCTCTCTCCCTCCCACTCTTTCTTCTATGGAGAGGAGGAAGTGGCCTGGTCCGGATGGAGACTTCCTGTGGGGCCATGAAACAGGAAGCAGCAATTAGGAGCCTCTCCTTTCCCTTGCTGTCCTTCCCTTCCCTCCTCTCCTACCCTTCTCTTCCCTTACCTCCTCTCCTCATCTTTCCCAACAGGTGTCTGGTCTATAAAACACTGTGTGTGTGTGGCTTCTACCAAAGAGGGTATATTATTAAACTCTTGTCCACTGGGCTTTGTGCCAAACTGTTGTCTTTCTCTGACACAAGGTCACATCCTCTCCTAGCTTGTGTACTAACCCTCTTTCCTGCCCTGCACACAAACTAGTACACACATGTAAGTGTACTTGGGTGTACTTTGACTCTACTGTGTGACTGGCGAAGCACAGTAGTCATGTGACCATACCATGACTCAGCTGGCTGCTTTACTTCCTGGAAATGTCACATGACATGCCGGCTCACTGTGTGTGTGTGTGTGTGTGTGTATGTTTGTGTGTGTGTGTGAACAGTGATGGAGACCGCTTCAGAGCGCCCAGGGGGAGGAGCCAGCAAGGAGCTGACCTCACAGGAGGCGGAGCTTTCTGTGCAACAAGAGAACTCAGACTCCACACACAATGACCTTACAGGTGTGTGTTTCTGTGAGACTGTGTGTGTGTGCGTGTGTGTGTGTGTGTGTGTGAGACATGCTGGTCCTTATCCTCTCTCTCTCCCCAGGGAGCAACGGAGCCATGGAAGAGGAGGAGGAGGAGGACGAGGAGGAAGGAGGACTGAACCGAGAGAACGGGAGGGAGGAGGTGGAAGGAGGGGACGGAGGTGTGGACCTCTCCTCCATCAATGCCATGATGACCACGGTGATGAATGCCAATCAGCTCAACGGAGTTGAAGACCCCACCTCCGCTAGCTCCACCCCCAGCAAGACCACACCCACCAGAGCCCCGAGCATCAGCCGCAACGCTCGGAAGAACCAGGTGGGGGAGGACACACACACACACACACACATACATACACACACACATACACACACACACACACATACACACACACACACACACACACAGGGGGAGGAAGGGAGAGAGAGGGAGAGATGAACAACTGGCTGCGGGAGAGGAACAGGAACTATTTTGACATAATGCCCTGGCTCACATCCAGCTGTGTGCATGTGTGTTTGTGTGTGTCAGGATAAAGAGATGTCAAGATGTGGAAGAGCAGGTGACCCACCCCTCCTCTCCTCTCCTCTTCCCTCACCCACTCCTGTCTCTTTCATGACCCCTGCTTTAAACGAGGGGCGACAAATGGTCCTCTCCCTCCTCCTCCTCCTCCTCCCGTCCCTCCCTCTCTTCTGTCAATCCTCCTTTTGTCCTCTGGCCACATGGCAAACGGAAAAGGGTGTGTGGGGAGGGGGGGGGGGGCAGTGGACCAAACAGGTGTCACTCAGACAAACTGTCCCAAACACACACTGAATGAGGACCTTCCTACAGTAGCGTTGCCCCTCCTGGTTCACCTGCTTCAATGTTTGAATAGCCGTGGAACAGCCGGCCTTCCTCCAGTGAGAGAGCAGGATTACAGCACGTTATCCTGCAGATTATGTCACACTATCATTTGAGGAGGAGACCTCGCTACACAGATTTAGCATCAGAACGTGTGTGTGTGTGTGTGTGTGAGCGGCGAGATGAGAAAAGAATCTCTGAGGTCTGGAATGTTTACATCTCTGAGGTCTGGAATGTGCCTCGCGCATTACTTCCTGTTACAGGCCTCCCAGACAGGAAAGGGAAGTGTTTCCTAGAAACTGTGTTTGTGTGTGAGAGACAGAGAAAG
Organism: Hypomesus nipponensis; assembly: GCF_054491055.1. NCBI lineage: Eukaryota > Metazoa > Chordata > Actinopteri > Osmeriformes > Osmeridae > Hypomesus > Hypomesus nipponensis. The sequence continues at coordinate 5,251,331 of NC_140368.1, read as the reverse complement.
AGGGAGAGTGAGACAAAGATTGTGTGTTTGAGAGAAATACGTGTGTGGGATAGATGTGTGAGTGTGTTTAGAATGCATTGCTATACCTTGGCCAGCAGTACAGTTAATGATCAGTTGTAGTGTCAACAAGAGATGAGGGTGGGAGGGAGGGAGGGAGGGAGGGAAGAAGGGTGGGAGGCAGGGAGGGAAGAAGGAGGGAGGGAGGAGGAGAGACTGGTGTCAGGTTACACCATGCTCAAGGTGAGCAAGGAAGCCCTTATTCCTCTCTCACTCTCACACACGCACACACCACAAATATATCTATTTACTTAATCTTACATCTTTTGTATGTGTGTGTGTGTTTGCAGGATGCCAAAGATGACAGTTCAGCCTTTATCTGCCCGCTGTGTGAGAAGAACTGTATGACCCAGCACGGCCTCACCATGCACATCAGACAGGTCAGCAGGCATAGCACCCCCTGTGGCCGGCCAGTGGTACTGGCACGGCTGTCTGCTCCACACACCACCACCACCACCATCTCTCTGCCTCAGGACAGGCACTGCTAGACACAAAGTTTTTGTACTTTACTTTGTATTTACCATATCTCTCCCTCCCTCCCTTGTGTCTCTTGTCCCTCCTGCCTTGTTTCCCTCCCTCCCTCCCTCCCTCCCTCCCTCCCTCCCTCCCTCCCTCCCTCCCTCCCTCCCTCCCTCCCTCCCTCCCTCCCTCCCTCCCTCCCTCCCTCCCTCCCTCCCTCCCTCCCTCCCTCCCTCCCTCCCTCCCTCCCTCCCTCCCTCCCTCCCTCCCTCCCTCCCTCCCTCCCTCCCTCCCTCCCTCCGTGTACAGCACAACTCTGAGAACGGAGCGACCGATCACTCCTGCAGTATCTGTGGGAAGGCCCTGAGCTCCGCCTCCTCGCTAGACCGCCACATGCTGGTGCACAGTGGAGAGAGGCCCTACAAGTGCTCTGTCTGCGGACAGACCTTCACCACCAACGGCAACATGCACAGGTACGCACATATAGTCTCTCTCTCGCTCTGTCTCCCCCTCTCTCCTCACCTTTACCTTGTTTCTTGTCCCCTTCCTCCTCCCCTCAGTCCCCACGCGTTTGTTTGCCTTGCCCCTCCCCACCAGCCCGCTTTAGCACATAGAGCTGAGAATTAACAGCAGTGCCGCCCTGCTGTGTTTCTGTCGACACTCCTCCTAGAGCCCTGTCTGCCCAGGTGTGTCTGCTGCCCCGCCCCGCCACATGTACAGTCCTGCCCTGACCCCTGCCCATTCACCACTCCTGCTAGCATAGTTTAGTCATGGACCCTCTTGTGAGTCTGAAATAAAGTTTGAATTGAACAAACAGTGATGTCCCTGGCCCATTTACTACCACGGTCAGCATAGCACCAGCCCTGGCCCATTCACAATCATTGTTAGCATAGTGCTAAAACTGAACGTCCAGTTCTGCTGTATTTGAAAGCAGCATCTGCTATTAGCAACTGTGAGCCGGCGAGCTAACAGGGCCCCTTGGCCTGAATAAGAACACATCCCACTGTAGGATTTAGAGAGCTAATCTGGAAACAAACAAGTCTGTGTAAGGTAGAGAGGAGAGGGAGGGCAGGGGCGAGAGAAAGAGGGAGATATGCTGAGGGAGAGAGAGAAAAGGGGGGCAGGATAAGAAGAAAAAATATTTGTGGACGAAGCAAAATGGGGGTCTTAACTTTGGAGAGGGAGAGAGAGACTGAGAGAACCGATGGAGAGAGAGAGAGAGACTTGAGAGAGATGGAGAGAGTGAGAGATGCTGAAATAAGAGAGAGAAACTGAAAGAAGAGAGAGAGACTAAGAGAAGAGATGGAAAGAGAGAGAGACTGAGAGAAGAGATAGAGAAGCTGAAAGAAGAGATGGAGAGGGAGAGGGAGAGAGAGACTGAGAAGAGGTGGAGAGAGAGAGAAGCTGAAAGAAGAGATGGAGAGGGAGAGAGACTGAGAGAGAGAGACTGCGAGAAGAGATGGAGAGAGAAGTTGTGGATAATGCTGAGGCCTCCTGGCGATGTCTAGTCACAGACCTATTGGTGATGCCTTGTAGGTTAGGGTGGGGAGGGGTGGGGGGTGACTGCAGCATAGAGATAAATGACTGGGCGTTGTCTGATGGTCTCGTGTGTGTGTGTGTGTGTGCTGAGGAGGTCAGTGCCATTGGTTGCTTGTTTGAGGAAAGCAAAGCCACAGGAAGTGGGACGATGACTTGAGAACCTCTTTAACGACACACACAGATTGGGGTATCTGCTCCCAGCATGCTTGACTGATGGCAGGGTTAAACACTAACTTCCTCTTTCGTTGTTGGGGGTTGGGAGATGTGAGTGTGTTTGTGTGTGGGTGCGTGATGGAGCCTGTGTAAAGTGATTTCATTTTAGGCCAGTGTAATAGTTGAGACATAAGTTGTTGAGCCATCTCCTTCATACGTCTCTCTCTCCCCCCCCCCCCCCTCTCTCTCTCTCTCTCTCTGTCTCTCTCTCTCTCCATTCCTCCCCCCACCACTGGAATGAGGAGAGGTGGGTAGGATGGAATGAGAGTAGGCTGACTGTCTGTGTGTTCGCTAGAGGCTGACTGGGTGTGTGTTCTTATCTGGAGTGTGCGGAACACCCTGTAGTGTTAGAAGACACTACACAGTTGGGATAGGAAAACTGTATGCTCTTAGTCTGGTTCCAAGGACACTTCCAACCCTGCATGTTCTACCAGGACTACCTTTGAGCTTGGAAACGATTCAGGCTTCAAACTGACAATGTTCCACAGCCAGAACAGTAGTCCAAGGTAGCTAGCGTAGTGTTGTGAACAGATGAGCTGTGTGTGTGTGTCTGGCAAACAGGAGGCCATTTTGTGCCAAAGCATCACATGGAATGGAGACTGTTGTTGTGATGAGGCCGCTTGGTTGCCAAGGAGAGACATCCCATTATCCTATTATGGGCTGTGAATGGGACTAGGAGTAGAGGCATCGGATTGGCTGTTTTATTTGCATTAACTCTTCAATTGTGCACTCTGAAGTTCTGAGCACTAATAGAGTGAAAAAGAGAGAGAGGTGTAAAGAGTGGGTGAGAGAGAGAGAGAGGAGGAGGAGGAGGAGGAGGAGGAGGGAAAGAGGGAGGAGGAGAGAAAGAGGGAGGAGGAAAGTTGGTTGTGAGTTGGCATGTGTGCCCTTGGTGTGACATTGCTGCCGTGGCTGGGACCGTGTTCTAACTGCACAGCGCCCCCTCTGACCTCCTTGTGGCGGTGCAGGGAAACCGAATCAGGATGAGAGATGGGAGGGGGAAGAGAGGGAGACAAGAGAGACACACCTGTTGAATGTAGGAGCTAACTACAATATGTCTCAGAAATGGGATTCTGTTCAGACAAACCTTATTCAGGTGGTCATTCAGTAGGTAAACACGTTAAATTACAAAACAAGCATAGAAATGCACAAATAATTATGATAATTAATGTTCTGGTTGTGGGGTTGTGATTGTGTGTTTTTTTGTGTTTTGAGTGGTTTTCTGTAAATATGTTTGTCATCCTTTCAGGTGGTCAGATGTAATAATTGAGACTTGTTAGAATGGATGATGAACCTTAGATTATACACAGCCCTAGTCTGGGACTAGTCTGGTATCAGTCTGGTATCAGTCTTATCAGGTCTCAGGTGAACAACAGCAAAAGCTCCCGCTACAAAGGGTGAGAGAGGTAAAGGGGAAAGAGGAGGAGATAGTGAAATGGAGAGGAGGGGGGTAGAGATGGCATGACAGACAAAGAGAGACAGAGAGTGATGGTGAGAGAGAGAGAGAGAGAGAGAGAGAGAGAGAGGAGGGGTGGAGGGAGTGATGGTGAGAGAGAGGGAGAGACAGCGAGAGAGAGACGGCGAGAGAGAGACAGCGAGAGAGAGACAGCGAGAGAGAGACAGCGAGAGAGAGACAGAGAGAGAGAGAGACACAGAGAGAGAGAGAGACACAGAGAGAGTGAGAGACACAGAGAGAGTGAGAGAGTGAGAGAGTGAGAGAGTGAGAGTGAGAGAGTGAGAGAGTGAGAGAGTGAGAGAGTGAGAGAGTGAGAGAGTGAGAGAGTGAGAGAGAGAGAGAGAGAGAGAGAGAGAGAGAGAGAGAGAGAGAGAGACGGCGAGAGAGAGACGGCGAGAGAGAGACGGCGAGAGAGAGACGGCGAGAGAGAGACGGCGAGAGAGAGACGGCGAGAGAGAGACGGCGAGAGAGAGACGGCGAGAGAGAGACGGCGAGAGAGAGACGGCGAGAGAGAGACGGCGAGAGAGAGACGGCGAGAGAGAGAGACACAGAGAGAGAGAGAGACACAGAGAGAGTGAGAGACACAGAGAGAGTGAGAGAGTGAGAGAGTGAGAGAGTGAGAGAGTGAGAGTGAGAGAGTGAGAGTGAGTGAGAGAGTGAGAGAGTGAGAGTGAGAGAGTGAGAGTGAGAGAGTGAGAGAGTGAGAGAGTGAGAGAGTGAGAGTGAGAGAGTGAGAGTGAGAGAGAGAGTGAGAGTGAGAGTGAGAGTGAGAGTGAGAGTGAGAGTGAGAGTGAGAGTTAGAGAGTTAGAGAGTTAGAGAGAGAGAGAGAGAGAGAGAGAGAGAGAGAGACAGAGAGAGAGCGAGAGACAGAGAGAGAGAGAGACACAGAGAGAGTGAGAGACACAGAGAGAGTGAGAGAGTGAGAGAGTGAGAGAGTGAGAGAGTGAGAGAGTGAGAGAGTGAGAGTGAGAGTGAGAGAGTGAGAGAGAGAGTGAGAGAGAGAGTGAGAGTGAGAGTGAGAGTGAGAGTGAGAGTGAGAGAGAGAGAGAGAGAGAGAGAGAGAGAGAGAGAGACAGAGAGAGTGAGAGACACAGAGAGAGTGAGAGAGTGAGAGAGAGAGAGAGAGAGAGAGTTTGGTTTCATCCAACCACATTGCACTGACTCAGCACCTTTGCTCTTCTCTGATTGGTTGGTCGGGGGCTCAGAGTCCACCAGCCGGGACATGGCTGCATTCCATTCCTGAAAGAATTCTGACCTTGGTCCCTTCTTTCCTTCTCTCACTCGAGGGTGACGGGCTGTTAACGGCAAACCTTTTTCACCTATCCAGATGTCTCAGGATTATTGAAGAGAGAAGGAGGGTAGTGAAGGAAAAGGGGAGTAATGAAGGAGACAGGTTAGGGAGCAGGCTGCCTGTGTTGAAGTGTGTCCTTAGGCCCATGTGCTGTCAGGCCCCCTGTATGGGCGTCCAGAGAACTGCCTGCTATTAATATCTATCGGAGTGAAAACTGAGACCTACGATACAAGCACTGTCTGACCTTTACTTCCACGCTCAGAGTTTACACTCTGTCACACATCTGACACACACACACACACATTCAAACACTCCTCACATACACTCATATGCACCCACAGACTCACACAGAAATGTGTATAGTTTAGACATGCCCTAAACAGAGAAGAAGCTCACTCAAAACCCAAACCTCTCCAACCTGGCAACCCGTCATGCACAACTCTCAAACCCTAGCATCAGTGTGTGAACACCAATAGAATAGCACACATATGTGTTAGGTGTACACCATTCTCACACACACAACTATTACTACTGCTGTTTTTTCTCTCTCTCACACACACACACACACACACACACACACAATGCCTCATGTTTGATTGCTGATACAGGACTATGTGAAGGGGAGGATATGCTGATGTTTTTGCCGTAGTCTTTGTCCTTCTTTTCCCCCCGTGTCACGCACACTCTCACACACACACACCTCCTTAAATCAACTGATGGCATTTGACCTTTCACCAGAGAGAAAAGTTGAGCAAAGGAGACGAGGGGGGAGGGGAATGAGACTGACCCTTTCTACACACACACACACACACACACACACACACACGCATATATATGCACACAGGTTAAATTAATCAAAGCACCTACTCCTTCATAGATGGGTGTTTTCTGACTTCATCAGGGCCTATCTCGTTTCCTTCCTTTCGTCCTCCTCCCCTTTCCTCCCCCACTCCCTCTTCTCCCAACCATACGTTTAACACTCCCGCCTCCCCCTTCCCCCCTCTTCTTCCTCCTCTCTCCTCTCATACAACATCCTGTCTCCCCTCAAAGATGTACTGCAGAACTCTCTCTCTCTACCTCATGCCCCCTCCATTCCTTCATAGAGTGTCTTTTCACTTTGGTGTGAGGAGAAAGTAGGCGGAGTGGGAGGAGGGGGGAATGCAGCTAGCAGCAGATGGTTCTCCTCATTCTCCAGTCTAGTTGTCTGATTGTCAGAGTTGTAAACCGACAACATAGACATATACTGAGTAAGAGGAAGTGTTTTTAGAGAGTTTGGTTACATGAACATGGAGTCACCTCCATCTCGAAGGAAATGTTTCTTCTCCTGGAAACTTGTGTTCCTGAGTCCCCTCCCCCCTGTGACTCATCCACCAATAGGCTCCTGCCCCCTGGCTTGTGGAGATGTCATCATGGTGGTGATCGCCACGGTGATGGAGATGACTTCCTCTCTCTCTCGCTCTCTGTCTCTCTCTCGCTCAGCCCAATGTCCTTATATGGTCATGCTGAATCGGCTGGATAATTACAGCAACCTAAACACTATTACAGTGTGGGTGTGTGTGTGTGTGCGCTTGCCTGATGACGGGTTCCCTGAGGGAAGCCCAGGGATTCCCCCAGTCTGTCTCACATGTTCCTGGATAATCATCCACGATAGAACTGAGCCTCTCCCAATCTGGCAACCCTTCATAGAGTAGCTTTATACCCAACTTGGCAACCCCCCAGCCGCTTGCAAGAACCCCCATCACATTTTTGGGGGTGAATCACGATTTGATTCGATTTCTCCAAGAAATGATCCGAGTTCTCTCTTAAAGCTGTGTATCATCAGTGGCCTTGCTCTTATTCATTATAATCAATCTCTCTCTCTCTCTCTCTCTCCATCTTCTTCCTTCCATCTCTCTTTGTCTCCCAGACATATGAAGATCCATGACAAGGACCCAGTCAGCGCGTTACCCATAAGCCCCCCCTCGCCCACTAAACGTAGACGACCGTCCGCAAAGAGGAAGTCAGGGCTGGAGGAGGAACTGGAGAGAGACGAGCCACCTAGCAAAAAGGTAACACACACACACTCACGTGAACACTCACATGAGCACACATCAACACTCACAGACCTCACACGCACAGACACGCAATCTCACGCACATTCTCACACAAAGTTTATTCTCAGCTGGAAGAATTTGATGTCACCGTACACAATTCATAGCTACCCTCCAGATGCTGGGGAGAGTCTGGGCTCCAGACACCCAGGCCAGCGTGTGTTTGTCCTAGCCCCGGGGAGGTGCTCTGTCTATGGGGTGAGGTTGATGTGACGGTGGTGTGTGTCCAGGTGCTGGAGGAGAGCCTGCTGGAGGACCTCGCCAGAGGAGAGGAGGAGCCAGTGCCCTGTCCCATCTGCTTCAAGAACTTCAGCTGCAAATATGACCTGGAGAACCACATGGACACACACCCCGACACCACTCTCAGGTAGGGGAGGTACGCACACACACACACACACACACACATACACCGACCTTAGGTAGGAGAGGTTCTCACACACACACACACACACACAAACACACACAGAGATGCCATGCACGAATACCAACACACACTCACACACCCAAGGGCTGATTGATGGAGCTGTTGGCTGAGTTTATGTCCTGAAGGTCATAGTTCAACCCAGGTTCTCCAGGATTAGATGCTGACTGACCTTTTGCCTCAAACTTCTGACGTGGTCCTACATCTGGTCCTCAGATAGACAAATTAACGCTAGCTCCTGAAATGCTAATTCCAGCTACACCAAATCCTGCAACGCTAACACTAACTACATCATAACCTGCAATGCTAGAACTAGCTACACCTAAACTTGCAATGCTAACATTATCTACACCAGAACCTGCTATGCTACTCCTAGCTACATCAAAGCCGGTCATGAGAAAGCTTGACATGCTAAAGCTAGTCCTCCTACTGCTAGCTATGCTAAAAAGAATTAAACTCTAGGCTGTCAGAGCCTGGTTAGCTCTGGTTCAGGTCAGTAAGGTCAGTCGAGGAGCTGCATTCCTGGGCTGAGAACCCCCCCTGCCTTCTGCTATAGGCTGAGGATGGAGGGAGGGAGGGGAAGATGGAGGGAGGAGAGAGAAGGATAAAGGAATGGGAGAGGGAGGGTGTGAGGGAGGGCAGAAAGAAAAGGATGAAGGGAGGCAGGATAAAGGGGTGTGGGAGGGAGGGAGGGAAGGGACGGGGCTTAATAAGTCACAGAGGGGGAGTCTTCAGGACATGGCCCGCCTTGGGGTGGGGAGGACGTTACCATGGAGACTGCACACACAGCGCAAAGAGGTAGCCATGGTGATGCATCTCCGCCGCCACAAAACTTTGTCCAATGCCTTGCTTGCCGAACCATAAGTCACGCAGCGAACTGGCTATTTGTTTTCAAGATGGATAGATTAAGTATGAGGAAAGAGAAAGAGGAGGAGAGGAGGAGAGAGAGGAGGAGAGAAGGATGCTGTGTATCGCGGGGCAACAGTTTATCTCGTTATTGGGGGAAGTGGTTTGTATTTAGCTGTAATCCTGGTTAATCAGGGAGCCAGAACTCTAAGAGGATCTCGGCTTCTCTGACCACAGGAGACTGGAGACCTACACACACACACACACACACATGCATAGATACCCACACAACACAAAAGCACACATACATACAAACCTGCGCATGCACACGCACACACGTATGCAGTAGTTTCTCTCCAGGAAGGAGGTATTTTCTCTGGGCAAGAGCCAAACTCTGCTATTAGGCAGTGCTCACAGTCCTGTGTGAGAGACACACACACACACACACACAAAGGCTTGCAGGCAGAGCCGAACACGGAGTACCTGGCACACACAGGCACACTCTCAGACTGGTCCACTCATAGAGGTGTGAATCCACGGGGCTGGGACGGGGAGAGGAGAGGGATGATGGGGAGGGGGGGGAGGGGAGGAGAGGGAGGAGGGGGAGGGGGGGGAGGGGAGGAGGGGGAGGAGAGGGAGGAGGGGGGAGGGGGAGAGGAGGGGGAGGGGGAGAGGAGAGAGAGGAGGGGGACAGGGGGAGAGGAAAGGGATGATGGGGAGGGAGGGAGGGAAGCAAGATGTATGTGAAATATTAGGGAGGAGAAACTGGGATGGTGCGATGTAAAGATGGAGGGATGGAGAAGAGATGGAGAGGATAAAGAGGTTATAGAGACAGGGGTGGAGGTGGGTGATTAGTGTGTGTGGTTTTGTTAAAGCTGTGTGTAATCTCCTCAGACGCCTTGTCAGAGCGTTGTGGAGGGTGGGGGGGTTTAGAATTGGTGCAGGGTAATTGTGTATGTGTGTGTGTGTGCCGCACGTATTGGCTTGTGTGTTGTTGGTGTGTGTGTTGATAAGAGGCTGGCTGTGACAGACAGAGAGCAGCTGTCTCTTCTCAGCGCCTAACGAGTCTCAAACCAGCACTGCCATAGGCCACTGTGGGGTTATCACACATACACACACACATGCTCACACACTCTCTCTCACACACACACACACACACACACACACACATGCTCACATACACTCTCACACAAACTCAGTTCATGTAAAAAAAATAAACTGTGTCAGCATGTTCCCAGGGTGTTAAGGTCAATGCTGCCCCCCTGTGTCTAGGTGTGACCTGTGTTGCATCTCGTTCCGTACCCACCGCGGCATGCTGCGCCACAACGCCGCCATCCACAAGCTGCTGCCCTCTGACCCCAGCGGACGCCCCTTCATCCAGAACAACCCCTCCATCCCCACCGGGTTCAACGATCTGGCTTTCATTGACTTCTCCTGCCGCAAGTTTCCCCACATCGCACAGGTATTATACACACACACACACACACACGCACAAGCGTGAACTTGCGCGCACACAAACACGCTGTTACTGAAGATGCATTCAGTTGAATTATTGTTGGTCTCATATTCCTGTACTTGTCCCCTCCTCCTCCTTCCAGGTGTGGTGTGAGACTAACCTGCGACGCTGCACCTCCAAATTCCACCGCTTTGTCTGCGAGTCATGTGACAAGGCCTTCCCCCTCCGCTCCGCTCTCGACCTCCACAAGACCACCACCCACCAGCAGGAACCTACTGCCCCCACCCCCACCCCTCCTCCTGCCATAACTACCCCAGCCACTCATGACGCTAGTGAGACCTCCGACCCGGAAGTGCAGAGCCCCTCAGCAGAGGGCCTGCCCCCTCAGCAGGCCAACTTCATGTCATCCCTGGGGCTGCAGCACGTGTCACAGGTTAAGCCCCTCCCCTCGGAGGAGGCTGAGCGGCAGGCTCAGCTGGACAGCATCAAGGTGATCCACGTGGAGCCCCCCCTCTCCTCCCTGCCCCAGGAGGCTGCGGCAGCATACCTGGGGGGCCTGGCGGGCCTGGGGGGCCTGGCCGGGCTGGGGGGCCTGGCGGGGCTGGGGATGCCTCTCCTGGAGGCTGTGGCCTCCTCCTCCTCCTCCTTCCAGGCCCTGTCCCAGAGGGAGGCCCTCAGCCTGCTCTCCCTGCAGCCCTTCCAGGGGGGCTTCCTCCTGCAGCCGGACGGGAGCGCCGTGGCCAAGCCTGTCCGTGGAGAGGGCGGGATCATGGAGCTGGCCGACATCCAGCAGATCCTCAAGGTGGCTGCCGCCGCGCCCAATCAGATGGGGCTCCTCCCACCGCTGGCAAAGGCGCCCGGATACAGTGGAGGGCCCCCCCCGGGTCATGGTCAGAAGGCCATGCCCCCCCTTAAACCCAAGCCCCTGGTGACCCCTCGCTCCAGCCTGATGGCCTCCACACCGCCCCCTCTCCAGAGCACCCAGCTGGCCTCCCTGGGCTGCATCAGCCCCAGCCTGCCCCCACCCACCCCCAGCCACCTCCACAAGACCCCCCGCCAGACCTCGTCCTCCTCCTCCTCCACCTCCTCCCTCGGAGGACAGATGGAGGCAGAGTGCATGGGCGACGCCCACATGCCGCCCGACTTGACCGAGACGCAGATCAAACTGGAGGAGGCGGGGGGCCCGGGCGGAGCGGGCGGGGCCGGTAAGAAAGCGGGCGGCGGAGGCAAAGGCGCGGGAGGAGGAGGAGCCAAAGCCATGTACCCGTGCCGCTTCTGCGACCAGGTGTTCGCCTACTCCGGGGTCCTGCAGGCCCACATGCGCTACCACCTGGGCATCCTGCCGCACCAGTGCAACATCTGCGACTACGTGGCGCCCGACAAGGCCACGCTGATCCGCCACCTGCGCACGCACAGCGGCGAGCGCCCCTACGTCTGCCGCGTCTGCCACTACCCGTTCACCGTCAAGGCCAACTGCGAGCGCCACCTGAGGAAGAAGCACGCCAAGAACTCCAGGAAGGAGATCGAGAAGAACATCAAGTACGTCACCGCCACGTCCGGGCCCGGCGGCAACGTCGCCACGACCACCACCACCCAGGAGGCCCTGGAGCTGGGCTCGTCGGGGGAGACGCTGTGCAGGTTCTGCGGCGAGGACCTCAAGACGTACCGGGCGCTCCAGATCCACCTGAGGACCCACAACGGCTGCCAGAGGAAGCCGTTCGAGTGTCGCCGCTGCGGAGCGGCGTTCCTGGCCAAGAGGAACTGCATCCACCACCTCCTCAAGCAGCACCCGGAGGTCCAGGAGAGGGAGATAGAGGAGCACATCGCCACCCTCATGCCCGCTGCCACCACTGGCACCACACTGGTCCCCAACGGCCTCCCCCCAGCCCCCACCTCCTCCTCCTCCCTGCACTCCTCCCTGCCGGCGGTGAAGATGGAGGACCTGAGCGTGTACCAGGTGCCGGGGGTGCTGGACCAGCCCCTGGACTTCTCTAACAAGAGAGGAGGCGGAGGCGGGGGGAGTGAGGGCAGCAGTCTGGCTGGCAGCCTGTCAGAGTCTCCTGGGATCAAGATGGAGGCCCTGTCCCCCTGCTTTGACGCTCCGCTGGACCAGCCCATCGACCTGTCCATCCCCAAACACCCCAGAAAGAAGCTGCGCACCGAGGTCCCCTCAGGAGGGGACAGGAGGGACATCAAGATGGAGCAGAGCTCCCACAGTATCCTGGAGCTCCAGCAGCAGATGGGGGATGACAGAACAGGCCCCCAGCCCGGCTGTTACCAGCACCCCCTCAACACCAGCCTGATCGCCTCCGGACGAGGGCCCCGACTCAAACCTCTGCTGCCTAAACCAGCATCATCATCATCATCCTCATCCTCGAAGGAGCCTACTCCCCTGGCCTCCATCGCTCAGATCATCTCCTCTGTGTCCGGACCACCTGCTCTTCTGAAGAGAGAGGCCAGTCTGGACACCAAGCTGCCCAGCGGCCTCACTATCCTGGCCGCCGAGGCGGCTGAGCTCCATGGCGGAGGGCTGGAGAATCCCGACCGGGCAGCAGCCCCAGGCGAGGATACCATCCAGCCACCAGAGGGCCCCGCTGCCAAGAAGAGAGGCAGGAAGAAGGGCAGCCACGTGGGACGGCCCCCTGCGTCCGCACACCCCAAGCCTGAGCCTGGCGTCAACACTGGCAGCGGCATCGACTTGGAGTCCAGCGGCGAGTTTGCCAGTGTGGAGAAGATGCTGGCGACCACCGACGCTAACAAGTTCAGCCCCTACCTGCAGACCGGCATAGGGGAGCATGTGGGCCGGCGGGAGGGAGGAGAGGAGAAGGAGGGGCATGAGGAGAGTAAGCGCTCTCCAGGGGCAACAAAAGGAAAGAAGAACGCCTACTCTAACTCTGTCCAGAAGATGACCTGCCCCTTCTGCCCGCGAGTCTTCCCCTGGGCGAGCTCTCTACAGAGACACATGCTCACACACACAGGTGAGACTCGCGCGCACACACACAGAAAAGTGGGATTGTTGCTACACACACACACCCACACACCCGCATGCTTGACACTAACGTTGTTGTTGTTTTGTTTCCCAGGTCAGAAGCCATATCCGTGTCCCAAGTGCGACGCTTTCTTCTCTACCAAGTCCAACTGTGAGCGCCACCTGCTGAGGAAACACGGCGTCACCAACCGCTCGCTGCGACGCAACGGCACCATGGGCAAGGGCAAAGACGGGGACGACGGCTCGCACGACAGTGGAGGTGAACACACACGTCCACTCACACACACTGACACACACACTAACACACACAGGCACATACACACACACATGTTGTTTCAATTACCAGACACGTAATCACACACACACGTGCACTAACTCACGTTTCTAAACTGGCCTTCGTCGATGGCTCTTCTCCCTCTTCCTGCTTCAGAGAGCCAATCGGATGGTGAGATGGGGGGCATGGAGGCTGTGGATCTGAGCAGTGGGGAGCAGGGCCAGAGACCAGGCTCCAGGAGCAACCTGGACCCGGGCCATGAGGCCCAGCACGGGGCGGCAGAGAGAAAAAGCGGCCCTGGTCACAGCCAGTCGAGCCTCCACACTGACGACGAGGACTCCCAGAGTAACAAGAGTCTGGACCTCAACTTCGCCAGCAAGCTCATCGACTTTAAGTTCTCCTCCGGGGGTGGCGCGGAGGGACAGAACTCCCAGTCCTCCTCTTCCTCCTCGTCGTCGTCATCCTCGGTGGCGGGGGAGGAGCCGGAGAGAGCCAGCCAATCGCAGGAGTCGGAGGTGAAGCTCAGCTGCAAGGTGTGCAAGAAGAGCTTCCGCTACGCCGCCACGCTCGCTCGCCACGAGAGGGCACACCTGTGCGAGGGGTCGGAGGTCGGGTTCTCCCTGAACTCCTCCGCCGCCGTCACGCCACCCGCCGAGGACGAGGAGCTGGAGGAGGACGATGAAGAGATGGAGGGAGACGGAGAGAGAGGGAGCGAGGGAGGAGACAGCGACTCGGAGGGGGAGGAGAAAGAGAAAGGGGAAAGAAGCGACGAGGAGGAGGGTGGAGCGTCAGAACCAAAGAACGGCGAGGGAGATGCCGGGGGCGGAGCCGGCAAGGCGGACAAGAGGAAGAAGATCTGCAACGTCTGCAGCAAACGCTTCTGGTCTCTGCAGGACCTCACCAGGCACATGCGCTCACACACAGGTACACCACACGCGCCACCAGCACTCAAGTACGCGCACACCCGGGGCGTAGCCACGGGTAGGCCTGGGTAGGCACAGATACCCAAAAACTAAAATATCTTCGAAAAATGAAGCACCGGGTGCACATCGCAAAGTAAATAAGTAAAAAAAAAAAAACTGAAAATATTCCTATCCATATTATTCTAGGCCTACCCAAGAATATTTTTCTGTCCACGCCACTGGCGCACACAATAGCACCACACACACAAACAGATGTGTCTGTGCTGTGTTTGACCCTCCTCCCCTCTCTCCCCTCCCACTCCCCAGGTGAGCGTCCGTACCAGTGCCAGGTGTGTGAGCGCACCTTCACCCTGAAACACAGCCTGGTCCGCCACCAGCGGATCCACCTCAAGCCGCGCAGCGCCGAGGGGCTGGAAGCCGGCGATGTTGCTGGCTTGGGTGTGGCCGACGACGAGGGCTACAGCGGGCGCTCGGGCAGCGAAGGGGAGTTCACCCCCACCAGCACCTGCCCCCCCTCGGAGAACGAGAGCGAGGGCCTGAGAGAGGAGGGGGGCGAGGGGGAGCACAGTCCACAGAAAGGGAGGCCCCGGTTTGGACCAGAGACGCCAGCCAGTGAGCCAGTGACAGAGTTTGAGCAGCGCTCGGAACCACCTTCAGAACCAGTCATGGAACCCGAGTTGGAGCCGCCTGAGCATGCGTCTGAGAGTGGGTCTGTGGAAGAAGCCTTGGAACCTGCTGCAGACACAACCACTGACCCAGAACTTACTGCAGACACAAGTGTAGAACTCGCTGCAGACACAAGTGTAGATCTCACTGCAAACACAGCCGCGGAAGGTTCTGCAGACACAGCCGCAGAACGCCCTGCAGACACGAGTGTACAACTCCCTGCAGACACAGCTGCAGAAGGTTCTGCAGACACAGCTGGAGAAGGTTCTGCAGGCACAGCTGCAGAAGGTTCTGCAGGCACAGCTGCAGAAGGTTCTGCAGACACAGCTGCAGAAGCTGCTGTAGACACAGCCGCAGAACTCCCTGCTGACACGGTTGTAGAAGCTGCAGCTGACGCAGGTGCAGACGGTGCTGCAGACAGTGTTGCAGACAGTGTTGTGGACACGGCAGCAGACGGTGTTGCAGCTCCAGACACGTCTGCAGACGGTGTTGCAGCTCCAGACACGTCTGCAGACGGTGTTGCAGCTCCAGACACAGCTGCAGACAGTGCTACAGTTTCTAAACCAGAACCCGCTCAAACACCGGAACCAGCCCCAAAGACTCTTGCTGACCCCGCCCCCCAAGCCCCAGCTGCTGGCGTGACAGCGGAGCGCTCCAAAGAATCCTCATCCTCGTCCCCCATTGCTGCCCCTGAGATGGCCTCCTCTGCCCTCCCCACCCCAGACCTCCCCTCGGAAGGCTTCATCCAGGGCCTTCTTGAGATCCACGCCAGCCCCTCCCTGGAGCACATCCTACCCAGCGGGGAGCCTCCTCTGGTGGGTGTAGAGTGAGGCAGCAGCCCCCATCCTCCTGTCCTGCTTGTCCCTATGCAGCGGGGCTCTCCTGTGGGACACCACAGTGCCATATGATGGAGGATCTCCTCCAGGATGCAAAACCCTCTGATCCATGAACTTTTGCCTCCAAGTGCCTTAACTACTACACCTGTGGGTTGATCAGTTGTTTTGTTGTTGTAATTTTTTGCTATATCTTTATCTACATTTACCCACCCGGAGGATCTAATTTTTTATAGCTTTTTATGATGATGATGATGATTTACATAATTTTTGTCAGGGCCGGGGATCTTGCTATACTGAGATAAATTAATTATTGAATAATAAGCAATATATGGATGAGTTTAATGTTGGCTGGTGCTAAGGCTCCGTAAAATGGATGGAGCAGCCGTCTGTGTGTGTGTCACCCTGTGATGGGGGGGCCTGAGCTATGTAACTGGAAAACACACATACGCACACGGAGAGGTCATCTTAGTTCTACTTCCTGATACTGCGTTGGTGTGTTCTATGGAGCAACCTGTTGTCCTGGTGAGGATGTTTTGTTGGCCAACATTTCAGTTAGTCAGCTTTTGGAAACATTCAAACAAGTATGAACTCATTTGATCATGCGTGTGTCAGAGCTGGGGGGGCCTGGACATCAGATGGGGATTTGAACCCAGACTAGAGAACAGACAGGCCTCAGTTGAACCTTGTTTTCTTTGTTATTTTTATTATCAGACATTCTTCTCTTTCTGATGGCTTGGCTCTTTCCCTGGACACAATATGGGCAATATTTGCCCCTGACTGTGTGTGTGTGACGATGTGTGTGGATCACAATCAGGATCATTCTCAGTCTGTTCTACGACAGTGTGCTATGATGGAATATTCTCACTGTGTGTTGTTGTGAGCAATTATGGTTTAATTTTACTTCACATGAACAAAAGGGCTAGGTGTGTGTGTGTGTGTGTGTGTGCATGCATTGCTCACCTCTCTGTCGCCCCCTACAGTCTAAATGAAAGTATCTGACTTGGGGTCAAGGATAGGGGGAAGGAGGGTTCGAGTCTTCCATACTTGTTGGCCCAGACAAGCAGGAGAAGTGAGGGTATTGGGGGGGGGGGGGGGTGTATCAACAGTGAGGTGGAACACTAGTTAGTTGTTTTGTTTGAATTGTTTATTGTTTATTTCCTAGTCTTGTGTACTGGAACCGTGTCGCCCTGCTGCCCAAAATCTTATATTTCAAAAGGGGGTAAAATGTCCCCCAACGACACAGACAGGATTCTTTTATTTTAATTTTTGATGTATCTACAGCTACATTTGCTGTATATTCTTTTCTTTTTTTTTTTACATATATAAAGGAACCTCAGAAGTAAACAAATCAAACCTCAAGGCTCATAATGAACTGTCACCTGGGCAGAAGCAGGAGGTGGTGATTCGGCAGGGGGGCGGAGGGATACGGAGCTTAAATAGACCCTCCTCCCACCATGCTGGAACATGGACTGCTGCAGCCTGAATGGCACTAACCAACCAACAAACTACTACTATGATGACGACGATGAACGACAATAAACAGCAACGCAATCATTGAGAGGAACAGAACAGAGGCGGCCTGAGAGTTTGTTCTGAACAGAGTATTAAAGGAGGGCAGTCCACATGCAACTTTAAGGACCACTCTGTTGTCCCCACATGGCAACAGGGGAGACTAGTGGTGCATTATGGTATCGCGCCCTGGCGCTTGGACGCTGTTGGCATCGGCATGAGAGACAGGCAGAATGCAGTAGCGATCTTGGAAACTGTTCCGTGTCCATATGGACTCAGCTACTCGCTCCATCCCTCTCACTCTCCATTTCTTTCTTTTTTTTACCTATCATTTCCTCTTTGTGTGGGGGGTGGGGGCGGGGCTAAGAATGGCTGGAGTCTCCATAAGGATGCATGACATGATGGACTGGTTTTAAATGTATTTATTTGGAGCCTGAGTGAACAGTCATAACAGAGAAGTCAGGTGAGTCAGATCCCTCAGAGACAGATATTGATCTGGGGATGTTCGTGAATTAGCAATAATCACTATTATTGATCCTAAAGCTTTATGTAGAATTGGATCTATGTCTGCGAATGGATGACTGGTGGGTCTATCATTATTTTGTTGTTCATTATTTTTAGTTTTGGCAAATAAATGATTTTCTTTCTCTCAGATATATAAAGACGTATACAACTGTGAAATCTATTGTGTTCAGTTAAAAAGGTGAGTTTATAGGTTAGGTTTTTTTCTTTTTTTGCATGTTAACCGTAATTTGTTCACTTATGGATGGTTTTTGTTTCTTTTCTCTATCTCTCTTTACTTAGCTCTCAGGGTCTCCAAACAATTCATATTCAAATTTCTTTTCTTTTTTTTACCTGAGTTGCAAAAAGTTCTTCCAAGTTGTGATTTTTGTATTTTAATGATTAAAAAAAAGTCTATCAATCACTACATTTAGCACTTGACTGTGAACTCCAACCAGCAGAACAGAGTGGGGTGTATGTTAGCTTACATGCTAGCCTTGCCCTCTTTAGCAGCATTTAACAAAGTGTATAAATACTCAGATTAGTAATTTTTTCCAGTTAATTTCTTCCTTTAATCTTTTATTTTCCTTTTCCATTGTTCATCCCCCTCCCCCCTTTACAATAAATTATCATCCGTTTCAAACTCTTTGTTTTGGAGGAGATCAAACTTTAAGACTCCTGTGTCTCCAGAACAAATCACATTCTGGCCCATTTTGAAAGGGAACTTTAGAGAACATATAAAGCCGTCGCCACATCCGGCCTCCTTACCACAGAGATGGACCGGCCCAGAGCTTGAGCTCATGTTAACATATTTAGCATCTGGTACCTTATGTTAATGTACTATTAGCATTAGCATCTGGTACCTAATGTTAATGTACTATTAGCATTAGCATCTGGTACCTAATGTTAATGTACCATGTAATGGTACACTTCTCTTTTCTACCGTCTCTCCCATTGATGGTGTATTGCAGTACATGAGTGCTTCACAAATCAGACATGTACAAAAATCTGTATGGATTAAAATTTAAAAGCAATAAAGATATATTAATGAAAGGTGTGTGAATCAAACAAGACTGGTGTCAGGTGTTTTTCTGTTTCGGGTTAAACTTTACCCTGTTTTGTATTTGTGGACAAAAACTGCCACTATGGTCTGAAAGTTGGTCAACATCTGTAAAGGCTCAAACCAAAATAGGTTTATAACTTAATTTAAATATATCACAGGGTTCCTGCAGGTTTCAGTAAGTCAAACTTAAGAACTTTTTAAGACATTTTAAGACCATAAAGATTTAAATAAAAAATTTATGTAAGCATATATTCAATCGCAATTTTATAAAAAAAATCGAAAAGATCGTGAATCGATTTATCAAATCTTGACCCCAAGAATCGTAAGAATTGAGGTACCAAAAGATTCCCACCCCTAATAGATGGTAAGCTGTACATTTCTGTTTAATATTTCACCCTGTTGCAAAAATAAGTCTGTTCAAGAAAAGTCAACTTATCGTTACTGTATTTTGTAAATTAGTTCTTAGAAATCCTTCAGCAAACTTTCACTTGTTTTGTAAGTATGATTAGAAGGCAGAGTATTCTGTTTTATAACTTGGCATTAGCAGAAAAAAGACGCACGTTGTCCTTTGCGTGTCATAAGGGCAATTATACAAGTCTTGTAGAAAGTAACTTTGCAGGATACCTCTGGCTCAGTGGATAGGCATGTGTACCATTGAGTCTACCAAACATGGTACCCTGGGTTCAAATCTCAAGACCCCTCACACCACAGCAGCCCACATCCTTAACCACTGAGCTATCAGGGATCATAACAATCTCCTCTCAACATTTAAATTTGACATTGAACTATCTAGTTGTAACTCCCTGCTGAGTTGGGGTGTCAGAAAACCATAAGAAAGCAGGACTGCCCTGTTAACTCACTGGGTTAGTGTGCATGCTCTTTCAGACATGCTGGGGCAGTACCGCAACAGCCTGGGTTCAAATTTTAAATGGTTTATTTGAACTTAAGTGACATTGTGGTCATGTGAGATGTGGGACTTCACCTTCACATATTTTCATATCAGATCTGGTTGAGAAAACCACAGTGCAAACACATGAGCACTTAAACTTTCCTTTATTTTCTACAACAATTTGCATCACCAGCTCTTTCATACTCCACAAATACAATGCAGCAGAACGGTTAAAACTCACAATCGAAAATGTTCATTCATGAATTCATTCAAATAAAGACCTTTCAATTTGATTAATAGTCACTTAACGACAACCATCTTGTTTGGTAAAACCAGGTACAAGACCAGCCTCTCTGGCCCAAACGTAGACCAGTTCCACACAAAACCCTTCCACTTCTCTTAATTAATGGGTTGTTAACACTGGGTTTCTATAATCCTAGATTAAGATTCTGTTTTCCCAGGACAGGCCACCTACAATGTCTCTAACGATGGTCTGATAACTAGGCTCCAGAGGTTTGGATTTAATGGCATGTAAAAAGCCCAGAAACCAAGGAATTCACTTGAGTTTCCTAAACTCCCATTAGCCACCCCAGTCTGCACCAGCGCATTAAGCAGTATTTATATACACACACATTCTTACAAAAAAAGATTCTGCATACAGTTTTTTTGTGAAATGAAGCCTGGTGTATGAAGAATTAAACTTAATTTACAGTAAATTACAGTTAACAGAAAGCAAAAAGTAAAAAAAAACAAAAACAGGCACATTGAGGGCAGTGAGAGGAGAAACCATAAAGAGATACGATATATTCCAAAAACATTGCCTCTTATGTCAACTCATTAACTTCCATGCACACAGTAGGACAGGGCCGTGTCCAGTTATGGACACACACCCTGGAGCTTTTGCAAGGAAGTGACTAAGGAGACAAAATAAAACACATTTTGTAATGGAATATGTCCCAGTTTGATAGTATCCCCTTCCCCAACCGTGTGTCCAAAGTCATCCAAGATGTCAAGAGTAATAGAGGAGTGTAGCAGTGCACTTCAGACAGTGGACATGAACCTCAAAGCCTGTGGGCAGAAAAAGCAGCCGGGACTCTCTGGCGCCCTCTCTGCCCCTCAGGTCGCGAGAAGAACTACAGGCAGACACCCAGAATGTGCAGTTTAACCAGTGCAAAAATAAAAACACACAAAAAGTAAAAGATCAAAATTTAAGAAAAAATGTGATCATGGCTTTATAGACCACCACTGCCCCCCACCCACAGAATCTATTATGCCCTGAAGACTTGAATGAAGACAGTCCCAACATCAAACCATCACTCGAGTCACCAAAACCCTTAAGTGTAGCATTTCCTTCTACCCCACCACTTCAGAACCACACCACTCATCTCTGAACCCACTCCTCCATTGGTCTTCAGTCATTCCACAGCCCTGCTCAAGATACAGCTCGGACAGGGGAATCATTCACACTAAAGGAGACCGTTTTGGTGATGGCGTTGTTGTCGTTCAAAACTGTTGTTTGTGTACAAAAGGCCGTCCTTTGCAAAGGTTGGCACTAGAGTCCTCTGAAGGGAGGTCAGCTTAATTGTCGTTATTGTTGTGTTGTTTGTTTTGTCCCCAGCAGATAAGTGGCGAAGGGTACTGGCGCAGTACAGCGTTGCCAAGGCAGCGCCACATACCAGGTGGAGGCGTGGCTTGGCGAGGACGAAGCGTGTCACTCGTCTGAGCCAGCAGAGCGTTTCTGGTTCCTCTTGCGAGGAGATCGTCTGGGGGAAGCTTTGTCTGGGGGAGGAGAGAGGGGTTACTGTCAGGAACGCTGGGATCCTATAGACCACCACCACACTTTGATTCCTACAGAATATACATATAATCTACAACATTACTGACTAAATACTGAATATCTACTAACGGAGCTACCACAGCCAGTGACAGAAGAGAAGATCTCACCTCTACGACTCTGCACTGGAGAGGCAAGGACACAGGAGACAGCAAAAGAAAGAAGGAGAAAGAAAAGAATGAGTGAGTTTCCCCCATGCACGAAGAGAGAGAGCAGCTTTGTAGAAACCCAAGCCAGGTAACAGCAGTCAGAGCCCAGGTAGCCACCACCCCCCCCAGAAAGGACCCCGCCAGTGACCACAATAGGCACAGAACAGGGTTACTAATAAAAGCTTACAGGTTTGACAGGAGAACACTCTGGAACAGAGTATAGATGGAGGTAAGCAGACAGTTGGTCACCCATGCGAGTAGACAGATCAGACCAGACCGGACCGAGGCTAGCCGTTTTGCACGATGCGCACACACACACACACTTACTGATCTGGTTGAGGGTCTCCTGGGGGATCCAGCTCATGTCCACGTCATTGTGACTAGAAGTTCCCATCTCCACCTTGGCAGTAGGACGTCTCCTCTGTGTGAAAACAGACACACACAGGAAGTGACCAAACAGTGCAGGAAGTAATCTGATTCATTTTACGACCTACTGTAAGACGTCCTCAATTTATCCACGGGCACTTCACTTCCTACTTCACCCCCCTCCCTCTCTCAATCTTTACTTCCTGTTTCTGTGATACTGACACAACCAATCTGACTGTCTAAGGAAAGACGAGACATCCAACAGCCTCAACAAAACATCACAATTAGGATGCCAGTTTGATCACAAGACTTTGAATGCTTTTGTGTAAGCAGGCATTATTTTAAAACTGCACGAAAAGCTGTTGTGTGCACCAACTCATCTCCCTGAGGTTCTGACAAGCTGCCTTCTCTGACCCTGTCTATCTTGTAGTTCCTCCAAAAAATGCTGGTACCCTCTCTGATCCTTGTCTTGATGTCACTGTCCTCAGCCTGTAACAACAAAACAGCAGCGCTCACAAAATGCTATCAATGCTCCACTAACTGTTTGCCCGACCTTCCTGGACTGATTTGGGACGAAGCTCCTCCCTCCTGGAACAGACATTCTATCCAAAGAACTGTTCGCTGTCTCTCTCCGCGTGTCTTGGTGAGACTGTATATAGTTATGCAAGTTGAAGTATTTTACCTTTCTGGATTCTAGCAGCTGGTGAAGGCCTACAACTACCAGCAGCCCCAGGCCAGACAGGAACACATACATGAAGATCCTGAGTAGGAGAAGAGAGGTGTGTTAAACAACCTATATTACCACCAGGTGGCGGGGCTGAAGAATAGCTTCGTCTGAGCAGAGCAGTGTAGTGGGGACTCGGTCAGATGACTTACGTCTCTCCGTCCAAACCGTCCTCCTTCTCAGTGATGGTCACAGTCTGGTTAAACACTGCATCCTGGAACACGTTACCCTGTGGTGGGAGGGGGAGAGATGAGTCAGGCCCCGTCCACTCTAGCCCGGGTACATTTAGAAACGCATACATATGTCTGCGTTTGCACCTCCCGTCCACACTAATACGGCGTAATCGAAACTGAAAACAGAGCTTTTCGAATACGCTCCTCGAGCCGGAGACATTTGAAAACGCCGGGTACGCGTAGTAGTGTGGACGGGGTCCCCAGAGCTTTTCAGATACGATGACGCTCAGTTGCCATGGCACTGGGGTAGCTTGCGCTCTAGAGGTTATAATGTCAAGCTGCCTGTCGGGCTAGTGTGGACGGGGGCCTCAAACTACTCTGAATCAGAGGACCATGCAAGAACACAAAACCTTTGCCAGAGCTCTTAAACCTCAGCCAAACAATCCTTGAAATGTGTTGAATGTTTTTACTACGCAACACTATTGTAACACTATCTACCAAGCTCTCACACAATATTTACATCCTGATTTAGCTACTCATTTAAGACTGGGGATTTTGAAATCCTCTCTCACTCACTCACTCTCTCACTGTGAAACTGAGTAGGTAACTCACGTTGCTGTCTTTGTAGTTGAGGTTGATGACCAGTCCGAAAGGTCTTCCTCCCATTTGCTCAGCAGGGATGAAGGAGTACTCAAAGGTGGCCTGGCGGCCTGGAGGAACCACGATGCCCAGCTGAAACACAACATGACACACATTACTACCAACAACTCTATATTACTATATTATATAATACTATATTATAAACAACAGTGTCCTGGAATCCTTGCCACCTACCTGCAGAGCGGTGAAGTTCTGGATGTAGAACTGGAAGTCCTGCGGGTAACGGAAGGAGGCGTCCAGAGACTCTACCACAAAGTTGTCAGTGCTGCCCTTGTTGCTAAATCCCATCAGGAACTTGACAATTTCGTTTGCAGGGAAGTCTGAGCAATGTAAGAAGGGGAGATGAGAGAGAGAGATGGACTGTTTTAGAAAGAGAAATGTCTGTGTTAGGCTATTTTCTCAATAGATGGCAAAATGACGATAGGAAAGGAACCTGGAATAGTGCTTTGAGTTGGGATTTAGACCCATGTAGTAGACACAGGTTTGTAGTGTGTTGAAATGTCTTACCATCTCCCTTGACGAATAGGATGGTGGTGTCAGCATTAGGAGAGGCCTTCACCTCTCCGGTCAGTGCCTCCTCCTCTTCTTCCTCTTTTTCTTCTATCTAGATATAAACACAGACACAATATCAGAACCAAGCATACATCCAGAGGCATGTCGTCTTTGTGATACTGGCCTCACGCAAAACTGATAAAGGCTCCATTCATGGTTATAAATACCCCTCTTTTTACCAGTTCTGTGTTTTCATCATCTTCAACCTCAGCCTCATCATCTTCATCCTCAGCTGTCACGTCATCCACACTGTCTTCCTCAACTTCCGCGGCTTCCTCGTCCTCGGTCGCATCCTGGGCTACCGCCATTGGCCCTGCAGGAAACAGACGAAAACCTTAAACACACTAGCTACTAGGCTAAATAGCACCACTAATGATGCAGTAAATATACTATTAAAAAGATAGCTGGCTGTTTATCTAGGCAGGGCAACGAGCAGAATATCCATACTTAATGGTGTAAGGAATGCAATCTGAATCTAGCTAATCACAACGTCCTGAAACTTAATTAAATTAGGCTAGCTAGCACTAGCTGGATGACATCCCATGCACTGCCAAAAAATAGAGGTTGTATGAGGTCACTCATGCCATGGATTTTAGCAAGCAGTTACTGACGTGCTCAGCAACACACAATCAACTATTAGCCAATAGCTAGCCATGCAAGTGTTATCGGGCTTGCTCACGGGATTAATTTAGTAACTCGATTATCAAATGTAGAGCCATTGGTAATCATATCTGGTTACCCGTGGGTTAAGTTTGACACTAATTTCATACAAGCAAACTGGAATGGCAGCCGACAAAGCTAACGTTAGCGTGCTAACTAGCAACACGTTGTAACACGCTAGCTAATTTTAAGGACACGTCAGTCTAGTATGACGAGCCGATCGAATAGCAAACTGAGAACCCAATCATATAGCTGACAAAATGCAACATTTGAAATGTCTGATTTGGTTTCGATAGCGAGGTTCAAGTACTTTGTCATCGAGTGGGTTCAATGTTGCAGCTGTCAAAAGTACAGAGACAGTTAAGTTGCTGCACATGTCAAAGACGAACAAGCCTGTATGGCCTTCTCATTGAATTTTGCTCGCTACTAGCTTTGTGTATGCGAGCGGCTTTACTGACTGGCATCACTGTCGTGCTAATAGCTAGCTAGCTTGTAGACAAACTTATCGATATTTCAATATAGCTCACCATTAATACAAATTGAATGCACCCACCTTTCATAAAGATCGTGGCCGGGAAAGCTAGTAATACTAGCAGCAGTAGTTTGGGTAGTAGTTTCATCATTTTGAAGCAGATTCCCGTTTGCTCTCCGTCTCTGTATCAACGACTAAGCATTCGTCGTGCTTCCCTAGCCAAGCCTTGAGTTCTGTAGTATCAATGCGCATGCGCATTCTAGCAAACATACAGATTTATATAGATCTTACAATATAACACACAAAAAATACGAAAATAAAAAGTCAAATAAAACAAAATTCAGGCTGCTCAAATTCTAAAGACTGATCTGGATTGTATGGATGTATGACTGGCTGCAACTAAACCTGGATGAGAGGACATGAGGAGAGAGGTCTGCAGTTAGACCAGAGGATGTCTGGTTAGACCCTTCTCGGAGAAGTGAATTGCATTCAAGGGGCAATTGACTGTTTTTTGGGGGTATTTCACACTGTTCCTTTAGGTCTCCAAATAGGGTATGTAACATTGGTTGGGTTGAAAATGGCCCGGGTGCTGTTCTATGCCCACTGACAGATCCTCTGAAATGTTCCCGGGAAAAAAACACTAGCTTTTCTCCTTTTATGGTATGCTCATTAATATTTAGATGAGCTGCGCGCTGATTGGTTGGTTTTCAACGAGTGAAGCTGGGGAGCAAAAACGCAACACGGCCAACAGCAGCACTCTCTGAAACACCGAAGTTGGAGACTTGAAATAAAAACGCGCAAATAAATCTATTGTGTCTACACAACACTGTTTTCAACAGATTGACTATATATCATTTGAAATGATAACATTACTTGTTTCCACTTCCGTTGTTGAAGCAAACTGGATTGACTTGGGTGGGTAGAACGTTAGGCTACAGCTTAGCAACCAAACCATATCCTGATTCTACTCGGCTTCAGTAAGCTAGCTAGCTCTAAATAACTTGCTGAAAAATAACATGACCAAGATCTGGACAAACATGCATCGTGAATTGTATTACACAGGTTATTTATTTGAATGAAACACAGTCAGGAACATGAATCAACGTTAGCCCCATTGCCAATGAACTAGGCTAAATGATCACACATTCTACCTATGCTCTTGCGTTAGCAAGCTAAACTTGTTTACATGCCTACAGTCTAGGTGTTACTAGTAACAGTTACTAGCAATGCTACCGTATCCTGTATCAAGCACCTGCCTTTCTCCAGTTCTTTCAAATAGATTATCTAGACAGGCGTTCGCAATAAGCCAGACTGCTGTTCGTTTTCTGGCTATTTTTCGGAAGCTTCCCTGCCGACTACAGCTAGTCTAGCTAGAGTCATTTGATGTGTGTAGAAACTTATTTAGCATTCTACCTGGTATGCTATATTATACAGGAAACGTTAACATTGCTAATAACTGTTACCACAACATCATACTGTCCTTATAGGCGGTTGCAATGAGCATACGGTCGGAACAGCACCTCTTTCCAGGTTCAGCTTCCTAGCAAATCCTGCTTGCAATTGTCCAGGCAAGGTTGTCAAAACTGTCTTGGGTGAAATGTTCAGAGCAAATGAATGGAGTGTCAAACTTCGCCGGGATCTTCTCATAAGACAACAGCAGCCATGCCTGTTGAATGTTTGGCTCCTTGGGAAGACTGTGAGTGTTAGATTTCCCTGTACAGCCTGGAAAACAGCATTTACGACCGTGGTCCATTTTCAATATCCTTGTTGTAATTCAAAACGTTCTTCTTTGTAATTCCTTATAAGTAGGTTACACAGAGCAGCGCGCAGCTAAACTAGTATGGAGATAGACTACCTCGCGCTGGTCTGGATGTAAATTCGGGGGCGTGACAAAGATACAGACTAGAGCCAATAAGAGGGCGATCACCGGTCCTACGTAGGACCGGTAGCTTTGTTGAAAAGCTAGCGTTTTACAGCCACATTTTTTCTTTTTGAGATTTGAATAGGAAAGAGGTGTCAATGGACTTTGATATTCACGGTATGTTCATTTTACCCACCGAACTGTCGTTATTCAACTATGACAAGGTAAAATCGGTTTTGCAGTCAATTGCCCCTTACAGGATCCAATGTTTTACCTATCCTTGGTATCCCGGATGTTGCAATCGTAATTTTTGGGGGTCGAATTTTTTCGGCTGGAATTTTTAGGTGCTCTGAATTTCACAATTATTACAATTCGAATTTGAGCAATCAGAATGTCCAAACCTTGAATTTGAATCGGATTGTTTCTTAAACATTGAAATAAATTAATAGTTCAATTTTAAAGAGGTGAATTCAAAACCAGCAAATTTGGTAGTGTGTAAATTGCAATCAGTATTCAATGCCTTTTAAAATTCAAAACATGTCACTGATTTGCATCTTTGTGTCTTGCCACAAAATGCACCCCCTGATAACTCTGACTAGGTAGGTGCCACATGCAACTTACTCTGGCAGTGGTCACTCATACTAGTACCCTTAAAATACAGTAAAAAATCTTCTGAGGCTGGGATATACAGAACAGAAATTACATGGCGGGTGCATTTCAGGGCAGGGCTGTATTGTGTCTTGCCACAAAATGCAAATATTTCTAAATTTTTACGTCTTAAAAAGAAAACTAACGACACACAAATGTTGACAAAGAAAGTTTATTTTCCACATGTGAAACACTGCAATCAATGACAATTTGTTTAATGTTGGTTTAAATAAGAAAACATTTAAAACCAAACTAAATGAGAAAAAATATCTGAACATAAAGTGATTTATAAACCATATTCTTGGGCTACTTCCTGGGATACTGTCCCCTCAATCATGATTCTAAATAAAACTATTAAACTAAGTAATGGATTATCAGTCTAACTCTTGTACCCCCAAATGTTTTCTTTAATTGTTGACCACAGAGAGTGAAACTAGACAGTCAAATACGACAATTTGTGATTCAACCATCAAT
Source organism: Hypomesus nipponensis (assembly GCF_054491055.1). Taxonomy (NCBI): domain Eukaryota; kingdom Metazoa; phylum Chordata; class Actinopteri; order Osmeriformes; family Osmeridae; genus Hypomesus; species Hypomesus nipponensis. The sequence goes on along the minus strand of NC_140368.1, from coordinate 5,223,279 downwards.
GTAAAGTAATATTCTTTCTGGCAACAAAATGTGAAGGTAAAATACATAGTTTTGATACTCAAATTGAGTATTATGCCCGTCTTATTAATGTTCAATGTTGTTTTGTAAGGTTAAATTGTGTCAAGAGAAACATGTAGAAGTGTATTAATCAAAACAAAGAGCAATATCATATTTTTGTCTGTATCTATGTCTGTGTCAGTCTGCATGTTGTGTGACCCGTCTGTCTGCTAGTCAGAATTGGATTGGACAGTAAGAAATCGTTTTTTGCTTCTCCTCTTTTAACAAGCAGAGAGGTTAGTGTTGATGTCTAGCTGAACAGATAGCTGAATATTAGGAATAAAACAGGAGAAAGAGAAGACAGATGGCAAGAAGAAGAAAGAAGACAGAGGTAGAGGAGAGGAAGCCCCCCCGGACTGAGTCAGGTCCAGTCCCAGGTCCAGACCCGGGTCTAGTCCCAGGTCCAGAACCGGGTCCAGTCCCAGGTCCAGTCCTGGGTCCAGTCCCGGGTCCAGTCCCTGGTCCAGTCCCTGATCTAGTCCCAGGTCTAGTTGAATCCCTCCACGTAGTTGGCCGGCAGCATGCCAGACTTCCCCGTTCTCTGCACCGTCCCGTACATCCAACCCTCGTCGATTGACTGGGCGTTGACGATGATGTCACCGTCACGGAACGACACCTCGTCATGGTCCTGGGCAGCGTAATCATACAGCGCCCGGTACACCCTCTACACAGACACCATGGCAACCACATGGAACACAATGTAAGTCCAAGATTTTAAATGATATTGTCAGTTATGAATCAGTAAGATGAAGTTGAGGAGGAGGGAGTGTTGTTTGAACGTACCATGGTGGTGGAGTGTGGGGGGGACTGGATAGACCTTACTGAGGACATGCTTGTCTGGTGCATGTAACCATATCCCTGCTGCTGCTGCTGTGGAACACTCTGATGGTATGCCCCAGGAAGAACAGGAGCTGGAGGGTGGTGATACACAAACATTTGCACATTGATCAGTGTACATAATGTAGCACATATGAAGGACTGTGATGCCAGGCAGGGTTTGGTGCTCAGTGCTTAGCCAATCAGAAGATTTAGCTTTCTCTTGCTTGTCCAGACTGTCTGTAAGAGGTGAAGTTAAGACGCTACCAGTCACATGAGTGGGGAAACGGTGAGAAATACATCCTGTTTCCTGTGTGTTAGAAAGAGAACTGTGAGAGTTAAGATTTAAAACCACGATGTGCACAGGATCTCTTTAACAACTCCGCCCTCCACAATACACACACACACACACAGACACCCTGGCAGACCTGGGGTGGAGGTGCCGCTGCAGACAGACAGGCTGTGGTCCCAGGGCTCAGAGGCCAGAGAGCTCAGAGAGGCAGGCTGGGACTGGAGGGACTGCTGGGAGACCTGCCTGCTGAGACGGCTGGCCCGCTCTGACACACCACCACCACCAGGGGGCAGCAGACACACACGGACCGAGAGAGGCAGCGGAGGATGGAGGGAGATGAACAGACAGAGGCAAGATTAGAGGAAGAAGTGAAAAGGGGGAGAAGGGAAGGAGGGACACAGTCAGGTTAAGACAGGGATTAGAAAAATGTACATGACTAATGGTTGGCATGAGAGACAGAGAATGAACAAACTATAAATGAAAAGCGGATAAATGGGGAGGGGAATGGGGAGTAGAAATGAGGAAGAGAAGGAAAGGAGAGAGGCGTGGAGTGGAAAGGGGAGAAAAGGAGAGGAGTGGAGAGAGTACGTTGTATGGAGAGAAATACCAGACATTCTCCTCAGGCTTTTAGACTGGATGTTATCTTCCACAGGGTCAAAGTCAAAGATGGAACCAGGGTCAGTCCTCCACACCTTCATGTCTTTGACCCCAGAGATGGAGAGGTTATATGGGTCAAAGGTCATTCACACAGAAAAGACAGGAAGGCAGAACAAATACAAACACCAACACAAACAGAGGCATGATTGGTCTTTGTGGCGCAAAAACCTCTTTGTGACCCGATAAACAGGAAATCCAAGCTGGTACTCAAAAGGCAAAATACATAATGAAAGCCGGGGGTCTACATCTTGTGTTGACCAGCACTAAACCTCATTGGACCTCTGACTGCAACGACCCTATGATGACCTCATGAACTATAACTGTTGCTCCAAGAGTGCGAATTATACAATGACAATCGGGGGGGTCAACTTCTTCTCCAGGGCGTAAAGTAATATTTACAATTACAGGTAAGAACGACATATAAATGTATCGCCCCCCGACATGTTGTTTTGACCTCTTTTGGGGGGGGTCCAAGTCTTAATTACCAAACCCCCCCCCGTAATTCTAACCCTGGTTACTCCTTACCTACAATGATGCCAGGTCGCCTGTCCATTTCCACCACCTGGGGGTGGACCCCCTTATACCCCGCCTCCATCATCATGTGATTGGACCGTTGCAACCGATCCATGCCCACGTCCTCCATCACTGGTGTGTAGCCACGCCCCCTCTCACGCTCAAAGTCCTCATGGTACTTGGCCTGGGGCAGGACAGGACACACACACACACACACAAGTCAATACTGCTCAACACCAGTAACAACTGGAGGGAAAACAGAGCAAGAATTATACAGTTAACAGTGATACTAGAACATGCAACACACACATTGTTGAAGAGTTAGAGTCAAATACTAACACGCATACTGTGTACATCATCATGTAACACACACACACACAACCATTTTTAAGGGTGCATTTGGTCAACGAGCAAATGAAACTCCACTCAGGAACAAGTGAAAAAAGTCCTTTATTAGTTACAGCACACACACACACACACATCATTATGTGTTAATACCAGTGCAGCATCCAACCACCCTCTGTGCTCCTCAGTCGTGTTAGCTCCGCCCACATTCAGAAACGCTGCCATGGTAACTGCATCGCTACCATGGAGATGCTGTTCTGGGACTTCCTGACACGCCTTAATTCAGGTGTGTCCAGCTCCATACAGCTCCTCCCTCGCATCTCCTGCAACCCACGCTGGTACTTCACCTGGAATGACACACCACACACACACACAAACATTTCCATTGAGGCAGGTACTGAATGATAATATGTGTTGATGGCATGTGTCTTTATATATACTGTATGTATGATTATATATAGATTTATATTCATACATACAATATATTAGTCTCTAAATGTACACGTGCATGCGTAGTGGTGTTGACTTGCCGAGCTGATGTTGTCCTGGTTCTGCTTGACTCTCTCCAGCTCTGGAGTCACACCCATACTGGTGGCCTGGCCAACAGGCTTCTTATACTTCACCTGGAGGGAGGGATGGATGGACATGAAGGAAGGGATGGACAAACACAGTAATGAAAGAAAGTAGCGAATCAAGACTTCTAGTCTTTCCTGCTAAAGTTAAACCCCCCTTCTCCACCCAAACACACTACTAGTGTGCTCATTAGTGATTGGCAGCTAAGCTGCAACGGTATTATGGTCTGGTCACCATGGCGCCAGGGATCCTGAGCTGGTTGGTTGGTTCCCCCTGGCCTTCCTGTTTGCCTGGCCTATCAATAGAGGATTGTTCTGTGGCTCACTAATGACCTGGTGTTCACACACACGCACACACACACACACACACACACACTTTTGTGTGTTTGGGAAGGGTAAGAGATGGTTTTGGTGTGATGTCATGGTCATGTTCAGTAGAGTGTGTATTTGTAGTCTGCTCTGCCTTCATGGTAATGTGTAACACAGTTCATTGCCACATTCAACCATTAATTCAATAATCTGTTCAGTCATTCATCCAAACAAATCTTGACAAAGTGTGTGTGGTAGCATGTTGGTGTGGTTGTGTAAGTGTGAATCTGTCTGATTGTGTTTGTCCTTGGTTGCATGTGCATGTGATTGTGTGCGTGTGGTTGTGTGTGCGTGTGATTGTGTGCGTGTGGTTGTGTGTGCGTGTGATTGTGTGCGTGTGGTTGTGTGTGCGTGTGATTGTGTGCGTGTGGTTGTGTGCGTGTGGTTGTGTGTGTCTCACAGAGCTGATGTTCTCCTGGTTCCTGCGGACCCTCTCCATCTCAGGTGTATCCATGACAGCGGTTCCACTGCCCACCCCCTCCCTGTACTGGACCTGGGGGGTCACACACACCACAGCAGGTGAGAGAACTGTCCCGGGACCGGGTGAGCTGGAGGGTGAGAGGAAAGGTGAGGATGGTAGGTGATATCTGATGATACTTGGAGGGTATAATGATAATGATGAGGAGGAGGAGGAGGAGGAAGATGAAGACTGGATGGAGGGAGACGAAGAGGCCCTCACGTTGCTGATCTTCTTGGTGTTCTCCCTGGCTAGAACGATCTCTGGGGTATCGCTCACTGATGACATCAGACCTTTCATCACTTTGGAGTCCCAGGTATAATACATCTGCAGGAGGGAAGGAGAAAGGAGACAGGAGATAAGGAGACAGGACACAGGAGAAAGAAAGAGGGAGAAAGAGAGTCAGGGAGGAAGAGTGAGATAATGTGGTAATTTCCAAATCCCTGATCTGAAAGGAGCATGGTAAATCAGGATGTAAATATTGTGTGATAGCTTGGTAGATAGTGTTACGTAATAAAAACATGCTGGTTTTGATCATGCTGAGTGGTGTGTCATTTCAAGTTTGGAGGCATGAAATCAGAATTCATGCTGTGAAATTAGAATGCCTGATGTATTTGGAATTCTGCCATGTAACTTGAAATGGTATTGAAAGGGCCTGTGCATAGTAAGTGTATGTGTGTGTGTGTGTGTGTGTGAGTGTTACCACTCACTGAGCTGATGTTCCTCTGGTTGGTTCTGGCTCGTTCCATCTCAGGGGTGTCGGACATCTGGGCAAAGGAGCCCTTCATCCTCTCTGCCTCGTCCTTGTACTTCTTCTACAAGACAAACACACACGTATACTGTAAAACTCTCCTTGCATCCCCCTCTATCTCCACCCCTCCATGTCCTCTCTTCCTCTCCCCCTCTTCCCAGTACCTGACTGTATACATCCTTCAGGTGGGCAGCGTGGAGGAGCTCGGGAGTATCTGTCACGGTTCCAAACGAGCTCTCTCTCAGCTTGGCAGACTGCTTATAGGATGCCTGCAAGACACACACACACAGTCTTGTGAGGATTTGTATTTGTGATAGTGTGTGTGTGTGTGTGTGTGTGTGTGTGTGTGTTCCCACCTGGCTGGTGATCTCGGAGGCCCTCTTGGCTCTCTGTATCTCCAGGATGTCAGAGTTGAGCTCCATGCCTTTCCCCAGGATCTCCGTCTCCAGGTCCTTACGGTACTCCTTCTGTTAGAGACACACAGGACACACACTTCTGTCTCACTGTTACAGAAGGATGGAATGAGTGTAGGTGTGTGTGTGTGTGCGTGTGTGTGTGTAAGAGATTAGGAGAGAGAACGAAAGAGAAGAAGAGACTATGATATCAATACCTCGTTGAGTATCTGACTGGCGTTTTTGGCTCGTAGCAAATCAGGATACTCCTCCAGACCCAACCCTGACAAGCCCCGCCCCTTCACTTCCTGTTCCAGGTCCTTCCTGTACTCCTTCTATTGGCCAACGACAGCAGGGATAGTGGAATTAGACATCCAGACCCTAGTCATCATGAAGGGAAACTGTTTTGAGTTTGAATGTGTACATAATGATATGTTTGTGAGTGTGTCAGTCCGTAAGTGTGGGTGTGTGACCTCGCTGATCAGGGCTGTGGCATGGCGCGCTGTCAGGTATCCAGGTGTTAGCTCCACCTCCAGCTGGGCCCTCCCCTTCACCTGCTCCTCATAGTCCTTCCTGTACTCCCTCTGAGAATCAAAGGCATTAAGAACACTGTCTGTCTGTGTGTGTATGTATGTATGTGTATATGTGTGTGTATGAGTGTGTGTGATCTCACCTCGCTCTGCATCTTCTGGGCCTCCTTGGAGACTTTGTAGGTCTGCGTGTCTCCAAACTCCATCTGAGAACGACCCTTGTTCTTCTCATACTCCTCCCGGTACTTAACCTACAACCAACACACAAACAATAAAGCTACAGTAGACTGCTGGAGTGTGTGAACTTATGTGTATTATGTGCTTATATGTGTGTTTATTTGGTGTGTGTGTGCATGAAGGTGTTGCTCTACCTGGCTGTGCAATATGGCGTTCTCCCTGTGGTGGAGCTGTTCAGCAGTATCCAGAGCTGCATGGTAATGTCCCTTAGCCTGCTCATACTTCTTCCTGTACTCCACCTGCAGCAGCAATCAACCAATCACTTAACCAATCAACCAACCAATTAACCAATCAGTCAACCAGCTGCTGGATCACTGGATGATGGTTTGAGCGTACGTTGCTCTGCAACTTGCTGGCATGGAGGGTGTGCTCCAGGTGCAGCAGGTTGGGCAGGTCAGCTGATGGCTCCACCTTATGTCTCTGATTGTTCTTATACTTCACCTGGAGTCAACAACAACAACGTCAACATTATCAACAACAGATTATTGATTCCTTGTGATTCAATTCAGATGACTTTGTTGATCCCGGAGGAAATGCATAAACCTTGATCACGATCTTGGATCTTTTTGGAGCGTTTTCTTAAACAGACAGATCAGACTGGGACTGAATGTTTCGTCTCCTATCCTTTATTTGCTCCAAAACCCTTAATTTGCCTTCCAAAGGTTTCCGTGGAAACGGCTGGCTGTGCGGCACCAGGAATTTGAGAGTGTGTTACAGAACAGTAAAACACACCGCCGGGAACCTGAATGGAATGTGTGTGTGTGTGTGTGGACCTGAGGCTGTTTATCCTGAGTGAGACGACATGTTCAAGGCTGTTTCCCACAAACAGTAGCCTTTGTGCACCGTGCTCCAGTGTGCTTGTGGAGAGTGTGCACGTGAGAGTGTGCACGTGAGAATGTGCACGTGAGCGGAGATAGGGTGGAGGTGTGTGCGCGCCTTAGACAGGACAATGTGTGCCCTCATTCAGATCATGTTGTGAGCAGGATGTTGGAGACAAGTGAAAACCCTCCCACACACCCCACCAAGCAAACCATCACCATGGAGATCTGGAATTGGAGTCTTACATAATTAAATAGGATCCTTCAGAAGATCTGGAAGATCCAACAGGATTCCAGTCGTAGCACAGGACCATGATGCAGAGGAAACTTTAACAAGTGTATTGGTCGGGGTGAAGTGTGTTTGTGTAAGTGTGTGTGTGATACCTGACTGGCCAGGGCAGAAGCTGCCTGTGTGTGTTTGAAGGAAAGGCAGTCCCCAGGGTTATACTGAGGCTTCTGGCCCTTAAAGTCCTTGTCAAACTTCTCCTTGTACTTCACCTGGGAGGAGAAAAAAGGTGGAAGACAAGGGGAGAGGAGAGAGGATAAAAGACCATAGATATTTTAAAATGGAGGGTGTTAAGAGCCCCCTCGACTCGATCCTTTCATCTCTCCATCCAGCAAGTATTACACAGCAGTTCAGGAGATGGGCGACTCAGCACTTCTGTGCTGTCCTTCCTTTAACTCTGGTCAGAGGGCATGTTATCAAATCATTTCCTCCCCTCTTCTCCCCTCTCCTCCTCTCCCTGTGTGTATGTGTGTGAGTGTGTTACCTGGCTGGCCAGTTTGGAAGCCTCCTTGGCGTGTTCGATATCGGAGCGTCCCAGGCCAGACTGCTCGTTATACACCTCATGTTTAGATTTGCTTCTGTAGGCCACCTACGACACACACACACACACACACACAGGGAGAGAGCGAGAGAGAGTAGAAATTAGCAATGGTTACATTTAGTTGGGTCTAAGCCAGTCTCTGCTCCAGTAAATGCTGACTGTTATGTAAATGACCTGTAAATGATGCAGACTCAATGGGAGCTGGGACTGGAGGAAAGGTGCTGAATGATTCATGAGTATTAGCTGACCTCCCCCCCCCCCCCCCCACACACACACACACACGCACACACACACACACATACACACACACATACGTCGCTGGCAAGTTTGGTGGCTTGCGTGGCATTGATGATGTCAGGTCTGTCTGCTAGGGCATTGTAGCTGTGAAGATCCTCCTTCCCCTTTCTGTAGTTAATCTGCAGGAGTCACACACAGGACAGGGGTCAGAGGTCAATCACAAGGCAGGGGTCAGAGGTCACACACAGGGGTTTTAATGAGAGATTATAGTGAAGTCAGCCACTCGCACATGATGCTGCTTTAGCATGTATGGATCATTCAAACCAGGATGTATGTGCTGTAATATATGTCTTTAAATAATAACAACTGAGGTGTGGCTGGTGGATTATGGGATTCCATCAGCTGCATCATGTGACCTACTTCTCCATGTTGACGAGGATGAGAACTGACATCCCTGAAATGAACAGCATGAATATGGGGCACCCACACAGACAGACACACACACATAGATACATATACACTCACAAACACCAACACACACACACACTCAAACACACACACCTACAGAGTAGCACACACATACACGTGTGCACACGCACACACACCCAGGGCTGTGCCCACCTCGCTCTGCTGCTTGTTGACCTCCATGGCATGCTGGACCTCAGGCAAAGTCTTCATGCTGCTGTAGCTGGACCGGCCCTTGCCTGCATTATACTGCTCCTTATACAGCTTCTGATGAGAGGAGACGGGACAGGAGAGGTGAGGAGAGCGGAGGTGGTGTGGGTGGTGTGTATCAGGGACAAAGTGTGTGTGTTGGTGTGCTCGTGTGTGTGTCTGGGTCAATGTCTGTGCCTGCAGGCTGCAGAACACACCCAGCTGTTCTCCGCGATCACGCCTGGATGGACACCATGATAGAGCCCTCCCCCGTGCTGTATATTAGCAATGGCATGTGTGTGTGTGTGTGTGCATGGAAGCAGAAGTTAGCGTGTGTCTGCCTATGGATACAATCTATAAACAAGTTTGTGTGTGTTTTTGTGTTAGTGTGTGTGTATAAAATACACAGCTCCGTGCTGGATCAGAGTTTCAGCAGTCCTGTTTCATAGCACAGAATCACAAGCTTTCCAAAGATCAGACACAAGATTCGAACCTGTGTCACTTCTGGACAGCCTTAGCTCACTCAACTAAAGCCTTGCTGCTCAGGTTTCAGGGTTAAGATTAGGCAACACTGTCCGGTAGCGGTGGAACCATCTGTGCTACACTCACGTCACTCTGGTGCTTGGCCACCTCCTTGGCAAAGACCGTCTCGATGGTCTGAGGCATGATGGAGTACAGACTGGAGACTGCCTCCTTCCTGCCCTCCTCACAATAGCTTTTCTGGAAAAAGGATATGGATGTTCCCTTACTCACACAATCAGTCAGTCAGTCAGTCAATATGTTTAGTTTATGTTTGAAGTATGAAATTGATGCAGCTGACTACTGCATTGTAATATGAAAGACACACACACACAGAGACACACAGAGACACACATAGACACACAGCATACCTGGCTGTAAAGCTGGGAGAGCTCCTTGGCATGTTGTGTTTCGCTGGTCTGGGGCAACTGGCAGTACAGTGAGTTCACCAGATCCTTCTTACTGGCCTCCTTGTACTTAGTCTGTCAACAACAACCACAGCGACAACAATCAATTCAATGGTTGGATTATCTTTGACAGTATGTACTGTATGTTGAAATGTCGTCATTGAAAGAAACATGAATCTGTTGGACATGCAAGTGTACCACACAAGTGCACCACAGACACACACACACACACACACACACACACACACACAGACACACACAGAGACACACACACACAGTCCCACCTCACTGTGTGTCTGAGCCATCTCTTTAGCAAACTGGGTCTCCATGGTTTCAGGCAGGAGAGAGTACAGGTTTGAGGACAGCTCCTCTTTGTCTCTCTTGTACTTGGACTGGAACACACACATACACACACAAACCCAACACACACAATGAAGCTAGAAAAATATATACTGTACCAAGATACTGTATGTACTGTATATATTTTTGTTTTTGAACACAAATGACATACTGTTGATAGGTATTAAAATGTATCAAATGCAGTATATGTCATATATATCATATATAAATATATAGCATATAAACATACACCAATATATTAATATATTAACGTAGATGTATTTCCCAGAGCACACAAGCAGGAATTATCTATATTACATGGAAAAGCATATACTCCCCTCCACACACACACACACACACACACAAACACACACACACACACACACACAACCCCACACACACTCTTACCTCGCTCTGCAGTTCTGTAACCAGCTTAGCAAACTCAATCTCTTTAGTCTCAGGGAGCTGTGAGAAGATACAGCTGGAGGTCTCTTCTTTACCTTTCTGCTTGTATTTGGTCTGAAACACAGATAAGTATTGATGAGTACTGATGAGTACTGATAAGTATTGATGAGTACTGAGGAGTACTGATGAGTATTGATGAGTACTGAGGAGTACTGATGAGTACGGATCCTGTCACCTCACTCTGCAGCCCCATCACAGCTTTGGCACGTTGGGTCTCCTCTGTCTCAGGTAGCAAGGAGTAGAGGTTGCTGCTTCTCTCCTTCTTACCTTCCTGTTTATACAGGACCTGCACACACACACACACACACACACACACACAAACATCATATATGATTATACAGGTTATAATGGTGCCATATCCATCCAGGTGGGATGATAATGTGTGTACCTCGCTCTGTAGCTGGTAGGCCTCTTTAGCGTGCTGGGTCTCCAGGGTCTCTGGTAACAGGTGGTACAGAGAGTCAGACGCCTCCTTCAGACCCCCCTCCTTGTACTTGACCTGGAACACAAACAGCAACCATGCTGTGACCACAGCGATGCTGACGCTGACATCAGCAAAAGGCAGACTCGACAGAACAGGCCTTCATTTGGAAGAGCTACGTTTGTCAATGCGGATGAAATGACAGGATTTAAAGAGCTGCTGCAACACCTGGCTCTGCAGCTCAGACACAGCCTTGACAAACTGGGTCTCCACCGTCTCTGGGAGCTGGGAGTACACACTGGTGGAGACGCTCCTCTTCCCATCCTCCTTATACTTGTTCTGGAGCGAGGACAAGAGTGAGGTTAGGCACGACGAAGAAGGGGACGGAAGGATGAAGAGATGGAGAGATGGAGGAGGTACGGAGGGATGGAGAGTACAGTTCTTTACCGCACTCTGCAGGTCTGAGAGTTTGGCAGCAAATTGTGTCTCTGCTGTGTGGGGCAGCTGGGAGTACAAGCTGGTGCACATGGTCCTCCTACTTTCTTCTTTGTACTTGTTCTACAGACACAAACACATGAGAAAATAAGGCAGTCATAAACTTCCCAAACCAATGTCAACTTAGTGAACTAATAAAGTCTAACCTGGGCCTTACCTCACTCTGTAGCTGGGAGGCCTCTTTAGCATGTTGGGTATCCAGGGTCTCTGGTAACAGGTGGTACAAAGAGACGGAGGCTTCCTTCTTCCCTGCTTCTTTGTACTTAGCCTGGAACACACACAATCACACACGCAAAGATGAGAGAGACAAATTCATCTGAATTCATCTGAGTCACACATACAGCTGCCAGCTGGGAAAACATCCAAGAGATCAACAGTTTCAATGTTGAGTTGAAATGTGCTCAGTGTGAAGAGAGGGAGAGGGCGGTGAAGGAAGGAGGAAGGCAAAGGAGACATATAGAAGAGGAGGGGGGGAGAGAGGCTCAAGATAAGGGGGGGGGTATGTAGAGAGGAAGATAGATGGGGGGGTGAAAAGAGAAGGATAAAGATAGAAAGGAAGAGAGAGGTTTGTCAATAGCCCAGCTGGTCTGAACAGCAGCCTATCAGAGTAGGGAGGTGGAGTGGTGTGTGTTTCTATGTTACCATGTAGGACTGTGAGGGAGGCTGTAGGTGTATTGTCTCTCTCTTTTATACATACACACACACACACACACACACACACACACACACACACATATGCACACACTCTCGAAGCTCACCTCACTGTGTGTCTGAGCCATCTCTTTAGCAAACTGGGTCTCCATGGTTTCAGGCAGGAGAGAGTACAGGTTGGAGGACAGATCCTCTTTGTCTCTCTTGTACATCAGCTTGAGAAGGAGAGAACAAAATCACACTTTCCAACTGGAGACTCTAGTGAGCTGTTAACACAGCAATCCAATTGTTTACAGACTGAGTTTGAAAGGGCCAGCTACGTGAAGGTATTCACTCAGATATGTCAGGAATGAAACCCCTGCACATCGCAGGCCCAGTGCGTGCGGCCCAGTGCGTGCGGCCCAGTGCGTGCGGCCCAGTGCGTGCGGCCCAGTGCGTGCGGCCCAGTGCGTGCGGCCCAGTGTGTTCACCTCACTCTGCACTTCAGAGTGCTGCTTGGCCAGCACAGTCTCTGCTGTCTCTGGCAGGAGCGAGTAGAGAGATCTGGAGGCCAGCTTCCTGCCCTCCTCACCATACTTCACCTGCAGAGAGCAGGAGCAGAAGATAGCATGAACAAATGACATCACGTGTTTTTTGGGGGGATCAAATTGAGTGCACTGCAAGTATGTGACTGCATTGCCAATAAGTAACTGAGTCAGGGATGCAGTAAGTAACTCATGTTGACAAGACGGCACGTGCACAACACCAGGCTCAGGAGCATCTCTCCTTAACACTAAGCTACCGCTGTCTCTGGTGAGATGCTAACTGATCTCATATCCAGAGGGTGTTGGGTGAAGCAGGTGGTCTCACCTGGCTGTAGAGCCCCTGGAGCTCCTTGGCCAGCTGGGTCTCAGTGGTCTCAGGCATGGTGGAGAACACAGACGAGTTGTGGTCCTTCTTACACCCCTCCTTGTACCTCACCTGGGGACCAGAGAGAGAGACGGGAGAGAGACAGAACAGAGCTGTCAGGGTACATTTAGCTTGGTGAGCTTAGATCTGTATGGTAATTATAAAACAGCCACTACCTTGCTCTGAAGCTGGGAAGCCTCTTTAGCATGTTGGGTCTCCAGGGTCTCTGGTAGCTTGTGGTACAGAGAAGTGGAGGCCTGTTTTTTACCTGCTTTCTTGTATTGGGTCTGAAACACAACATTGACAGGGAACCAACAGGTTTTTAGTCAGCCAACCATCCCACCAACCATCCATCCATCTCACCTCACTCTGCAGATCAGACACAGTCTTGGCGAACTGGGTCTCTGCCGTCTCTGGGAGCTGGGAGTAGATGCTGCTGGACATGCTCCTCTTCCCACTCTCCTTGTACTTGTTCTGAGAGGGAGAGGAACATATTGATGGATCCCTAAGCTTTCAAAAGGGTCGTCGGCACACACAATTCGATACACGCCAAAGATCAGAGGATGGAGAAAGGATGAGGGAAGTCGTTTGCGTTGGTTGATGTTGTACCTGACTCTGCAGGTCAGTCTGCTCTCTGGCCAACTGGATCTCTGCTGTGTCAGGGAGCAGGGCGTAGAGAGGCGTGGAGATCTCCTTCTTCACCACCTCCTTGTACTTTATCTGGGACAGAGACACAGGAGGAGTCAGAGGTGTGTGTGTGTCAATGTGTTTGTGTGTGTGTGTGTGTGTGTGTGTGCATGTATCTAACCTCACTCTGTAGCTGGTAGGCCTCTTTAGCATGTTGGGTGTCCAGGGTCTCTGGTAACAGGTGGTACAGAGAGTTGGAGGCCTCCTTCTTCCCTGCTTCTTTGTACTTAGCCTGGAACACACACACAGTCACACACACACACACACTAATCAATACTTACTCTACTTTCCTACAGAGCCATAAGTTTTGCAGTGTTGCAGATGCCTACCCAACAGTAACAGAGCCAGCAGCAGAATAAGGGATTCTGTTAGCAGAAATGATACACTGCTGCTGTTATCAGCTTGTACACCATCACTGGTTGGGGAGCTCTGGACAGCTATTGGTCGGTGATATTAGTTCTGCACCAATCCTTATCTCTCTCTAGGGTCAGGACTGTCCCGTTATCTCCTGACCTGGCTGTCTCCACACACAGACCCACTAATACAAAGCTGACCGTAGCATTCTCTCCTAATATGGAGTTCCTTTGAGAATACCCTCAAGGCGTTTCTGGTGAGAATTAAGCAATTTGTATTCGATACAAGTAAAGACAAACACTCACACACACACACACACACACACTCACACACACTCTCACACACACACTCTCACACACACACACACAGTCCCACCTCACTGTGTGTCTGAGCCATCTCTTTAGCAAACTGGGTCTCCATGGTTTCAGGCAGGAGAGAGTACAGGTTGGAGGACAGGTCCTCTTTGTCTCTCTTGTACTGCAGCTGGGGAGATTCATACAATGAAAGAGAGAAGGCAAATATTTTCAACATGTCAATTTAAATAGATAATTAGATGTTTAGAAATTAATAAGGACTAAAGCTTCTGACATTCTTGGAAGGATCAACATTGAGAATTGGAGAGTTTGCAACCTGACCTCACAATTTGAGGCAGCAATACACACACACACACACCGTCACACACATGAACACACACCTGAACACACACACACACACACAGGAGGAAACCAGAAACCCAGTCTTTCACGTTTGAGTGGTTTAGGCAGCAGCGTACCTCACTCTGTATCTCAGACATCTGCTTGGCAAACTGAGTGTCCGCTGTGTCCGGGAGGAGAGAGAAGAGGCTGGACGACACCTCCTTCCTCCCCTCCCCTCTGTACTGCACCTGCAACACACACACACACATACCACACACACCATTACACACTGGGCCTACGACACAAAGACAGGCCAGCCCCTCACCACTCATTCTCATGACTCTCTCTTTACCTGGCTCTGCATGTGTGTCAGCTCCTTGGCCAGCTGGGTCTCAGTGGTCTCAGGCATGGTGGAGAACACAGACGAGTTGTGGACCTTCTTACACCCCTCCTTGTACCTCACCTGGGGACCAGAAAGAGAGGGAGAAAGATAACATGGAAAGACAAAAGAGAGAAGAGAAAGAGAGTGGGTGTGAGAGAGGAGAGACAGGACAGAGGCAAAAATGACTACATGTATGTGGGAGTCAGAAGATACAGAATAATATCTCCCCTATTACAGCTATGACAACAATCATCCGATTAGGAGACAAACGGCAGCAACCCATGTAACAATAGAAAATCTTTTTCAAAATGTGTGTGTAAATGTGTGTGTGTGTGCATATACAGTATGGGTGTGTTTTGCGTACCTGACTCTGTAAGAGCGAGGTCTGTTTTGCGTGCTGCGTCTCCATGGTTTCTGGCATCACAGAGTAGAGAGAGCTGGACACGTTCTTCCCAGCTTTCTTGTATTTAGTCTGAGAAAGCAACAACAAGATGATCAACCACAACAAACCAACAGCATGAACATGATTTGAATACATGCATTGAATCAGTTAAATACATGAATCAATTTAAAGGATTGATAAAGCGTGCATGGCTACTGCCGATCTATGGGCTTTATATAAGGAAGGAGAAGAATGGACAATCTTTTCATGGAGCCCAGAGGCAACATGGACGGTGCACAAACACACCGACCATGCTATAGGGCGTACCTCACTCTGCATCTCAGACACAGCCTTGGCAAACTGGGTCTCTGATGTCTCTGCAAGCTGGGAGTAGATACTCTGGGATCGACTCTTTCTGCCTTGCTCCTTGTACTTGTTCTAGAAGAAGACAACAGAGCAACCTGTCTAAATTACAAGACATTACTCTGATACTGTCTTTCTTCTCATCCTGTGAGATGGAGAGTCACATGGCTTACTAGATGGGACACGCTCTGAGAAGCAGCAGTGATGGGAATTGAACTTTGGTCGCTCAGCTGAGTGCCTTGTGCCTTGTGGGCTTTTCAACCACACTCTCATTTAAAAAAACACTCTGCCAGTCTCTAAATATTGCAGTTTCCAAACCACCCTGGGTTATTTAATGCTGTCGTGATGGGCACCACATTGAGAACATGCATTATGTCTATGTAAAAGGTCTCACAGGAGGTAGTGATGTAGGGGGGGGACAGGTGGCTATGTAACACTTTTCACTCCATTACTCAGAGACAATCTTTAATAGCTCTCATGTAGAAAAGTAACAGCTTTGACGTTTTCAAAGCCAAATAACATGAGGCCAAAATATGGATTCATACACTAGAAGTCAGATGTTCCTTTTCCACTCAAGTAGTATTCCACCCTCACAGGAAACGCTCTCAGGGACAACTACAGTTCACGTTGCCTCCAGACCTGAAGGTTTCCCCGTACAATAAACCCAACTATTGCAGCCACAGGCTTCAGCTGTGATGTATATCGATCGCACCTCGCTCAACATGTCGGTCATTTCCCTGGCAAACTGGGTCTCCAGCGTCTCTGGCAGCTGGAAGTAGGAGGGGCCAGAGAGATCCCTCTTTCCCGTGCCTTTATACACGAGCTGTGGGCATGGAGAGAACACTGGTCACATGACAGGAAATGTTAGTCACCTGATGGGAAATATTGTTTCCTGTTAGATTTATTAAGGGATTTTAGGCATGACAGAAGTTTACATATAATGTGTGTACCTCACTCTGAAGCTGGGAAGCCTCTTTAGCATGTTGGGTTTCCAGGGTCTCTGGTAACAGGTGGTACAAAGAGCTGGAGGCCTGTTTTTTACCTGCTTCCTTGTATTTGGTCTGAAAAGTAACATGTTAGTTACCAGGTGTGTGTTTCTATGTCATGTATAAGTATGTGCATGTGTGTGTCTGACTGTGTTTGTGTGTCTGTAGTACCTCGCTCTGCATCTCCGTAAGCTGTTTGGCCAGCTGTGTCTCTATTGTCTCAGGGAGCAGGGAGTATAGGTTAGAGGACATCTCCTGCTTCCCCTCCTCCTTATATTTGACCTGGAAACAAACACACACACACACAGACACAGACACACACACACATACACATACACAAAGAAGAAAATGAAGAAGCAGGTGCAGGTAAGAACCTATGAAGTGTGATCAGCTTGTTTAATCAAATGATTCTGCTCTGTTGGAAAAGTATCTTCTGCATCGTTTACAGTGTTCCGGAGGGTTCTCATTAGAACATTCTTTTATGCATCGTTTGCCATATTCCGGAAGGTTCTCGCCAGGTCCTCATTTTCTGCTTTGTTGACAGTGTTCCGGTTCTTGACAGTAAACGTCTTACCTCGCTGATCATCTCAGTCTGCTGCTTGACAAACTGTGTGTGGGAGGTGCCTGGCATCGTGGAGTAGAGAGGAGGCGGGTCGTTCTTCTGACCCTCCCTGTACCTGACCTGGACAGATGGAGAGATGAGCTGAACATAACTCTCCCTCTGAAATGAAGGGACGGCTTGATGGATAGCAGGAGGACCAGCTGAAAGGTAGTTACACAGGTTCAGGTGGCACTAAAAAGACCCACAAACAGCTCTGTTCATGTCCGTGTTAGCTATTTGCCACAGTACCTCACTCTGTAGCTGGGAGGCTTCTTTAGCGTGTTGGGTCTCCATGGTTTCTGGTAGCTTCTGGTACAGAGAGGTGGATGCCTCCTTCTTCCCAGACTCCTTGTACTTCTTCTACAGAAAGACAAACCACAGAAACAAGCATGTCAGCTCTAAACACAAACGAGGACTGAGCTCAGATCTACAGAATGTATGGCGCACCGACTCCTCCATGCAACACCTGGCTCTGCAGCTCAGACACAGCCTTGACAAACTGGGTCTCCACCGTCTCTGGGAGCTGGGAGTACACACTGGTGGAGACGCTCCTCTTCCCATCCTCCTTATACTTGTTCTGGGCGAGGACAAGAGTGAGGTTAGCCTTCACTCCACACACACAGGTCGTCTCTTTGGTCATGCACGTCGAAGTGGATTGGAACTGTGTGTGTGTGTGTGTGTGTGGGGGGGGTTAGTCACCTCACTCTGCATCTCGGTCATCTCTCTGGCAAACTGTGTGTGTGTGGTGTCAGGAAGCAGGGAGTAGAGAGAGCTGGACATCTCTTTCTTACCCTCCTCTTTGTATTTGATCTGAAAACACCAGAAAATACTGCTAAAAGGCTGTGCTGGTGGAATACTTGAGGTGCAATTGATTTGTCTCCTCGGGCACCACGGAGGTAAAGGATGCTGTGATGTACGTTACCTCGCTGAGCAGCTCTGTGGCCTCTTTAGCATGTTGGGTGTCCAGGGTCTCTGGTAACAGGTGGTACAGAGAGGTGGAGGCTTCCTTCTTCCCTGCTTCTTTGTACTTAGCCTGGAACAACAACAACCACAGCCTATTTTGTATTTGAACTATGGTACATGGTGTTTGACTGAGGGTGTATTGTGTTTAAACGGTGGAGTACCTCACTCTGTAGTTCAGTCATCTGCTTGGCCAGCTGTGTCTGAGTGGTTTCTGGGAGCAGAGAGTACAAGCTGGTGGAGATCTTCTGCCCCTCTTTGTACTTGACCTAACAGAGGATAGACCAGAGGACCAAATCATTCCGATGGGATGCCACCCTTGGCTTACAACCACACAATGACCTTGGCTAACAACAGAACACAATTGTTTACTTATTTTATCTAATCCATCACAATCACAACAAATATTGTTCTGATATGACATGATAAGGAACTTGGAACATAAGGAACATGATAATGTAACTCTAGAATATCATAATAGAGTTATAAAACCCTATGAATAGCCATGTGACTCAGTACTAAATGACGACTGTGGATTTCTCTGAATCGCTATGAGTGACGCATGTGTCTGACTCACTCCTGTGCTCAGGGTACGATGACTAAAGGCATCTCTACCCGAGAGACATCACAGTGGCTGGAAGCAGAAGTCTAGCTTGTTCTGTGAGGCTAACTGGAGCCCTCCTTCTCGTACCTCGCTCTGCAGGTCGGAAACCTCCTTGGCGAACTGCGTCTCAGCGGTTTCAGGAAGCAGAGAGTAGAGGTTGAAAGACATCTCTTTCCTCCCCTCTTCTTTGTATTTGATCTGGACATGCGGAGGAAGGACATGAGTCATGGGTATGTTGTCCCCGGAGCAGATTCAAGGGGTTAATGTCTCGCTCGAGAGCACAACAGCTTGTTAGCCCCTGAGACGGACCCTAACCGACCACCCTGTCTTTACTAGGTCACTACCAGAGCACCCTCACGGCTACAAACCCATCCCTGAGCTTCTGGTGTGATCACACACATGCACAGACACACACAGAGACACACACAGACACACACACACACGCACCTCACTGAGCATGTCAGTCATCTCCTTGGCGTGTTGTGTATCCAGGGTTTCAGGGAGAAGGGAGTACAGGCAGCTGCTGATCTCCTTCTTCCCTGCCTTGTACTTGTTCTAGTAAACAATCCAACAACAACAACATCTCCGTTAACTAGGAACAAAAAGATCATAGGGAAGGATTCAATTACACAACTGTCCACTAAATAAATCTGTTGTCTGTCTACCGTACCTCACTCTGCATCTCAGACGCAGCCTTGGCAAACTGGGTCTCTGATGTCTCTGCAAGCTGGGAGTAGATACTCTGGGATTGACTCTTTCTGCCTTGCTCCTTGTACTTGCTCTGGGTAACACAACACTAAAGGTCAGTCAAATGTTGACTGACCATGTGCTTGATAGATTCATATTCCTGACACCATGTCCTGTCAACCATGTCCTGTGGGTCTAATGGACATATCTGAAATGTACTTGTTTTAATCTGGAATCTGGTGGGCAATCCAAGTGAGGTGCTTAACGTTACCTCGCTGATCATCTCTGTCATCTCCCTGGCGAACTGCATGTCTGGAGTATCTGGCAACTGGGAAAACAGAGAACCTGGAGCTGCTCTGCTCACCTCCTTATACTTGATCTGGAAGAAGAAGAAGAGAGGAGAGGGAGAGAGATGAAGAGGAAGTCAGAGAGAGAAAGAAAGAGGAAGATAGAAACACTACTAGTTACAGTAATATTAAGTATAACAGGTTCAAATGCTATATATGTTTCTGTGATATGCTCTCAACTCTAATTTGAAACTTGAGTACTCTGGAGGTGACTTGTGTACCTCACTCTGCAGCTCTGTGGCCTCTTTAGCATGTTGGGTCTCCAGGGTCTCTGGTAACAGGTGGTACAGAGAGGTGGAGGCTGCCTTCTTCCCTGCTTCTTTGTACTTAGTCTGAAACATAGATTATAAAAAAAAACTCTGGTTAATTTCACCTTGTGTCTTTCAGTGTTGGTTATAAATGATGATAGTGATGATGAGGATGATGATGAAGACGATGATCAGTAAGTAGTACCTCACTCTGGAACTCCAGCACGGTCTTGGAGTGTTGCATCTCCGTGGTCTCAGGGAGGAAAGAGTACAAGTTGGTGCTCATCTCCTTCCTGCTCTCCTCCTTGTACTTGTTCTAGAGGAGAGGAACGAGACAGAGACTGTTAAACTGCAACCATGGAGGAGAGAAGAGGAGAGGAGAAGAGGACAGGAGAAGAAGACAAGAGAAGAGGACAGGAGAAGAAGACAGGAGAAGACAACAGGAGAAGAGGAGAGATTAGAGGAGAAATGAAAAAGGAGAAGAGAAGACCTCACCTCACTCTGCAGCTCAGACGCAGCCTTGGCAAACTGGGTCTCTGTGGTCTCTGGGAGCAGGGAGTAGATACTCTGGGATCGACTCTTTCTGCCTTGCTCCTTGTACTTGTTCTGGGTAACACAACAAGAAGGTCAGTCAAATGTACGCCAAGAACATATCTTCTTTAGAATAATGGTAGCATCTGAAATCTATAATTTATGATAATAATCATTTGTTTTCTCTGGGTGGGATTATAATCTGTGTACCTCACTCTGTAGATCAGAGGCCTCTCTAGCGTGCTGGGTCTCCAGGGTCTCTGGTAACAGGTGGTACAGAGAGTCAGATGCCTCCTTCAGACTCTCCTCCTTGTACTTGGCCTGAAACAGAAAGGAGAGGTACATTACAGAGAAAAAGGGGGTATTTAGGACCCAGGGACTCACATCACACCCGACAGTCAGGCAAATCAGCACTCTCGTTAGTCCTCAGTTCAGAGGGGGTGAACTTCTGACAGCATGTGTGTGTTAACAGAGGTGGAATGCACCAAGGCTGTGTGTCTGCGGTCCAATGAGAATCATTGAGTTGAACAGTTCAAAACAATACCTTTCAGTCATGGATTAGACAGGTGTCAAGACAAGGCAACCCTAAAATCCAGTTGTGTTTGTGTGTGTGTGTGTGTGTGTGTGTGTGCATGACAGGAATTATGTGTGACTTTGAAAAAAGGTGTCACCTCTGAGATGTAATTGGAGTGTTGGAGTGCTGCGTCAGGTACAAACATACTCTGGCCCTTCAGTTTCTCAAAGTCCTCCTTATATTTCACCTGGAGGGGTGGGGGGTGGGAGGGAAAGGAATAGAAAGGAAGGGAGACAGAGAAAGGGGATGAAGATGCAGAGGAGAGATAGAGGGAAGAAGAAAAGGAGAAATGTTATAAGCGTAATCTTTGCGAGTGACATCAATGTCTTGGTCTTTAGTGCTGATAAAGGCCTCATGTCCTGGTGATTGACACCTGAGATCAGATAAGATTGGCACCTCTTATTTCAGTAATTGGAGTCATTTAGTGATTGCCATACAGGCACATTTTCTTCTGCAGACTCATTACAAATGTATGGTGTGAGTGAAGACTGAAGAACAGGCAGACTGAAGCACTGTTGTGTGAGGCTACAGTATCCAGGGACTTACGTAGCTAGACTCTTATCAAGGCATTCCACATGAGGACACCACGTCAGTTTTACAGTCCGATGTTAGAATAGACTCATGTTATTATCAACCCTTCATATAAACTGTGCAGTCTATGACCTGGCGGAGAGGAAGAGAGGTGGAGAGAGGAGACAAAAGAATATGGAAGGAGACGAGAAGTGCGACAAGTAAAGAGACGATAAGATGAGATAGAAGACAATATGTTATGAGTCAGAGTGTGAGCTATTGCAAGTGAAAGCCAAAAAACTCCCACTTCAGATAGAAACAGAAAGGCCCTGAACTAACGTAGCAGTGTCGCGAAAAAGGCTTACGCCTTTATGATTTGCAATCAAGTTTCAACAACACCCATTCCTCTCTCCAAAATGTGCGTGAAAACGTAGAGAGAGCTTTGTCTCATGTCCTGTATTGCTCATCTCTGGCAGGAAAAGTCCACTTCACACTTGAATACACAGCTATGTTCATTCATCTTCTCCACTGGCTTATTGTTATGTGGGTGAGAGAGAGGCAGAGATAGAGTGAGAGAAGGTGAGAGAGACAGATATATAAAAGAGGGAGAGAGAGGGGGGGGAAAGGAAGAGAGTGGCAGAGCCAAATCCAAACTGCTTTTTCACCAGCCTGTCTGTCCTACTTTGCTACGCCTCATGATTAGAGGATGTTGGGGATTAATGAGAAGCAGCCAAGATCCAAAATGGCTGCCCAGTTTCCTTCAACAAAAACTTTAAAAGTACAATTAACCTAGATAACAATCATACTTACATCACTGACCAGCAGACTGCACCTCCGGTTGAAGGTGGGATCCGGTAAGACAGGTTTACCAAAGCACTATCAAGGGAAGCAAATCAAATGCACATCAAAAACATTGTATTAATCAAATTAAAACATATCTGATCCTCATTACTTTCCACTGGCCAGATTTAGCCAAATTAAAGCTAATTTCTGTCATTTGTATATTTATAATCCTCTTAGAGGATTCAGACAAGCCCAGAGCCATGTGTGGGCTGCTTGTTACCTTGGTGACAACTGCCAAGGTCAGGAGTTCCAACAGGCCTCAGTGGGCTGAGGTCAACATACTGGAACTGAACAGTGAATCCACACAGAAGGATGTATGCAACAACATACTATGTTAACCAAACACCAAACTATCTAACTAAAAGCCTAAATTAGATTGGAAAATTGGAAAACGTTCTCACCTTCTTTATTTTTCTTGATGTCTTGGTCTTGACTTCCTCCTTTTTCTCAGTCTCTTCTTCCTCCTCCTCCTCCTCCTCCTCCTTCTCCTCTTCTTCTTCAGTCTCTACCTCAGTGTCTTCCTCCTCCTCCTCCTCTTCTTCCTCAGTCACTACCTCAGTCTCTTCCTCCTCCTCAGATGCTTCCATCATGTCCATAACCTTCACGACCTCCGTGACCTCCAAACTGGTGCCTCCAGAGCAGGAAATCTTCACCTCCTCCTTCACTTCCTTCTCCTCCTCCTCTTTTACTCCCTTCTCCTCCTCCTCTTTTACCCCCTTCTCTTCCTCTTCTTTCAGATCCTTCACTTCTTTCTCGTTCTCTTCATTCTCCTCCTTCCCCACTTTTACCTCCACTTCATCCCCTCGTGTCTGTATCTCTATGGTCTCCATGACCTCTCTGCTCCTCGTGGGGGTCCCTCTTCTGCTTTTCTTGGGTAGAAGGAAAAGGGAGGGGGGAGATCCAAGTCTTTCTCCCCAGGACAGGAGCTCTCCTTGCGGGGGATAAAATCACTAATGAACCACCAGGCAGATCAGAGAGCAGGTCGCGTTTAGGTGGGATCGAGGTAACCTCCAGCCCAGAAGCCCAGTCCCAGTGGTGTCTCTGTCCAGGACTGGAATTTTCCTTTCTGGGTATTGTGTGTCTGGGTACTCCTTATCTCCCCTGGCTCCAGATTTAGACCTCCACTTGTGCTCTTATCGACTGCCATGCCTGGAGGGTGAATCAGAGGGCCAGAGAGAGGTATGGGGGGACGAGGGGACAGAATAGTGTGAAGGGGTATGTGGGTGAAGAGGATGACTCAGAAAGGTGTTGGAAGGAATTTCGTATTCCTGATCTGCAGTGGTGACTATAAGTGCCTCACTACCTCAGTCCCAGTAAGGGTCAAAGCAGCAGTTACAGACAGACAGACACAGACAGACAGAGAAATAGTCAAGCAGACAGACAGATTATTATCCATTCAGCTTGTGCAGTGACCTGAACATCTTGCCTCTCAGAGTTATAGTCCCAGCCTGGACACCACCAGCCAATGGAGAGGGCTGATACAGACCGTTCACCATCCATCACCTCAGACGATTGGCTGCTTTCCAGCAAAGAGAGCTACAACAGACAGTTAGGTCAGTTTTAGCGTTAGTGTGGTCTCAGATGCTAGCTGGCAGGCAGGAGTCAGATGGTCTGCAGGTTCAATCAAGCTAACAGCACTATCAACGGGAGGAGCTTCTAAAGCAAGAGATCAAAGGAAACTATGCTGTGAATAACAGATGGTCGGCCAAAACAACAACAACAATTGAGGGTTTCAACTACAAAACCAAATCTGTATCTTTATAAAAGATAACTATCACTGCCTCAGTAAGCATACTGTTTATGTCGTATGTTCTATGGGTTGTAGTTTATGAATAGCGCCACACGTGTTGTTTGCGTGTTGCTTGCGTGTTGTGCGGGACATGATGACAGGGTAAGAGAGGTGGGCGTGGCCACAGCACACTGGAGACACACAGACAGGGAAACCACATCAAGAGTGTGTGAGTGTGTGTGTGTGTGTTTATGAGACAGTATGTACAGAGTATATTTTGGGACAACCACACCCCTATAAACAGATGTCTTCCCTCCATTCACTTGTGACTTGTGTGAGTGTGTGTATGTGTGTGTGTGTTCATTAAAGCAGGAGGGAGAGAGATTACCAGAACATACTGTACAGTCAGCTAATTGGTCTCCAGACAGAATCTGTACAGAATCACAGAAGTAAAGGGGATGAAACAACACATCCTCCTTCTGCCTCTACTGTCTTGTGTCATATGTTTTTTTAAACAAAACTACACACAATCACTACTAAATACCCACCTCATTAAGATTGTGAGTCTAAACTATGCACTCTGTATAAACACAAAATAACTTAAGGTGATATCTCACCTGATAGGCCAGTGGAGGTCCATGATGTCACTTTGTGCTTTCTTGATTGGCTGGATGCTGGGTCAGACAGTGACGCTCTCCTATCAGGTTCCAGCCACGTCGAAATGGACCGATATTGTGTGTGTCTGTGTTTTTGTGTGTGAGAGTGTGTTTTTGTGTGTGTCTAAAATGTTGTCTTGGTTTCAAGAACTCGGAAACATAGTTGGACGATATGTACATTTTTTCTCAGCTTCTGTGTGAAATGACCTTGTATGTGTGTGTGATTCTGCTCAGTGACCAAACTGCACCCAATGATTCACACTCTGCTTTCATGCTCCAATTGACAGCAGCCTCCCCCCCCCCACACACACACACACTTTCCCTTTCTGTCTCAAACACATTCTCTCCGACATCTTGTCAGGAACACACACTCCTGTCTAAAAAACAAACAAACTCGCCATTACATACCAGGACTTACAGACTCCCTGCCATTGACCACCCTGACACACTACACATACACACAGCCAACAGGTCAAGGGTGAGATGAGGTAACACAGGAAACAGGAAGGAGGAAAATACCTCAACCCCAGTGTGGAAGAGTGAGTTAGGTCACAGTGTGGCAGGAAGTGATGTCATGGCTTACATTACTGATCTGTTCCTGTGTGCGTCTGAGTCTCTGGAGCTCGGGTGTGTCAGACACAATACTGAAGCCCCGCCCCTTACTCTCTTCAAAGTCACGCTTGTACTTCACCTAAGAGAGGGAGTGAGTGAGTGAGAGAGAGAGAGAGAGAGAGAGAGAGAGAGAGAGAGAGAGAGACAGAGAGAGAGAGAGAGAGAGAAAGAAAAAAGAAAGAAAGAAGGGGAGAGACAGAGATTATTCCTAGCTGCCGACAGCCCACTGAGTTCACCCTAGCGCTGTCCCTCCACCTACTCGATATCAACATTTACTACAGCAGAGGCAGCAGCAACTAGGCGTTCTAGAACCATCCTGAGAGACACGATGAGTTCCATGTTCTGCCTATAATTCTAGAACCTTGGGGTGCTGTCCTGGTAACAGAGCCTTATCTTTACTAAGCTGATCATTATCTCTATAATAAGACACTAATTTAAGGGTTCAAAGGGACGATTCCTGATTCCCCTCAGGCAGAGAATCATTACAGGTTCAAAATCTCAAATTGAGTCTGCATTGTTGTATTAATAAAGTTCACTTTTCCCTTCAAACCTTTTCTGGCACAACAAAATGTTCCAGAATTTTCTCATCAAAGACATCGCTGAATATTGCCTCCAATGTCGATTCTAACAATGAGGATTGCACCTGCTCTAGACTCCAACCCCAGTCTACACTTCTGGAGGTCAGGAAGGAAAATGGTACCTGTAGCCGTCACAGTGTTCAGTCAGGGGGTGAATATTTTCTGAAATTGGTTGATGTTATGTAAGCTTTAAAGAGAGGGGAGAGAGAGAGGAGAGAGACAGAAGCGAGACAGAGGAGAGCGGAGAGAGAGGTCATCTGTAGATGACTAGTAAATCTACAGTCAGTAAATGACAACTTTGTAATATAACTGACCTTTACCTCTGTGACCGAGGACTGGGAGAACAATAACACACACACACACATACAGGCGGACACATACACACACACTCTGTGTGACCAGACGGCCAGAGAACCCCTCTGTGTGTGTGTGTGTGTGTGTGCGTGTTATTGGCAGCGTGTGGGGTAGTATGTCAGTGTGTGTTGGGGAGCGTGCAGAGCAATCAGGAAGGACAGGTTCAACATGCTGTTCTGAGGCCTGGACGTTGTGATGGTGCTATCTATGACCGTGGTGGGTACCTACTTACACCTTTTTATTGATAGTGGTCTGGCTTTTCTGTATGGTGCTTTGTACAATTAGCTTTTATTTGTGTAAGTGTGTCTATGTGTGTGTGTGCATGTGATAAAAAGTAGTAGGCTGTGTAGAGGATGAGGGGAGCAGATGTCCACTCAGTGGCATCCAGAAGGGGACCATGCTGTCACACACACACGCACACACATACACACACACACACACACACACACACATACACACATACACACAGATAGCAGCAGTGACTAGTCTAGCCTAGAGAGGTTAAGGACTAATCAGAGACCAGAACAGGATATTTATCTTATACATGACACATCATCCAATAGAGACAGAGACATAGTTGACAGGCTCCACTCTAGGGTAATGCAGTTCCCTTTGCCTAATCGCCTGTAGGAGGATTCTGTGCTGGTCAGAAATCTGTGTGTGTACATCCACTCTTGGACTTGACAGAGCATCGCAGTGCGTGTGTTTGTGTGTGTGTCTGTGTGTGTGTGCGTACCCTTACTTTCTGCATGCAGTTCCGGAGGTGTGGGTAGTGCCAATGGTCCAATGGCCACTGTTGGGTGTGTATAACGTATGTGTGCATGCATGCATGTGTGTGCGAGTGTGCGTGTGACTGACCTGGCTCTGGAGTTCACTCTGGTGTTTGAGTCTTAGGTTCTCTGGGGTGTCAGCCACAATGGTGAATGACGTCTTGGGGTAGTGTCTGGAGAGAGAGAGAGAGAGAGAGAGAGAGAGAGAGAGAGAGAGAGAGAGAGAGAGAGAGAGAGAGAGAGAGAGAGAGAGAGAGAGAGAGAGAGAGAGAGAGAGAGAGAGAGAGAGAGAGAGAGAGAGAGAGAGAGAGAGAGAGAGAGAGAGAGAGAGAGAGAGAGAGAGAGAGAGAGAGAGAGAGAGAGAGAGAGAGAGAGAGAGAGAGAGAGAGAGAGAGAGGGGGGGGGATATGAGAGACCCTGTGTGAACATTTGTGTGTGTGTGTATTTGTGTGTCTGCATGCACATCCTCCAAGACAGAGTGACGCCACAAGTCCAAGACCGTATCTAGGACTTTACCAAAACAAAGAGCTATTGAAATGTCTAAAATAAAACCTAGAGGAAGTTCAGTTTTACGTCAGACACACACACACATCAAACTCCATAGAACAATAGAACCAGACTGAAAGAGCAACCACACTGAGAAAAACACTGAGTGGTTACCAGGGAGATGGATGGACCAACCCCAGAACATGAGTGATGTCATCAAAGAACACAAGTTAAGTACAGAGGGAACACAGAACTAGCAAGAGGTCCAGAAAGGTTTCCCTCTTCATCATCATCATCATCATCATCATCATCATCATCGTGTCTCTGGTAGAGATTCCATGCCTCTGACACCATTGTAAACAGCTTACACAACACAGAATAACAGTTAACTAGTGTAGGAGGGTGAATAGGTGTGCATGTCTGTGTGTAGTTGCCCACATATTCCTAACCAAATTGGTCTCTTTAGGCCATAAAACAGTAGAGAGTTCTTTCAGTAGAGTGCTAACCCCCCCACACACACACACACACACACACGCACACACACATACACATAGTGATTCATTGCTGCTGAGTTGGTGTTGAGAGCGTATTCAGCAGCACAGTTTGACCACTCCACTAAAACAGCCTGGAGATCTCCATCCCTCCCACTCTTTCACTCCATCTCTTTATCCCTCCATCTCTATTCCTTCATCTCTATCTTACAGCTCACATCAAGTAATGATGCTGGCTGGCCTTGTGCATGTAATTTTTATTTGCCAAACTATGTCCCCACACACAAGTACACTGAACGATAACTCACTATATACTACTGCCTCCTCAGACCTTGACCAGTTGATCACAGTTGACCTCACAAACAGAGGCATTAAGTCAACTCTGCACACACACACACACACCTCGCCTAAATCCCTGTGCAAAGTTTATGTGTGTAGGTGTGAGAGTGTGTATTTGTGTGTGTGTAGAGTCCTGTCCATAGTTTCACTACCCCCCCCCCCCCCCCCCCGTTCCGCGCCCCCTCCTCTGAGGACTAGTGTTACACTTCAGCCACTGGTCGCCACTGGCAACCCTGCACACTTTGTTTCAGCGTTGCAACCCAATCCCCAGAAACAAAGAACAGCACTGTGGGATGCCACACACACAAACACACACAGACACACACAAACACACACCTGACAGACTCACACAGACGCACACAAACGCTAGCTGGCTGGCTGACTAGATGCTGCTACAGAAAGGTAGAAGAAGCTGTTTATCCTCTGACCAGGACAATGTTCTACAAGTGACTAGCCTCCTGAGAGTCCTGCTTCCTGTTCCTCCACACGCCCCTGTCTCATTCTCAGGGCTTCGCTGGGGTGTTACTCACCACCATCTTGGTTTATGTGTGTGTCGTGTCATCGTCATGAATGTGTTGTGTTTATGAGGTGGCTTTCTGTTCAGCTGAGAGGACAGAGAGGTTTGGCCTTTATAGGACATGAAAGATCTCCTGACCTTCAGTGGCTTTCACTTAGACGTAAGACACTGCCTGTACCAGACCTTTCATCAGCGCACACACGGCCTGTAAGATGACAGTGTACCAGTCTGCTGGAGAGGTTAGGACACAGGATCAGAACACGGTGTCATTTTGGGTCAGGGTTCCCAGGTTATATCTGTGTGTGTATAGTTTCTATGGTATATACAATATGCGTGTACATTTACTGTGTGTGTATGTGTGTGTGGGGGGGAGTGTGTTTTGACCAGTCAGGACAGATTTAGATGCCATTGTCTGTAGTGGGACTGTGGCATTTTAGATGCAGGCTGACACTCCCTGGCTGTGTTGTCTGGGCTAATTCTGGGATGTCACAACTTCCTGTAGGGAGTAAGGAGACTTCCTGTGGCCCCTCAGTCCCTGGTGTAGATATGTGACGTTGTGTGTGTGTATCAATGTGCGGGTGAAAAACATTGACAGTTTCTGACCTGTGTATTGATCTAACACACACACACACACACACAATTGATTTTGCAGAGGGTCAGAGGCGGCTTGAGGCTCCGAGGTGTGTGTTCCTGCCAACGCAGTTATCTCTACTGCAGCACACACACACATATACACACACAAACATACCCATGATCAAATACACATTCGAACACACAAACACGTGCACACAAAAAACTGCTGCACATATCTACCCTGAGGCCAGGTGGTGTGTGTGTGTGTTTCATTTCTGGATATACATATATTTTCTCTCTATATACTGTATGTTTCTCTCTTTCTATCTGTCTGTCTGTTTGTCTGTTCTGGCATCTCATCTCTTCTGAGTTTATTCCCAGAGAAGATCAGACAGACTGAAGAGTTACATAAGTCCCTCACATATCTTCCAACTGCCTGACAAATTACACTCTCTTCTCCTTTCTCCTCCTCATCATTCTCTCTCCCTCCCTCTTCCTCTGCTTCTTTCTCCCCCTCTCCTTCTTTCAGTGAAACAGTCAGATACAGTTTGTCTGCTCTGTGCCTTCTCAGCTTGAAAAGGAGAGTCTGCTGGTCTGCTGGTCTCTCTCTAGTGATGTCACAATAATATGGATGAGATATAAGGAGAGGGGGGCGAGGGAGGGAGGGGGAGAGAGAGAGAGAGAGAGAGAGAGAGAGAGAGAGAGAGAGAGAGAGAGAGAGAGAGAGAGAGAGAGAGAGAGAGAGAGAGAGAGAGAGAGAGATGGAAGGGGGGTTAGAGCCTTAGAGGTATGGATTATCATTTTGTCCTCCATTAATCCTTCCATCATTCTCTTCTCTTTCATCTGGCCTACTAGGGACCCTATCACGAGGAATGGGGGATAAAGAATGGATAAAGGACAGAGAGAGAGAGGGAGGGGAAAGAAAGAGGGAAGGGGACTTATAAGCAATTGTTATCCTCTGAAGTTAGGACTACTTCAAACTCAGAGCTCCAAGATAGGATCTACAATGTGTTTGTGTGTGTGTGCATGTGTGAACTTGTGTATGATGAGGCAAAGTAGAGGTACTGCGTTGTTAACTAGGTGTGTTGCGGATGAACAAAGATTCTCTGTGTTCACCCAGATGCTCCATTGAGACAGGAAACAGCTTTATAGCAGCAATGGGTCAGAGGTCATTCCAACTCCAGCTTCCTTTAAGTCAACGCGAAGGGTTGGAGTGGAGGGGGATGGAGGGATGGAGGGACAAAGTAAGTTCTGTTTCAAGCACCCCAGTCTGGCACACTAAGACTTTGATGAAAGTATTCAACATAGAAAAGAAAAAAATGATAATGACAAGCAGTTTAGCATCCATCTGTTACAATGATGGAGGTCTGAAAATAGACCAGTTTTAACACACACACACCACAGATACATGCACTTCTTGGGTGGAAGAGAAAACTAGCTATGACTAACCCAACCTGCTTGAGAGAGAGAGAGAGAGAGAGAGAGAGAGAGAGAGAGAGAGAGAGTTATATGTGCCAAACTTGGCACATATAACGAAAGAAATCAGTAGACAGACTACATGTGAGCTATGCTCCTTCCCCAGAGGTTTACCTGCCCCCCTTACTCACGCGTTGCAGTAGGGCGTCTTGTCATACCCTTTGTAATTCTTCATGTTGAGGGTCATCTTGCACACCTCGCAGTGGAAACATCCTTTATGCCAGTTCTGGACCAAAAACACACAAAACCTTCACCTTATCTGTGGTCACAGTTGGTTAAAGGCTGGCAGCTTACTGTGACTAAGACTAAACAACAACTTTGGTGGCTAAGTAAAGCATTTTACTGCAGTTCAAGAGGTTGTAGGTGGTAGCCTACATCATTTAAAAGCAATATTAACGCATGCATTGTTATCATGGATTTGGGCTTTAGATATGTATCTCTTTCATAACTTTGGTTTTGAGAGACGCACAGGGGGAGCCTGATCACTTCATTAACAGCTCCTCAAGGTGAGAGGAGGTCATGCTCTGTTTATCGCCCGCGTGTCCGTGCCGAATGCAGTCAACTCTGTATGGACCAGTGGAGTAACCTGTGCAAACCGACTCCTCTCAATTTACGTCCAAAACGCAGCCGGTAAACGAACAACACAGCACTACGCATCAATTATGTATTGGCACTATTATGTAATAGGAATGAGCCTATGACATGGTCTGGATGTAAAAAGACAGGCATCATTCTTAACAGTTTTGATAAGATTCAATTTATGGAAATTGCAATCAGAGAAAATGTTATCATATTTTTTGAGCATGAGATGTGCGATCGTTTTCTGGAACCTGCCTTATGAGAAAATGTTCCACCTGCGAAACACACAGTAGCCAAGCTTATGCGTTTTATGGAGAAGGTGCGCACTTATCTGACTATCGGCTTAGAACTGTTTCCAAGTTTTACAACAAAACGGTGGAAGTACATATTTAGTAACGTAAGGTTATCCTTCAATTCAGAATAACATTAAAATAAGCATATCAATCTCACCTTATCAAGGCAGTTTACTTTCTCCGTCGGGTAAACAATTTTGCCACAGCGCGCGCACTGAGGGTTCATTTTTCCTAAACGTTCCTAAATTGAATCCAGCGAATGAATCAGTTCCTCGAATCTCGAATACTTCTTTATGTATAACCCAGTGTTTGGTAGAAACGATAGTTTACTGCATCCCGTGAACCAACAGATAGCCTGGACTGTTTCCCGTCCTGTGTCGATGCTGTATTAAAATTGCACGGAGGTGAAACGGGATGTTTGTGTGACACACAGCAGAGCTCAGCAGCTAGCTGTTTGATTCGGCGGGCGACAGCGCCAAGCCAATCTCGAATGTCTGATGTGCCTAGATGAGAGAGAAAGAAACCGAGCGAGAGAGAGGGGGGCGTGAACATTCTCTTTAAACTGTAAATTAATTTGATCTACATTTGACATAATGGTCTGACCAAAAATAAAATCTTCATGTCAATGTTTGGAACCTCGCCTCTCTCTCTCTCTCTCTCTCTCTCTCTCTCTCTCTCTCTCTCTCTCTCTCTCTCTCTCTCTCACTCCCTCTCTCTCCCTCTCTCTCTCTCTCTCTCTCTTTCTCTATGTCTCTCTCTGTCTCTCTCTCTCCCTCTCTCTCCCTCTCTCTCTCTCTCTCTCTCTCTCTCTCTTTCTGTCTCTCTCTCTCTCTCACACACACACACACACAGATAAACGTGCTAAGTTACGTAACGAATCTGGAGTGGGAAGGAGATCAAAGGGATCCATCGTGCTCCCCCCATCTCAGAGAGAGAGAGAGACAAAGACAGAGACAGAGAGAGAGAGAGAAAGAGAGAGAGAGAAAGCTTCCTCAGTGCATGAATTTGATAACTTTGGTTTACTTCTATACAGGTCTAAGATCCGCAGTGCTGGATGACGCCTCTAATGAAACCAATAAGTCATATTACTCAATACAAAAGCAGCTTGTTTTATTGCTGTAATATGACCACACCATGAGTCACATCGTAAACTACAGACAAAAATAGAGAAATGGCTCCCTCTATGGGTTTGGTTCTGTACACACGTACAGTGGAATCAGAATCAGAAACCGGTTTATTACCATGTACTTTTGCACATACAATTAAATTGCTTTGATGATGTTGGTGCAGACAATAAACATGGTAATAAAATATATTTAAAAAAAAAGATTGCCTACTATGGTAAAAGGGCAAGTTGGCTACTGTGGTAATAGGTACATTTTACCAACTCGACCATTATGCATAGATTATGAACATGTCTGAATATAGTTTATGCTTGAGCTACTGAAGAGATGTTGGATTCAGATTGGATATTCAAAACACTTTGTCTGAACGTAGTTGTCTCGGAATGTGCAATTATCAGTGGGCACTGTAGTTTGAATATTTCCCAGCATGCCAAGCGGTCTAGTCCTTTTTGTATTTTCAGCTCCTGCGTAGGTCGCTTAAGTTACGTCTAACTAAATAATTCTGTTTGTTGAAATGTTCAGATTTATTGATTTAATTTAGCTCTCCGTACAAATATTAGAAATAACCATAGAACGCTTATCTATTTATTTTGCACGAGTTAAATACGTTGTGCAGAGCAGTGCTTGACTGGATGGTCCGATAGCAGTGGCGATTACAATTGATTGCTACAGTCAGTTACAGAATTCCTTGTTTCTTCTCTCCCCTCTCCCACTGTTGCCTTTGACCATCCTTTTATGTGTGTCTGCGATGATCAGTAACAATCCGTTCCAACCATGCTCCCAAGAACAATACTCTATGGTTTATTCCTCGACAACTGTGGCACACTTGCTTCAGTTCAAAAGCTATTGTATTCAACTGGAACTTATTACGGTCAGACTTAAGTAACATGTTGTACCTTAGATTTTACAAACCTGTATCATTTTAGTTCAGGTGGGACCTTCCAACAACTGATATCCAGTCCATCAGTATACTTGTATATAATAAGGTCAGAGAGCTCCACCTGGCATGGCTGCTGAATGATAGCTATTAAGATGAGTTGTTCTGGAGACAAAAACGTTGTTTGATAAAGATAAACCAGCCCTATCATGACAGAGTTATAACAGTATTTATTAGAAACACAGAAATCCAACCATACAAAATGTATTGTCACTTGGACTTGAAGGGATCCATATCCATCCTAATCTCCATCCGAGCAGACAGCATCACTGACAATAGGGAGGAAGGGGATGAGCGGACACAGACAGAGCCAGGTGGCCTGGGAGGAGGGTGGGGGGCAGGTTTGGGTAAAACCCCCTCACATAAATCCCAGCTTGTACTCCACCATCATGTGAGGCTCCCCCATCATCTCACTCTGGGAGGGATCTGCAGAGATAACAACATGGAGATTCAAAATAAATAAAAATCGTCTGCTAAAGGCATCTGCTAAATGAATAAATGGGGGGGGTTGTGGTGGTGAAGCACCCGACTTGGTTTAAAAAGTTCAGGGTCTCTCTAACCCTGTTGATGAATCCCCTATTTAGCCTCTAACTTAAAACTCTTTCCTGCAAAACTGTCCAACCCAATACAACGGAATAACACACTGCATTACAGAGGAGATGGTGTGGAAAGGTGTACAGGAGTGTGAACCTCACCACAGAGGATGTCTTCAAAGCCGATGCTCTCATCGTTGCCTCTGAGGGTGTCCAACGCCAGGTTAGAACTCTGCAGGAACGGAAGCCTCTGGATCTGGAGAGGCCCCATGACGGAGGAGTGGGGTTAGGTGGAGGAGTGGGGTTAGGTGGAGGAGTGGGGTTAGGTGGAGGTGGAGGAGTGGGGTTAAGTGGAGGAGTGGGGTTAGGTGGAGGAGTGAGGTTAGGTGGAGGAGTGGGGTTAAGTGGAGGAGTGGGGTTAAGTGGAGGAGTGGGGTTAAGTGGAGGAGTGGGGTTAAGTGGAGGTGGAGGAGTGGGGTTAAGTGGAGGAGTGGGGTTAGGTGGAGGAGTGGGGTTAGGTGGAGGAGTGAGGTTAGGTGGAGGAGTGGGGTTAAGTGGAGGAGTGGGGTTAGGTGGAGGAATGGGGATGGGCATGGAAAGAGACACAGGTGGAGAAATGAATAGAAAAATCTTTATGATAGAACATGTCTTCATAATTGTATGTGAGTGTGTGTGCGTGTGTGTACGTGGGTGTATGTGTGTGTGTTTACCTGGCGCGCTGCCCTGTACTCCATCTGCAGTTTGAGGGGAGCGTGGAGACCCTGGATGTTTCTCAGGGTGGAGAAGTTCATCTTGTCCTGGTTCAGCTGGAACTACAGAGGAAATAACAACACAATCATCACCAACAACACTCTCAGTACCAGAAGGCCTAATACCACACCAGAGAGAGGAACACTCACATTCTTCTCTGACAGCTCCAACACATGGCTGGGAAGTAATTCATTCTTCACACTGCTGAATCTGTGTGGCAGAAAAGAGAGGGCAAAATAACAGGGATGGACCAGTTAAAGTAACATATGTTAAGGTTTGACAATAGATGGTGATGTTCTGTCTTTGGCTATTGTAAACCACTTTAATATTTGACTTATACCAGGCAGTAATATAGTAGACGTAGATGTTACAGAAACACAACCCTCACGTTATTAAGCAACTACAATATAAACACACAGGACCATCTTTTTGGTAGAGATGTAGACCGATTCTTTCGATAGCTAGCTAATATAAATAAAAGCTTTTCTCTCTCACCCGCTCCTTAGTGTGTCCTGCACACCGTACGCGCCGGCCTGTGGGCACAAGCCCGTCACTGGCACACTGTCTTTTAGCTGTGAACGGAATCCTCTGGTATTCTGTTGAGAATGAACATAATTAAACAGCCATAGACGACTAGACCATGCTACTACTAGCATTTAAGCATCCCAATGCACGGTAGCTAGCCAAACCCTGCTAGCTACTGTAGCGTTAGCTAGCTTGTTTCTGAGTGACTAATCAGATTCATACAATAAGGTAAATAGCGCTCAAACGTCCAGGTAATCAACTAGCATGCGCTAAAATATATCTATAGACATTTCATTGCGTAAAAAGAAACCAATTTGAATGTAGTTTTTATTACTGAAGATAATATTCTGCTACTTTACCATTTTGTCGTTCAGTTGATTCCACTTTCTTTTCTAGAAACTTCAACGTCCGGTTCGGTCTCGTATTTTAGACGCAACTTCCTGGTTGGAGTAGAGTACGTTCGATTATGAATACCAGCGCCACTCTCCACTCCAGCACGTCATTGATGACTTCTAACTTCACATCGTCTGTCCCAGACAGTTTTAACATTGGATGACATCGGGGCAAACATGGATTACTTCAGCAACCAAAACGTAAAAATTGTGTAGAAAAAGTGTGAAATTGTATTAGCTCGATTTAGCTAGTGCAGGCTTGACAGGCATACAATTGCCTTTGATGAGAAAAGTTTCGATTTATCTCACTTTTGTGCGTCATGATTTCCAAACACGGCCATCGATAGACAGCGAAAAGAGGGGAAAAAGTTTTCGGACAAAAAACTTAGAGATTAGAATTACTTGAGATGAATTTCGGCGTTCCTGCAAACTCTTTGCTTCTATTCCGTGCCTGCGATGAAGGAGACTACGAGACTGCCCGGGGGGTTCTGGAGCCGGGAGCGAAGGAGTCGGGGCGGCAGAGCAGGCTGCGGTCAGAAGTGGGATCCGAGTGCAATGTTGTGGACGTCACCCGCGGTATCTCCCTGGTGCCCGTGGATAGCACCGACGAACAGAGCAACACAGCGCTTCAGTTCGCTTCCGCGAGTGGACACGAGAACCTGGTTCGGTTTCTTCTGAGGAAGGGGGCTTCGGTAGACAGTCGGAACAACTACGGCTGGACCCCGCTTATGCAGGCTGCGAGGTGTGTCTATCCTTTCACCGGTTAATGTCATCAATGTCAATGTTCACATGTTACAAATAGGCGTGTTTCTGCTGCAAATGTATTACACACGCACACACAAACACTGCTAAAGCACAGTGCTAAAGTGAACTAAAGTGGTAAACAGAACCTTCCTCAAGGCCGGTGTTTCCAGGAGAGTTGGCCTGGCTGTGTTTCCTGTCCTCGGACACTTACCTTCCTGTTTCCTTCCCTATTCTCCCAGGTTTGGTCACCTGAGCGTTGCCCACATCCTGTTAGAGAACGGTGCAGAGGTCAACGGCAGAAACCGCCTCGGCGCCAGCGTTCTGTCCATGGCGGCCCGCGGAGGCCACACCCACGTGGCCAAGCTCCTCCTCGAGGGTGGAGCCTATGTTGACGACTATGACCACCTGGCCATGGTCGATGATGTCTCTAATGGCAACAACAACAACAGCTGCAGGTAGATCACGCCTGGGTTCCAGCGTGGAAATACATTTTTTGAGATGCATTTCATTTGAACTCACCCTCCCCTCTTTGTCTTCTTCTTTTCAACAGTGGCGACGGGTTTGTGGCGAGCGAGGGGTGTGGTCTTGAAGGGGGCATCGGTGGGGGAGGGGGGCGAGAGTTCATGGACGTCACAGCGCTCCTGGTGGCCTCGCTGCAGGGACAGGAGCCGATGGTCCGTCTGCTGATGGAGTGGGGGTCGGAGGTCAACTTCTCCCAGAAGACCACGGGCTGGGGAGCACTCATGCTAGCCACGCTCAGCGGGAAGGTGCTTGTTGATTTGTTTCTTTAGTAGTTTGTCTTGGTTGGATGAGGCTATTTATTTGACTGAGAAACACTTGCTGAGACCCATCCTACCTCTTTTGCTTGACTGGACTCTACTTCAGGTGAGCGTGGCCCAGCAGTTGGTTGAGCGAGGGGCAGACCCAGACCAGACCAATGTCCTATCAAAAACGGCATTTGAGCTAGCGCTGCAACTGAAACAGAAAGAGGTGAAGAACTATCTGGACTCCATCACTACCGTACGACCTCAAACTGGTAGGTGGAGAGAGGGATGCCACCACTTAGCTCTGTACCTCTCCTTAACTCTTAACTCTCTTTTGTATATGTGTCAGTGTGTGTATGTGTGTGTGTGTGTGTGTGTTTAAAAAGGGTGAGAGTTGAGATGAAGTTACTGGAACTTTTGTTCCCAACAGAGAGTTTTATGCTGGATCTCCGACTCTCGGTCTGTCTGACTCTGTCTGTCTGACTGTCTGACTCTGTCTGACTGCCTGTCTGACTCTGTCTGTCACTCCAGATGATGAGAAGAGACGTCCTGATGTGTTCAGTGCTCTGAAGCTGGGTGAGTTTCACTCCAACACAGCCTCCAGTCTCTGACTGTCACTGTATTATCGGGGTAATAAGGTCCTTTGCTTTGTAAAACCTTATGTGTGTGTGGCAGGTAACTCCCAGTTGGTGAAAGAAATCCTAGAGGAGGATCCCACCCAGGTGAATATAGCCAATCAGGATGGAGCATCTCCTCTGATGATGGCATCCGTGAGCGGCCAATTAGAGGTGGTCCAGCTGCTACTGGAGAAGAATGCCGACATAGACAAACAAGATGGGGTCCATGGTTGGACGGCCCTGATGCAAGCCACATACCATGGGTAGGCTGCCCTCCACAGGACTGCAGTTGTACTTTCTGGACACTTTATTTGATCAATCATGCATGGATACTGTAAAGAAATACATCCATTGAATTACTGTTTTGCCCCTTATTTGACAATTTATATTGTCCTGTGTCATATCTCTTACGTTTGACCCTGTGACCTTCTGACACTGTGACATGGTGCATGCCGCAGGAACAAGGATGTGGTGAAGTACCTTCTGAGCCAGAAAGCAGACGTCAACCTGAAAGCCAAGAACGGATACACAGCCTTCGACCTGGTCATGCTGCTAAACGACCCAGGTATGTTTTCATCTGTCCAGTCAATCTGATCCCTCTCCTAACTCCGTCCACTCATCCCTACCTCCCTCCCTCCCTCCCTCCCTCCCTCCCTCCCTCCCTCCCTCCCTCCCTCCCTCCCTCCCTCCCTCCCTCCCTCCCTCCCTCCCTCCCTCCCTCCCTCCCTCCCTCCCTCCCTCCCTCCCTCCCTCCCTCCCTCCCTCCCTCCCTCCCTCCCTCCCTCCCTCCCTCCCTCCCCAGACACAGAGCTGGTGCGCCTGCTTGCCTCAGTGTGTATGCTGGTGGACAAGGACAAGGCCAAGGCCAAAGGACGACCACGCCTCACACGTTCCCAGAGCCGCCATTCCCTCAGCACCCTCCCGCTACCCCCAGACGACAAGGGGGGACTCAAGGTAACCCTAACCTAGATGATGAGGTGTCATCCTGATGTCACCACGCTGTGCTAGCACAGTAGGTCCCTGAATAGACAGTGAGGGGTCATAAGGACACTTGTGAGGCTGACTGACTCATCACCTGACTTGTCCACTTATTTTCTACTTCCTGGTTAGTCCTGGTGGAACAGGATGTCCAACAGGTTTCGCCGTTTGAAACTGACCCATACACTGAGGCACGGCCTCTCGTCCAATCGACTTGCTCCATTCCCTGACGCAGACGCTTCGCTGGACGCCACCATGAAGGCAGACAGGAAGTCAGACAGGAAGTGTGTTGTTGCTAACGGAACAGCGATGGCGTCTACTGCTGCCGTGGGGGGGAACGACATCAGCACAGCCTGGACGGCCAAAAGCAAGGATAGTGGTGAGAGGAGCAGACCTGTGTGTTTGTGTGTGTGTATGTGTGTGTGTGTGTACTCCAAACTCAACCCTGGTCTATGATTCTGTATGCTCCAGGTCTGGGCAGAACGGCCTCTGAAAAGAACGACACTCTCATTTTTACCATGGTAGGAGGAGGGGGGTTTTCCTTGGAGAAGTCCTGTAGCTTCTACTAAATATTTACATTATTCATCTGCAAATCGTCTTACCTCTCTCTATTACCTTCTCTATCTCTCATTTTCCCTCCCTCCCTCCCTCCCTCCCTCCCTCCCTCCCTCCCTCCCTCCCTCCCTCCCTCCCTCCCTCCCTCCCTCCCTCCCTCCCTCCCTCCCTCCCTCCCTCCCTCCCTCCCTCCCTCCCTCCCTCCCTCCCTCCCTCCCTCCCTCCCTCCCTCCCCAGTTAAGAAGCGGGGCCCCCCTGACTCGGCTTCCCAATGACAAGTTGAAGGCGGTGATCCCCCCCTTTCTGCCCCCCTCCAACTTTGAGCCATGGAACTCAGACCGCTCGCGGGTCCTGAAGGGGGGCAGGAGCGATGCCTCTCGTCTCAGCATGCCAGCCAGGCCCGGCAAAGCCTCCTTCAACAGTGGTGGCAGCTCCGACATAGTGAGTGCTTTGTGGGGAGGTTTGAATACAGTAGAGCTGTCGTCAAAGAAGCGCTTACGACTCTCCCAAAAGCCATGGTGTTGTAATCCCAGTAACTGTGTCTTTACTGTACTGTGGATCCGTATCTCGATATGAGGCCGTGGTCAGGCAGAGGTAAGAGTACTGTACAGAACAGAGTAGAAGGATCAGCCTGGGTTCTGTTGTGGTTCCTCAGACCTCCATCAGCCGTGTGGTGAACAGGTCCATCAAGTTCCCCAGCATCTCCAAAGGCCAGTCCTCCTCCCCCTCCAATTCAGGCCACTACCACTCCCCTCACTCCTCCGGGGGCTCCAATGGGCTGGCAGGGGTCAACCGCCATGGGTCTGACTCACACAACCGCTCAGGTAGACACACACACACACACTGTTTTATTAAAGGTTTTGAGTCAGCACACCATGAAAACAACCTGTATCTTCACCTCCATCCATAGGGGGGAG
Source organism: Hypomesus nipponensis (assembly GCF_054491055.1). Lineage (NCBI taxonomy): Eukaryota > Metazoa > Chordata > Actinopteri > Osmeriformes > Osmeridae > Hypomesus > Hypomesus nipponensis. The sequence goes on along the minus strand of NC_140368.1, from coordinate 5,182,587 downwards.
TGCAGACAGCGTACTCTCTCAGATTGCTGCCCAGAGGAAGAGAGCAGCTGGATTGCTGGATCCAAAGATTCAGACATCGGAAATGGCTGGCCAGAATCCTGGTCCTGGTCCTGGTCCTTGCTCTACTCCTGGTCCTAGCCAGGCCCAGGCCCAGGCCCAGGCCCACGCTCCTGTTCCAGGCCCCAGCATGGCTGAGCTTAGCCTGCCTGATGTCCACAGCACCCCCAGCCTGGTGGCCAATGACGTCCACTCCAGACGAGTCAGAGAACACTACTACACACGACCTAGTTTTAGAACACATCATTGGCATTCTTTCTTGACAAGTTAAAAGTTAAATCAGAACTCGGCTTATGTAAGATGTCTTAAAGAGATCATGACGTTTCATCTTTCTTTCAGAAGATGGATCTGAAGAAGAGGCCTCAATCTGGGAATTCCTCCACATCTAAGAGCACCTCCCCCACCCTCACTCCCTCTCCATCCCCCACCCCCAAACCCCCGGTGGGCGACTCCCTCTCCTCCGCCTCCTCCCACCCTCGCTCGAAGAGCAGTGGAGGCTCCAGCAGCGGCACCATCACCGATGAAGGTAAGACAGAGGGAGAGATGATGGATGGACGAGTGAGGAAGGAAGGGAGGGATGGATGGACGAGTGGGGAAGGGAGGGATGGATGAGTGAGGAAGGGAGGGATGGAAGGGAGGGATGGATGAGAGACAGAGATGGACATAAGGTCTGTGTCTATATTTTTTTACCTGACTTCTGTCTACATTCTGTCTGTTTCCACAGATGAGCTGTCGAGCATCCTGAAGAAACTCTCACTGGAAAAGTACCAGCCCATATTTGAGGAACAGGAGGTAAGTCACGCAACAAACATGTATTAACTGGTCTTGTCCACCTATGACGTTTGCGCCTTTCTCTCTCTCTGTCTCTCCTCCCCCCCTACCTCCCTCTCCAGGTGGACATGGAGGCCTTCCTGACACTGACCGATGGGGACCTGAAGGAGCTGGGCATCAAGACTGATGGCCCCCGGCAGCAGATACTGGCAGCCATCTCTGAACTCAACGCTGGCAAGGTAAGCTTGCTCGCTCGCACTGTCTCTCTCTCTTTTTCTCTCGCTCTCGCTCTCATTCTCTCTCACACACAAATATCTTATTGGTATAATAAGCAAACATAAACCTTGCAATGTAAAACAATAACAAAACAATATGTGTGTGTGCAGGGCAGAGAGAGGCAGATCCTACAGGAGACTATCCATAACTTCCAGTCCTCATTCGGCAGCAGTGCCAGCAACCCCAGACCTCCTGGACATCCACGCTGTAGGTCCCATCTTTCCTCTCCTATGTGCTCATCTTCTGTCAAGATGTATGATCTACGATTGATTCATTGGGTTTACTTTCTTTCTTCCTTGCCCCCTCCCAGCTCCTACTGGCTGGGTCAGACACCAGGTCAGATCCTCCAACAAAAGGTAGCGGTAACACCCCCAGCTACTGTTGGTCAACCAATCACAGACCCGGACCCTGAAGGTCAGAGGTCTCTTTCGGGACCAGGGGCTGACCCTCACCCCATGCCCCTCCTGGACGCAAGTGCCCCAGAGCACCCCTAGTGGTGTGGGAGGACACTGCAGCAGAGGACAGACAGATATGTGCGGCCATCTTTGTTCAGATGGAGGGATGGAGAGAAGAGGGAAATTAGGTGGTGGGAACAGAGAAGTGGAGATGAGACAGGTGAAGGAAGACTGAGAAGGGCACAAGCAAGAGAGTGAGAGTCAAGAAGAGAAGTAGACCAGGGAGGGAGGGAGGGAGGGAGGGAGGGAGGGAGGGAGGGAGGGAGGGAGGGAGGGAGGGAGGGAGGGAGGGAGGGAGGGAGGGAGGGAGGGAGGGAGGGAGGGAGGGAGGGAGGGAGGGAAGGAGGGAGGGAGGGAGGGAGGGAGGGAGGGAGGGAGGGAGGGAGGGAGGGAGGGATTGCAGCTACACTCGTGAATAAAGTGTGTCTGTTGTGAATTATGTCTTTTAATTTCTTTCATTCTATGTTCCTGAATTGATTTTTTTTCTGCTAGTCTGATCAATTTGACTGGTTGCTGTATCTTCAGTAAATAAATTGATGACATTTGCATTTTTCTCTTAATGTTTTTTTTTTTTTTTACAATGGTTTGTTCAAAGCATGTCAGATAAGGCTATGGGTTAGTGTAGTCACTTCTTTCATCCGGCGAACGAAGTGAACCAAATCAAGCCGACCCGTAAAGTCAAGGCGTATTGGACACATGCGCGTGCATTGCTGCCTGCAAACGTCCTATTCGACTGCACCTTAGAGATCAACACTATCATGTCTGGGACCTTCACGTTCTTCGGAATATGTTTACCCGCACTGAGATCAAGCGGGATAAAACGGGTTCATCAGACACGCATCAGTCTCAGACGACTGCTGTCCAACGCACAGCCAGGTATCGCCTGGGTGGCAGTTTCCCCAAATCCCGACTTTAAATACGCTACACGCTGTCACTTCACTACCCGATGAAACCACTCACTTTATTTTTACAATAAACAGTTACAACGTAGGGTTCTTTGAAACTTTTAGCCGTATAAGTTATTATCTAAACTGTTGGGAGTGTGTGGATTAAGTTGTTAATTACTTATGAGAATGTAATAGATGACCATTACGCTGCATTACAATGCTTGATCCTAAAAGTTCAGTGTAAGTAACAGTGCTTCTTCAGCCCCTTGGCATGACAAACATTGGTAAACAATATACTGGAGCGATAGGTTCACCTCGGCACAGCAAAAAGTTATCCTGTGCGATATTAGCCAACTATGGTCAGTTCCAGTGATATGATCAATTTCAAGTTGGAATGGCATGGCAACCCTTTTAGATCCAAAGGTTATTATAATGCAAGTAAAACATTATATGAGACTAGGTGGAGTCGTGCCCGCGGATGATATGACCCTGTCTCTCGCTGCCACAGGTGATGTCATCCGGCCGCTAGAGGGCACCAGAGTTCTAGACCTAACGAGGTAGGCTAGTTTGAGTACCGTCAATTCTGCTTTAGAAATATAGCCTAAACGTAGCCTATTTATTTAGACATTGCTGATAAATGTGTGTCTGCCTATGTGCGTATGTTTTTCATAGGGTTCTGGCAGGTCCATTTGCCACCATGATACTGGGAGACCTTGGGGCTGAGATCATCAAGGTGGAGAGACCAGGTAGGCCAACCACAACTGGAGGGCGGACCTGTGAAAGAGTGGCTTCTTCTCTGCTGTCACTACATCATCATTAGTCTGACGTGCACGGCTGTGTGTGTGTGTCTCAGGTGCTGGGGATGACACCAGAGCTTGGGGACCCCCCTTTGTGGGAGAGGAGAGCGCCTACTTCCTCAGTGTCAACAGAAACAAGAAGGTATCTGTCCTCTATCTCTCTTCCTTTCTCCTCGTCCTCTTCATCCAGCTCGGGATCTCTCCTCCTGTGAAGACGTGCCAGGCCAATAGTTTCTTGAAGCTGTTGTTTGCTAGGTTGGATGGTGAATCATTAAGCTGAATCTTGGACTTGATTATCCATTAAACTTAACCTTCATTCATCCATGTAACTGTTCTCTGCTCGTAGAGTGTAGCTGTGAACCTGAAAGATCCTAGAGGCGTCCAGATCATCATGGAGGTAGGAGAGTACAGAGGGCCTACCCGTGATAGGACCAGGCCTGTGTGTCACATGACTGGGGCCAACTTGGCCTGCTCCTCGCCTATGCAACTTGAAAACATTGTCCCTTTTATATCCACATACCAAATCTATTGGAATAGACCCTATTTTTGATTGTCCCTTTTAAGCTTGTAGGTGTATGTGACGTGCTGGTGGAGAACTACCTTCCTGGAAAGCTGTGTGAGATGGGCCTAGGGTACGAGGATGTGAGCCAAACCAACCCCCAGCTAGTCTACTGCTCCATCTCAGGTACCCTGACCCCTAACCTCTGACCCGTGAACAGAGACCAACTCTCAAGAGGTCCTTGTTACCGGTTAGCTCAACGGCCACCAGAGGGACCCTGACACCATGGTGAACCCGAGTGTAAAAAGCCCTCTGGTGTGTTTGTGGTACATCCACTCAGCAGAGGTGTGTCTCTGCATTCCCTGTTTGTGGTCGCAGAAAGTTCTGAAATGAAAACAGAAAGTCTTAATTTAACCCAGCCTCTTTGAAAGATGACAGGAACTGCTAGATTCCCATGCATTCTCCTTCCCTCCCCTCTCCTGTACTGTCCCCCCCCCCCCCACCCCCTGTATAAAAGGGGGGTCTCACCCCCGAGGTCTCATTAAACCATAGCAGCAGGACAGTTAAATTATCCAGATTTATGACTCTCATGCCAGGATGGTTCATTTCCCTTCTCTCTGGTCCTGATGGAGACCGTTTCCCTGTCTATGTCTGGAGTCATGGAGTTGCAGCTACAAGGGCTGTGACCTCATATAACAGTGTGAGTTGCAGCGTTTGGCCTTGATGTGGGAGCTGAAATCTGTCAAGTGGTATGGAATCCTAAAAGTGCTGTTTCATTTGGATCTTCTGTTTTGTGACTCTTGGCAGAGTTTCCTCTGCTGCTTTTGAGGACTGAGAGTTTAACAACAACTTCTCTCAGGACGGCACAGTGAAAATCAACTAGGAGACCTTTTGTTGACCTCTAGGTGCACGCCCGCACGCACGCACACACTTAAACACCCCGTAGTAAAACATTGCAATCAAGTGTGCAGGAAGCCAGTCCTCCTAGTTGACCCGAAGCTTATGTGTATGACAGTTTGACGGACACTTCAGTTCAGCTAATGAGCAAGCTTGATTTACTCCAAACAGGCTTCTCGCTGTGATGTCATAGCCTGATTTATGGCCTGCTGATTGGTTGATTGCGACTAACCTGGGGACCAATAGAATGACCTGGAGGCAGGTTGTATAAGTGGACCTGGTTTCTCCCTCTCAGCAGGCAGTAATGTATGTACAGTAATGTGTGTTATATGACTGCTTATGTAAGCAGTGGGAGTCCCAGCGGAGGGTTGAATCTCTAGTCTGGCAGCCGTGCGTGAAAACCCTTTCAGACCTGATTAGCTGTTGGAGCTAAAGGCTACATCCTACTGCTCTGGGGAGTTGAACCTAACAGAGTGCACTGGTGTGTTCTATGGACCTCATATAATAAGCTAATAGGTTAAGTAGACCTAATGTAATACGCTTATAGGTTAAATATATCTCATGGTAATGGATGAAATAGACAATGTAAAATGGTAGAGCCCGCTAGACTGGGTAAAAACTGTTACAGCCACAACTACAGCTGGTTAACTGTATGATACACTGTTGACCTGAGCATACATGGACAGATAGAGAGAGCAAGGGAGGGACAGAAGGAGAGAAAGAGTGAGGGATGGAGAAAGACAAAACAAACAGGAGGATATGAGGGAGGTAAAGATGGAGGGATTAAGGTTGGCAGGGACAGAATCAAGCTGTGAAGGAAGGGTGGTGAGGCTAGGAGGGATTGATGGAGGAAAGGAGGGAGGGGAGGGAAGGGAAAGGAAAGGAGAAAGGGAGAGATGTAAAGGGATGGGGGGAAGAGGGAGGGAGAGAGATGGGGAGGGAGGAAGGGAGAGAGTGAGGGAGGTAGGGCTGGAGAGCAGATGCTGTGAATAGTTGAGGTTGAGTGAGACGAAGTTTCACAAGTCATGAAACATTTTTTCTAATTTTATCAGCGAGGCTTAATTTCTCTACAGCCAATTAAAGAGGATCCAAATGGCGTCTGAGAGAAAGATTCATTGTGAACATGTGCCAGTCGTTAAAATACGTCCTAGAACTCTCCCTTCTTCCTGTGGGTTAGCAAATTCCTGTCTGGTTGTGGATTGTTGCAATAGGAGAATCGGATCTCCTTATGATCAGACACAGAAAGAGAGAGAACGAGAGGATGATGATGATGACGACGATGATGACCCTAACCCCACACACGGACCCATCCAGGGTATGAACCTTCATCCTGAAGCAAAGTGTTTGAGCCCAGTGGGAACCCCCAGCCCTGCTGACAGGAACATGAGATCACTCAGCCTGTTGGTTTGTCAGGAGCTCAGAGTGATGTGTTGTGAGTGGGCGACACAGCCTCCTTGATCCTGAAAAGAGCAGTGCATTTTGTGCTGATGCAGGAGGTGCAGGATAACTCTGGTTTGTGTGTGTTGGATGATCAGGTTAATAGTGTGTTTATGTTGTCAGAGGAGGCTGCATGTGCTGTGTGTGTTGTAATGATTCATGTGAAAGTGTTGACTGTGGGATAAAACATATCCAGTTGTCCCACTAATCTTATAGGATTATACCAGATTTTAAGTATGCACACATACAAGCAGGCACACACATGCAGGCACACACACACACACACACGCACACCCACATACTGTGCACATTAGTAAAGGTAGTTGCGTAACTGGACAGCGCACTCTCCCTCTTAAGCATACAAATTTATGAAAGACAAAACATGGTAGATATTGGATTCAGAGACTCTGTTAGATTGCTAATCTTTCCTGGGTGAGGGGCTGTTGGTTTGGTCTCAGGTTGTAATGTACAGGTGTTGTTCTACTGAATTCCAGTGGGCTCTATTTTATTCCTGGGATTTTTGCGAACATTTCTCAGAAAACGTGGCAGCGTGTAACTTTCTCGAGGAGCTGACTGGGTCAGTTCTGGGCAGGTCCACCAGCTTCCCACACAGGTTCTGATACAACGAACACAAACACTGGCATTTTTCTGTTTTCCCCTCTTAGAAGTACATCCTGGAAATCTCCAGCTTCCTTTAGAGCCTGGTTTAAGTGGATTATCTTCCATATCCATTCTAGAACTGCAGGTCACAGAGCAGATCTAGGACTCCTTAAATGGGTTCATTCAGGAACACTCATGAAAACTCAGATGAACCATGATTGAGGAGGACATCCTGACTGTACTGATCTTTACTATGTACATCTGTGTGTGTTTGTCTGTGCGCGCGTGTGTGTGTGTGTGTGTAGGATATGGACAGACAGGGCCCCAGTCCCAGAAGCCAGGGTATGACTCCATAGCGTCTGCGGTGTCAGGGATGATGCACATAACAGGCCCAGAGGTGAGACATGGACCCAGCACACAGCTCACCTGGACATCAACCAACCAACCAATCAGCCAGTTGGTCAGCCCCACAGTCTGTCAGTCAAACACACAGCAGTGACCCCAGTCCCATGATGCTCTCTGTCCTGCTGTGTTGCCAGGATGGCGCGCCCGTGAGGCCGGGTGTAGCCATGACAGACCTAGCCACGGGCCTCTACTGTCACGGAGCCATCATGGCAGCTTTGCTGCATCGACAGAAGACTGGAATGGGCACCCACATTGACTGTAACCTGGTCTCCACACAGGTCAGTCAGGTCGGAGTATCTCTCAGTGAGCCAGTCTGACACAGACAGAAAGACAGGCTGGCTGGCTGGCAGGCAGGCAGGCAGGCAGGCAGGCAGGCAGGCAGGCAGGCAGGCAGGCAGGCTGGCAGGCTGGCAGGCTGGCAGGCTGGCAGGCTGGCTGGCAGGCTGGCTGGCTGGCAGGCAGGCAAGCAGGCAAGCAGGCAAGCAGGCAAGCAGGCAAGCAGGCAGGCAGGCAGGCAGGCAGGCAGGCAGGCAGGCAGGCAGGCAGGCAAGCAGGCAAGCAGGCAGGCAGGCAGGCAGGCAGGCAGGCAGGCAGGCAGGCAGGCAGGCAGACAGCATTGTACAGGCCTGGAAGTCAGACAACCTCCTCAAGCGTTTATAATCTGGTCCATGCTACCCTGCAGAACTCCTCTAGAACAGAACATAGATAATCTAGCCGTGACTGTATAAACCTAGAAACTAGGGGCTGCTATGTGCGTGTGTCTAAGTGCATGTATGCGTGTGTGTTAGTGTGGGTTCAACATTGTGGTATCAAGGTCTCCCTCAGCATGTTAGCAGATGTTTTCAGAACATCCTTTGCCTTGCTGAGCACACATTTCATGTGATTGTCCTACCACAGTTACAAGATCCAAGTGTATGGTTCTGAAACATGCCTGAGAATTTGTGTTCCGTGAGCTGTTATTGACAAACTGGAATAGGAGAGAAGGAAGGAGGGAAAGACAAAAAGAGAAGAAATGGTAGACAGCAATTTCTGCGCGTGGTTTTAACGATTCGATTCAGTCAGCTTCTACTGTGTATCCCACATGTATCATGTACCTCACTCTGCTTCCTGCTCCTTCTTCTTTTTTTCAACAACCGAAGAAACCCACTGAGCCCAAAACTCCCAACAGAGTTCTATAGCTCCACATAGAACTCTCTCAGTTCCATACAGGGTTGATTGGAACGTTGAACGGTTCTACCTGTCTTGGAAAGGGTTCTTAATGGAACCTTAAGGACCTAAAAAGAGTTCTGTGTATGTTCATCTGTCTGTCCTATCTGTCTTCTATCCATCTATCCATCCATCTTGTGGCTCTGGTGCATGCAACCACAGTCCATCAGGCAGGAATGCACTCTGGGAAGGTCTAGGGGAGGGGTGGATTGTGGGTAATATCTAGCAGCTTTTGGTAGGAACCGCGGCGTCCGCGACCCAAGAAACTCAAAACATCCAGGCAGCTTTGTCACAACTGTCACGACCCTACCCCCAACAACACACTGCATACCACCAGTCAACAAGATAGATGGCTGAATCCTGAAGCTAGTTTTGCAGCATAGGAGGGGTGAACATGGAGTAATAAAGAAAAAAAACTAAGGAACATCCGTGACCACAACAAATGGACGAAAGGACAATTGCGCTATTGGACTCGCCTTCCAAAACCACATCCCTAGAGAGAACAGGAAGCAACCAGCGGACATGCAGCCTGATTGGCTGGTTCCTCACAGATGGAACCCTTGGAATTAGTAGGTTCCATTCTGACGGACTCCGATTGGGCCAAAGTGAAAGTTCACCAGAGAGAGAGAGAGAGAGAGAACAATACAAGACCACAGCACTAAGCCCTCACTAGCCCGCTGAGCCGAAGTCTCAGGCTGGGTTTCTACCACTGAACCATCTGGAACTACTGGTGTGACAAGTATCTGCGGCCAGAAAACAAGGAGAACACTCTGGGTCCTATCTGAGCAGGGAGCAAGATACTGTCATTCATTAGACTTGGAGAGGGAGAGGGAGGGAGAGAGAGAGGGAAGAGAAAACAGTGCACTGTAGTTTGAATGTTTTGTTTCTGTTCATTTCTGTTATCTGAGTTTCCCCTGACCTTCGACCCCACGCGTCCCTATACATGCAAAGATAAAAACAAAGGAAAATGGAAAATGGAGGGAAAGAGAGAGAGAGAGAGAACAATGTCTCATCGAAGCTGAAGGGAGGAAGAGAGTCTTAACTCTTCAGAGATGAAGAGCTGGAGGGGAGGCTGTCTCAGCCCAATATTAGTGAGGACATTAGTAAATCTAGGACACTCAGGGTGTGTGTGTGTGTGTGTGAGAGAGTCAGATGAGTCCACATGTATTTGAGTTCTCAGTTCATGTGGGGCCTTCTGAGGTTAAGATTCACCGTTTGTTCAACAGCCAGCTAGTTATTAACCTCACATGACCTCAGTACTCAAATATGATTTGGACTCATCTGACCTACACACACACACACACACACACACAGTGTAGCTAGCCAGCCAGTGACCAGCCGGCCAGACAGAAAACAGCAAGCCAGCTAGCCAGCCGACCAGAAACAGCAACTGACCTAGATAGGGGGAGCGAGGGCCAGAGAGAAGCGAGGCTGTCAAAATGTTACGATGTGAGAGAGGATGAGAGTGGGACAGAGAAGGACATAAAGCAACCTCCAACAGCAACACTGTCAGTGGTGCTGCCCAGAGCCAGGCCAGAAGACTGGGCTCTGCCCGGCCCCTGCCCCAGACCCCAGGCCCCCAACACACACATCACAGCTACAGCCTGTCACCACAGACGGCAGGATGGGAGAGAGAGGGGGCAGAGAGGAAGAGTGGGACTGAAGGGAGGGAGAGAGGGAGATAGAGACTTGTAAACAGAGGTGTTCCTCACACTCCATCGCTTAGAGAGGAGGCAAAGCTGCTGGCGTCGGCACCGTCTGGCCTGGTCACCTCTGTCTGTCCTCACACACTCACACACACACACACACATACACACTCCTCCCCACCCTAATCCCTATGGAAGTGAACTGTGGTGGAACATAGGTGCTCTTCAGAGACTCCTTTCCTCCCTCCGCTTCATCCCTTCATCGCTTTTTCTCTGATACTCCATCATCCTTCCATCCTTTTATCTCAGCAGACGCGTCAGTGTGCCGACTGAGTCAACAGCCAGTCAGGGCGTGTTATTGTGTCAGCTGTCTGTCCTCAGAAGCAGCTCGGCTGGGGGATCATAAAACAGTCTCTGACGAGCCTTCTCTAGGGGGCAGTAACCTCTCTCCGGGAGGCTGGGTACCTACAGGAGAAGACATCCTCACAGTCCTCACCTAGCAGCCTCTGAAGGAACCCTGAATCATGACGCCTTCAGATAAATCACTGGGTGCTGTCAAGGCTAACACGCGGGAGCCTGGAGAGCCTACTGGGTGTCTGAAGGGGAGCTGTTGGAGTTGGGGTCCACTCTCTGGTCTGGGTTTGGTTCAGTTTCTGTTTGGTCTCAAAGCACAATAGCTGTCATTTGAGATCCTAAATTATGGTTTACAGAGTTGGTGTATTTGGATTCAGAGACAGGACATATACAGTTACAGGACAGAAGATTAATTAGCGAATCGTTTCTGAGAATATGACGAGGAGGAGCGTGGTAGTTTGTTTTGAGAGGATGAGAAGGTAGGGGTGGGGGGAGCGATGTTTTTTAAGTTGAACCCTCCAAGCTGCAGGGTGGTTTGAAACTGCTAACAGTTCACTGATTTAATGCTCTCTCTTCTCTTTCTCACCTTCTTTCACTCCCTCACTCCCGCTTCTATCGTCAATCTCTTTCTTCCTCTCCTTGTCCCCCCCCCCTCTCTCTATCTCTGTCTCTCAGGTGGCCTGTCTCACACACATAGCAGCCAACTACCTTAATGCTGGGAAGGAGGCCCGAAGATGGGGAACAGCCCACGAGAGTATCGTTCCTTATCAGGTACCTGAACCCCCTGCCTTTCCCCCTTTCTCCCTTTCTCCCTTTCTCCCTTTCTCCCTTTCTCCCTTTCTCCCTTTCTCCCTTTCTCCCTTTCTCCCTCTCCCTCTTTCTCCCTTTCTCCCTTTCCCCTTTCTCCCTTTCTCCCTTTCTCCCTCTCCCTCCTTCTCCCTTTCCCCCTTTCTCCCTCTCCCTCTTTTTCCCTCTTTCTCCCTTTTTCTCCCTCTCCCTCTCTCTCTCTCTCTCTCTCTCCCTCTGTCTGTCTTTTTCTCTCCTCTTTCTCTCTCAAGGTCAAAGGTCAAAGCCTCAGAGAGGACGGGTCAGAGCTTCGGTCGAGTGTGTTGTTCATGAGCTGGTCTGTGTCCCAGTTTCTCTCACCGTCTATAGTGTGGGAACCACACAGGTAGACAGCCAGACGTGTGTGTGTTGTGAGAGATGGCGGTTCTGCTCCGATACACTGGGATGCTCTTCTCTGATGAGGTAGCTGGTTAAAACAGTGGGGGAGAAGGGACAAGGGGGGGGGGGAGAAGAGGGGCAGGAAGGGGAGGAAAAGGGGCGAGGGAGGAAAGATTTACAGCAAACCAGAGTCTGACTTCTTTTAATGACTGTTTTTTGGTTTGTGGTTGGGGAGTTTGTGTGCGCTTGTGTATGTATGTGTGTGAGTGTGTGTGTGCGCGTGAGTATGTGTGTGAGCGTGTGCGTATGTGAGTGTGTGCGCATGTGTGTATGTGTGTGAGTGTTTGGCGGGCTTGGTCTCCTGCAGTTCTGGGTGCTATAAAGTTGTTCTCAGAAGGACTGCGGATTTAACCCCTTGTTGGTGTGATGCCGTGTGTGTGTTTGTGTGTGTGTGTGTGTGTGTATGCAGATGAGATGTTCCATCCATCTCATACACTATTTCCACATTATGGCTTGAAGAGAGGTTTGTCTTGTGCCTCTGTCATTCCTCAGTAACGAGTGAGAGGCTGAGGGCTGGAGGCTGGAAGGCCCATACTCTGCTGGTGCTTTCCACCAGAGGATCAATGTTCAGCAGCTCTGACTAACTAGCAATCACCATACTCACTATCATGCCAAATATACTATAGACGACAAAGAATGACCATAATGAGATAATCGTGCATGTCAATCAGACCATTCCCCTCCAGGTCCTCCTCCACGGATCCTAGAATAGCACCATGCCAGTGATCTGAAACAGGTCAGATTCCAATTAAGTTTAATTCATACTATCCAATATTCATGACATGTACCATGGCTTAATAGTCCTTCTGAATATTAATGTTGTCATGCTAAGTAGATGCTGTTCCTGACTATTGGATCTGTAATGCAGACCGTGTGTGTGTGTGTGTGTGTATATGTGTTTGTGCGTGCCAGCGTGCGTGCGAGCGAGCATGCGTGCGAGCATGTGGCCGCCTGGCCAAGCCTCAGGTGTGCCACGTGAGCGAACACGTGTGTTTATATCCGCCGTAAAGAGGAACGCTGGTTATTAGAAGTTTTGACTGTTACCCTGTCCTACGACAGCTCGGCCCCAGCTACTGTGTGCTTATGCTGTTCCTCTTATGGTTACACACTGGAATACACGCTTTATTAGTCTGTCTGCTCTGACGCTGGTGCTCTGCTCTCAACAAGAGAGGCACATGAAGGAAGACTCAGGCTCCATATGTGAGGAGGGATGAATGAAGGAAAGAGAGAAAGGTGGAGAGAGAGAGAGAGAGAGAGAGAGAGAGAGAGAGATAGAGGTGATATGTTAAGTAGAGATCTGTATTTGGTCCAGAGAGATCTTAGTATTGGACTAAGAGAGCTCCCAGACTCTCCTCCTCTTCTCTCCTCTCCTCTTCTCTCCTCTCATCTCCTCCTCTCCTCTCCTCCCTGCAGTAGATCAGAATGACAAACCTCTCCACAGCAGTGTGTGATCTCAGTAATGGAATGAAATTCCACTACACCTCATTAGAGAGATTTATACCTCCGCCCAAGCAGAAAATAGATCCACAAACTCCAGCTCAGACTTGAGTGTTTTCACGTTGCTAATTCAGTTTCCCAAATCTTGTTGTGTGTGTGTGTGTGTGTGTGTGTGTGACATGTAGCTTCACTGTACACTTCACACAGTACACAACACCCAGCACTAGAGGTCAGGTCTACCCTACACACTCAGATACAAGGTGGTTTTACGTCTTGGGAGCACAACTGTTTCCAGTTCCTTCCAGAAACAGCAGAGTTTGATTTAATAGAAACCAAATAGTTTTGTATCCATTAAAAAGATCCTACTGGATCATTGACTTTGAGTAATGTCAGTAGCCATATTCTGGATTAACCCAAGCATCTATATTCACTAAATAAATCACATTGCAGACTGAGATAGAGTTATATTCAAATTTCTGGTTGATCCAGAAGATTAAGTGTGGATGAATCACTTGTTTCTGAGGCTAGAAACTGGTCCTGGATCTGTGCTGTGGTCTAGACCGGGGCTGCAAGTGTTGGAGGGAAGCAGCAAGCTGTAGAGGACACACACTCACACTGTGGAGAAGAACCGCTAGACCTTTCATTACCTCCCGATCTGGCTGACCACCACTCCATCCATCTTGCCTTCTCTGCATGTGTGTGCGTGTGTGTGGGTGTGTGTGTGTAGTCTTTTCTTCCAGTGGATTCACTGAATTTCAAGACAATTCTCAGAGTGACAGTTGGTCTGATATATGCTGGGGGTGACCATAAGGTTAGGATCCACTCCAGAGTTGCTTATTCAGAACAACAGGGTGATGTTCTCTCTATATAGACAGCCTGAACTGAGCTTGGTGAGCATAAAAGTCCGTTCCATTGTTTACATGCACTTTCACTGGAGCAAGGTCCGTTTACACTCACATCTGTTTGTGTGAAGGGGGGGGGGGAGAGGAAGGATGGGAGAGAGGGGATATACATTCTTGTGGTGGAGTCTGACTTTTGATGAAAAAAAACAAGTGTCTGCTAGACACCCACCACTGGAGACCTCTCTCCCCAGTCCCCCAGACATGGATGTCCCAGAGAGAACTACAATACCCAAGCACAAACGTTCAACCATGGTGGTTCCCCTCATAGTGGTGGAGGTTGAAAGAATTTGGAAACCCTACAGGGCTGGGTGGGGTTGGGCTTAATGGACTAGAACCAGGGTGCCTGAAGGGCCAGCCAATCCATTCTTCACCCCCCACTGCCACACAAACACACACGCACACAAACACACACGCACACAAACACACACGCACACAAACACACACGCACACAAACAGAGGGAGCAGAGCAGTTGACACGTAATTGTCTGAGCTCAGTGGGAAACTGATAAGTCTTTTTTGTTGACCCCACATCTCTCCATCCTGCCATCCCCCTCTCCACCATCCTTCCTCTCCTTCTATTGTTCTCCGCCATCACTCCATCCTTTCCCCCCATCTCCCCTTCCATCCCTTCTCTCTCACTCGATTTCTCCTTCCCCCTCCATCCGTCCTCTCCATCCCTCCATCTCTTTGTGCTCTGCCAGATCTCTGGCCTGCTCGTTCCTCTTTCATTTCAGACCATTTGCTCTGATGGCTCCAAATTTGTCACATCAGAGCCTAATCATGGTGTGTGAGTGTGTGTGTGTGTGTGTGTGAGAGTGTGTGTGTGTGTGTGTGTGAGTGTGTGTGTGTGTGTGTGTGAGTGTGTGTGTGTGTGTGAGTGGGTCAAGCTTCCTGAGCCTTTGTGCCTGTAGCTGGCAGGACTGGAACAACAACCCTCCAGTCCAGACACATTCACAATACTGCAAAGCTGTGTGTGTGCGTGTGTGTGTGCGTGTGTGTGTGTGTGTGTGTGCGTGTGTGTGTGTGTGTGTATGAGGCATTGAGAGAGAGGAAGAGAGAGAAAGAGAGAAGGAAGGACAGATATTTGGTGGGGAAGCGAGTGGGAAAGAGAGAAGTGTTTCCTGTTCTCAGTCTATCTTCTAAGAAGAGCCCAGCTCAGTGATACTTGTGGACCCTGACAAGGGCTCGTTCTGGTCTGCTTCCTCTGATCAGGGCTTCAGGACCAAAGATGGATACCTGGTAGTGGCAGCAGGAAACAACAAGCAGTTTGTGAAAGTCTGCAAAGTAAGTCTCTTCCCCCAAGGTAGACACAAACACTGACAGACAGACAAGTGCACTTACGAACAGTCATCATGCGGTGTATGTGTGTGTGTGTGTGTTTTATTCCCAGGTGCTGGGCCTGTCTCATGTCATACAGGATCCCAGGTTCATTACCAACACACTGAGGGTCCAGCACAGAACTGACCTCCTACACACCCTCTCCCTGAGGTTAGCGCTGTGTGTGTCTCTGCCTGTCTTCTTCCCCACAGAAACACCCTCTCAGGTTGTCATGGAAACCAGCCTGATTATCAGTTGGAGGGGAAGGCTCCGCCCCTCTCTGGAGGTCAGAGGGTGTGGCATGATCTCAGGGTCCACGCATCCCAGACGCAGAGAAGGAGAGGGGGAGGAGGAGGGTATACGTAACTCTGTACACCCTGTTTAAGGCTCTCAGGGCCCCAGCCCTCCCCCCAGTGTAATGACCCCGCCCATCTGACCACAGGTTCCTTGAGGAGAAGACCTGTGATTGGCTGAAGAGCTTCGAGGGAACAGGTGTCCCTGTTGGACCAATCAACTCCATCCAACAGGTCTTCTCAGATCCGCAGGTCCGTTATTCTTGTCTCTTCTACTCCCTCCTCTCCCTCTACATCCACAAATCCTTTTCTTTCTTTTCTCCAGCTGTCTACGTCTCTTCTTCATGTCTTTGTCAGTGCTCCTGGTCTTCCTTCCTTGGTTCTGTGGCAATGGGGGTTTCTTGGCATGCCCAGTGGTTTACTGTTATGTCACAGAGATGAAGGAAGGAAGGAAGGGAGGAAGGGAGGAGAGGAAGTCAGATAAGGCTATTAGGACCTGACCCAATGATTCAGTAGAAACGCAGACAGTGTTTAGCCAGGCCCATATGTCCTGTTACAGCATATTGGCTGGAAGAGTTCTGCTCTGCTGTGTTGTCGTGTTTGAAACACACACACGCACACACACACACACGCACACACACACACACACACACACAGGGATTCTGTTTTTGCTGAGCCTTAGTCAGTTTCTGCATCTTACTCATATCTCTCTCCATGCTTCTTGTCATCTTGCAAAATCAAATACGATGATTAGCACAGATGGGCATCTACCAATCAGCTGACACGAGAGGCTGACCTGCTTAATTCTTTAGCCAATCAAGTTGATTGAATCCACTTTGGATGTGTACCCATTACCCCCGCTTCCTTGAGGAACTTGTTGTTTAGCTGAGTGTGTGAAAGTGTGTCAGAGAGACAGGTCCCCAGAAGTGTGTCTGTCGCAGACAGATCATTAGTTGTACTGAAGCAAAGTGCTGCTGTAGTTTTTAAGAAGCACAGATTTGAGACCACCTGGTTATGTTTTGGTACCACTCCATCATGAGTCACTGTATGTGTGTGTCTGAGACAGTGTGAGAGTGACTGAATGTGGATGGATTCATATTCTGGACTTCAGCAAATTGCACATTTGCTGAAGTCCGGAATTGGGTGCATAGTGATACATGTTGGTACACGATAGTATGCATGATCTTGGTAGATGATGGTACATGTTGGTTTACATGTTGGTCTAAGTTAGTTTATGTGAATGGTGGTATATAGTGGACCGGCCGAGTGTTACCCTACATTGGTGGAGGATTTACACACACACACACACACCCACACACACACGCACGCACACACACACTTACCACACACACCAACAGACACACTCACCACACAAACCAACACACCAACACACACACACACTCACCACACACACACACGTTGGAGAGGGGGACAGCGGTGTGGTTTACCCAGGATGCCGTGGGGCAGACTTTGTAGTGGTTCAGAGAGCAGACAGGCCCCCGGGCGTCCTGCTGCCACTACAAAGAGCCTTTGAAACGCTGTTTCCCCGTTGATGCAACTTGCCGAGCACAACATCTCCCCCGGGACAGCGTGGTCAGACCGCTGGTGTGTCACACCACGCCTCTGCACAGCACACGCGTGTCCCTCAAACCATGCCTTGGGAGAACATACAGATAACACGCTACATATGTGACGATGGTGTACGGAGAGTCACAGGGACACACCGCATCCACACACACATGTACACACTCTCTCCCTCTCTCTCTCTCTCTCTCTCTCTCTCTCTCTCTCTCTCTCTCTCTCTCTCTCTCTCTCTCTCTCTCTCTCTCTCTCTCTCTCTCTCTCTCTCTCTCTCTCTCTCTCTCTCTCTCTCTCTCTCTCTCTCTCTCTCTCTCTCTCTCTCTCTCTCTCTCTCTCTCTCTCTCTCTCTCTCTCTCTCTCTCTCTCTCTCTCTCTCTCTCTCTCTCTCTCTCTCTCTCTCTCTCTCTCTCTCTCTCTCTCTCTCTCTCTCTCTCTCTCTCTCTCTCTCTCTCTCTCTCTCTCTCTCTCTCTCTCTCTCTCTCTCTCTCTCTCTCTCTCTCTCTCCTTCCTTGTCTCTCTCTCTCTCTCTAACCTAACGACAGTTGAACCTTACGACACCTGTTGATTGACCATGATGACATCTATTAGCACATCTGGGGACCATCATTCAGAAGAAGGCATTGTACCTCTATAATGACTACCAGAGAAAGAGAAGAAGGGAAAGAG
This sequence comes from Hypomesus nipponensis, assembly GCF_054491055.1. NCBI lineage: Eukaryota > Metazoa > Chordata > Actinopteri > Osmeriformes > Osmeridae > Hypomesus > Hypomesus nipponensis. Next base: position 5,164,880 of record NC_140368.1, on the reverse strand, counting down.
AGAGAGTTAAGGGCACTGCACATCTGGAGTGAAAGAGGAACAGACAGAGAGGGAAAGAGGGAAATAAAGAGGTACTGTACTGTCCCTTATAGGAAGAAAAGCCAACCTACTGATACACAGGAGAAATCAGCGCTGGCTGTCAGCTCACCATGCTTGGAGTTGGTTGGGGGAGGTCGTGAAGAGAGAGAGAGAGAGAGAGAGAGAGAGAGAGAGAGAGAGAGAGAGAGAGAGAGAGAGGGAGAGAGGGAGAGAGGGAGAGAGAGAGAAGGAGAAGGAGAAGGAGGGAGAGAAGGAGGGAGAGAAGGAGATTAGCCCCGTTTCCACACTCAAACCTATAACCAGGCTGTCCCACAGCCAGACAGGGGGATGTGTGGGGTGACTGGCCTGTGCCGGGAGACTGTTGAACAAGGTTCTACTGTTGAAGAAAGGTGCAACTGTAGTTGCAGCCTGTTCTCCCTGTGGAACCAATGTTCTCCTCAGAGGAATGCTTGTTTTGAAGAACGTGACAGCTGGAGGAATTGTGAATTAGAAGAGTTTGTTCTTACACTTGTAAAAACTTAATGTTGTGGCAAGCGCAACGGCTGTGGAATTGGATGTGTCTTCACTTTGTAGACGTGCATTTCTGGATCCTTTGGGTCCTCCAAACGGTAAAAAAAAGTAAAAAAACAACATCTAGTTTGGAGTGTGGGCCATGTCACGTTTTCAACTTGTCAGAAGAGCAGTTTGAGGTGAACCCTGATCAGGGTGACTCAGTACTACAGAGTCTGGATATCCCTGAGTAAGGTGCGCTTGTTTCAACCACAAGTCTTCGCTGACAGACTTTCTCCTAGCAGTTAGTTTTTCCTGCCGGTGCAGCATGTGTGCAGTATCACGTTGCTAGGTCTTCATAAATCATTGGGTTTGACAGCGTGTTTGGGTTTGGCGGGCGTCCAGACCAATGTAAGAAATACAGGGTTTCAGTTTTGGAATTAGACAGGTCTGTTGTGAAAAAGACTCTTGTATAACCTGATCTCAGATCAGATGTACCTGCACTCCCTGTACGGTTTTATGTTATCTTCAAGGGAGAGTGGGCTGACCCTGGTTCAGTTCTTGTTTAGCCATTGTCTTCCCCTTAGACCTCATACCTGGTCTGTCTGTTTGTTTGTTTCAAACAAAAACAGGAATCTCCTCCCTCTCTCTCTCTCTCTCTCTCTCTCTCTCTCTCTCTCTCTCTCTCTCTCTCTCTCTCTCTCTCTCCCTGTCTCTCTCTCTCTCTCTCTCTCTCTCTCTCTCTCTCCCTGTCTCTCTCTGTCTCTCTCTCTCACTCTCTCTCTCTCTCTCTCTCTCTCTCTCTCTCTCTCTCTCTCTCTCTTTGTCCCTCTCTCTTTCTCTTTCTGCTTCTCTCTTTCTCTTTCCCTCCTTTCCTCTGCCAGACAGGGTTGGTGCACCTGGAGCCTGCCTCTCCTGTTCTCTCCTAGCTTTATATTAATAAAAGATATTTCCAGTTCTCAGACCCTCCGGGTATCTGGGGCCAAACAGCTGCTTCACTCACACAATGACTACCAGATGTGAGAGAGAGATGGAGAGATGGATGGTGGACGAATGGAAGAAGGGAGGGATGAAGAATTATACTGATTCAGGGATGGAGAGAAGGATGTGGGGAGAGATAGATGGAGAGGGGGATGGAGCGAGAGATAGAGGGAGACTGGGATGGAGGGAGGGAGAGATGAAGGGAGAGATGGAGATGGTATTCTCACGGATAAGGGATAGGATGACTGAACTGTGTAATGGCCTCTTTCCTTGTAAGGTATTCAGCTTTGCACAAATAAATGTCTATTGTTTCACCGCGACTGACTGTTTTATTATTCTGTCATGGGGCTCAGCTCATCTGTCTGGTCTGACCTCTCCAGTTTGGCCTGGAGACTGTTAGCTACTAACAGACCTAAAAGCACAGACTGCAGTTCTTCTGAAACTTGACAGGTGTATCAGAAGTAACATTGCCTGTACTGTATGTTTAACTCTATGTGGATCAAGGGCGTAGCCATGGAGTAAAAATTGGGGGGGACAAAATACTTTTTTAATGATAATTTCGGACGGCGTGCGTGGTTGCCTGTTGTAGCGTAGCACATTTTATATTTTTATTTTTATATCAATATATTGGGGGGGACATTTTGACCAGATATGAATATTGGGGGGGGGGGGGGTCCATATATACAGTATTATGATTACGGCCTTGATGTGGATGATATTCGGCTGCAGCCAGAGTGACAGTGAGAAGAGGAGGGAGGGGGCGGGAAGTGGAGGAGATTAGATAGGAGAGGAAAGGAGAAGGAAGGGGGGGGGGGCATTTTGATTGCAGCCAGAGTGATGGTGTATTTTCTCGGACAGTGACATAGATGGTTTCATCCACCCAGACTGCCCTCAGAGAGGCCCCCGCCTCGCACTCTACACTCTGACTGCACAGGTCACAGTCATGAAAGCTTAACGGTCAGGACAACCTAGAATGATTACTTTGTACGTGTTACAGTCAATAAATTATCAGAGAAATTACGTCGTGATTGGCTGGGATCCTGAGGGCGTCAACTTCCCTCGCTGTCATTGTTGTTATTGGATGAGTTGAAACACTGTAGGGACAGAGGGAATTGAAGGATACCGTTGCAGGGAGAGTGAGAGACTTGAGAAATAGATAGAATGTGGGGTTGAAAGAGAGATAGAGAAAGAAAGGGAGAGAAAGAGAGAGAGAGAGAGAGAGAGAGACAGAAAAAAATGGAAAATGCTTCTGGTATTAATTAAGGCAGGAATTCCTTAACATTCCCAAACACACCGGCCCTTCTCCTCCAGACAGTGTGTCCAAAACCACCTGACCCGAAAGAAGCCGTGCAGGGTTACTGCTGGAGGGGATGAAGGGATGAAGGGAGGGAGAGAGAGGGAGAGGGAGAGGGAGAGGGAGAGGGAGAGGGAGAGGGAGAGGGAGAGGGAGAGGGAGAGGGAGAGGGAGAGGGAGGGAGAGGGAGGGAGAGGGAGGGAGAGGGAGGGAGGGAGAGGGAGGGAGAGGGAGGGAGAGGGAGAGGGAGGGAGGGAGAGGGAGAGGGAGGGAGGGAGAGGGAGAGGGAGGGAGAGGGAGGGAGAGGGAGGGAGAGGGAGAGGGAGAGGGAGAGGGAGAGGGAGAGGGAGAGGGAGAGGGAGAGGGAGAGAGAGAGAGAGAGAGAGAGAGAGAGAGAGAGAGAGAGAGAGAGAGAGAAAAAAGGAGATAGTCAAAGAGGGATAAAGTGAGACAGAAAGTTCTCTAGGATTATCTCCCTGATGATTAAGATATGAGAAATCTGTTCAAGTCATTTGCAGGGAAACATCCGATCTGATAGTTATATATCACAAGGTTTTATCAGTGGCTTTTCTTTCCAGGCTTTATTTTATGATTGAGTGTGTGCAGACATAATGTGTCGTTTGTAACACCAGAAGTATTGCAATCAAAACAATTCATTCTTTATTATCTTTTAATTTCTTGTGTGAAAGTTTGGTCTTTTGGAGAGAGAGTGTGTGTGTGTGTGTGTGTGTCCATGGCTGTAAGGGGTGATGTGTTTGAGCTTTAGCATGTCTGGCTGGGATTTCTGGAAACTAGAGACAGTAAGATTGGAGCCCTGGGACCCGACTGGCCTTCCACTCTCCTCTCCTCTTCTCCCCCTTCTGTCTGCACCCTCCTCCGTCTCTTTCTTCCCTTCTTATTCTCTCCATCTTTTGCTCTTTGTCTCCCTCCTTCACCCTGTCTCTCTTATTAATCCTCATATATTCTTCCACCTTTCCAATCTGATCACCCTCTCTCCCCTATGTCCTTCTACATGACTCATTCTGTGGAGGATCTCAGAAGGTCATCACTCGTCTCCCAGGAACAGCTTTCTGCCTGAACTTCCTGTAGCGGAGGAGATGGGATGGAGAGAACCATGAAGGGCAGGGAGTTCAAAGGAGAGAAAGATTTGATCTCTAGTGTTCTCCGGGAGTTTATCAAATTGATTATTGATCCACATGATTGAGAACCTTAAGAGGTGACTGATTGGATATGGGTTATGTGTCAGTTTACATTTAGCAGACGCGTTTATCCAGAGTGACTTACAGTAAGTACAGGGGAGTACATTCTCCCCGAGGCAAGTACTGTAGGGTGAAGTGCCTTGCCCAAGAACACAACGTCATGTGCACCGGCTGGGAATCGAACTAGCAACCTTCAGATTACTAGCCCGATGCTCTACCCACTCAGCCATCTGACTCCTGACTCAGTTATTGGCATTGTGTGCTAAGAAGCGTGGAATCTCCCTGCCCTCTCATCAACCCTTTCTACAGGGAAACCCAGCCCTAGCTGAGCTCAAACACACGCACGCACTCACATAGGCCATATACTGCCCCCGAGGCCAGCTAGCTGTTCCATCTGTAAGCACAACTGGTGTCTTTATTCCAGAGCAGGACCTCCATCATCATATATCACACCGTGAACACACCCTGCTGGGGGACTAGGCCCCGTGACACACACAAGCTACTCTGTTTCCTCCATCAGGATTTTTTTATGTATAAACTTTATTGTTCACCTGTCTGAAAGGAAACATTGTGGATCAACGATGACCAGATCCTAAAGTGTCTGAGGCGTGTCGCCCCTCCACACGGTGGCCCCATTGAATGATCACTACTGTCATCCTTTACAAGTGTCTGTCTCTCTGTCAGTAACCTTAACCCTAAAGACAGGAGAGGAGGAGAGGAGGAAGCTGGCCAGATTCAGACAGAAGCAGACCGTCAGATACATGAAGATGATTCTGTTATTTAAAGTGATTTACCAAGGTTTTCTAGTAGGAAGACATTTATATCTCCTGTCAACGTGGACCCTTCCCAGAATCCTGCTGGGCAGTTGTAAGATGAAGAACACCGTGCTCTGGAAGGAGAGGACAGACGAATGGAAGAAAGGGGAGAGGAGAGAACAGGAGAGGGTTTACAGTCTGCTCTTGATGATAATTAGACGTTTCTCTCACTCGAGCATACAAAACTGTCTAGGAAGCTGGAGTTTTGATGAACTTTCCTGGCATGCAGAACAGCTGTACAATGTCGACTCTTTCTCAACTCTGTCCCATTTCCCCAACTGCTCTTCTCCCTCCTTTTCTACCTTATTTTACCTTTATGTGCGTGTGTGTTTGATTAAGTGTCTTAAATTCAATATGATTTATAAACCCATTCAGATAAAATGCCTCCACTCCTGCACGTGCATGAAATATGTGTTTTTTTGTGGATGGCATCTATGTTTGTTTGTGCAAGGTTTATTAATGAGTGTGTGTCAGACATCTTTTCCATATCTGTGTGTGTGTGTGTGTGTGTGTGTGTGTGTGTGTGTGTGTGTAAGTGAAACCTGTCCTTGAACAACCTTCAGCACTTGTCCTCGACATGATATGTTTGTTCAGTGCAGATATTTGACTGCAGTAACAACATCTGTCTCTACTCCACTTTGCTAAAACCTCTGCTCTACTCTGCCTTTCTCTACTCTGCCCTGCTCAACTCGATTCTATGATACTCTAGTCTACTCTACTCTGTCCTGTTCTACTCTATTCTACTCTGTTTTAGTCTACTCTACTCAATTCTGCAACCTACTCACTTTTGCTTCTCTCTATGTCCTTCCCTCTGTCTCTGTTTTAGTCGCTCTGTTTCTCTCTCACACCTGACCCACATCCATGGTATACACTTCTGGTTCTGATTCAGTGATAGCAGTACTTGAGTGGTAAAAGCAGGTGAATCTGGGGGGATTTAGGTGTAGTTTGTAGTTTTGCCTATAGAGGTCCTCTGTGCACTCTCTTCCTCACCCCTCTGGACCTGCCGCTGTCTGGCCGACTGGGCCTTCTCCACTCTGGCCTTCTCTTCCTCATTGTCTTGCTCTCTCTCACTCTTTCTCACACGCATACATTATATCTGTTTGAACCAGCCCCAGTCTCTTCTGAGTCTCACCCCCTCCCCATTCTGTCAGCGCCCTGTATGTGCCCCTCTCTGTATGACCCTGAGGACAACAGATAGACACTGTCTGCCTGTCTTTCTTTCTGTCTGCTTCTCTGACCGTTTGCCTGCCTGCCTGCCTCCCTGTTTGCCTGTCTGTCTGTCTTTCTCCCTGCCTACCTGTTTCTTTCTCCCTCCCTCCCTCCCTCCCTCCCTCCCTCCCTCCCTCCCTCCCTCCCTCCCTCCCTCCCTCCCTCCCTCCCTCCCTCCCTCCCTCCCTCCCTCCCTCCCTCCCTCCCTCCCTCCCTCCCTCCCTCCCTCCCTCTCTGTCTCCCTCCCTCTCTGTCTCTCTGTCTCCCTCCCTCTCTGTCTCTCTGTCTCCCTCCCTCTCTGTCTCCCTCCCTCTCTGTCTCTCTTTCTCCCTCCCTCTCTGTCTCCCTCCCTTTCTGTCTCCTTGTCTTCTTCCCTGTCTGTCTCCCTGTCTCCTTGTCTCCCTCCTTCCCTGTCTCCCCGTCTCCCTGTCTCCCTGTCTCCCTCCCCCCTGGCTGTCAGTGCATCCACTGTGTAGATCTTTGCACACTCAGCCAGACTTTCCCAGGGTCATCTTTTGGCAGAGCTGGAGGGGAGGCCAGCGGGAGGAGGCTGGAGGGGGAGGAGGCTGGAGGGGGAGGAGGCTGGAGGGGGAGGAGGCTGGAGGGGGTGGCTAGAGGGGGCGCGGCAGTGAGGGGAGGACAACCGGACGAGCACAGTGGAATGTGATGATTAGTATGTGACATCGCCATGGCAGTGGTGCCAGACACGGCTGTGCGGGATAAGGCGGAGAGACGCTCTGATGAGCTACTGAGTTACATGACATTGTTGACCTCAGCCTATCACGTTTCAGACGTCCCTGCTAACCTAAACACGCTGCAGGTCATACAGTCTCATGTCGTCTCTTTTCCCTCTCCGGTTATCTTCTCCCTACTTCTCCCCTTCTCCTGAGAAGAGAGGGGAGGGGGGGAGCAGGAGAGAAGTGGAGGAAATAAGAAGAGAGACTGTGCTGGTCATGACTAAGTTATAGTTACTAAAGATTAACAGACCGGAAACATCCATGTCTGGCTTGCAGATCTATATGTCACCCCATCATCTCTGTTCTGCGTCATCTTCAGACCACACACACACACACGTACACACACACATATCCCCAGCCATAGTCTGAGGGATAAATCTTACAGGAGGTCTGGAGCACTTAGAGGTGGGACATGTAGCTGGGGTCTCCCTTGGGTGGGAGAGAGAGAGAGAGATAGAGGGCGGAAGGAGAGAGAGTTGGAGAGTGAGTGAGAGAGAGAGAGAGAGAGAGAGATGGAGAGACAGAGATAGAAACAGATGGATAGAGGAATGGAGGAACAGAGCTGGAGAGAGGAGAATGGAGAGTTATTGAGGAAGAGGACGAGAGATCTGTGCTGTCCCTTGCCTCTACCCCCTTTTCCTCTTCTATCCTGGGCTGAAACCAGACCATCGCATCCCCCACAAACCAAAACAGACTGGACCAGCTAACCCAGACCAGTACAGACCACTTAACCCAGACCAGACCAAATGGACTGAATCCTTGTGAAAGGTCTAGGTCTATTTTCAGAGAAGTGAACAAAGAACAGAGTATCTTCTGTGTGTGGATTGGCAGTGTGTGTGTGGGGGGGTGGGGGGGGTGGGAGGGGAGTAGGACGCAAAGGGGGTTGATACAGACCTCACTGTCATCAACCAATGATATGAGAGAGGAATGCATGTTATTTATCCAATCAGTCAGAAAGAGTGAGCGAATGTGTGAAAAATGCAGCTGAGTAGAGAATGGGAGAAGGACAGTGTATGTTGATTATGGTCAGAGGAGAGGATCTGTCGACCTGAGAGGATTGTGGACAGACCGAAGTTTGTTAACTCATGCTCTAATTACCACACTAGGTTATGTGGCTCCATGCATAACTGACTACACACTATGTGTTGCCCTAGCCCAATCCTCTCTCTCTCTCTACTTCTCTTTTTCATTCCACTTGCTTTCTCTCTCCTTTCAGTCCATCTTTCTCTTCCTCACCAGTCAGCCAGTCAGCTAGCTAGCCAGTCAATCAGTCAGTCAGTCAATCAGTCAGTCAGTCTCTATAGAATTCTTAATCTTCTATCTAACTCTGCTGTGTAGCAGATGTGGAGGTTTGACTGCTAGTCACACATACATACTGTACACACACACACACACACACACATACTGTACACACACACACATACTGTACACACACACACACTCGCCTGATGATAGTGATTTCCTGCTTCTGTGGTTGTTCAATCATAGTTAATCGTTCTTCAATAGCTCTGTCCAGCCCAGCTTGTTACCAGCGGTTCTCCTCCAGAACCAGAACTTCTGCATCTGGACCAGCTTACTGTAATGAGTCAGCAGACCTACCAAACGTGGCGCTCGTTAGCCCCCTCTCTGCCTCCTCTGTCTCTGGGCACAGCTCTCCACTCTTCTGCTCTGTCTCTGGCCACAGCTTTCCACTCTTCTGCTCTGTCTCTGGGCACAGCTCTCCACTCCTCTGCTCTGTCTCTGGGCACAGCTCTCCACTCTTCTGCTCTGTCTCTGGGCACAGCTCTCCACTCGTCTGCTCTGTCTCTGGGCACAGCTCTCCACTCGTCTGCTCTGTCTCTGGGCACAGCTCTCCACTCGTCTGCTCTGTCTCTGGGCACAGCTCTCCACTCTTCTGCTCTGTCTCTGGGCACAGCTCTCCACTCGTCTGCTCTGTCTCTGGGCACAGCTCTCCACTCCTCTGCTCTGTCTCTGGGCACAGCTCTCCACTCTTCTTCTCTGTCTCTTGTTCTTTTCACTCAGTCTCAGCTTTTCACCTCCTGTAACTGACTGAAGCCTTCAGCAGTGATCACTGCCACTGCTGTCAGGCCTCACTGAGCTAACCCTAACCCATCTTTAATGTTTTGTGTGTATATATATATATATATATATATATATATATATATATATATATATACTTCAACCTACCTTGACTGAACTTTGCTACAGTTGGCAGCACTGTTCTAAATAGACTCCTCCCCCCCAGTTGGCTCCTCCCACATTGAAAACTCCTGAAGTGCCAGCTGTGGTCAACATCAGAATGTGCAGGTCTCAGTGTGTGTGTGTGTGTGTGTGTGTGTGTGTGTGTGTGTGTGTGCGTGTGTGGGGGGGTGACCAGGAGGGGGGACTGGTGTTTCCCCAGGGTGGAATGACTCACCAGAAGCTGGTTGTTGAGTGTGAGAGAGGTGACAACCGTGGACAGCGATGACGCACACGCACACACAAACGCACACGCACCCACGCCTGTCCACGTGCACCCACACTAACATGCATCCTCTCTTGTACCTTCTCTCGTACACACACACACGCTTGCACCCACATACCAACACACACACACACACACATTATCTCCACATACACATACTTGAACACACACAACTGTCCACTCACGCACATGCTTGCACCCACTCATATAAACACACACAAAACAGATACATTAGTCACACAGGTGTGTCCTTATAGAACCTCAGTTTACTTTAGCGAATCTCTCCACCCCTTCATCTCGCCATCTCTTCATCTTTCTAGCCCTTTATACCTCTCCATCCCTCCATCTCTCACATCAAAGCCCTGTGTGACTGATCAACTCAACTGTCAGCCACCTGTCAGCATCCAGGATGTGTATGTGTGTGTTTGTGTGTGTGGGGATTGGAGGGGGGGCTTTTAAGCAGGGATGTGAAAAATGAAAGGATGTTCAGAATGTTCAGAATGTATTCTCCCCTGTGGAGGTCAGAGGAGGAGGAGGAGGGAGGGGGTGGAGAGAAAGATAGAGAGAGTAGAGAGAGAGAGATGGTGAGTAGAGAGAACGAGTAAGGTAAAGAGAGAAAGAGGGAGGGATATATTGAAGAAAGCGGAGGTGTAATGCTATAGATTAGATTATAGAGCTGCTCTGAATCTTATTTAGGTCTTGTCCTCGGCTTACCTCCACAAACTTTCTCTCCTTCCCTCACTCTGCCTCTCTCCCTCTCTCTCTGTGGTTCCCTCGCTCTCTCTGTCTCTCTGTCTCTACCCCCCTCTCTGTCTTACCTCTTTCTAACCACGATGCATGATGCCAGGTACAAAGTACAGCAATTATTCCTGTCTTTCCACATTGGTATGTGTGTGTGTGTCTGTGTGCAGTTTAACTGTTTCTGGTTTAGGGAACAGTCAGGTTTAGTTTATGAAATGGAGGATGTCACTTCTTATTAGTCTGTAATGGGAAAAATAGACAGATACTATAGAACAGTCAAGGAGAAGGCTTTCTCTCTCTCTCTCTGTCTCTCTCTCTCTCTCTCTCTGTCTGTCTCTCTCTCTCTCTCTCTCTCTCTCTCTCTCTCTCTCTCTCTCTCTCTCTCTCTCTCTCTCTCTCTCTCTCTCTCTCTCTCTCTCTCTCTCTCTCTCTCTCTCTCTCTCTCTCTCTCTCTCTCTCTCTCTCTCTCTCTCTCTCTCTCTCTCTCTCTCTCTCTCTCTCTCTCTCTGGTCACCACTGTAGTGTGCGACGGTGTGAGTAATGGTGTGGTTGATTCTGTTCCACGTTTTCACAGTCCAACACATGCTTGGGTCATAGTGACAGTCATTCTCTGACCCTTATGCACTGGACCCCCCCCCCCCCCCCCGACACACACACACTCACACGCATGAACAGCAGACACAGCTGACGTGTGACTACAGAGTGGGGTGTTGGATCAGGACCATTGATGTTCTCCACAGAAGAAATGCATGCAGGATGTGTGTGTGTTTGTCTGTTTGTGTGTGCGTGTGTTTGTGCGTGCGTGCTCGTGCGTGCATTCTGACTATAACATACCAAGGGATAGGATTATATTTCCCTCCTCTCTCTTTATCCTACCATTTGTTGCCCTTAGTCAAACATAGGACCATTGAATACTACCACACCTGTACAAACACTGAGTGCTTCCTGTCTGTCTACCCCTCCGTTCCTTTCTCCGTCCGTCTGTCCTCCATCACTACATGCCTCTGTGTGCCACCCGGCCTCTATACGCCCATCCTCCATCCATCTCTCCAGCTCTGCTTTCCAACCATCTCCCCCCCCCCCCTTCTCTCTCTCTCCCTCCGTCCATCCTTCCAGATATAGTCCATATTAAGCAGAGCCTGTTGCCAGTAAATCCTGGTGGATCCCTATCTGCTTTGAACTGGGACGATCGGGGAAACGGTGCTGGTGCTGGTGTGTAAGCGCCTCATCTAACCTCCTCATGTCTTTCCTCCTTTACTCCTCTCCCTGATTCTTTCCCTCAATTCCTCTCTCTCTCTCTCTCTCTCTCTCTCTCTCTCTCTCTCTCTCTCTCTCTCTCTCTCTCTCTCTCTTGCTCCTTCTCTTATTTTCTCCTTCCTCTCTCTCCCTCCCTCCCTCCTCATCCCCCTCTTCCTCTCCCTCACTTCACGAGAAGCTGGGGGGATTTCCTCCTGCTCGGCCACAGGAAATCCTTTTTATATTACTGCCAAGAGAGAGGGAGAGTAAAGGACTGAGAGAAAGAGAGAGAGAAAGAGCGAGAGAGAAAAGGAAAGAAAGGCAGAGGCAAAGAGAGAGAGGAAGGGAACCTCGGCAGAGGATGAGTATGTGGTGAATGTTGGATAGATAAACGATTCTATGACCTGCTGTGCCTGCTGTATTGTGGTTTTCAATACAATATTAAACTAGCTTGCTGGGAAAGCTAGGGAAGTTAAATCAAGCACACCCCAACCATGATGATGGTGAATGGTCACCTCCGCCCCCGATCTCGGGTTTAGAGGCTGACCTCAGTGTAATAAGTAGAGAATGTGTCTGGATTCTCCTTTATCCAAGACACAGGTGTCCTTGTAACGCTGTGTGTGTGTGTGTGGGGGGGGGGGGGATAGTCGGGGGTGTGGGTGTGGGGGGGATGTGTGTGTGTATTTTCCTGTAATATCCCTGTCACTGAAGTGATAAGTCTCTCCCATTACTGAGGATGGTGAGTTCCAGAAGTCTTGGAGATGGTGTTTCCAGCCTGCTGAGTGAAGACTCTGTCAAGTTGTCAGGTGTTACTTATTAGAGGAGCAGAGTAAGTTGCTGTTTTTCCACTGAAAAGAGAACTTCCTCCACACACTCATATGGTCTGACCATCGCTCCTGCACACACATGCACGCATACACACACACCCCCACACACACACCCAGAAGCCAGTTCTGCTACAGAGGTGTCCAAGTCCTTCACAGCACTCAGCTCCTCTCTCACTCACCCCAGCCCCCAGGGGAGCAGAGCTGTGAGATACTTGATACTGCCCCCTAGAGGGCAGGAGGCCAGACCTGACAGGAACAGGTCAGCAGTGCACTCCCTCTGTAGACTGAAGATGTGAGCTGCGTGTGTGTGTGTGTTCATACCTCACTATTATATTATTATATCTGTATAGATAGACTGCCAGGGGACATACAGCACTGTAATGGGGGAGTATAGGTTTCAAGGGAAACCCGTGTGTGTGTGTGTGTGTGTGTGTGTGTGTGGGTGTGTATGTGTGTGGGTGTGTGTGTGCGCGCGCTCAGTAGAAACCAGATACAGCAGCTGACTCAGCCAGCAGGGAAACACAGGGAAAGCACAGGAACAATCCTCATCACTGTCACCTCACCAACACTAGTCTCCTTTATGTCCTATAAATATGTGTTTTAGTTCTGCGGGATTGATAATGACCCTGTCCCATCACCGTCTCACACACACACACACACACACACACCTTTCCCCCTGCTCAGAGTCAGACCCCATGATGTGCTGTGTTGTACCATAATGTGTGTAGGGTGGTGGGGTCAGGAGGAGCGTGTCTCCACCCCAGGGAGAGGCAAGCTCACAGCATATCACTTCAAAGAGGAGGAGAGGTGGATGGGAGAGAGCAGGGAGGAAGGGCGGGCGGGCGGGCGGGATGGAGAGGGAGTGAGAGAGTTCTGACATCATTACGCTGACGGTATGGAGGGAGAGATGGACGGATAGAGGAATCAAAGACCCCTCTCAGGAGGGGCATGCTCGAAACTGCAACCCCCTGGAACACACACACACACTGCACCAGCACCAGCAGCAGCACTCATCTGCTAGTCAGTTTCATGTCCGCCGGGCTGGGAGGACCCTTCCGTTGACCCCCTGACTAGCTGAGGACTTCAACGCTTCTTAGGATCTAGCCGTCCATAGAGATCGCCTGCTTCAAAGACACTAAAGAGCTGGAGGGTTAGCGCAGGAGGGAGGGAGCCATGAAGGGGGAGAGGGGGGCAGAGGGCTGGAGGGAGGGACGGAGGAGAGAGGTATGGAGAGAAGGATGAAGAGAAGGAGGAAGCAAGTAATGAGGAGGTTGAGTGGGTGGGTGGGTGGCTGGGTGGGGGGAGGGTCATAGCACATTCTGACACACTCTGCTATCAGTCTCAATCACCCTAAAATGTGCTTCAGACCACAGGAATTAATTACTTTATATAAACCTTCTTCATATCAAAAGAATGAATACATATCCCAGTGAACCACTGGGAAACATGGAAAAACATGGCTGAACAGTACATGGGTGGGATTTAGGGGGGAGGGGGGACAGAGAGACAAATTTGGAAACAGTGTGTGTGTGAGATGGCAGAAAGGAGGGATGGAGAAGGGAAGGAGGGATGGAGAAGGGAAGGAGGGATGGAGAAGGGAAGGAGGGATGGAGAAGGGAAGGAGGGATTGAGGAGGGAAGGAGGGATGGAGAAGGGAAGGAAGATGGAGAAGGGAAGGAGGGATGGAGAAGGGAAGGAGGGATGGAGAAGGGAAGGAGGGTGAAGGAGGTGAAGGGGTGGGGGCCAGTGGCTCGTGCCAGGGGTAAAACCACAGCAGCATGATGTTCTCATCAGCCAGTTATCTTTTGATCAAGGCTCGTGTTGAGAAGCATCGTGAGGTGAAGTGGTCTCCTAAAAATCAAAGCACATGGGACCCAGTGCTGGGTCACACAGCGCCTCCTTCCCCACCCCCCTGTCACCCCCCCCCCGTCTCTCTCTCCCCACCTTAAGGCTCTACAGAGGTAGAAAGGCTGCAGGAGCTGCCCCTCCACCCCTTTAGCAGCCACACATGGTCACCAAGCAGGTGATAAGTGTGTGTTGGGGGCACAGTATGGGAGGACTGAGACCAGGGTAAAGAGGGAGGGAGCGAAACGGAGAGAAAGAGAGCCCCGTGTCTCCAGTCCCCTGCTGGCAGAGTGTTGACGTGCGGTTCTGGGTGCAGGTCCAGGACAGGCCTGCTGATGGATGCTCTGAAAGGTCTGCTTCTAGTAAGTGTAACAGATCCATCCTGGGGCTGCTCACGTTCTCATTAAGGAGATGAATGTCTCTGGAAGCTTCTGTGAGACTGGTCTTCTCAAACCTTCGGAAAGTAGCTGGAAAGAGGAGGGAGGGTGGAAAAGAAGGGAAAGGAAAGGGGAGGGAAGATGAGAGGGGGAAGGGGGGCCTCGTCCTGCTGTTCTGTCAGTATCCCTTTCTGCCATACATAACAAGAGTAACAGTCTGATTAACATGTGGATGCAATGATGTCAACAAGTAGATTACATTACACTCTGCATGGATTTCATTGTGCACGGAGAGACTGTTTGAGTACTGGGACTTTACCATTTCCATCCGATTTCCTTCACCTCCTTCTTCTCCAGTTTCTTTCTGCTCGCTCCTCATTGTCATTCTGACGAGAGAGAGAGGTGGAGGGAAGGGGTGGTTATGGAGGAGGGAGGTTACAGAGGGACGGAGGGAGATAAAGGATTATTGGGGTGTGAAACAATGAAACATTGAGTAGGGGAGGCAAAGGATGGAGACATGGAGGCATGGATGGAAAAAGAGAGAGAGAGGGAAGAAAAGGTAGAGGACTGTTGGGTTAGAGGGAGCAGTCGGAGCAGTCGCATGGCCCTGGTCCTCGTGTTCCACGACAGCTGTTAGGAATGAGAGAAAGACAAATAAACATGCTCTTTACTGCGTGCCTGCCGACACACACACACACACACACACACACATGGCTGGGTGTTTCCACAAAGATGGATGTGAGACACATGCGTAGCTGGTGTGCCAGCCGCGCCATTCAGCTGCCAGCCAGGACGCCCCCGACTCTTTATAGTGTGTTTGGATGTGTATTTGTGGGTGCGTGTGTGTGCACGTGTGTTTGCACGTGTGTGTGCACGTGTGTGTGCATTTGTGTGTGGGTGTGTGCCTGTTTGTGTGCGCGAATACATCATGTGTCTGTCTTTGTGCATGTCTGCATAAGGTGAACATTCTTCCTCTCCCTGGATGAGCATGGGTCACATCCCTGGCCCAGGTCATCTACAGGTCATGTGTTCACGTCCCTGCCAGGCCGTCTGTCTGTCTGTCAGGACCAGCTCCAGGACAAACTGGAAATCACAACTTGCCTTGTTCTGCTTGCTTGGTAACATACATACGCTTTATGCAAGCTAGGAAGCACACACATACACATATACACACATTCCCACACACATACAGACACACAGACACACACGTGCCCACGCACACGCACACACACACAGACATGCACACATCCCATGATGGGGTGTGAAGCGAGGCCTGGGGTTCACATGACTTGGATAAATGTTTAGTCAGAAACAGGAGACTATATACAGTATGAAACACTCACATGGAACTGTGGAAGGATGTGTGTGTGTGTGTGTGGGTGTGCGTGTGTGTGTATGTGTGTGTGTCATAATGTGTTTCATGCCCTCTTCTTGTTTCCACCTCCTTCACCTCCTCCTCCACCTCCTCAGGTCACCTTGGTTCTCTGAGTGGGTAGCTGTAGTAGCCATTGGACAACTCATCACTCCTGTGTGTGTGTGTGTGTGTGTGTGTGTGTGTGTGTGTGTGTGTGTGTGTGTTTGTGTGTGTGTGTGTGTGTGTGTGTGTGTGTGTGTGTGTGTGTGAAAGAGAGAGAGAGAGAAAGAGAGAGAGAGATAGGGTCAGCATGTGCGTGTGTTTGTCAGTTTCATGGATGAGCCTTCTGACTATAACATAATGGAGGAAATAAGAGCTATCATTAACTTCAACCTGGGTTTCAGTCCTTTTGCTTTCTCATCCCTCCCTTTCCTTGTCCCTACTTTTTATTTATTTGTGTGTGTGTTGGGGGGTGGGGGGGATATTCAGCATTTCTCCTATTTGTCTCCTGGGAGTAAGACAGCAGAACTGAAGTACTGTCATTTCTGTCTGGTGATGGATTCAACACACACAACACACACACACACACTCTAACATGTACATATTTCCTGCCATGTCTTGAGTTGTGTGACGCGGGTGACTGCAATGTTCTGGTTTATAGCTTTTCTCTCTTTAATCATGGTGTGGTGTGGAGAAGAAAGGCCCAGAGAGAAACAGGGAGGGGCATGCAGGAGTGCGGGGGAGGAGAGAAGAGCGCAGAAGAGCAGAACGGAGAAGAAAGGAACAAGGAGGTGTAGAGAAGAGCTGTTGTGAGGTTACTATGGGAAAGTTACTATGGGAAGGTTACTATGGTGACATGGCTGATGGTATCAGTGCTGTCTCATATCCGTTGATGTACGTGGGTGCCTGAGCAAACTCTGTGTGATGTACCACACAGTAGGTAAACAAACTAGTGCAATACTAACAAACAAGTAAACAAACAGTAAAGATAACAAACATAATCAAAATGTGTGGCCTTTTGGGAGAAAAACAGCAGTGTCCAACTGGAAGTGCTGTCACATGCAGGGGAGCCTCTGGTGACCCTCAGTGTGTATGTATGTGTGTGTGTTTGTTAGTATCCGTGTGTGTATGTTGGGGTGGGGGTGTTGTTATCTCTGTGTGTGTGTGTGTGTGTTGGTAAATATAAATGTGTGTGTTGGTCAACAGGGGACTCGAGGTCTTGACTGTTATTCTTCCCTCAAAAGCGTTCCCAGACTCAGATATCCACCAGGAAGAGCTCCATAATAAAAGTTCTCTTTGGAAAATACATCATCATTATCTCCCTCCCTCCTTCTCTCTCTCTCCCTCCCTCTCTCCCTCCCTTCTTCTCTCTCCCTCTCTCCCTCCCTCCTTCTCTCTCTCTCCCTCCCTCTCTCCCTCCTTCTCTCTCCCTGCCTCTCTCCCTCCCTCCTTCTCTCTCCCTGCCTCTCTCCCTCTCTAATTGCATCTGCAGTAGACTGAGACAGTTTGAGAGCATCTGAATTTGAAAAACTAATGGTTTTATCATCCATCCCTTCCATCCATTCATCCTTCTGTCCATCCATTCTCCATCCATTCATCCTTCCATCCATCCGTCCACCCATGGGTTCCCTGTTGAGTTATGTTTACTTCCAGGCACCAGTCAAAGGCCTGTGAAGGTCAGGGTAACTTTGTCAAACTGTGAGGTTTCTTCTTTAAATGTTTTCCAAATCTGCTTGTGTGTTTGTGTGTGTGTCTGTGAGTTGTCTCCCTGGTGGCAGAACTTCCTGGTAAGAAAGGCCACAGACACTACTGGGAAAAGATGGAGGGATGGAGGGACACCTATGACACACTCACCCATAAGTGCACCACTGCATGAAGGCTTTCCCCTTGGAGAGAGAGAGAGAAGAGAGAGAGAGAGAGAGAGAGAGAGAGAGAGAGAGAGAGAGAGAGAGAGATAGAGAGAGAGAGAGAGAGAGAGAGGGAGAGGGAGAGGGAGAGAGGGGGAGCGGGTGGGAGGGTAGACAGGGATTGGAAATGGAGATAGGGATGGAGAGAGAGAGAGAGAGAGATATACTGTGTGTGTGGCCTGTCTGTCTGGTCTTACATAACTGGCAGACAGGGAGTTTGTGATGTATAGCCATGCTGGTGATGGTAACAGGGCCTGGCAGGGAGGGGAGCGAGCTAACAGGGCCACTGTGATGGGCAGGGGAGGTGGGGCGGGCTGTGGACGGGAACCAGTTCCTGTTTTATACTAGTGCTTGTAAGATTTTTTCAGTCAGGCTGTCATCGTGACCCTGACTGAAAGTCATCTCAGAATACTACACATGAGCTAATAAGATGCATGATCTCAACAGAATATCAATAAATATTACAAATCCTGCTTAACTTTATTGTTGTCGAGTTTAATGTTAATTGTTTTGTGTCTCAGGTGGCTCACAATGGCTTGATCCAGAAGATGAATCACCCTACTGCTGGACAAATCTCTGTACCAGGTCAGTGACACTCACACACACACACAAATCATATCCTAATTGTCTCTTCTCCTGTCCTCCTTTGATCCCACATGTTGTCTTTTCTCCAGTACAACGAAGCAACTGCCAGGATGTAAACCAACAATATGTAAACCTACAAACGGCTAGGATATAAATCAACAAGCACATTTCTGTTTCCTCAGCAGTCAACTAAGACAGAAAGAGTGCGTATGTGTGTGCGTGTATGAGTGTGTATGTATGTTCCCCCTGAGTTCCTATGTGTTAGTTGTCTGCCTATTTCCATCCAGACGGTTTGGCCTGTGACAGAACCCTTCATGGACAACTTTATACTTCACACATCTAACACAGACACAGCAGTTGAGTGTGTTGTGTTTGGCTCAGGGAGGCCTGGCTGGGACCCTCTCCTGCTGAACCCTGACAGGGACGGAGGAACCACTTCAAGAAGCATGGCGGTTGGGCTTTCAATGGGATCTTAATTCTGTTACTTTGTGAACTAAGCAGTGTTTGATGTCAGCCATGTTCCCTCGAGTGACACAAACACACACACACACACCGGCATGAATACACGTACACACACACACACACACCCATACAAACACAAACGCAATCAGTGGTAGTGGTGTATGTCTGAGTTTGATTACTTCAACCTGTTGTTTATGAGTGTGTATCCTCTGTGTTATTCCCCCATATGAAACAGATCACTAGATGATGAGGAAGGATACACAAGTACCACAACACAGACACACACCTCTGCCCTGACCTCCACCCCAAAACCAACATCCTCTCCTCATATACATTACATCCCTTAGTGCCTCCCTCTCACCATCTCTCTCCCTCCACCCCTCTCTCTCTCTTTCCTTTCCCTCTTTCTCTTTTTCTCCGCTCACTGTAATCTTCTCCATATCTCCCTTTCTTTGTTTCTTCCCACCCCTTTCTTTCTTTCTTTCTTTCTTTCTTTCTTTCTTTCTTTCTTTCTTTCATCTTACTCTGGTATCCATGGTCCTGAGCACCATCAGAAGTTGAGGCCTTTTCAACATGTGTCTACTGACCTTTCCTCCATCCTCCTCTTAGTCTCTTCCTGTTTCTGCCTGTTCTCTCTTGTTTATCAAACACTGGAGAAGAAAGGACAAAAATGTCATCCCATCCTCACTAATTAGTTTTGTATCTTGCCTCTCCATTCTTTCACTGTGTGCTTTTATTGTTTCCTCTCTCATGTCTTTCTCTGTCTGCTCTGTGGCTGGTCTTGATGGACAGAGTAGTGATTGTGCTATTATGGTCTGGTTGTCGGGTGATGCGCCTTGAAAACGTGTAGCTCAGAAAAGCACGTCCATTGTCTCTTCAATGATTTGTCTTTCTCGACAAAGAGGAGAGAAAATCTGGCCATTAGCGTCTGGACTCCAGATCAGTAAACATGATGTACCGTATTTTCCAGACTAGAAGTCGCTCCGGAGTATAAGTCGCATCAGTCAAAAAATGCATCATGAAGAGGAAAAAAACGTATATATAAATCGCACTGGACTATAAATCGCATTTATTTCGAAATGTATTTCACAAAATCCAAGACCAAGAACAAACATTTAATCTGGAAAGGAAAGTTATTCAACTATACAAGTAGCACACAGAACAACAGGCTGGATAGGTGTCCGGTATGTTAACTTAACACATTAACAGTTATTCAGCTACTCAATAGCATAAAGAACATACCTGGCAGGTTGAATAGGCTAAATTAACATAACAAGCTAGGGAGTCCAACAAGCGAGTTTCCAGTAAGCTAGTTCACCAAGCTCCCAATATCATTCCACATCGCTGAATCCGTTGAACTTGTTGGTTCATGTCAGTCAGTATGAATTAACATTTAAAAACAGGTTAAATGATATGTATTTTGATACATAAATCGCACCTGACTATAAGTTGCAGGACCAGCCAAACTGAAAAAAAGTGTGACTTATAGTTCGGAAAATACGGTAATGTCGGGAGACGGGAAGGAGCGGGAGATCTGACACCTTATGTAATAGCACCACTGACACACAAAGATACACACGCACACAAACATGCACACACACATACACAAACCTGCCTACTCACACAAACAAATGAACACACTCACCCTGACACACATACATACACCAACAAGGCTCATTGTGTAACAGCCTCATTAATGGCATCTGCTTGTCTGGCCTTTCCTAAAATATTCCCGTTCATTTGATCTGTCTGAAGCATGGGGCCAGGGTCCCAGTCAGCCAGTCAGCCAGCAGTGTTTGTGGGTGTGTCTAAGTGTGTTTGTGTGTGTGTGTGTGTGTATGTGTGTGAACTAGGCCTTGAGATCCGACCTGGCCCATTCCTGGTCAAACACCACGAATGGTCAAGTTGTAGCCACAGTAGTTGACATTCATTCACACAGGTTTGCTGGAAGTTGTGTTCAGTTTAGATTTCCAGAAATTCTTCAGTTATGCAGTAATCTGCCCTGCGTTGTATTTCAATCAGACTTTATGAATGTTTTCCAGTATTACAGCCTGAATAAAATTGTTTTCTATTCCACGCTAAACGGAGGCACAATATCACTATGGAGATCAGATTACATATATATATATATATATTTATATATATATATATATATATATATATACTGATGATGAGGCCTTCATGTAGAAGAGAAGTAGCGGGTAAGGGATGTTTACAGGCCATGTACGTAGACCCCGGCCCGACCCCGACGGTCACGCCTCATCGGTGTGTTATAACTCCTCAGGCTCTTCCAGAACTTTCTGCAGAACATCACAACAGGGTATTGTGTTACTGCTCAGTTACTCCCTTTGTTCCTGCACTGTTTGACCCCATTAACACACACAGCCACACACACACACCTTGTGTAACCAAAAGCTGCCACCTGAAAATATGGTCTTCATTGGTGGAATCACTGATCTCAGCCCTCATCCCTCAGAGAGGGACGGATTGGGAGAGGAAAGAGAGAGAGAGAAAGAGAGTGAGAGTGAGTGAGACAGAGAGAGTGAGAGAAAGAAAGATGGAGAGAGAGAGAGAGAGAGACAGAGAGAGAGGGAGGGAGGAAGAAGAAGAAGAAGAAGAAGAGAGGGAGGGGATCTGGCCAGTTCGCCACATGGCATGAAGCTCAGGGGACTTTGTGGTCGATTTATATTTTTTAGTCTTAAATTGGTCAAGAAAAGCTCAGTTGATCCACAGATTGCTGTCATATGTAAACTCACTGTACTCTCCCATGCCTGACATACCAATCTTCCTTCTTTCCTTCCTTTCTTCCTTCCTTCCTTCCTTCCTTCCTTCCTTCCTTCCTTCCTTCCTTCCTTCCTTCCTTCCTTCCTTCCTTCCTTCCTTCCCTCTTTTATAGTCAGTCCTGGACCAGCCAGAACCATATATCTCTGTTAATCCAGTCTGCCAGTGAAGCAGCTTTAGGTGCTAGGTCCCTCCAGTTCCAGTCCCCTGTGATGTATCTCTGCTGGTTCTGTCTTCCGGTGGAAATCCCTGTAAGATCATGCTGAGTGATTTATCTCTCCACTTGTTAGTGTTAGAGACACCTTGAGTCAGAGCGTCATGGAGACGGAGGAGGGGAAGGGGGGGTTGCAGTAGAGACACTCGGAGGGAGGGAGGGAGTTCAGTAAGGCAGCATCAGCCAGTACAACATTACAGATCAAAGCTTGGATGTATCAAACACTGAAGCAGTGCTGCATGAAAGGATCACACACTCCCTTTGTCTGGAAACAGGAACTCACCAGCTGCACACGCTATAAGCACATGCTAAGCACATGCTAAGCACACGTTACCTGTTATCGACAAGTGTTTCTCTGCTACTGATGTCAGGTGCAGGTCTTATCTTCTTGTCCTCCTTTCGATCTCTTTCTGTTTCCCTGGTCTGCTGCCTGATAGGTCTCCTGCTCATGTCTCTCCCTAGAAGACTAGAAGAGGGGAGGCTGGAGAAGACTTTCTCTCTCTCTCCCCCCCCCCTCTCTGAGAGGCATCCCTGTCACTCCCTTTCTCTCTCTCTCTCTCTCTCTCTCTCTCTCTCTCTCTCTCTCTCTCCCTCTCCCCCTCCCTCTCTCTCTTTCTGGGAGGCAGCGAGGCCTGAAAGGCATGGAGATATAAAACATGCATCAGATGGAGGTCCAGACAGCATCCTGCCACACCGACTAGCTGATTAAAGGGAAGCAGGAGAGGGGGAAGCGAGAAAGGCAAGAAAGAGAAAGGAAGGGAGGACACCTTGTGTGGAATGAAATGGACCAAGATGAAGATTCTCTCTTACTGACAGCCCTGATCAAAGGCATGGGAGGTGGGGAGAGAAATAAAGAGACTGAAATGGAGAAAAGGTGTACTGACACATCACCAGTTTTAGAAGATTCAGAAATGCTTAATGAGAAAAGAACCAATTAAAAAAAGCACCAATCATCCCTTGTAACCAAATGCCCTTGTCGCCCTTATGGTTTCCCTGTAATGCCACGCTTTGTGAATCCTTTCTTTTTCTTCCTTTATCGTCCTCCTTCTCTATATAGTTTTTAAAGATACGGTAGGTCTGTACATTTCCCTCCCTCCTTCTCTCTATAGATAGTGTGGATAGATTAGTCTGCATAGTGGTGTGTAGATAGTGGTGACTCATCCTGACCACAGCAGTGGTGGTGACCATACCAGACTATTCTGCTCAGTTTCCAGGAACAGCTAGAGGGCAAACAGTGAGGTTCTTCACGGGTCACGGTTCGCTCCTCGGAACCATACAAGGGAACTCTGTGGAACCAACCGGAAACTAACAAAAAATGCTTGGTTGAATCTCACACACACACACACACACACACACACACACACACACACACAAGCACACACACAAGCACACACACAAGCACACACACATCAGACTGGCCAGTCTGCTTTGTGGCTGTGCATCCCGTACACTGTCGCACCAGTGTAGTGCTTAATGAGTTGGAACTGAACTGTATCTGAATGATGTGCGTGCGTGTGTGTATGCATGTGATGGACACGTTTTATTTGTATCCTCGGAGCACGGGACCGACTGAAGGGATGTGATCAGAGCAGTTTGTCCCCAACTGAACAAAAGACTGGATACCATTAGGCTATTCAGACAGGAGGAAGGGAGAGACTGAGATAGAGAGAGTAAAAGAGAGAGATGCAGAGAGAGAAGAGAGAGAGAGAGAGAAAGAGAGAGAGAGAGAGAGAGAGACAAAGTAGGTTGGAGGTGTGGGCATTGGGCTGGATTTGGGACTGGTGGTGGCAGAGGGCTGGAAGTGGAATGATGGAGGACTGGGAAGGCTGAGGAGTAGCAGATGTCTCGTGGCTGAAGATGAGCCCTGTGGCTGCCCTCATATCTGGAAAGAAGACAGGAGTAAAGGAGGGAGAGAGTAAGTTAGACAAAGAAAAAGATGAAGGAGAGATAGAGAGAGAGATAGAGGGAATGAGAGAGAGAAAGAGAGGTAGAGAGAGAGAGAGAGAGGGGAGAGAAGGAGACAAAGCAACAGAGGGAGTTAGAGGGACCAAAGGGAGGGGTGCATACTGCGTAGAAGGAGGCTGTGGTGGAGTCCTCCCTCCTAACTGCTCAGACATCAAGAGGTTAAGAGAAACCACACGCGCTCCCCACACACGCACACACACACTCGTGATCAGGGTTCCATCCCTCACAAGCATGCACACTTGTTTTTAGGGTTCCGCTCTACCCTCCCTCCGTTCCTCTCGTCTGTCTTAACCTCTGTTCTTTTCCATGCAGCTTCTCTCCTACTTTCTTTCCCCCTTTCCTACCCTCTCTGCCAGCTCTTGGATGTCAGTTTAGCTTGTGTCTTCATTGAAACCAGGCTACCCTTCTTTCCACCTATACATCACCCTCTTTCTCCTCCTCTTTGCTGCTGGTTGAGAGCGTGTCGGAGGGACAGTTGATCCTGACCCCAGAAGAAGGACATGAGCTTGATTCCCGCCCTCTGATGAATGAAGTTCTATATTCGTAAATGAATGACTCAATGTATGGCCAAGTAATGGGACAGTTATAGAAACATGACATTTGCTGTTAGGACATGTATGTTATACTATTATTATAGATTTATAATAACAGTTATTCTACTGTTTCCCTACTTTCTAGGTCCAGCCGTGCGTTTCAGCAGCTTTGAGATAGGGGAGCCGACACACCCTCCTTTGATTGGTCAACACACCATCCAGGTCCTGAGGGACACGCTGTCCTACAGCGATGATGTCATCAGCACGCTTCTGAAGTCCGGCACAGTGGCCCAGAATGTGGTGCAGTGAGAAGAACCACCAAGGCTAATGCATAGGTTAGCGTTGACGCTTATTCAACTTCCTGGAAGCAAAGAGTATGTGCAGGATTATGTACCGAACACTATCATTAATTATAAACTGATTATCGATTCATTTGTTGTATTATGTTTTATGCACAGAAGGTAAATCTCCATGCATTTAAATTGAACATTTAACGTTTAACAAAATTTAACAAAAACTCACATATCACCTAAAAGAGAACTCTTTTTTTTGTGTGTGTGTGTGCTGGAATACATGAGGGAACCTAGAGTTAGTTAAATTAAATCTTATTGCAGATGTCTAAGTGTTTAATGCACAAGTCCCATGACTGACTCTAAGTTATTGTTGGCTAACTCTGGTAACTTGAAGTATTGCATCACTCCACAGAATTTGTGAGTGTGTTTTTATAATCATTCATAAAATCGTCAGAACAAAACCACATTCATGTGTGGCAATAGTGTCACACACGCACACACACACACACATTCCCACAAATACACATACACACATGCACACACACACAGGTCCTGTGCTTGGCAGGGAAACTGATTGCTCTATCAGGCTCTGAGGTGTCACTATGAGAACCTCCTACACTGTGATTGATCAATTAACATGACGCACGACAGCCCTTACCCCTGAGAATTCACTATGAACAGGAACCAAAAAGAAGGAACATCTATTAAAAGGAGAACTCAACTAAGTGGTAATGTTCTGTAATTTCTGAGGTAATTTCTTCTTGGGAGTTGGTCCATGGACTGGTAATGATCCTGGATCCTTCTTGAACACCACTCTTCTATAGACAGGTTTTTAATAAATGTTAATAAAGTTGACTAACTGGAAAAGTTACAAGTTTCACCAAAAGAATTTGGAATAGATAGATACAAATTTGTTAAATGAAATAAACTACATCAAAGCCAAATTTACAGTGAATAAATTATATTTATAAGAATTATAAGGCGTCTGTACTATTTAATACACCCTGACGTAGGAGCTTCCTTTCCTGAAAAATCAGTTGAAAGAGCTGTTATTCTGCTTCAAATATGCTGTTAAAAATGACAAATAATTACTATTGAAACCAAGTTTCAACAGTCTTCCTGTCAGTAAGAGGTCAAGTTAACTTGTGACGTCACCACAAGCAGAGGTTCTATTCCTGTCCGCTGGTTGTTCCCCTTGTCCACAGAACGCAGTTTTATGATTGGGCAGGCAACCGGCTGAGCAGGAAGGAACATGTCAACGCCCCGTCAACTAAGTGAGAAGACAAGGTGTTCTAGAAGCATCCAGAGGGTTGAAGGGTCATTATTACGGTATATTTAGATGTGGAGATGACAAGCTCACCAGAGATCTCATTTAGATAGAACGCTGTGGAAAAAACATCATTTTATAAGAATCTACAGGGTGCTAGTAAAAGGGGATACAGAAAATAATTCAGTCCAACATGCATAGGCCTGAGGACATTACCTCATTATTAGGTGGACACACATTACATGCATAACTTCAGATTTTTTAACCACAAGTAAGGGTATTCATACACTTGGCCAATTATCAATACCAAAAGCCGGCAACGTTATCTTATACGCTGTATGCATAGCTCTCCAGAAACAGGGTTGGAGGGTAAACCTATTGGTAACTCTCTAAGAACAAGATTGGAGGGTAAACCTACAGGAGGGTAGAGAGACTGACAGTCCCAGACCACGGCTTCTGTGTTGGGGGTCAAAGGTCAGAGTTTTTCCCCTAGATGTGGAAGTTGAGTTTTGTCTCTTTTCTGTTCTTTCTGCTCTCCTCTCCTCTCACACGGCACAGATCTGGTCTTCGGGGTGGCCTAGGCCCTAGATTAACTGAGTGTGTGGGGGAATTGAGGAAATGTCTGGTTGTGTGTGTGTGTGTTTGTGTGTGTGTGTGTGTGTGTGTGCTTGTGCCTGTGGATGCCAGGACTTTCATCTCTCCGTTCTCTTCACATCTGCGGGAGAGAGACAGAGGGAGAGAGTGAGAGGTAGAGGGGTAGAGTGAGAGAGGGGGAGAGAGATAATGTGATCATTAGGCCTGGGAAACTACACTGCAGTGAGATGCTCGTAAACAACACCGAACACAGAGCTAAACACAACAGCAGAGGGATCTCTCCTTCTCTTTCTCCCCCCCCCTCTCTCTTCTCTTTCTCTGACTCATCTGTTTATTCTGTTCCAGTTCATCTTACATGAGGTATTTCTTAATAAGTCTCCCTCGTATGAATCCCAGCACTGGTCGTGACCTCTTCCTAGTCAGAACAATCTCCCTCTCAGTCTCCAGAATCAAGCCGCCCAATCTCACCGCTCCTGGATGGACACTCACTGCAGCAGAATCACTGATTTTATGCCAGTTTTCATGGCTCTTTTCATAAGGAAACCCTTAGTTCTCTTTCGGTCTCTCCACGAGACTTCTTTGTCTGACCTCAAATAATAAACCTCCGTTTGGTACCCAGCTACACATACTTTGTGGGAGAGACCGACTGAGGGAATGTAACTGGATGGACAGAAGAGACTCATCACTGGATGTCTTATGCTCCAACATGCCCCATACAGAGATGCGGAGGAGTGGAAATATCAGGAAATCGATCTGACAAACATGCCATTGATTGATAAACAGGCTGATATAGTGGTGAACATCCAGGACTAGGGAGAGAGAGGGAGAGTAACTGGTTTTAGGTTGTAGAAGGGTTGTTTTTATCTGTGTGTGTGGGTGTGTGTGTGTGTGTGTGTTGAAATGCACACGTGAGTGTGTGTGTGTGTGTGTTTTCAGCCCATCCTCTCCTCCATGTGAGGACACCCTCGTAGGAAGTTTCCTGTTTTGGGTCGGCGCTCAGCGGAGGGTTCGCATGGCAGTGTAGCGACGGCTTCTCCAGCTGGAGCAGCTGCGGATGACATTAACCACGACCCACGATGCACCGCTCCGGCCCCAGCCAATGGGAACGCAGCCCCACCGCACGGCCGTCACTTCCAGTCGCGCGCGTGTGTACCCCGTTGCCATGGCAGCGACAGTCGATTCCGCTGCCCTTTTTCTTTTCTTGTCCTTTTTCTTCACCCCCCCCCCTTTTTGGTGAGAAGAATAACATATGATGAGATGTACTAAACAGACTTAGCAGAATTGTCTGGTTTTGGCCGGAAGTGGAAAGGACAGGAGAAGTTGAATGAATAACACATCTGTGTGTGTGTGTACGCATGTGTGTGCGCATGTGTGTGTGTGCACGTGTGTGTGAGTCCCTGCCTGGAATTACCTTGGTATCTCAGCTTTCTGTTTGGCGTGGTGAAATCGTTAGTTCTGTGGAATAACTAGCCAAGCTTCACATTTGGTCAATCACAGTAATATCCTTACCTGCCTAAACCTCAGGTCCACATCGCATGTAACCAGCATCAGACATCAGAGCTAGCTGCTCGGAGAGTTCCCAGACTGAAAACACATCCAAACACCTGCATCTGAGGCTGCACTTCAACCCAACTTGTCTGTGAAGAGGCCAAGCTCTGACAGCATCGTTTACAGCACCAACACCAGCCTGTTGCCCCGGTAACCTCTCGGAGTGTTGACAGTGTTCCTGCACCCCAGACTGGGATCTGCTGAGAGCCGTCGTGTCAGTCTGCCTGGTTCATTTGTCCTCTGTCTACTTGTCCTCTCCTCCATCCCTTCCTGTCTCACCGAACGTCGATCTTGTTTTTATTGCAATAACATGCACTGTGTCCTTGTTGTGGCTCTTCCCCTCACGGGCTCTAATCAGAGCAGCATGTTGTTGGTGGGCTGGAACTGAGACCACGTCTTCTGGTGGTTTGGACTCCTGGCATTACCTCCTCCTCATTCATCCTCCTTTCCCCTTTTCTCCTTTCTTCTCACCCCTGTATCCTCTCCACTCTCTTGTCCATCTCCCACCCCTTGCCTCCGCCCTCCGTCATTCTTCCTCTCTTACCTTCCTCACCCTTCCATCCCCTCCTATCCCTTCACCCTCTTCTTCCCCTGCATACCCCCCTCTCCACTCTCCCCCAAACCTTCCCCTAATGTCCTTTTATACACAAGTCCTCATTGTCCTCCCAGCGTATCTGAGCACTGCCTGTCAGTCCCTTAGAGATGTTCATGGAGGTGTCAGACGATGCCCACAGCGCTGTCCTCAGTTCAGAGTCTCAGTCTGGCCCCCATGTCTGGTCCTGATATACCCTATAACTTTTCTACCCTCTTTTACCATTGTCAACAAATACAGGCAATGCAAAAAGAGGCTAAACGTATATGCTTCTGCGCTTTGTTGGGCTGTGAAGTGGTTGTACTCCCTTAGGAAACTCCTTCACTGTCAGGACTATCTCTCCGATCTTCTTGTTGCTTGTGTGCATGTTGTAACAGAAACAGATGGGAAGACGTATGAATAAGCTTCACTTCCATGTCTGCTGGTGTATAGTCTTGATACTGCCCTCTCTCATCGAGGTCAGGGTAATACCCAGGGTGAAGTTCTGGTGAAGCAGGAAGCAGCATTGGATCAATGACCCACCAACCAGCCCATAGCGGAGTCACCTTCTGGGTCACTACTGTAGTTGTTATAGTAGTGACAACCACATCAGAAAAGACATGTGTGGAGCAGCCCAGCATGGCGAACCAGGGATTGGGCGGTTATTCATGGTGGGTTTATCTTACTCCCTGGTGGTGGTATCACTGTCTGATCTCAGATTAACCGATTAAAGCGTTAAAATAATGCTTTTCTTTCTGTTCTTTCATATTTCATGTTTGTTCAGTGCCATGTGTAATGTGTGTTCAATCAAACGGTTGTTCAGGTTCAGAGCATTTCCTGTTTCCTGTTCCTCGTCCCGGCATATAGTCAGGTCACATGGTCTGGCTCTCCCTTGCTCTGATTGGCTTGAGGTCCAAGGACAACATTTCTGATTGGTTGGTCAGGCCACTAAACGTCCATACGTGCGTCCAAACCCACAATCTCAGATTCCTCAAATATCTCAGCTCACACTGTTTTCCTAACCAAATAATAAAAGCAACCTTGGAGCAAACTGTTCCTTAAGACACCAGAACCCAAAGCAAGATGTTGTTCTGAGAATCCGATGGCAGGCGTATCTGTTCCTCATTCACTGCCCCTTAGAACCGAGACGCCCCAGGGACTCGGAGGGACGGCGTATTGTGGCCATGACCGCTCTGGGATCAAACATCTGAAGGGTATTGGTTCCCACGTACCGCAGCGGTATTGGAATCATCAATAACTGTCCTATCTGCTCAGTCTGAGATCCAAGCTCCTGTCAAGCCAGTGCTGCCCAGGTCACTACTGCTGTGGTGGAAGCTTGTTTCTCTATTCCATTAGCTGACATTGGACTCTTTCACATCAGTTGTGGTTTAGAAGTGGACATACTGTGTCCATGTGCAGAAAGTAGTTTGCATAAACTCTGTATAATTGTGTTTATTTATGTTATTTATGATCACCTTTTACAATTTTTTTCTGTTGTATTGCTCAGTTTAACCCTATTATCAGAAGAACTGACTTGTTTTTTTTTTCAGGTTAAACGAACAGTTGAATGTAATTGAAATTCAGGTCTGGCCTACTTTGTATTTGTTTTACTAGTTGTTAAAGAGAACGTGGATGCATGTGAAACTACACGCTATGTGACCAGCACAGTATGTGGTGGGACGTGTTTTAAACAAGGGTTTTGACCTGCGTCATATCCTGTCATGGAATTTACATGTTTATTCCTTCTGCTTGTTTGGTTGTTTGTGTGTGAACACATGAAGCTAATCTTCATCAACATAAAAACATCGTTACCGCCTTAGTGGTTATAACACCAGCCCATTCCCAGCAAGCAGAAAGAGAAGCTGGTGTCACTGGACTAGAACCAGCATGCTTTTGTATATTATTGTAGACCTGTACCTTTCTAATGACGGAAAAGCGATGATGGATTTACACGGTGGGAACCATTAGAGATAATTAAATGGTGATTGTGTGCGAGGGGAAATGCCTCCAGAAGATTCTTAGGGAAGTCTGAAAACTGAAACAATAGCTTGGCAGGAATGCTTGTACATGTTAAGTCATTTTGTAAACCACTTGCAAGCACCTTGAGTAAAGTATACAGCTGTTAGGTGATTGCTTGGCGTTAGAGCTTTTGCTTGCCAGTAGCTATTCATTCATCAGTTTTTCTGGAGAGGAGTGGAGTTTAGACAGTTGAGCTGCATTTTCACTGCAAGTTAAAGAAAACTCTTCAGAAACCCTTTTCAAGAAAGGTTCCTTCAGCCCACTGTTTGACGCGTTTCCACCACAGGAACTTTGCCCAGACGATTAGATTACTACTTAGTATGGCATTGCTGGGACTAACTGGTTGTGAGTTCCGATGAAAGTTCCTGGTTCAAGGATAAAGTTCCTGCAGAAGGTTCTTTAGATGTAGTAAACCACATTCACCAGACACTGACCTCATTGACACTTCAACTACCCCCATTTTTCACTGGTAACGTCTTACGAATTTCAAGCTAGCCATATACATGCTATTCCCAGGATACCATGGTGGACTGTAACATAACATTTCTAGATATATGCTAACATCCTGGATGCACTCAACATCGCAGTTTAGCCTCTAACCTCTAAAAATACTTCGAAATACTGTAACCGAGCAAAACGAGCTAGCCGCTAACTTAGCATAGATAATTATGTGCTAACCTATCCGGATGTTAGCACATCAGTTCTTTGTGTTAGGAATATCAATAAAATCATATTTGACTTTCTTCATTTTAAAACAAAGTCCCCATTCTTTTTCATCACATATGTCCTCCATCAGCCAATACCACAATATTGTCGTTGCAGATGAATAAACAGGACCTCAGTCTGAACACCCCCCGCTTCATGCAAAGCTGGTTTCGCTTCAGCACAGAATCACTCACAGGTGCTTCACAGGTCCTACAGCCAGTATTGTTTGATAAGCTAACTGGTGCTATCTTGGATCATACTCCGCCACTATTGAAACCAGTGGGCATTGCCCCAGCAAAACAGACTTTGGGGTTAATTCAATTCAACAGACCCCCTGGGGGTTCTTAATTTTTTTCCTTTTATAAAATCAAAATATTTTGGGGCTGTTAGCCACTGCTAGCAGCTCAGGGTTCAGACTGGTCATCCTGTCGGCGTAACTGGAGCCAGCATGGATCACGTCCAAATGAGACATTTCAAAGCATCAACATCTCAAAATCTTGCCTGGGGATCCTGTATTATGTTGTCTGATTGTGTGTGTGTGTATGTCCTAAAAATGTACCGTTGCATAATATAGACAGTAAAACAGAAGGTATTCCCTATATCGGTTGCTTGCTGTGTGAGTGTGCAGGTGTGTGTGTGTGAGCGTGTGTCATTCCGGTGTCTGCAGCTGGAGAGAAGCTGGCCAGTAACTCAGCCCAGCTGTAGAAGTGGAGAGGTCAAGAGGTCATTCAGCGCTTCTCCTCTCCTGCATGTGTATGTTTGTGTGTGTGCATGTGTCTTGGGAAATTGCAGGGCAGGGCAGGTGTTAAACAAACCCTGAAGCCCAGGAAATACTTCTTCCTCTTTTCCACCTCTCCTCATCTTCTCCATTTGTTGTCCATCCCTAATTCCTCTCTGCTTTAAAGATTCTTTAAGTATAATTATTTCACTCTAACACTCCTTTCTTTCTTATTTAAAGAGATATTTTTTTACATTATGTCATGTTTTGTGTGAAAAGAAAGTTTTGGTATATTTTTGTATTTTAAGTTGAATTTATTTTTTATTTTTTCATATATACGTTATGGATGAGACAGATGGAGTTGGCAATGTCAACATGATTGATAATACATACATTCCTGATCACCCATGGCCACAATGAGGGAGATGTTTGAAATCGCTTTAATCTTATTGTGTGTGTGTGTGTGTGTGCATGTCACAGATAGCTCACTATCTGTGTCTGGTGTCTAGATAGAGAGAGAATAGTCTGGGGTAGGGGTGAGGAGGTCTGGGGTAGGGGTGAGGAGGTCTGGGGTAGGGGTGAGGAGGTCCGGGGTAGGGGTGAGGAGGTCTGGGGTAGGGGTGAGGAGGTCTGGGGTAGGGGTGAGGAGGTCCGGGGTAGGGGTGAGGAGGTCCGGGGTAGGGGTGAGGAGGTCCGGGGTAGGGGTGAGGAGGTCTGGGGTAGGGGTGAGGAGGTCTGGGGTAGGGGTGAGGAGGTCTGGGGTAGGGGTGAGGAGGTCTGGGGTAGGGGTGAGGAGGTCTGGGTTAGGGGTGAGGAGGTCTGGGGTAGGGGTGAGGAGGTCTGGGGTAGGGGTGAGGAGGTCTGGGTTAGGGGTGAGGAGGTCTGGGGTAGGGGTGAGGAGGTCTGGGGTAGGGGTGAGGAGGTCTGGGGTAGGGGTGAGGAGGTCTGGGGTAGGGGTGAGGAGGTCTGGGGGTGAGGAAGAAACGAGGATGACAGACTGGACAGACTGGACAGACATTGGAGGATGATATAGAAAACACATTCCTTCTGACGCCCCCCCCCCCCCCCTATTTCTCTGTCCATCCCTCTCCTCTCTCTATCTTTCTCTCTGTCCACCTCTGTCTGGTCTGGTAACATTTATCATAGTGTGTAGGAGTTGGGGTGTGTGGGCTTTGTTGAGTCGGTTTAATTTGGTTTCCTCAGTGCATTGAAACCAAGAGTGCCAACTCAATAATATGATAAATCAAATATCAAACAAATGTACCTTCCCAGCATACACATGGAGGCGGGAGCATATTAGGCACACACACACACACACACACATTGCCGCTCGCTGAAAAGTTCATACTCTGCATAGCGTCAGTCTGCTTCCCACCACAGTCAACATGGCCCGGACCTCACACGGCATTGTGGGTCGGAACAGCTTCCTCTCCCATGAGTCTTGGGCTCGCGGCGTTCCAGCAGGCTGTTGGGATTGTCTGATGAGCTGCCACGGGCGTGTTCTATTTACAGGAAGCTTCGGGAAACGAGGGGTGTGGCCCCCGGTCCACAGTCTGGACAGCCAACCCAGCTGGTCCTGGCCCGTCGTTCAGGGAGCCAATGAGGACAGGCCGGGGTTGCTCCTCTGTGACATCATCATCAGACTCCTCTCAGGAACCTTCTGTCTGGTTCGCTGCTCTCTGACACCTACTGAGCGTGCTCACACCAGCAAGCTGACAGGGGTTGTGACCTCATCAGCAGACACTGTTTTTCTCTCCCATCCTCTTTTTCTACGTTTCTTTCTCTCGCTGTCTCTCAGCAATCCTCCCTGCTTCTCCTTTGCTCTCTTTTTT
Source organism: Hypomesus nipponensis (assembly GCF_054491055.1). Classification (NCBI taxonomy): domain Eukaryota; kingdom Metazoa; phylum Chordata; class Actinopteri; order Osmeriformes; family Osmeridae; genus Hypomesus; species Hypomesus nipponensis. The sequence continues at coordinate 5,131,279 of NC_140368.1, read as the reverse complement.
TCCTTTCTGCCTGCTGTAACATTGTGTCAACACTGAGAAGGAGTTTGTTGGAAAAAATGAGCTAGACCCAACTTTTATATCCCTCAAGTCTTGAATGTGAAAGATGGAAGAGGGGGAGGGGGGGCAGAGATAAACAGCTAGTTACAGAGACAGAAAGAGAGGTGGAGACAAAGAGAGGGAATGGAACTGAGAAAAAACTGTTTTTGAGTTTTCAAAATGTTGAGCAAAGAGGACAGGAAAGAAAGCGTTGGAAAGGCAAAGAGTGAGAGAGAGAGACACAGAGAGAGAGAGTGAGAGAGAAGCAGAAAGAAAGAGAGAGAGAGAGGGAGGAAGAGAGAAAGGGAGAGAAAGGGAGGGGGGCTGTAGTGTGTGTTTTGGATGACAGCGTTGTCCAGGAGGATGTGAGCACCTATAAAATAGCAGCTAACAGAAGACGAGCTTCCTCTCCACAGCCACTCTGCTGCTCAGAGGAAGGGAGTGTTTTTATCATCAAACCATCCACCAGGCCTGACACGCACACATACGCACACACACACATAGGCATGCATACACCTACACACACACGCACACACACACACACACACACACACACCACAAGAGGACTGTTCACACACAGACACATTTAATCTCTCTCTTTCTCTCTCTCAATCTCTCTCTCACTCTCTATCTCTCTCTCTATCTCTCTCTCACTCTCTCTCTCTCTGTCTCTATCACACTCTCACACAGTCTCACTCTCTCTCACACTGTGTGTGTGTGTGTATGTGTGTGTGATACAGGAGAACCTCTCCCTTTCTGACCTTGTGCATGGTCCAGATATAGAGAACCCCAGAGGACAGTCCATACCTAGAACTTGAGGGTATTCTAAGCTATTCCTTTCGGAGAATCTTTAGTTGAATCTTTAGAGGTTCTAGTTGTCACTTTCTCTGAAGGTGTAGAAGTACTGATCAAGAATCAGTGTGGCCTATCACACCATGAGAGAGAGTATGTATTTAGAAGCTGATTCGAGACCAGGCCTTGTGAGCAGGTCCTGGTCTGTCGTGCTGTGAGGCCTCCTGCCCTCCCCCTTCACCTATCAACAAGGTGAGCTTTTTATTACATACCTGGGCAGCAGGGAGCTGTCTTTTTAATGGGGCTCACTCAGTGACACAGGGAGCTGTGACTACACACACACCCTTTGGAGCATCAGTCTGCACACAGGTATGCCAACACACACATTCACACAAACACTGTGGTGTACCCATCTCCGTGGCCTGCTGATTCACCTCTTGGCGTGCAGCTCCTCTAACAGATGACGTGCATGTGGCCAACGCCACGGAACACCGCACGATGACCTGGCCATCTGGCAGGGGCCAGCGTTGATTGACGTGACCAATGATGTGAGGATACACCATCAAGCAGCCAATGGGAACTCACATCGACATCGATGGGAGAGGGGGAGAGAGTGACGTTGTCGCTGTGTGATTCTGACGTTCGAGTCTGACTTCAACTCCACAGGAAAAAGGTTGGACAAAGGAAAAGACAGTACTGAGTGCCCCTGATTCCCCCCCCCCCTCCCACACACACAAACATTCACACACATTCACACACACACACACATTCACACACACACACACATTCACACATACACACACATTCACGCGGACATTTCCAGTGCTCACATCACCGATGACTGCATTCCTAATGTTTCTCTGAACTAACCAGCTTACACACACACATCCACACACACACATCCACACAGCCAGAGGGGCTGTCATGGGAATCTCAGAGAGAGAAACACTTGCCTGTGTGAGGGTAACTCCTACCTCCCTACAGAGCAGATAAGAGACATGAAGAAGAAGAAGAAGCAGAAGGGAAAAGAGAGAGTGCGAGAGGAAGAACGACAGAAAGGAGTGCTGACATTGCCAGGATGACAGGCGTTTCTACACAGCGGGGGTTGTGAACTAACAATATGTCAACTGACGATATATGAACTGCATTTGCCTTTTCCAGTGACGCACAAGTTCATCAGGGGAAAAAAAAAGGAAAAACATATTTTTTGTTCTAAAGATCTGACTGCAGAATCGACTTTCATCCAGTAGCAGACCCCTCTCAGGAAGAAAGAACTGAAACTTCCTTCTTCTCTCAGTACCTTTCACAAGGAGAGACTGCTTAGACGGTTCTAAGGTTCTCCTGCTGAAGAACGTACAAAGAATGCACAGGGTTCCATCCTGATACTGTTTGAAACAGAGAACCCATTGTCAGTCCTCCCCCTCACCATGCATTTACACACACACACACACACACGCACACACACACTTTCTGTACATTAATTAGCTGGGCCACATCACCCCTTCTGATTCATACACTCCTGTATGTATAGAACAACCCAGCATTATAATGACAACCATAACAAGTCTGTTTATATAAGCTCTCTCCAGCCTCTACGGCCTACCTCCAACCTCTTTCAAAGTCTGTCCTGCCTCTTTCCTGCTTCTCTATAACTTCTCTCCCAGCCCCTCTCGAGCCTCCCTCTAACCTCTGTTCCAGCCTCTCTCCAGCCTCTCTCCCAGCCTCTCCCAGCCTCTTTCCAGCCTCTCTCCCTGCCTCTCCCAGCCTCTCCTAGCCTCTCTCCAGCCTCTCCAGGGTGACCTGACTGAGTCACAGTGTGCGTGGAGGTTGTGTCTGTCGTGCTGGGAATAGGATGTTGTTGTCTGAATGACCTCTTGAGAGACACGCATCATTGCAACCTCCTGATCTCCTGTGGGATACACTCAGTACACCCTGCTAGGCATGAACTGGACCAGGCTGGTTGTGTACGTGTGCATGTGTGACTGTCTTACTAAACCAAGCAAATGCCATTATCAGGAGAAACATCTTACAACACAGCAAATTCCAGCAGAGTCACATGAGGCCGGAAGACTGAATCAAGTAAAACGATCTGAAGCAGAGCCAGTCTGGCTCCACCCATAGGAAGCAGAGCAAGTCTGGCCCCGCCTACAGGAAATAGAGTCTGTCTGGCTCCACCCACAGGGTCTGGCCCTTACAGGCATAAAGGGGAATGTGGTGATGGGTTCACAGCCCTCCTGAAACTGCTCTCTGGTTAGCAGAAGGACAACACGCACCAAAAACCTGACCCCACGACATCCACCAACGACATTAGTTCTCGTGAAACACACACAAACACACACACACACATAAACACACACACACACACCCACTCATGCAAGCAGATTGATGGAAAACACACATGCAGGCAAATGGCCTCACATAAAGACACAAACAGGGGCACTTAAAGTATGTTTCCGGGCTCGAAAACAGTGACTGTTAAATGGGTGGGTTGTGTGTTTGTGGTGAGTGTGTGTTTGTGTGTGTTTGTGTGTGAGTGTGTATGTGCTTTTATGTATAGTCTGTGTTTGTGTTTTCCTAAGTCCGTCTGTTGATTTAACGAGCTACAAGGGGTCAAGAGGGCGTCGACTTGTTGACAGGTTGGATTTATGAGTGACCAATAAGAAGTCCCGTAAGGTATATTAGTGTCAGCCACACCTGTCCTCACCCGTACATTAGCAGGATGATAGGCAGGCGGCCCATCCTCTCCCTCCTCCGCCCATCCTCTCCCTCCTCCCATTCTCTCTCTCTTCTCTATCCCCCTTATGACTCATTTACCCATGATGCCCCTGAAGCGTGGGAGGCTCATGGCACCAATCAGCAAAGCTCCATTTCATCTCCCTCAGTGTGTGTACTGTAGCGTGTGAGTGTAATTGTGTGTGTGACAGAGAATGCGTGTATAGTGTGATAGTGTGTGTGTGTGTGTGTGTGTGTGTGAGAGAGTATATAGAGTTTAGTGTGTATAGGTTCCCACCTGTCTCTGATCTCAGTGATCAAGGCCTCACAAGCCTGGTTGTCCGCATGCAGCCTTACTCCCACTCCCGCTGGTTCTCTCTTGTTCTCTCTCCCTTTCTTCCTCTCTCTCCTCCCACCCCCCATTTCCTTGTCTCTCCACCTCTTCCCCCCCCCCCTCTCTCTCCTTCTATACCAACAGCATGAACCTGTTAACCCTCCTGGTTGATGGTGGGTGGGTGCGAGGCAGGAGAGGAGATGAGGATAAGCATACATCTGGAAACTGACGCAGAATTAGAATTTCAGTTAATGTCTGTGTGTGTTCATGTTCATGCGTGTGTATAGACATATATATATATATAGATTTATAAATACATAATGAGATGGAGAAATAGAGAGATAAGTAGATAGATGGGATAGATAGAACCTAGGGTATATTTCATAAATGTATGTGCATATGTGTTCCCCCTAATGAGGAATACTGACAATGACACATCAGCAAACACTCCATCCTGTTGACAAACTCCACGTAACTAGTCAATCATCAGCTGCCTGTGTGTGCTTTGACTCACTTACTCAGCACGCACCCCCCCACCACCCCCACCCCCACCACCTCCACCACCACCATCTCCCCCTCTGGCAGGTCACCTGTCTGTCTGACTGCAGGTGTAGTCCATATCTCTATCCCTGTGCAGGCAGGGAGACGGTCAGTATGCTTCCACACTGCTCTGCCTAACATGACTCAACCCTGGACTGTCCAGACATGATGAAGACAGACAGGCACCACATGAGGCGGTGGAAGAGAGAAGAGAGATGGAAGAAAAAGAGATGGAGAGTGCCTAAAAAGAGAAAGACGGAGGCAAGAGAGGTGTAAAGGACAGAAAGATGGGGGACAGAAAGTGAGGGAGAGAGAAAGTGAGGGAGAGAAAGATGGGGGAGGGGTAAACAGCATGGGAGAAACAGTTGATGTTATATTACTCCCCTCATCCCCGAGGCCCTTCTATCTGTCTGTCAGTTTGTTTGTTTGTCTGTGTGTGTGAATGTGTGTTCGCGTTGCTATGTGTTTGTGTGTATCTGCTAGTGTCTCTGCCCGTCGATTTGTCTGCCCAGTAAGATGAGGAAGTAGACTTAGTTGTTGACAAGTCCAACACAAACACTGCTCCTCCAGACTCTGACTCACTCAGGAGACACCACCTACACCTGTGATGTATGGGATCTGTGTGTGTGTGTGTGTGTGTGTGTGTACGTGGGTAGTCTCATGTCTCACTGTTTCCACATCTATCAAGAAAGACAGAGGAAGTGAGGGAGGGAGGAGAGAGACGGAGGAATGGCAGGAGAGATGTATGAGGAGTAGAAACGCAGTCCAGAGATATTGGGGCAGGGTGACTTGATCTCATCACGTTCACCTGGCCTTAAGTATGTGTCTTCTGGAGTGGTGGTTTCCAGTCTTCAGGGTTCTGTAGGGTTCTGGGTGACACTCTGTCCCCAGTGACCGTTGGGAGCTGTCCCTGGAGCGGTCCCTGATAAACAGTTCAGATGTTGGTCGATAAGTTAACGACCCCCCCAGCTCTCCTCCAACTGTTCTGTTCATGGGGGCATCATGTCTTCTGGATAACTCCTGTGCTCTGGTCACGTGCTCTGTCCTCCTCTTTGTCCTCTTTGGGACTCCATAGTGTAAATAACATCATCTGTTACCATAGCTACAGCGAGCTAGAAACCATATGCTTCCATTCGGAGACTGTTGTAGAATCACACACACACGCACACACACCAAACGCAAGCACATAATGTGCTTGAGCAGACTAAACTCTATGATAGATGACTTATATGACGTCCTGCTGTATACTCAGTTCATCTCAGCTCCATGCTCTAGCACCAAATGTCTGTTTCCATCTTTCTTTATGTGCCCTCTCTGTCTCCCTCCTTCTCTCTTTCCCCCTCTCAATCTCCCTGTCTCCCTCTCTCTGTCTCCCTCCCTCTCTCTTTCCCCCTCTCAATCTCCCTGTCTCCCTCTCTCTGTCTCCCTCCCTCTCTCCCTCACTTTCTCTCCCTCTGTAACACTCTCTCTCTGCATCTCTCTCCCTTTCTCGCTCTCTTTGTTTCTTACATTCTCTCTTTCTCTCACCCCTTTCTTTCTGTCTGACCCCCCCTCCCCTGCCCCCCCCCCTCCCCTGCCCCCCACCTCCAATAATAATGCTTATATGGTTCATTTCTTTCCCGTTCATTGCGGCCGTTGTGCCCGTCAGCTGATGGTTACAGGATATGCGTGTGTGCCCTGATTTGTGACCCAGCTCTAGATCTCCACTGTCCTGTTGTTCTTGGTCTGTGTCATCTCATTACAAGTTAGAACAACATGGAGACGCCCCGCGGTTTCACTCACTTTAGATGACTGAGGGTGTGTTTATGACTCGGGGGGGGGGGGGTTGTTTAAAAGGGAGTTTCCTATAAACACACACACACAGACACACATACACACACATCTGTCTCTGTGACCTCCCTTGCCAGGTATGTCAAAGTGAACTCTGTCTGGGTGATATAAATAGATTGCACCCACCTATGTTTAAGCAATTTCCCCTAGGGAAATTGCGCTCTCTCTCTCTCTCTCTCTCTCTCTCTCTCTCTCTCTCTCTCTCTCTCTCTCTCTCTCTCTCTCTCTCTCTCTCTCTCTCTAGCGCGCGTACGCTCTCGCTCTCGCTCTCTCTATCTCTATATATATCTACTTATCTACCTAGCTATCCTACCTATCTCTCTGTCTCTCTGTCAGTTTGCTGGCCAGGCAACTTGGGAGCCAGGTAGAGGTACTATGGCACCATAAATAACTGAATGTCTCTAAGTGCTGCATTAAATGATTTCTTACTAAATAAATGTCTGGGAATATAAGATGAAATTAGGTGATTAACCCTGTTGATTCAATAATTCCTCTTTGTTCATCTGGGAAGGAAGGCCTGTGACTGGAACAAGTCAGATCAGCTAAACACACAAAGATTCAAACTTTATTCTGTGGGAAAAAGCTCTTATGCATAAAATCTCTCCTTCTCTTCCCCAGCCCTGTAGAAGGGAAGCAAAGAAGATAGGAAAACCATCCCTGTTTATTGGAGACAATAGATGCACGCATACGTACACACACACACAAGTGGTCTCTCCTGGTCTCTCTCTAGACGTTGTACTCCTCACAAATGTAATGTGCGCAGGCCCCCTCCTGAGAGCTTAAGTGTATGTGTGTACTTTGGAATGTGTGAGTTCGTCTGTGTGTCTGTGTGCTCCACTCATGACTCTTCCAGGAAAACAGTCCTCCAGTTGACCTCAAGCCCAAAGCCAGAGAAGGAGTGTGTCTGTACGATGGCGATCACAATGACTCTTATTGAGTGACTTGTTGCTCGCGTAGGTTAGTTATAATGAAGTTAAGTCTTGTACTCGCTGTGAAATATTTTACTGTTGATTGTTCTTCTACAGGTACAGTCTTGCACTTTTTAAGGTTTGTGTTGTTTTCATTTGTAACTTTTATAACTGCATGCTCATATGGGTCTTCTCTTTGGCACTGGTTCAACTTTTTCACAATGTATGCTTCATATTTTGGCTGCTTGCAATTTTTGGGACTACCTCGTTGTTATGATCAGTGACCTATGCTCTTTTGTAAAGCTCTCTCTTGGAAGTCGCTTTGGATAAAAGCGTCTGCTAAATGCATTAATGTAAATGTTCACAACAAGCCCTCACTCACTTCCATGGCTATTCTGCATTGTGTGCTAAGTACCTGTAAGATAGTTACAGTAACAGCTATCGGAGCAGCCAATTACCAACCATTAAGAAGGCAGGTTAGATGATCCACCAGCCAACAGCATCCGGAGCAGGTTAGGTCAGGCTTCATGAGTGTCTACCTCCAGGCTTCTAAACGCCTGTTTAAGCTGCCGCCTACACCTCCTGGCTCACCAGTACGCCCAATGAGCTCGCCCTGTGCTCAGACAGATCTGGATGACATCCCAGTTGGTGTTACATCACTAGGCTTCCCCCTGGGAACACTCACTCACACTGTGTTTACCTCACTGGGGCGTGTCACGTCATTAGCCCTTCCCACTGGGTGAGAGTGTGTGTGTTGCAGGAGATGTGTTGCGTTGTGTCATAGAACTCTGGCCTCCGCACACTGACTCACATGTCTGCATTTACCTTTATTTTCTGAGGTTGCTTTCAGTAGTCTGTGTGCGTGTGTGTGTGTGTGTGTGTGTGTGTGCGTGTTTGTGCGTGTGTGGAGGGGGTGTTATAACGTGTGTGTACGTACAAATGTGGGTAGTGTGTGGCATTTCTGTGGGGAGTGTGGGAGTGTGTGTGAACTAATTTTGGGGCCACGCAGAGGTGAGACGTGAGTCATGTGGGTTGTCACGGCGCCGTACTTCAGACTGTAGCTGGAGGCTACAGTTCCCTAGTTGTCCAGGGAAAGCAGAACACAGTACATTTACATTTACATTTAGCAGACACTCTTATCCAGAGTGACTTACAGTAAGTACAGGGACATTCCCCCCGAGGCAAGTAGGGTGAAGTGCCTTGCCCAAGGACAAACGTCATTTGGCCAGGAATCAAACCGGCAACCTTCTGATTACTAGCCCAATTCCCTAACCGCTCAGCCACCTGAATCTACCTACAGTAGATAAGTCTGTCTGTATATGTGTGCGTGTACGTGTGTGTGTACTTGTATGTGTTTGTGTACTTGTAAGTGTTTGTTTGTGTGTGTGTGTGTAGGTATGTGTGTATACATTCTAACTGTGTGTGAAGTGACCGCAGATTACCAGCCTTGAAGGTGAATTGTTTGAAAATCCGTGTTGGAAATGTTGATGGTTGTTTGATCTTGTCTTAATCATGGTGTGGGGTGTACCTGGGCCAAACGTAGTCGGTGTCATATGACTGCATTACATGACTATGAACACAAAGTCTGTGAATGTGAGCTATTTTAACACACTAATTACCTTTAATCTAGTTGAAATTCCTTGATATGTGAATGTGTGAGTCAGGTTATGTGAAAGACTCAGTTCCTGTTGACAGTCTGATTGAGAAGGAGACCATTCAGACAAGTAAGGCCAGGGCAGGATGAAGAAGAGGTGAGTCACGCACACACACACATACACACCACACAAACCAGCACACATATACACCCACACATACATTTACACACACATACACACATACAGAGACACACACAATGTTTATCACCTCAACAAAGAATTGCAGTTTTCCATGTGTGCGTGGGTGAGTGTATTAACGACAGGTAAACACAGTACATGCTGCAGTTTTGCTGACAGACACCATATTTTCAGTTGGTCCATTAAAAGCAAACTCAACAACAAACCCTCTCATCTCCTCCTGTCCTCCTCTCCTTCTACTCTCCTCCTCTCCTCCTCTTCTCCCTATCCTCTAGTCTACTCTCCTATCCTCACCTCCCATATTTCACATTCATCAGATGAAGACCATTATTCTTGCAAGTCTCTGCATGATGATGACTTTACTGCCCCAGCTAAACCTACAAACATATACACCCAAAGTATCTCTCTCTCTCTCTCTCTCTCTCTCTCTCTCTCTCTCTCTCTCTCTCTCTCTCTCTCTCTCTCTCTCTCTCTCTCTCTCTCTCTCTATCCATCTCATGTTTTATCATGTCCCAGTGTGCACCAGCTGGCCTACTAAGACATGATAATTCACACGCACGCACACACGCACGCACGCATTCTCAGACACACACAAAAATGTTTTACGTAAGCATAAACACACTCATGCCGATGTGTGGAAACTTTCTCTATGATTCCCAGTAGCCTTCTTTTCTTGGGAACCTCTCCTCTTATCTCCATCCCCCCAACCTTTCCCCAAATCCTTCAGGTTCCACCGCACATCCTGTGAATCACTTCGCATCACTTCGCATCACTTCCTTCTGCAAGACGTCATGGGTTGACAGAAGTTGTTGGGTCAGGACAATGCATTGCTGTTGCGTCACAATGACAATCCCCAAACTTCCTCCCTTCGTCTGTCTGACAAACACATTCTAGTTTCAGTACCCTCACATTCTGTGGAAACTAGAACAATCTCTCCAACTCTACACAACACTGACACCCCTACGTTTTATTTTTCTCTCTCTGTATATATGGAGAGCTATCTAACCCCCTCGTCTAATGTTTTTTCCTATCACTTCCTTGCCTCCCTCTCCCCCATCTACCTCTTTCTTGGTCTGCCTACCCCCCTCCAAACACAACCCCCCACCTCCACCCCCCTGGCCACAAAGCCTCATGGGAGACAGAGCCCTTCCAGTCCTGGTCAGTCAGAATGATTGTATCTGACAACCCTGGGTCTGTCTGTGTGTGTGTGTGTGTGTGTGTATGTGGCAAACACAAAGAACACTCTCCTCTCCTCTCTAGCATGTTCAGAAGGGCAGTGAGTGCATCCAGTTACTGTGGTAACAACATGTTTTTTTGCAGAATCACCTGCATCCCATAATGTCTTCAGCAGCCCTTCCTTTCCCGTCCCTCGTACAGGAGTGCTTCGCAGGACGACCCCACCCGGGTCTCCCTGGAAACCGGTAACCATCACCACAGGGATGAAGGTCCGAGTTTTGCAGTGGGGGAGCACACGGTTACTTTACCCCCCTCGTCTGAGGTGTCAAGAAAAGGCTCAAGACGCACATGTTCCAGGAGTACAACGGTACTTAGGAATGGTTTTCTTGACCCGACTGTTAGTTTCCTCAAGGATCACAATGACTCTTGCTTAGAGACTTGTTGCTTTTGTGGTTAGTTGTAACCGAGTAAAAACATTTTACTCGCTGTGATATATTTTTTTTTATGTTGCTTGTTTTTCCTCAGGTACACTTGCACTGATAGTGGTTCATGTTGTTTAATTGTAACTTGTTTAACTACATGCTCTTATGGTTCTTCCCTTTGGCACTTATTTTGGTTGTTCACAATATGTGCCTCGTGTTTTGGCTACTTGCAATGTTTTGGGCTTGTTGTTATTATTAGTGATGTATGCACTTTATAAAGCTCTCTCTTGGAAGTCGCTTTGGATAAAGCGTCTGCTAGATAAATAAATGAAATTGACATTTAGTCATTTAGCAGACGCTCTTATCCAGAATGTAAATGTGAATGTAATGTAATGAAACAGACGAGGTCTAAACAAAGATCCCCCTACTGTAATGGTTTTGATGATTTGATTATCATTAGGGTTTCTAACATGTATCATACAGTATTGTATTATTCCTGTTATGATGTAGTTGTGGACAAAAAATACTATTGATGTGTAAAATAATCTAGATATGGACTATATAAACAATCACAACTGTGGATGTTTGTTTTTCTGTAGACTAGAAGATTTAGCTGCTCATGACTGTGTTGTATAACTCAACTAACAGATCATTTATTATAATCAAAAACAGTTATAGTTTTGAATTACTCGAAAACATCCCACAAACCAAATTAGAGAGCAGCGAAACACGGCCATTATTCAATTGATTTTTTCCACTTCAATTGCTGAGGAACTGAGATGGGGAGGGCCTAATCTTCCATTCGGGTAAAGTTAACCACACTCACATACACACACTTACATACACACACATGCACACACACTCACATACACACACATACACACACACCAAGACCAGATTCTGAAAGTGTGCCTGCTATGCTGTCTAGTAAACAAACTATACAAGGCCCAACTAGACATTCCTTCTCTCATCTTCCAACATGCATGTGGTTCCTACTAAATGTTGATGAGAGGGAGACAATGGGTGCTGCAGTTTTATTGTATTGTTTTGCATGCTAAAAGTGTATAAGTGTGTGTGTGTGTCAGAGGTCAGGTAACATGTTGGCTCAGCTGGGTTATGGCAGGCGGGGAGGAAGTGAAATCGTGATGATTTGAGAGGAAATGGCTCGTTGTCGGAGGAAACCATAAAGACAAACTGTCCAGTCCCAGGAGACACACCTCCCGGGCTGTCTGATGAGATCCACAGATCTTCCCTTCACCGCGCTATCACTCTCTATATCTGTCTATCACTCTGTATCATTCTCTCCATCTTTCTATCGCTCTCTTATTTCACTGCCTCCATTGCGGCCATCGCTCTCTACACCACTCTACGCATATTTTACGTATCATTTTCTTCTCTATCATTCTCCATGCCTCTCTCTACCTCATCTCTTTTTAACTTCCTCTCTCTGTCTTTATCTGCCCACCCCGTTCTGAGAAGAGAAGACAAGAGAAGAAGAAGAAAAGAGATGAGGGTTTCAGTTATCTGTCCTATAGGTATTTAGAAGAGGCAGGATGTTGTTCAAAGGACAGAGTAATGCATAATCCCTCAAATGAACTACATCCACTGTCCCACAATACCACAATGCCACCATGTTACCATGCCAACATACCACCATGCCACCATGGCAGTGTGGCCACCTTGATGAGCTGTGGGAAGGCCTTCCTCTCTCCCTTTGCCCCCTCCCCTTGCCCCCTCCCTCCCCTTTCCCCCTCCCCCCACCTCCCTCCACCCCTATTCCTCCTCCATGTTTTGTACTATAAATGTCATCATGTGAATCTTCTCCACATCTGCACCCTAGCTGGACCTGGACCTGTGTCTGTTTGGCCTGTGATTGATGTAAGACTCTGGGGTGTGGGGGAGTAGGGAAGGGGGGGTGGAGGAGGTGGTGGAGGGTCAAGGCCCAGGTTGTGAGCGGGGGGGGGTGTTTAGGAACTCAGGTGAGATTTACGACTGGTCCCATGAAGCACAGAGCCCTAGTGCTTTGCCATCTGGGTCGCTGAGAAGGGGAGTCTGGGAAAAGGAGTTTCCCTCGCTTCACCATTGGGTTGGGAGGGGTCCATCCAATAAATCCTCTCCTTTTCTCCTTCTTTCCTCTCCTCTCCTTTTCTCCTTCTTTCCTCTCCTCTCCTTTGCTCTCCTCTTCACTCCTCTCTTCCTTGCTCTGCGGTACTATGGCAGGCCGTTTTAACATGTTGGCAATAGTTACTAGTACTTATTGGTTTCGGGATATGTCTGAATAGTTACTAGTAACTAAAGAATAGTTACTAGTATCTAATGAAAGTTACTAGTAAAACGGGAATAGATACTAGTAATTTTAAAATAGTGACTCGTACGTTTATAGAAATAAATGTTAAAACGGCTTGCCATACAGGACAAAATATGTCAGAGATAAAGAAGAAAAAGAGGAATAGAGGAATAGAGGGAAATCAATCATAAAATGTATGAAGAAAGAATGAAAGGCCTCAACGCTGGACATTTGTGAGCAGACCTCAGCAGGTTCAGGTCCACGTCACCTCCCCATAACCTGAGAAACGGAAAGAAAGAAAAAATAACAAAGAAAAAAAAAAGAACAAGTGAATGAATGAATGATCGTAATGAGATTATATTGTAATGAACCGGAGCAGGAGGCATTGAAATGTTACCATTAGCATAAAACAGATATAATGATCTGTGTTGAATGAAAGGGATGGAGGGGAGAAGGGAGATGGAGAGATAGAGGGATGGAGAGGAAGAGGGCTGGAAGAGCTTTTAATATTCCATTCCCTCGAATGTGCAGGTAATGATTAGGAATGAACTTGATGCACCCAGTAGAATGGCAAGCTCTGTGGCATTCATGCACGTGTTTGACGTCATACAGATTCCTAACTCCGTATATCTGTGTAAAATTGGGGCACCTTACTAGGAGACGTCAATCAAATGCACTCAATGTAATCAGTCGCAGGGCCTCTCAGACCACAGTAATAGGTTGGACACACACACACACACACTCTCATCATCATGCAAATGATCAAAGGAACAGCTACACATGGATAGACACACCTTTTTTTTCTGTGAAATCTGATTATAACGATCAATCAGGCGACTATTCTGAGTGCTTGGGGTGAGTCAGAGGAGAGCTCTCATTGGTGGAGGTGTTGGCTTCTCTCAAGCGAAACAGAACATCACGATTCGAGATTCCTTGCTCAGTTTCCATGGGTTCACACACTAACACACACACACATCAGAGATACCAGTCCTAATTATCCATCCACCGTACATTCTGAAGCCAAACTGCGTCACACACTTCCTTTTCTAAGTAATCTCCAGATCTTCAATAAGGAACACACGCGTTGCTGTCCATTCAACGCAAACACACACAAACATACTCATTGACACACACACACATTATGAGAAAGACAAGATGAGTCAAATCTAAGATGTCCTTTCATAACAACAATAATGGTGCTGATGATGATGATGACGACGATGTTAATGCATCCTCCACCGACGCTCCATGCATTACCACAGATTCTCACTGACCTTCACTCAGGCACAAGTTACCTCCCTCCCAGGTTAACACATCAGCATCCTCTGCATCATAAAACTGTTGTTGTTATTCATTTCCTTTTCACGTTGGAGGTAATGTGACCTTGCATTTCCATTAGAACGAGGACTCATTATTGTCCCCAGGTGTTACAGTAGAAGCGTCAGGGAAGTTTGTCAGTGACTCATGCACCACTTTAGCTCGGCTGTCACATTTGTATTCAAACTAACCACCTGGACAACTGTAATGACGTAACATCAAGATATTTTGTCAAATAAAGTTTTGCCAAGCGTTTTGTTGAAACACAGAAGAACACAGGCACAGGAAACGCATCACAGGAGCCGTTTGTCCACGAGGCACAACAACGTGTTTTCTGTCCAGGTGGCTGTGTGTGGGGACAGATATTGTGATCCTGTACAATAGCAGGGTGAAGATCCTCTGTAGAGACTTGTTGAAGGTACAGGTCCTTCTCAAGTGTTTTAATAACACCTCTCTTTGTTTTCAGTCCAGGGTTTAATTAGTAACTGGGTGTGAGAGGCAGAGACACTCCTCTGTGGAGATAGTCAGGTGTGAGGGAATGTGTGTGTGTGTACTCTGTGGAGGCTTGTTGTGGATGTTGGGAAGCTTGTTGATGGTACAGGTCCTTCTGAAGTGTTTTCCCAACAGTTCTCTCAATGTTTCATAACACGCTGGCCATAAAGGGTACATGCCACACGCCTGGCACACGGCTGGCACACGGCTGGCACACGGCTGCCACGCGCTGTAAAGGCATGTCTGCGTTCTGATGTCCTTTCACATTCTGAGAACTGTCTGGTGATTGGGTCAGATGTTCCAATAAATATTTCACTTTAAACCCATCTGGTTGTTATGGAGGAGAATGAATACTTTGTCGGACATATTGAGGGAGAGAGAGAGAGAGACTAGCGGAAAAGAGAGGTAGAGAGAGAGAGAGAGAGAGAGAGAGAGAGAGAGAGAGAGAGAGAGAGAGAGAGAGAGAGAGAGAGAGAGAGAGAGAGAGAGAGAGAGAAAGAGAGAAAGAGAGGTGGAGGGAGGGAGGGAGGGAGGGAGGGAGGGAGGGAGGGAGGGAGGGAGGGAGGGAGGGAGGGAGGGAGGGAGGGAGGGAGGGAGGGAGGGAGGGAGGGAGGGAGGGAGGGAGGGGGAGAAAGAGAGAGAGAGAGAGAGAGAGAGAGAGAGAGAGAGAGAGAGAGAACACACACGTGTGGACTCAGGGGTTCACCAGGGACTCTGCTCTTCAGATTCTAGACTCAGGCTTCATTAACACCTTAATCCTGTTTTGACGGCTTGCTCCGACACACAGTGTAAAAGGATAGCCAGCCAGGAAATGAAAATGTCTGAACTCAGGTCTGTGGTCTGAGGGAGGATGGAGGGACTGGAACACCTGCTTTCAAGTAACAGCAAACAGACCCAGTCTGAAGCAGTTCTTCTAAAGTTCTGCTGCCTCACATGAGCCCTTGGCTCAATGGATAATCCTCAACTGAGTGTTCTTCATGACGGCTAATGTTATTTAATTACTTGACCCCATCCAGCGCTCTCTCTCTCTCTCTCTCTCTCTCTCTCTCTCTCTCTCTCTCTCTTTCTCTGTTGCACCTTTGTGTATGTGTGTCAATCTAGCTCTCCCTCTCCCCCTGTGTGACCATTTCTCTTTCTTTCGAGCTTCCTCTTTCCTCTTCCTCTTTCTGTCCCCTTTTTTTATATGTGTCTGTGCATCTGTGTGTGCACGTGAATGTGTGCCTGTGTGAGAGAGATCTGACTCTGTTGCAACAGGAATGTGTTGCGGTGGATGGTCTTTTACCAGGTTGTATAGAGTGATGGATAACCCTCACTGTGCCTGCCCTCACACACACACACACACACACACATATACACACACACATACACACACACAAAAACTCCCTGTGGCATGCCTTTAATTAAGGATAAGCGTTATATTAAAACTTTGTGGCCCATAGTGGGCAAATCTGAACTGTGTGTGTGTGTGTGTACTTTGGTGTGTGTGCAATTCCGTGCAGAGCCCTTTCTGTTTTCCCTAACAGACTGTAGGTGTCAGCCTTCGTGTTTGTAAAGTTGTTCTGTTGTGATTTTGTCTGCACTCATATCATACCTGTACTGTTTCCAAACCAAACACCAAACCTTCTGACTCATCCTATCATGTTGTTGATGGCTCAGACAAAATATGAAACAAATGTGTTGGTCAGTTTGTTTTCATGTTTAACAGTTTCTGTTTATTTACCATTCAGCTCCTATCAGACTATTGTGGGAATGCAGGATCAGTAAAAACACACAGCCATGCTTCATCTGTGTGTGTGTGTGTGTGTGTAATAACCAAAATGTTCCCAGCCTTGAGCATTTCTATGTTGGGCAGAACCAGGTCTCTCACACTCAACATCCAGATTTTCCCAGGATGCAACTGGTAGTGAGGGTCATTTCTTCTTTTCCAAGTCAGCATTTTTATATGGAGACTAACTCTCTCGTCCTGTCTCCTCTCCCCCTCCCTCCTCCCCTCGTTCCCAGGAGCCAAGGCTAAGTGGTGCAGTGGGCCAGGGAGTAGGCCAGGGTCAGCCTCTGGTGTTGTTGAGTCTCAGGTCGGAGGACAACACTATCAGCCTGCCTTGACAGCAAGGCCTACAGCGGGGCCAAAATGTGTGTGAGACAGAGCGAGTAAGAGAGAGAGAGAGAGAGAGAGAGAGAGAGAGAGAGAGAGAGAGAGAGAGAGAGAGAGAGAGAGAGAGAGAGAGAGAGAGAGAGAGAGAGAGAGAGAGAGAGAGAGAGAGAGAGAGAGAGAGAGAGAGAGAGAGAGAGAGGGAGATACCTTGCACACTGTGTGTTAGAGTGTGCATGCGTGTGTCTGTCTGTGTGTGTGTGTCTGTGTGTGTGTGTCTGTGTGTGTGCGTCTTGTAGCGTAGGTGTATGTGCTGATCTGACTTTGTTCGTGATTTCTTGGAGGAGAGATCATCCTGGAGCTTCCATGATCAGTCTTCTGGCCCTGCTGCAGCCATGACGCAGCAGCCCCTCCCAGACACCTTAACCCATATGTGTCAAACTCCGGTCCTCGAGGGCCGCGGCTGTCCTGCATGTTTTAGATGTTTCCCTGATCCAGCTCACCTGATTCGAATGAATGGTTGTTATAACAACCCATTTAATTGAATCAGGTGTGTTGGATCAGGGAAACATCTAAAACATGCAGGACAGCAGCCCTCGAGGACCGGAGTTTGACACCCCTGCCTTAACCCATCCATGTTGATGTTGTGTATGTGCTGGACACACAGTGACTAATCCCTCCTTACCCTTTACCGCCGAGCTGAGAGTGAGGGTAGGCCACATTTAATTGGCCAATTTGTCTGCCGTGACGCAACATGCTCTAAAAGCTCATGTATACTGTCCAAATGTGTTTATAAAACCTAGTTAACGAGCACGTTTTTAAGGGTGTGTGAATGGAGGGGTGGTGGGGGGATGGGGGGGATGGGGTGTCCCTGGAGGGATTCATTAGCTTATAAGGGGTTGACAGACCTCTGGTTGGACACAGTCTAGCTTTTGCACAATTAGAAGTAAAGTTCTGTCAAGGCCAAGTTGGTTCAAGGCCGCAGTGGATGTACAGGAGGTAGTTGGCTGACCAGAACTGGGATGTTGATCAGTAAATGTGTAGCTGTTTAACTTTTACCTTTCTTGCAACCCTGCCAGCATGAAAGAGAGCGGTGGCATGTACCTTGGAAGACTGTCAAGAGATAAAACAACTGGATACAAATGACACATACAGAAGAGACAGGAAGAGATAGAAAGCGACAGAGAGAGAGAGAGAGAGAGAGAGAGAGAGAGAGAGAGAGAGAGAGAGAGAGAGAGAGAGAGAGAGAGAGAGAGAGAGAGAGAGAGAGAGAGAGAGAGAGAGAGAGAGAGAGAGAGAGAGAGAGAGAGAGAGAGAGAGAGAGAGAGAGAGAGAGAGAGAGAGAGAGAGAGAGAGAGAGAGAGAGAGAGAAAGAAAGAAAGAAAGAAAGAAAGAAAGAAAGAAAGAAAGACAGAAAGAGAGAGAGAGAGACATACAGAGACAGGGAGAGAGAGGGACAGAGATAAAGACAGTGAGAGATACATTGTCATTTTGTCAGGCCATACCAAGTTGTTTCCTCTGACTATTGTCATTCTCTTAGTGTTCTGTATCTGAAGGCTGAATGGAGGATAGGAGATTATGACTGACACAGGCACGCACGCACACACACACACACACAGTGAGAGAGTGAAACAAACACAGATACGCCAGCCAGAAGCAGACACATGTTGTCACATTGTTGATGGTGATGATGTCAATGGGCACCCTGCCTCGCTCCTCTGTCCCAAGAAACACTCTGCTTGGATACTCACTCCTGATACATTGTTCAAACATCCTCTGTGTTTCTCTGCAGTACGATGCTTTGCTCCAAGTGTCAGCCAGCACGCCTGAAGTTGTCTTACACACTGCACATCACAATGTCACAGAACTGCTGTTATACTGTACACCATCCATACTTTACATAGAGGGTTATGTGTTGAGAGGAGACCCATGCATGATCTAATTTACAGTAAAACTCGAACCCCCCCCCCCCCTCCCCGCCTTCAATGTTTAGTCTGATTTGGACAACAGTCACATTATTGCATTGTCCCACTGCCTTTTTTGTGTGTTTGTCTGTCATGGATTTTTTTTTAATTAGTTCTATTAGTTCTAAGTATAATATAACATATATACAAATCTAGAGGGTGGTGAAAGTGTGTGCATTCGTGCCTGTGCAGGATGCCATGCTGGCTGACTCAGCCAGATGAACTGTGTGGTTCTGAGGTTGGACAGAATCATGGTTCTTGAGGAACTCTGGAAAGCTGGAATACAACGCACACATTGACATAACTCACACACGTTCAGTTGTTCTTAACAAAAACACACCGAAATGTTGTCACGCCCACTGTAATGTAAGCTAAGCTTGTCCCTGGCTTATTTACTTTTTCACACATTTCAAACTTTTCACATGCGTATGTCTGTGTGTGTGTAGGTGTGTTTTGTGTTTGTCAGTATGTGCATGTGAATCTGCATATCTAACTAGGAAGTAGAATGCTTATGACAGACATCTAGGAAACTTGGTTGTGGGTTTGTCATTTGTGTCTTACACATACAAAGACACACAGACACACACACACACACACACACACCACGGTACACCCATCAAACATTCCTATGGGGAACACCCAACTGTGGTTTCCTCTTGTCTCCGATCACACATGCAGCTACTGAGGAACAGTGTGTGTGTGTGTGTGTTTGTGTGTGTGTTTGTGTGTATGTAAGTGTATGTCCTCCTTGTCATTAGTGTGGTGTAGTCTTTATTTAGTACTGTACTTCAGCTCTCACTCACACTAGGGCCTACAAGTTCAAAGTTTCTGTTTAAGGGAGGGCCATGTGTGTCATTCGGTGTGGGTGTGTGTGTGTGTGAGAGATAGAGAGAGAGAGAGAGACCCTCCAATTACATCATCAGTGATGGTTAATACACAGGAAACAAAAACATTGTATCTGATTTAGTGTACATCTTTAATGGTGAAGCAAAACAGAAATACTGTAAAATAAATTAGATTAAAAAACTTAGCCACAAGCACAATTTGATTTGTACAACAAAGCTATGCAACATATTGGTATCTGGATTTCCATATATACAGAATAAAAAATATACTTTTTATTCTTTGTCCACTTGTTTCAGTGTCAATTCTTTTCTCTTGATAAAAACGAAATGATAACAAATACTAAAATGTTTTCTTTTTTCGCTAATGGTTTAAATGTTTTTTTTTTTTACTTTTGTTTTTACATTTTGTTATGTCATTTCCATGTTCACGTCACACCGTACAGCTTTGACAAAATTATGATACGAATGAATGTCAACACATTTGAAAGTGTCTCCTCCTAGATCTGTTCTACCAAGAGACGATTCCTCCAGGAGGGTGTGTTTCCACACTTTAAATGTCCTTCCTTCCTTCCTTCAATTGATTAGAGTCCATCTCAGTCAGTGGTTCTTTAAGGGACGGGAGAAGGAAATGAAGGAGGCACAGCAAGACATTTCAAACACGGCCCCCATGACTTCATCTAGGTGAGAAGGGACTTTTACATTTTTGGTGAGAAAAGTCATAAAAAAATGCTTTTGACAGGTTTGATACATCTAAATATGTCCAAACACACACTCACAACTTCCATATGCAACAAGGGACAAACATGTCTCCCAAAACACGACAACATTGACCTGTGGAGGCCTAAGTGCTTCTTTTTTCAATTACAACAATAAGCAACTCTCTTACAAACACAGCATTGAGATAAGCACAGGTTAGAAAAGCATTGTGGGAGTCTGAGTCTCAACACAGGGGAGGATGTTAAGCTAACGATGCTAATGCTGCTAAGATGACTGACATTAACAACACACAAACAGACTCTTTGGTGTCAGAAACAACATTGAGATCATGTAGTCCATACACAGTAAAATTATCCCCCCCTCACTCTCTTTCTGTCTCCCTCCTCTTGTCTTTGTCTTTTCTCTGGCAACAGCAACAGCTCTCTGGCAACAGCTCTCATGCTCAATAGACTAAGTGCTTTTTTAACCTTTAAATTTTTTAAGAGTACCTTTTCGATATTAGTGACGGGGCCAGACAGAATGTTGGGATATAGTGCAAACAGAAAACATACCAACATTCATTTTCTTCTTTAAACAAAAAAATATTATTATTATCAATATTAACAAAAGTATCCGAAAAAGAAAATAATATTATTAATAATACAAAATAAGGATAATTATATGTAGAGACATGTTTGGTTCCAGCAGCTGGTCCAACTCGTTTCTTTCAAGTATCTCTCAACAACACACACACACACACACACACACACTTGTATGAACTCACACACAGATACAGACATATATAGATAAACACACACAAACACTCACACACACAAAAATACACACCTAACATACTTACAAAATAAGTATCAAAAAGGTCTTCCTCCTTTTTTTGTAAAAAAAAGAAGAAAAAAAGTAAACAATTGAGAAAGGAAACATACAGTATAAAAGGAAAATAAACCAGAATAATACTTGATAAGTTGCATAGTTTTGAGATTTGTCAGGAACCTCATGCTCATAGTCCTGTGAGGGAGATACAGTGCATGAGTGGAGAGCCCGCCATAAATATCCCCTCAACCTCTCTCTCTCCATTTGTAACAAAAATATATATTATAGATTCTTTTTTTTTTCATTATTCTGAAAGTGCCACAGAGATGGTAACTCTGAGTTCTGGAGCTGTGCCATGCTGGCGCTCTGGAGAGAGAGAGGCAGAAAGATGGAGGGAGAGATGGAGAGAGAGATAGAGAGAGAAAGACAGCAAAGTAATGCGTTCGTTCTCCCAGGTGCTATCTCCTTCCTGCTCCTTTCCTCTTCTGGTCTTTCGGATTCGGACTTTGAGTTTTGAAGTTCATCTCATCCCGCCATCTCTCCATCCCTCCATCCCTCCATCCCTCCATCCCTCCATCCCTCCATCCCTCCATCTCTCCATCCTTCCACCTCTCTTTCCAGGCTTCTGAAGCAGCCACGCTCGATCAAAAGTCTCATCCCTCCATCTCTCCATCCTCCATCCCTCCATCCCTCCATCCCTCTATCCCTCTCTCCTCCTCGTCCTCTACGAGCAGCCGCACTCCTCTACAATCATGTTCTGGATGTCCTTCTTGACGATCTTCTGCTCCTCGTTGTAGTAGAGCATGGACATGGCGCGTAGCCTCGTGGGGACGCAGCACGACTTGAGGTTCTGGAAGGGGCTGTAGCCTCGCATGCGGTAGTGGTTTATCACCGTGGAGTGGAAGGAGAGGGAGGAGCCCGTGATGCTCGCCACGTGACCTGGGCAGTCGCCTTCGCAGTAGTTGGCGTGGTAACCGGGCGGGGCTATGATCCAGTCGTTCCAGCCGATGTCTTTGAAGTTGACGTAGAACTGGCGCTTGCAGCAGACTCGGACCTTCCCGTCGCACTCCAGCCCACGCTTCCGTCTCCTCCGGGGCTCGCCGCCGTCCGCCGGACGCACCACCGCCATGAGGAAGGGCCGGTGAGACTGCTCTCGCTGCTGGCCGCGGTCCGAGTTCCCATTGGCCGATGCTGACATCAGGATGGGCGTGGCCCCGGCCTCGGCACAGAGCGGACAGGAAACGCGGAGGCTGAGGGTTCCTCCGGAGGCCACGTTCCCCCCTGCTCCGCCTGCATTCAGGAGCGCCTGCACAGTTTTGGACACAGGGAAAGTGTGCCAGCCACTACGCCGCGTGTCAACCAGCTTCTCAGCTAGCGGAACCTCCGTCATGGTGGCTGCGGTGTCTCCGGGGAGGCGGACCTGCTGCAGAATATGGATGGTGACCTTGGCTCGGCTGCGGGAGTTCTTATTGGCCAGCCTCAGAAAGAGCCACACGTTAGCCTGCTCCACCAATGAGAGCTCGCTGCCTCCCTCCTTGGAGACAGCAAAGTTCACCACACCCGGAGAATCACCTGGAAGGAGGCAGAGAGACAAAAGGAAAGAGAGAAATCCCCGGTCAGTCACATACTGCACAGGATTAATGGGCACACAATCAGTAAAAATTAATTTTTTAAACATGTACCCTGAGCTAAACACACAGCAGTAATGGCTTGTTTGAAGGTTGGTTTAATGTGGTGCAGAAGGAGTGGAGGGAGAGACATGGGAGATCATTAGAGGCAGAGGCTGGAGGCTGAGCCAGACAAAGAGTGAGAGAGGATGGAGGACAGGCTGGAGGGCAAAGAGAGGCTGGGAGACAGAGGCTGGAGAGAAGCTGGAGGACTGAGGCTGGAGAGTGAAAAGAGGCTGGGGACACAGAGGCTGTAGGCCGAAGAGAGGCTGGAGACAGGAAACCACATCATTACCCCTACACTGTATCATTAGAGCTGTTTCTGACAGGAACTTTTTCTCTCTCACACACACACATACACATCAGTTATGTCTGTATGGTAGTGTATTGTGGTGAACAATTCCTTAAACCTGCATGCTAGTTGACACTTACAAACACACACATCCACAGGCATAAAACAACAGCTTATCATGAGGTCTCAAATCACCTACAGATCCAAAATAGAGACAGAGAATAATTGGTGGTTGGGAACCAGGCTGTGCAACTCATTTTTCCAGGTCTGTGTCCATTTGTGTGCGTGTATGTGTGTGTGTTTGTGTGTTTGTGTGTCAACCCTGCCCCCTGTGCCTTCCCTCCCAGTAACAGAGAGGTAGAGTAGAGATGTGGAGAGGCTGGGGAAAAGGAGGTCAGTTATTACTGTTAACAGCTACCCTGACACACACACACACACCCTGACAGGCTCCTGCAGCTGTGAGCTAACTAGTGATGTGGCATCTGGTCCTGAGGTCACTGAGCACAGGGCTGGGTCTTTCTCAAGCTGACGGTACTTACAGCCTGCTCTCTCTCTCTCTCTCTCTCTCTCTCTCTCTCTCTCTCTCTCTCTCTCTCTCTCTCTCTCTCTCTCTCTCTCTCTCTCTCTCTCTCTCTCTCTCTCTTTCTCTCTCTCTTTTCTGGCTGGACTCCAGTCTCTGAGTCCAGGTCTCTGGAAGTCTTCTCCTAACAGATCATTCCGGACATCCCTCTCTCCCTCTCCTTAATCCCACTCCATATACAGGACGCTGCTCTTTACAAAGTGATGTATCAACATCCCATAATGATCCCCTTTTCTGCTGTCTCCATCTGGCTTAGCTTCCTGCTCGTGTAACTCAGCCTCCCTCCCTCCCTGTGTTCCACTCTAATGTGGTTGACACATTGTTTTTTTCTGTTGAGTGTCCTTATGCAGCAGAGTGTCCCAGTATGAAACCTTAACCCAAACACTTTGGCCCCTCTGTTCATAGTTTTGGTTCCTGTGGAGGAAAGTTGTTGGTTTCAAATCCCACCTGTTGCACTTGGTGAGCAGTCCTGATGTGTTCTAGAGGGGAGGTCCCTGAGCACTCTGGCATGTGTTTGGAAAAGTCCATCTCCCTCTCTCTATCTTTACCTCTGCCCCTCCCTCTCTCTCTCTCTCTCTCTCTCTCTCTCTCTCTCTCTCTCTCTCTCTCTCTCTCTCTCTCTCCCTCTCTCTCTCTCTCTACCTCTCCACCGTGTGTTTGGACAGTCCACCGCCACACCCAGCCTGAGCAGAATGGCTGCTGCCAGTCTAGATGTGCTCCTACAGACAGCAGGCTGCTTATCTTCTGTCTGTTTGTTGGTTTAACCCCATGTGGGAGCAACAATGGCAATGTATGATCAATGTGTGAGTGTGTGTGTTTGGAGGGCGGGGAGGTTGTGGGGGGAAGCATGTGTCTTAGTCTATCCAGTATGTATCTACTCTGTGTGTGTTTAGTGTGTACATGTGTGTGTTGTTGTGTGTGTCCACAGGGTTAGTACCCATCTGTCCAAACACAGGCATTCATCTCAAACGCAGCTTCTAAACAGCGGGTCTTTACCCACAGTGACTCCTTCATTGTTCCCCTGCTAATCCTCCTGCTGTGCTCTCGGGGGGGGGGGGGGGGGGGGCGAATGAGGGAGGGATGAGGGGAGGGGGGGGGGGCAGTAAAATATGGTCCAACGTAGAGAGCCCTGGAGAGTGGGGGGGTTGAGAGAGAAGAGTGATGAAGAAAGAGACAGAGGGAGAGAGGAAAGGCATGAAACAAGGGAGAGAGAGGGGCGTATTGTGCTGGGCAGAACAGAAGTAGAGAGATAGAGAGACTACAGGGCCACTACAGAGAGGACTACAGAGAGACCACAGAGAGAACTACAGTAATCCCTCAACAATAAACACTCCATCCAGCAGCCCAAAGGACAGCTTGCACAGCTGTCACACACACAAAGATGGAAAATAACATTTACACATTCCTACCCCGCCCCCTTCTTCCCCTCCCTCCTTCTAACTCTCCTACTATTTTAGAAGTAAAGAAAAGAAAAGAGAGAAGGAGAGGGGGACACATTAGCTGACAGCTTAGAGCAGAGTGTGTCTGTGTTTTCTATTTGTGTTTGCTTGTTTTATGTGTCTCATCAGCTGTATGTTTAGTTTTCTCTCAATTTCTCTCTCTCGCGTTCCATGTGTGTGTGTGTGTGTGTGTGTGTGTGTGTGTGTGTGTGTGTGTGTTTTGTGTGTGCAGAGAAGGCTTTCTCCCTGGTCTAAACACTGCCCCAATGTAACCAGTAAGGCTTCTCTGTATTATGGTGACCTAAGGAGGGATCTATATATTAGCTAGACTCACATGGAACAGCCTTTATAATACTCTAATAATACTTACACTGCATGGGGCAATAGCGAGAGAGTAGTAGTGTCTAGGTGTCCATGCACCTAGAGTGACAGTGCCTACATCTCTACTGTAGATCCAGTTACAACACAGACTAAACACTCCCTCCGAGAAATATGCATTTATGATATCATACTTATATTTATAAGTCGTCTTTCTCTCTATCCCCCGTTTTCCCTTTTCATCTTCTCTCTCCCTCTCTCCCTCTTTCTGCCTTCCTCGCTGTGTTTGTAAACCACAGATCCATCAGATTCCTCTTAATGTGAGCAAAGTTATGAGTCATTTCAGAGAAAATGTAATCATGAACTTGTTAAATACCGTCCAACATTTTATATCTGGCAAGGTGAGTTAACCATGTCATAACACTTCACAGTGCCCTTTCCTCAGTACACTATGCTTAAGTACACTACGCCAGCCCACTCAGAAGCCAGGCCAATAAAGTCACCTCTGAGAGAACAGTTGAGAAGAAGATGTACCATTGTACTTTTTTCTACAGGCTTATACAGGTTCTGATCATATCACAACCATGTTCGAGTCACAATTTTGTTTAAATGTCGCAATGCAGCAACATGATGACAAACAAGACTAGCACCTTTTCCTTTGTCACCTGGACATTGTGCTTCCTAATTTTCCATCCTCCCCTGGCATACTTACCCTGCATCCTAACCTTGCAACTTCACAATCAGGTATTTCATGGAATAACACAACTCTGAAACAGAGCCTTGATTCGTGAAGGCTCCATTTCTTTAGTGTGGTCCAGTCTGCTTTCTGACCACATGAATAGACACTTCAGCTGCAGTCTGTTACCCCCTTCTAATGCCCTTACAGAGAGAGAGAGAAACAAGTCTTTATGCTTAAGCCACTTCATATAATGTGTGTCTGCTCTCCGGTCACTGTCCACAAACCCAGGTTCACTGTGTGTCTATGAGAGGACATTTACAATCCTGTAGCCTAGCCAGATTGCAGCTCACCACACAGTTGAGGTCAAATGTAAGAGAAAGGACATGTGGTGAGAGGACCGAAGAGCGGCCCCAGTCTTTTGTAACAGCTGAGGAATGTGTCCTAGTTCAATGCCAGTGTCTCTTCAGCGTCCTTGTGTCTCTGCAGGTCCTTGACAAGCTGATAAAGACCTGAACAGTACAGCTCCGCACCAATTCAGGCTGCTTGTGGCAACTCACATGTGGGGATAGTGTCTTGGTAAAGGGCACAATTGAAAGAAAGGGTTGCCACCACATTTACTGATGCCAGCAGTGCTCAGGTCGACGAGACACACCTCACAACGCATCCCACAAACAGATTCAGCTCCAGCTGTCGGCTTTAACATGGATTCAAACCCACATGCTCACAGCTAGCAGCTAGCAGACTTTCTGATCCCGAGACGAAGTCACTGGTCTACTGAGGTATCTGACCTTAGACCAGGGGCAGAGACAGAGAGAAAAAGAAGGAAAACAAAAGAAGGAAAAAGAAAGGAAGAGAGGAGAGAATACTGTGGAAGCGATCAGTGTGGACATTGGAATTTCACTAATGATGTGTTTAATTAATGACTGCCCTCAATGGCTGTTTTGGGGGCGGGTGGTTATGAGGGTTGGGTAGGGTGTCGGGGTGGAGACTGATAGAGAGAGCGATCAGAGAACGAGGTTGCTATGGACAAAATGACCTCTACCAAACTTCAACCACCCCCCCAATAGGCAAGCAGCTTTACCCTGAAGGCCATCCCTCCTTCCATTTACCTCCATTTCTCTCCATTTCTCTATCTCTCCCCCTCCCTCTGTTGATCCGCAGACAGATGGAGAGAAAACGAACGTGGTAAGCTGTTGTATCTTCATCATGCCCCTCCCCCTTCATCTTCCTCCCTCCTCCTCCTCACCCAGGGACCCACATTCCCCATCTCCTGCCCAGTCTCTTTCAATCTGCAGTTCATTCAGGTTATTTATAGTCCACAGGCAGCAGGCCCCTCGTGGAAGCTACATGCACACAAGCATTTGGGTGGTGGGGGAGGGGGCATTCTTGTTGGGGTACTTCATGCTGAGGTAGAGGGTGTGGGAGGGAGGTGTGGGTTGGGGTGGGGTGGAAGTGGGGGTGAGAGAGAGGGGGGCTATCATTACAAAGCAGAGCACTCTGAAAAAAGAGTTCCACTTAAAACCCTCTGAAGTCTTGTTGAAACTTTTTTTCTGTTTATAGCTTTGACCTTGGTCATTAATCTGAGGCGATCACGGAGATGGTCAGGTGTGAACCCCACCACATCCTCCTGCAGCATCCTTGCTATCACGGAATGTCAGATGGCTTTATCAACTACTGATATGAACAGCAAAGACTACTGATTCACACTGGGCAAACGGTTTATTAGGTTACAAACGGAAAACAGATTGAGTCTGAAACAAAGATTAGGAACTCATTATGTTCACCTCATTTTACTGTTCTCTTGATCACTAATATAGGCTAATGCACCGTGTGGCGAACAAAAGAATTGCATAACAAATACATGAAAGTAGTTCGCTACTGCTAACGGAAATAAATAACTTTTTTTTGCATAAAAAAAACAGTTTTCCACCAAACCGGCCGAATGGATCAGGTTAATATAGGCCATGAAGCGTTTCGCTGTTGCTCAAGTTTTTGTTTGACATAGTTGGTTGGAGTTTATTGCCGCAGACAGTTATGGTGATGAAGAGCAGCGCGAGCCTCCGACGCTGCGCACTTTATCAACGGAATTTGAACTGCGAACATCTCGAGGCAGACAACAACTACGAGTTGCACTACAACCTCAATTTAATAAGAACGACTCAACATTCTAGCGCGATCAGCAGTGGACGTGTAATCAACGGCCTTCTGATTATAGCAAGGTTAGGATTTAGGACTCGGCGGAGCGCGGAGCTTTCCGACAGCTCAGCTGATGCGCGCTGTGAGGGTATGCATGCTGAATAGTTGATGTAAAAAGTATCTAACCGTAACCGCGATTTAGTGCACTCTCGTATTAGGCATACGTGGCAAAGCTCAACAGTTCTAAGATATCAGACACATCCGATAACTTCCCTATCTGATGTTAACATCGCGGTTTAGCCTACCAGTGGATTTTATAATTGTCGTTACTCAGAAACAGATACCTCAAACTGCTAACATAATGGGATATTGCGGTGGCACGCTGGCGCATGGTCTGTCATCAATAAATAGCCTACCAGTACATTCTGATTTCGCAAAAGTACGCTAGGCGTGGAGAGAGCACTCGTACTTGAATTTGTTTTTCTCTCTCTACTTCTGGCTCCCGAGCCGGTGGTATGACTCACTGCCGCTCCGCAACAGATAGCATACCGTCGAAGCATTCTTTTAGAAAGTTGTCCCTTTTTAGAGGCACATTTACTACCTCATAAAACACACACATGCATTAGCACTGCACAGCATCACGTTAAATAAAAAGCACATTTTCTGATTGTGGACCATGAAAAACAGTTTATCTCCTGAATAAAGAACTTGAAAGTGCATCTGTCCTCACCACAAGTCTGTAGCATATGGAACACAGGTGTCCTTCATGTCCCTAACCTTTATACTGATGCTCTATAGCTCCTAACATCACAGCTGCCAGAGGGCTTCCAGAAATGCTTCACAAGCACCTGCACAGCACTGACAGAGAGTAGGGAGGAGATGGAGAGGAAGGGGGAAGTAAGGTGGACAGAGGGAGACAGAGAGGATGGGGGGAGGCAGGGTGGAGGCAGGGAGGAGATGGGGAGGAAGGGGGAAGTAAGGAGGACAGAGGGAGACAGAGAAGATGGGGGGAGGCAGGGAGGAGAGGGGGACGTAGGGAGGAGAGCAGGGAGAAGAGGGATGATGCAGTGAGGAGAGGATGTGGATAGGGGGAGGCAGGGTGGAGGTAGGGAGGAGAGGGATGAGGCAGTGAGGAGTGGAGAGGAGGTGGACAGGTAAGAGAAGAGTATGGGGAGCCGGGGATGAAGGGAGGGCAGGCAGGAAGCAGGAAGTGTAACTAGGACAGAAGGGGATCCTGTGAAGTGGCTCTTGAACTCACTGTAAATGTCATTCATTGGAGTGCACATCCACAACATCCTTATCACCACCCCTTCGTGCCTTTCTGAGATGCACCCTCACACACACACACAATCACTCAGATTCACCTTCATCCACACAGTCGTACACACAAACCTGTTTCAGTGTAACTGCTCCAGTGCTAAATCCAGTACTGTCAAACATTTCCCTTCTCTGGGGAGAGGGACCTTGTCTCTCTTTCTCTCGCTCTCTCTCTGGCTCTCTCTCCCGTTTCAGTCGGAGAGTGCTCTGATCTCACACACAATCAGCAGCCGCTTGACAGCACCTTTGAACACTGAACGCAGCCTTCTTTGAAACCAAGAGAAATGGATAAAAGATTATTTTACGTCTCACCTCCCTTTTTTCTCTCTATCTTCTCTCTCTTTACTCCCCAGCACCCCCCCCCCATTTCTCTCTCCTCTGCTGCTTCTGGTGAAAACACTGTTTCTAGGTAACAGCCACTGCAGTTATCTGAACAACTTCACACACACACACACATATACACAAACACAGATCAGCAGAGCGAACACACCTTGGGGGTCTGTAAGCAGATAATTACATAATTGCTAAAACAGCGGGAGGTCCTGAATGACCTGAAGGAGGTGTGTGTGTGTGTGTGTGTGTTCATGTGTGTCCGGGGAGGGTGTGTGGGTGCTGGAATGCTAAAACAAGATTGTGGGGTGGAGGAAGAAGGGGGGTGCTGTTAACAGGGTGAACAGCTGAACTGAATCATACAGGTGGAATTAAGCAGGTGGAATTACCCCTCCCCCCCTTACACACACACAAGAACCCTTCAGAGTATTTTGAGAGCTCACAGTTGTTAAAGAGATTTATGAATCCACTAAACTGCCTGACTGGCTGACCGACCAGAGAATTTTACAGAGCTGGATCTAACAAAACCGCTTTTTTATGACCCATGGTGTGTCCAGTCCCTTCACACACACATTCTGGAAGCCATCCAAGACACCTTTCACAGACACAAAACATCACACACAGGGACACACATACAGCATCACAAGCAGATAC
Organism: Hypomesus nipponensis; assembly: GCF_054491055.1. NCBI lineage: Eukaryota > Metazoa > Chordata > Actinopteri > Osmeriformes > Osmeridae > Hypomesus > Hypomesus nipponensis. The sequence continues at coordinate 5,100,806 of NC_140368.1, read as the reverse complement.
ACACACAGGATCAACTAAAAATACCTCCCAAACATACATATCGATCCACACACACACACACGCACACACACGCTCACGCAGGTGAGAACTTACCAGCCTCGGCGAACGTGATGATCTCCGTCTGTTCCGCCGACTCGCTGGCGTCCGAGCGTCCAAGTCCCTCGTCCTCGATTTGCACGCTCCCGTCCTCGCCCACGCGGCCCACGTGCAGCTTGCGTATGGCGTTGAGCAGGGCTGCGCGCGGCACCGGGTGCGTGATGTTGGGTCGAGCTTGCAGGTGCAGCATGTTCAGGATGTGGCGTTTTACCGCTTCCACCACCTCAGGTTGGGCTGCCCCCTCCTCCTCCTCCTCCACCTTCTCCTCCCCCCGCTGTTGCGCTCCTCCCTGACCCTGCTGGAGAGTCCTCAGGTGGGCCAGGGCACAGGAGGGGCAGAGTGCCCCCTCGTCCTCCACACCCTGACCCTGGGGCTGGAGCTGGGAGGGGGTCTCGGCCAGAAACGTGCCTGCCGAAGAGGTGCCGGAGGCGGGGAGGGAGGTGGAGCAGCCCTGGAGGAAACCCAGCAGCAACATCCCACACAGCAGCAACGCTGACATCCCGGAGAGCTACAGTTAGTTAGTTAGTTGGCTGAAACCACGAGAGGAGACAGAGAGCAGGGAGAAAAAAATACTGTCTGGAGAAAAAAAGAAAAGAACAGATGCTCCAAACTTTGAAGTCTAGGTTCCTCTGTCTGCCAGGAGTCTTGAAATGATTCTCCCGGTCGCAGGGTGAGAGTGTGGATCTGCTCCTCTGGGAGAAAGCTGGACGGAGACGCAGCACTGAGGAGACTAGTGCTGAAGTTGGAGGAAAAAGTCCAAGTGTCCCCTGGAACGTGGAGGAAGAAGGAGAGGAAAAGGAGTGTAATCCTTGCAGAGAAGGTGTTCTCTGTGTTGTCTGAGTTTGTGGAGAGAAGCAGGCTGGTCCTTAGGAAGTTGAGGAGTTGTGTGTTGTACGAGTATGTGTGAGTGAATGATCAGGGCAGGAGCTTTCTGTCTGTGTCAGCACAGGATGACAGAGTTGTTCTCTTGCTCTCTTCCCTTCTTTCTATCTCTTCCTGTCTCTTTCTGTCCTTCTTTCTTTTTTTCTTGCTCTCTCTCAGTAGATCTCTGGCAGCTCTCTCTCTGCACACGTTGAATGGGTTTGTTAGAGTGGGCAGGGCTCTCTCTCTCCTCTCTCTCTCTCTCTTCTCTTCTCTCTCAGTCTGTACTTCTCTCTCTGTGTCTAACGGTAATTATACTGGCCTCCCTCCTCCTCCCTCTCTCCTCGTCAGGATCCCACCCTTTACTTTTCCCCTCTGTCTGACTCACTCCCTCTGTCTAACTTTTACCTAGCTTCTTTATTCATGCACTACCCTGCCTGCCAGCCTGCTTGTCATCTGTCTGTCTGTCTGTGTCTGTGTCTGTGTCTGTGTCTGTGTCTGTGTCTGTGTCTGTGTCTGTGTCTGTGTCTGTGTCTGTGTCTGTGTCTGTGTCTGTGTCTGTGTCTGTGTCTGTGTCTATCTTTCTTTGTCTATCTGTGTATTTGACTGTCTGTGTCTGTCTGTCTGTCTGGTGTATTTCTGAGTGCCTGAGTGTCTGTATGTCTGTATGTCTGTCTGTCTGTCTGTCTGCCTTTTTCATTTTATTTAGTCTGGTTTCTCTTGCCCCCCACTCCACCCACCTCCTTGCCCCCCCCCCCCCCCACCCCACCCCTCTAGACACCAGTGATTTTCTCAACCATACTAGTAAACTTCATCTAAACATAACTGATGATTGGGCTGGCTTGTTGAGCTTTTAATAGCAGTGACGTTTCTGTCTGCTGGAGTGTAACGAGTGGATACATGCATGGAGGTGAGGAGAAATGTGGGGGACAGTTACTCAACGAATAGTTTTGAGATGGTCATAAGCTCTCTCATGATTGGCTCAGAGTGTAAGGCTTGTTTGAGGTAAAACACCACCAAATAAGGAAGCCTTGATTTTATTTACTTTATTGGAATATCTGTCCCTTTTCCAGCCAATCAGCAAGCCAGCAAGTCAGTCAGTTAGTCAATCAGTCAATCTGCCAACCAGCCAGCCAGTCAGTCAGCCAGCTTGTCAGTCATTCAGTCAGTTGCAATGCCAGCCAACTAGCATGCCAGCCAGTCAGCCATCCAGCCAACTTGCCAACCAGTCAGCCAGCTTGTAAGTCAGTCAGTCAGTCAGCCTGTCAGTCAGTCAGTCAGTTACAATGCCAGTCAGCTAGCATGCCAGCCAGTCAGCCAGTCATGTGGGGTTTTCCTCTTTCTAATGACGTATATATTTTTCCTTGGACGATTCACCAGGAAGTGGCCACAAAATAAACTTTCTATTTTAATGGGTCAGACATCTGGTATTGGCCATGACATCACTTGTGTGACATCATCACAGGGAACTCTGATGGTGTGTATATGAGTTGTGTATGACAGCATGTGTGAGTCGTTTGTGTGTCTGTCTGTTGGACCAAGACATGTCAAGTCATGACAGTGCAAACAACTCAACCATGGTAACCTACAGGTTACCACAGCAACTTGAGGGTCTAACTCCCCATCATGTTGTCAATGTTGTTGGTGTTGTTGAGGGTTACATCTCATATCTATACTGCAAATAAGCTTCTAATATAGAGCTGATAGTTCTGTGTGTTTCCCTTGTTCGGACGTGTACAGGGCTGTCACTGGCAGGATCATTGCTCCATTCCTCCCTCTGCTGAACATTTGGTGTAACTTCACATCATGAAAATATTTGTTACAGATATATAGTAATAATAAGCTCTCTCTCTCTCCTTTTCTCTTCCTCATTCTCTCTCTCTTTTTCTCTTTGTCTCTTTCCTTCTTGCCCTTTTCTCTTTCCAAATCCATCTTGCTTTCATTCAAATAATTCATCATATATCTATTTTTCTTCTAAAGTTCCCTTCCCTGGTCTCCCTCTCATCGTGGAGATCAAAGGTGACTTCCTGCTACACTGTTGTTTTCAGCAGGACATCTCTGAGGGGGGGGATCTCTATGAAAGAGGGGGGGCAACTGTTGCTCCTCAGATTCACTGTCCTGCATCCACACACACACACACACACACACACACACACACACACACACTCTTCTGTGTCTTGGCATAGTGTGTGTCCTGTTTGAATGTGTCTGTCTAATGATGATGTTTACTATTATTATTATTATTATGACTAGCCATGTGTCTAGGACTCAGTGGGGGTTTAGGTATTTGTGTGTGATGAATGTGTGTGTGTGTGTGATGGATTGCTGCTCTTCGTCTGGTCGTCGAGGGAGACATAAGAGAGCATGGGCTGATGGGAGTCCAGCAACACTTGAGCCTCACCATTCCTCCTTGTCACGGTAGGGAGTGTGCGTGTGTGTCTCTCTCTGTGTGTGTGTCTGTGTGTGTGTCACGGTAGGGAGTAGAGAGAAGCCCATTAAAACCAAATCTCCCACACAGGACAGTGACAGGGCGAGAGGGGGCTGCAGAGAGGTAAAGGGTGAAAACGTAAGGAGAGGAGGAGGAGAGGATGGGATGGAGGGATGGAGAAGATGACTAAGTGCTTCTCCAGATGTGAGTTTCATGGAGGCGTCATGCTCTCTCACTTCCTCACAATCTGTACGTTCATCTCTCCCTTACTGATCCTATGTTTCCCTTTCTCCCTTTCTCAGCAACATGTCTACCCTGCATCCCCTCTCCACTGTAATGTCTTTCTCACTGTCTGTCTCTCACTCTTTGACAAATAGACAGACTGAGCTGAGGCACTGTGGTTCTCCAAGTCAGTGGGTTCTACTGAGAGTCCAGAGAGCAGGATCGTTCTGGTTCCAGCAGAACATCCTCTGGATGGCCTGCTTTATCATTGGTCTATACAGACCCGGTTCTGTTCCTCCCACACAGACACACACACTAGCCGCACACACACACACACACACACCAGCTGTAAGTGTAGAAGTCCCTGTATGTGTCTGCAAAGCTTTCTCCATAAACACAGCACCATAAATTACTCTTTGAGCCAACACACTTTGTTCTGCTCCTCAGTCTCTCAGAGTGTTTACACACTGTGTGTGTGTGTGTGTGTGTGTGTGTGTGTAGACAAGGTCATGTTGTTTTACCAAGCTTCTACTCAGCAGAACAGCAGAAGAGAGAAAAAACCATGCCCTATGTGTTACTGGCCGACCATGTTGACACACACAAAACCACATAGACACACCTTCACAGCAGTCCAGTTTAGGACTCGGAGAGAGACATGGAGAGAGACAGAGTGGATTGAATCCTGAGAATCATTGTGAACTGCTTAATCTCTCTGACCTTCTAGCTGTGATGACCTCACACACAAGACTATCCAGAAGAGATGCAATGGAAACATCAGAGAAGAAGAATTCTCCAGAGCAGAAGCAATGCTTCCTGCTGGAATAGACCAGATGAAGAGAGAGGAAGAGAAGGGAGGGAGGAGAGAAAAATGAAAAAGATGACATGGGACTAAGGTGGAGTCAGAAGAGATAGACAACACTCAGGATAGTGAGAGAAGGAAGACAGGGATGGAGAGAGGAGAAGGGAAAGAGAGAGACTAATGGAGCGGGTGTGTTGGCCGAGGTAGTTTTCTGCTCCACAGCTGTGTGTGTGTGTGTGTGTGTGTGTGTATGTTGAGGGGGATCCCAGACTGAAAAACTGTTTCCAAAAGCATTGGTGGCTATGTGACAAACTGCTTCCACATACACACACAAAGCCAGAGATTTCTGTGGTCCACATGTTCGCAATAAGCTGCCTTTTGTTTGGATATGCATGTGTGAGTGTGTGTTGGGCCAGGATGTGAGTATGTGTTTTAGCATTGTTATTCCTCATGACTAAATCATCTATTGACCACAACACACACGTTGGAAAACTACTGGTAACATCCTTGCAGCGTCTGACAGACCTGCACACACACGTACACACTCTACCCCAAGGACACATGCTGACCCCCAGAACACACACACGCGCGCACACACACGCACACATGAGCCAGACACGTCCCAGACCCAACTCTATGACAGGTCTCAGGCTGATTCAGCTACCGGGTGGACGGAAGTTTGAATCAGGACCTCCTCACTCTCATTGCCTGCCAGACCATGACTCAGGCGTGTGACGTGGAGAGCCGACCACACCAAGACCCGTTTCACTATCCATGAGAGGAGAGGAGGGGAAAGAGAGGGAGCGAATTGAAAGGGGCTTTAAGTAAGTGACGGTGAGTGAAAGAGAGAAACAGGAGAAGAAGAGAGGGGAGGAGCTCAGCCTTCGGTCATGACCGATCGGGCCTGTCAGATGTCTTTCCTCAGGCAGAGGACGAAAGGGGGGTGGGGGTGAAGTAGCTTTCCACCCCCCCCACCCTCCCCCCACCCAACCTCTCCACTTCACTTAGGGTTAGATACACACGCGTACTCCAGGCTGTGTGGAGTCATTCTAGCATGTAGCAGGTAGAGTAGAGTACCAGTGCCGGACTGTCTGATCACATTATCCATCCTGGCATGATGCCTCAATCTACCTCCCCCTCTGTCTCGCCTTCCCTCCATCTCTCCTTTTTTCTCTCTCTCCCCCTCCCTTTCTCTCACTGTCATTCTCACTTTTGGTCTTTCAGATTTCTCACGTCTCTTTCGGTTTAATTTTCAATTCGTCGTCTCACCTTTCTTTTCTTTCCACTTCGGGAGGGGCTGGGAGACAAACAACAAAACACATAAAAAGTTCAAAGGAGTTTGTGGTGGTGTAGCTGCGTATGAGTCATACAGGGAGGCTGTTCCCCAGGTACAGCCCTGGTTCAGCCTCGCTCCTTCATGTGGCTGTGCAGCAGAGTGCTGCACATCCATCTCTACCTTCAAACACTGATGTCACAGAGATCATCTCACATGATTGACTCAGAGACGCCAATGATGTCGCCCCCGCCCCCTTTCGAAACCCCTGACACTAAGCTCACCTGTCAACCTAAAGAAGCAGGTATTTTGTCGGGGGGGGGGTTGATGGGTGTTGAACCAAAGCCCTTGTGGTTGATCTCTGTCAGTCTTTCGCTCTATGTCTGATGACGCACGCGTGGGCCGCAACCCAATGAGGGGCTTAGCTGTGCTCTCCCTTCTGCCCACTCGTTACTGTCTCATTTTATTCCTCTTTCTTAGTCTCTTTTTCCGTGCCGACCAACATGAGCCATGAGCCTGGCATCCCATAACAAGAGTCACGTCACCACGGTGAGAGATGTTTCAAAGCCCAAGAGAGTTCATTGGTTTGTGGGTCACGGGTAGGGGAAAGGGACCGGGTGAACGATGGATTCGAACACAGCTCCTGTCCAGACAACCACTCAGGAGTCAGGACGGCATCTCCTCTAATGCCACAACTGGCAGCAAAGTAACTTGTGCGTCCCTCCTCCTCTCTGCCTTCCTTTGGGCTTGGTCGTCCGAGGAAAACTCACGTCTAAGGTGCTCTACAGAACGTTCAGGTTCTGGAAAGATACCAGAGGTGAAAGGTGAGGGAACAAGGGCTACAGTGTCAGATGTAACCTTTCTCCAACTCCACTACCCAGCCATGCAGTATAGGACACCAGGTTGCAGGGATGCCAGGACAAGCACTCACACACACCCAGACGCAATCATTCTCACATCTGCTTCTCGTGTGTGTGCGTGTGTGTGTGTGTGTGTGTGTGTGTTTGAGTGTGTGTTTGAGTGTGTGTTTGTGTCAGCGCCCATTCAACCACAACACAGAATGTTCTCTAATCCCGACTTTGATGAGTTCTACACATCAAACACTAAGACTTGATGAAGAACGCCCTTCTAACAGCTCACCACACACACACACACACACACACACACCATTAAAGATGGCTTAGTCAGAAATCAGTGCTGACGGTTGAACTTCTGTGGAGGATGAAAGGATGATATCACAAAGCAGGTGTCGTCCTGGTTTAAAGATGCCCATATAAGGAGTGGTCAGCATGTTAGTTAGGAAGGAGGGTCTCACCACCTGTGGAGCATCGCAATGCTGATCACTCAGCAGTACCCCTTCAGTTCCACAGTCAGAGCAGAGTCTGACCTCACAGACTCCTGTCCTGGCCTGCCCTCTGGCTGTGTGTGTGTGTGTGTGTGTGTGTGTGTGTGCGTTGTGTGTTTGTTGCCACCGTAAACACCCAACGGTCTACAGCAGGAGATGATTCAGCAGAAACACTGACTACGTTGGGTGGGCTTGTTTTATGAACCAGATAAAGGCATTGGGCTGGCAACTCTAACACAAATACTCTGGTTCCAATAAACATTTGCTGAATGAGACATTAAAAGCCCATAGACACACACACACACACACACAGAAAAACATGCACACCCACACATGCACGCACAAACAGAAACAAACACACAGAAGATCATATACACACAACCACACACAACCCCATGCACACAAATGGTTTAATTGGTTCTATTCAGCCTGTTAGTTGCTGTAGGAGCGGTTGCTCAGATCATTAGACAAGCTCACAGTGTACCTTCAAGGCCGAACAAAAATAGCAACAACAACTGCAAATAACAAAAAAGTTTATAGAGGGTTGAAGGTGGGGAAGCCAGATTTGGGTGTGTGACTGTGCTGTGAGACCTATACAGTAGAACGATGGTTCTGGCTGTTTGTTTTCTGGGCAGCCTGTTTCCTGCTATGACGAGAGAAACGTAATCACACACACGCACACAAGCACACACAAATGGAAATATCCCACTAGTCAGTGTGTGTCTGAATAATGTGCAATACTTCCTGGAGTTGAATGTGCGTCTGTGTGGGGGGAGGAAGGGATGGAGGGAGGAAGGGATGGAGGGATGGAGGGATGGAGGGAAGGTTAGAGGACTGTGGGGGCTCGGGGGGTTTGGAGAAAGACGACATGTTCAGCTCAAGCCCAGTTTTCTTAAACATTCCACGCACCAAAACAGCTGAGAGTAGACCAATGGTGGACTGAAGAAGGTGGTCAGAGCAGTTTAAAATTGAAAAACAGAAAATCTGTTGAAAATGTTCGAAAATACTTCACGTCTAATAGAGAGAGAGAGAGAGAGAGAGAGAGAGAGAGAGAGTGAGAGGCGGGGAGGGGGAGAGAGTGATGGAGGAAGACAGAGGGAGAAGAGAATGTTCTTGTCAACTCTACACGCATACAGTAATTGAGGTTCACCAGTTCATTACAGTGAGCTGAATCGTCAGGTTTCGTTTACGACAGAACCCCCCCCCCCCCCCATCGCCTTGTCCACACATGCATGGTTGCTTGGCAACAACATGTAGGTCAAATCAGCCGGCTGGCAGGCTGTGCATGTGCTGTGCATCACAGTCTGTCTGAGGTCACAGTCCTTAAACAACCCTGCTAGTTCCTCACCCCTCTGTAACTTTCCAGTGCAGCTCTACTTTTGTCACAGTGTATGGGAGGTGTATGTGTCCAGCTTGTATGTACTGTAATGTGTGTACGATAAGTGTGTCGTGCTGCATGTATGCCAGGTCAACATGCTGCATGTGCGTATGAGAGGTGAACATGTAAGTACTTTCCTCCTCATCCAACCACCACCCCAGGGCCCAGGTTCCACCACCCCAGGGCCCAGGTTCCACCACCCCAGGGCCCAGGTTCAGGGGTCAGACAGAGGGTCTCTCCGGGCTAGCATCACTCAGCTCTGGGCAGGATCATCCAGGGACTCTGCTTCTAAGTTGGATACCACTGGCTTTCTTTCCTTCTCCTCTTCCCCTCAGTACTTCACCTGTCTCTGGTACCCCAATACTGTTCACCCTTCTTCTTTCCTTTTAGCTCTGCTCCAGCTTCCCCCTGCCTATGGCTGAGGCATGTATTCTCCACCCTCATCTCTCTTCCTTCCTTTCTCCTTCTGCTCCCCTTTTCTCGTTCTTCCAGGTCTACGTTCTAAGTCCCCAGGGTTCTCATCAATCATCCATGTCCTCTGCTGACCACAATGTGTCTGCATCTGTGTGTGTGTGTGTGTGTGTTTGCAGTAACAGCTTCCCTCATCAGTTGTCAGCTCATAAATGTCACATCACATGTGGGATCTGTCAAACACACACACTTTATCTCTCCCCTCTCTCTCTCTCTTTCTACCATGCCCAAACATTCAGAGACACCTTGTTAAGCACACACTCAGAAGCAGGAGAGAGACAGATTGACAGGAAAACTCATTTAAGGTCTTTGTACAAAACACAGGGTCAGTGGAATGGAGAGAGAGAAAGGGAGAGAGACAAAGAGAGAGTGAGGGAGAGAAGGAAAGAAAGATGTGTGTCTACCAGGAGTCCTGGGACCCATGTAGTGCCATCTCCCCTCCTCTCTCCCCTCCTCTCTCCCCTCCTCTCTCCCCTCCTCTCTCATCTCCCCTCCTCTCTCCTCTCCTCTCCTCTCCATCTTAGTTTGTGCTGTAGATTCAGTCTCAGTCTTAGGAGACACAGATTATTTATGACCCCTGTGTCCCCTGGGGGGGACAGAGGATATGGACTGTTTCTTTAACTGGACACACAGGACCATCGCTCTCCTGACTATAGCAGGGTGACATATGGGTGTTTTGACTCTCTGGAGATAACAGCATGTTTAACATACGCCCGGACACAACAACAGGGAGTCCTAAAACAGGAAAATACTTTTGACAACACACTTTATGGAAGTGTATGGAAAGCTACACACGTGCGAGCGCTCACACATGCATGGTGACTGAACAACTGAGCAGAGGGAAAGCTGAACCAGACCATGCAGTCTGGTTCTATCAGGCCAGCTCAGAGAAATACGACTCAACATTTGACACACATAAACTGACAAATAAAGTTGTGTGAAAGTAATGGCTGGCTGTCTGTCTTCCTGCCATCTGTCAACGTGTATTCTCAGTAGAACACACCACTGCACAAACACCTGGGAGGGCTCTCCCGCCCTCTCCTCTTTCGTCCATCCCTCTCCGTCCCCCCGCCCTGATTCTCACACAGCCGTTTCCTCTTTTCTTCCTTTTCTCTCCGGGGTGCTTTCCTGTCTCCTCTACTTCTCCTACCTTTCTCTCTGTCACTTCTTATTACTTTACCTTCAGTCCTTTCCATCGATGGGGTAAGAAAGAGAAAAGAAAAAAAAAAAAAAGAAAGAAGACCCACTGGGATGTCTGACGCAGTCCCTTCCTCTCTTCTTCACCTCCTCTGTCCCTTCCCTCTACACCTCCTCCTCCTCTCTCCCTCTTCACCTCCTCCTCCTCTCTCCCTCTTCACCTCCTCCTCCTCTCTCCCTCTTCACCTCCTCCTCCTCTCTCCCTCTTCACCTAATCCTCCTATCCCAGTCCCTTCCTCTCTTCTTCACCTCCTCCTCCTACACAAGGGGTACTAACTAGTGTCACCAACCTGACTCACTAAAGGACTGGTTTGGGGGGCTAGCCGACCGACTGATACACTGATTGACTGCCTGGCTGGCTGACTCACTGGTTGGCCGATATGCTGGCTGACTGATTGGCTGGCAATTTGGCCTGTAGAGCGCCACAATCTGAGATGGTTTCAAGTATTCAATTGATTCATGAGATCACCATTACACAGGTTCCATCCCAGCATGTTAGTGTCCTGTCCTATCAGCTTCTCTAGTGGGTGGGCCTATCAAATGTATTAGGGAATGTGTGTGCGTGTCTGACAAAGTGGGTGTGTTTGCACGAGCGCGCAAGTCTGTGCATTACTTCAATTATTCCACATTACCCTGTGTTTCCAGCTGAGGTTTCTCTTGTATCTCTCCTAGATAGGGTAGCTCAGGTGTCAAATAGTTTGAATAAACAAATCAGCACCTACTTCCTGGTTTGTGAGTGATGTATTCCTCTGTTCGTTCCACCAGACCCGGGCACATACTGCCACTGACACAGGGTGTACCTGAATTAGGAATCAATTTGAATGCTCAGCCAAACCTAACCTTTATGTCTGCCTGTTTTATCAGTATGAATGTTTTCCTTGGTTATAAGAGGGGGGTTGTTAGGTCGGGGTGTTATGATGTATTATGATGTAACTGCTCGTTATCTACAGGGTAGGGGTGAAGGGGTGCAAGGCAGAGTTCTGGTCTAGCTGTGTCTGTTATCGGTCAGGTAAAGGTGAGACCAGACAGGTTGTTGTGACAAAAAACCAAGCATTTGCATGTGTCTTCGTCAGCTGGGGGAGGGAGAGGTGTGGGGGGGACGGGGACGGGGACAGAGCTGGTGCCCCTAGATTAGATACACAGTCGGCTCCTGGCTGGTTGGTCTGAGATGTAACATGGTGACATACAAGCAGAAGTCACTGAGTTGGTGGACCATGTTAGACAGGGCAAGAAAGAGCACAGCACGTCACTTCCAGTTTTTTCTTTGATGATGGCTGAGTGTCGACCACCTGGGGTCTCACAGGTGCATGGTGATTAGGTCATTTCCTGCCTGGGTGTCTGCTGGTGATGATGCATTTCTCTGTGTGTGTGTGTTTGTGTGTGTGTGTGTGCACCTCAGGTGTCTCCCAGTGCTAATACATTTTCCATAATGATCCTCGCAGACAGCAGCATAGAACAGTCTTGTCTCCAAGGACAGACACACACACACACACACACAAAGACACACACACACACACACACTCTTCAGTCTCTTCGCTGCCAACAAAACTCACAACTCCAACACAACTGTTGATCTAATAAGTGTGTTCTGGTTTATGGGTGCTGTGCTCTCTCTGCTGGACGCTTGGTGAAATAACAACTTAACAGCTTTCCAGCCCCACCATTGTAAACCCCCAAATATCCTGACACCATCAGAAATACGTGAGATACCAATGAGCCTTCAAAATAGGATTTAATTGACTGCGTCGGCACTGATTAGAAGGGCGAAGTGACAACATTCTACATGGCTACACACAGTCCTCATTAAGGTAGCATGATTACGTCTTAGTCAAGAGAAGGCACTGTTCATCTGTACTTTACTGAACACACCTCTGCTCACCTCCCCTTCAGGCACTGTGCACGTCACACACACACACACACACACACACGTTTCACAGAGCCCATGAAAACATGAACAAACTGATAACAAAATGCCCCATCTCTTTGACAGTTCTACACCACAGCAAAATGTGTGGTGGCTGGAAAGTATTCATACTACATTCATTCACAAGATAGGAAAAAAAGGCATTAGTCTGAACAGTCACTTGATTGGAACCTGCGATATGTTAGACGATATGCTAGTGGTCATTGACCGTAGGAGGGAGCGGGTAGGAAGTAGGGATTAGGGGGTAGGATTTAGGAGTAAGGGAGTCGCAGGTGGGTGAGTTCATATGGGACGGATGGATAAACTGTTTATTCAGGGATGCATCTCAACAGTCTATCCATGTTCCCCTGTGTCCTCAGTTTCCATCTCCTTCACTGCATGGCCAGAGAGAAAGAACTATGTAAAAAGGCTTTTTAGGGGAAGGAATCAAGGAAATTCACTCCAGGTCTGAGCTAGACAGCTGACGGGCTGGTTGTTTGCAGGTTGGTTAAATGTCAGGCTGGCTGTGTGGCCGGTTCTCAGAGCTTGGCCTTGGCCTGGAAGAAGCTCATGATGGCCTGCATGCATTCATCAGACAGCCACCGCTCCACCAGACGCTCCACTTCCTGGTTGTTGACGTCGTAGAGTCTCTCCTTCTCCGTCTGACGAATCAGCTGCTTGGACAGGGCCAGAGACTGGAGGGGTGGAACAGGGGACAGGAAATAAATATGCATGTGTGTTCATGTGTTTGTGTGTGTGTTCATGTGTGTTTGTGTGTGTGTGTGCGGGCTTGTGTCGTACGTTTCTGGGCAGCTTGGCGTAGGCCTTGATCCTGGTCCAGACCTCACTGTTGAAGCTGCTGTCAGGGAACACCTCAGTGACCAGACCCTGGACACAAGCTTGGTGGGCTGACAGCTTCTTATTGAATAGCAGCATTTCACTGGCCTGAACACACAGTTGAGAGAAAAAAAACATCAAATATTTGCATGTGAATTTAAAGCAACATTACTCATGAAATGACTAGTGTACTGAACTGAAGGCGTTAAGGAAGTACCTTGGCAACTCCCATCATCTTGGGGAAGGTATAGGAGGAGCAGCCCTCTGGACTCTGTCCCAGTTGGCTAAAGGGGGTGTGGAAGGTGGCCTAGGATAGGGAGGGGTGGGGGTCAGAGATAAAGAGTCATGGTCATTGGCTGTGATTCTCAGACCTGTTCTTAGCCTGTGGTACCTGTCTCTTCCTGTCAGAGTGTGGGAGGGAAAGGGAGGAGTCTCACCCTCTCTGTGGCGTAGACGATATCGAACAGCCCCAGTAACGTGACTGACACGCCCACTGCCGGTCCGTTGATCACAGCTATCAGGGGCTTGGGGAAGTCAATGTAGGCCTTCACGTATAACCTGGGGGACACATGCCATTTTAAGCTCTGTCTGAATTAGTCTGAAACGTGTTCATCCACATTTAAATGCATCAATTGTGCATGAGTCAGTTGATGAAGTCAATCCATGTCTCCAGCCCTGCTGTCCCCCCTCCTCCTCCCTCCCTACCTCACCTGAGCAGTTCTCCAGCATCTTTAGCCATCTGCTCCATGCCTCCATCTGGGATTTTGGTGAAGTTGGACAGGTCGTTACCACTGCAGAAGTAGTCTCCACTTCCTGGACCACAGAGGAGTGGCAAGGGTTAACCAGGAGCCATGACGAGTGTGTTTGTGTGTGGGAAGGAGGCAGGGATGTCGTTAAGTGTTTTACAGATTTACCTGTGATGACTGTGAGGACAGAATCATCTTTGCCTGCCTGTTCCAGGGCCTTGATCTGCTCATTGTACATCTGAAAAGAGGAACAGAGAGGGCAGTATAGCTGGTTGCACACATACAGACACACACATGTACACATACATAAACACACACACACACACACTCGTAGACATATACAGCCTTGTGCCATGCCGTTACCTCTACGGTGATGGCGTTCTTCTTCTCTGGTCTGTTGAGTTGGATGGTGGTGACGCCGTCCTGGGTGGAGACAAGCAACGTGTTGAAGGTCACCGAGCTCCCAGCAGGCTGTGCGGCAACACCGGCAGGGGCCTCGGCTGCCACCAGTGAGCCAATCAGATCCACGTACTGCTTCCTAGCTTCTTCCTGATTGGAGCAGAGGAGGATTGTCCATAACACAATGCTGGTTTGGCTAATCACAGCATGGGAGTGTGTGTGCATGGACTGTAGTTACTGCTGAAATGGATCCTAGAGCCTTCCAGGCATCCCATTTGACTTTGTTAACAAAGTCTAACATTCCTGGTTTAGGGGTGTTACAGGGTCCCTGAGTTGCCTGGGTAGAGTGGATGAGGGAGTGAGAAATACATGGGGGGGAAAGGGAGAGAGAGAGAAAAAGAGGGCATGTTTATAACCAGTTCGATGTGAAAGTGAACCAACATTCTGAATAATAACTGACTACATAGATCAGTTGGTGAGAAAACAATCGCAACCCCAGTGAGAAACCAGATGGTCACAGTACCTGTTTGAAGAGAGCGTAGATCTGCAGTTTGACCTGGTTCCCTGGGTCCTCTTTGAGGGTGCCCAGCTGGGTCTTGGCCAGGTTGAACTGTTCTACTGTGGCTGACATGGCTGATGTGGTGTGGAGCTTCAGACTGGGTAGCTGAGAGATCTGGACAGTCCTGCAGAAACAGGTAGACAGGTACTGTATAGACGCTGGTACTTCAGTACTATAGAAGACTAACATTAGTTAAGTCGGGTCATGACAGCAAACTACAAAGCCTGTGTAATGTTAGTGAATACGTACAAAAAACTATTGTTTAATGAAAGAAGGTATTTAAATTGGACTGGTAAAATATCAGACAGTTAATCTGACTAAACAGTGTCTGGATTCATTTGTACAAAAGGTTACTGCTGATATCATTATTTTCAGATCTATGCCAATGCCTTTTGCGTAAACTTTTCTCTGGTTAGGTAGTAGGTATATAACCATGAATGCCTTCTCACTCAGTCAGAATGAATGTAGACCAAAGGTCACCGTCGATGTTACTGTAGCGTTAGCTAGAGCTAGCTTGCTACGTTAGCGGTCTAATTCATACAGTTTAATATGTTGTTGCTTTGTGTAACATTGAAGGAAACTGTTGTATGTATGTTTTTGGCTAGAAATTGAACTATTTGTTTAATAGGCAGTGATTCATAATTGGCAAGCAACTGCTAGCTATCACCTTCATAGCTATCACCTTCATTTACTCACAATCGCGAACGACCTGTCATTGTCAACGGCAGCAGGCTAGCTCAAATTAGCCTAGACTAGCAACTTTGGCCATTAGCAGACCCTCGACTGCAAAAGCCGAGCACATTATTATGACAATGTTGACTACAAGCGAGCTAGTCTACAACTAGCTAATCTAAAATGATTGGTGAGCATTAGCCTTCATGTTGCTAGACTGTGATAACTGGTGCCAGCAATGTTGTAAAACTTACCTGGCAAACCTGACAAAACGCCACGGTGCAAGTAAGTTAAAAGCTACTGCCATGACAGGGAGGTACAAAGTTCAGCAGCTTGATACTTATTCAAACGGATTACCCCAACCCAGAGGTTCTGATCCAACCACCACCTATGAAGAGAATTCGCTATTTACAATTAAGTACCGCCCCCGTCCTCTATTATCCTTCGCCATTTGCTAAGGACATTATGAAGTCCCACCCATTACTAAAGGGACAGTGCTCCCAAAACACATTAAGTAATTTTGTCAAATGTAGGCCTTTTTTGAGAAGTCTGAAAAATAAGTTTGTCAACGGAATGCATACATAATTGCAATACATTTGTGTACGCCAGTCCGAGTCTTCACGGGTTATGCAGACAATGTTGCTCCAGCACTGTAGGAGGACGGGTTGATTCTTGAAGCGGACTTCAGGTTGGGGTAATGCAACCTTCTCGGTTGAGAGGGTCAGTCCGATGGTTATGTCAAGCTGGGCTGAGTTCCAGCCTGGTTTTTGCATTATATAATCTTCAGATCCTAGCAAACATCTGGACACCGTGCTGGAATTGTCTTAAAAAGATTAGAAGGGAGAGTCGTCCAAGCTCAGCGCACACCCAGCGCAAGCACAAACAAATACTGGTCTATTGGCCTATTGATGACACATCATTAATTTACCGACTACACCATTTCATAAACAAAGCCTCCAGTAGAAAAAATATTATTTGTTTAGGACTTCGTTCTTTTAGAATAATTCATTCACGTTTAACCTTTAGTCTAAGGACTTAAGTAGGCCTGTAATTACATGGATTTAATCATCTTAAAACGACAATATTAAGCCAGAAAAAACAATATTAAGCCAGGGTAAGACAATATTAAGCCAGGGTAAAGACTGCAACAGCTGTCACCCTGTACACTTAAACATGCTTCCCTGCAGGGACGCTATTCTTTATTCTTCCTTTCTTCCTCCTTGGCAGTGGCCTTCCTTGGCAGCAGACTGGCAAACTGGCAAGCCACCATGGTCTGGGGCAGCTAACGAGCCAGGTACAGCCGATTGTAGGTCAGACAGTGACTTTCATTAGGGGCAGGGCCCAGAACAGGGAAATCTTCATTTTAACAGAGATTAAAAAAAGTGTTAACATGGTAACAGCCTAACTGACCCAAATTAATGGAATAACTACATGTAAATTAGCCTAAATAAAAACCATTTTTTTCAACTTTTAAGTCAACTTTTATTTCGAATTGCGGTGCCTTGCCTTTATGTCTGCATCTCTGACCCCCTCTTGACCCAGTCCTCGAGGAGCACTTTGTCAGAATTCTGACAGCAAAACACGCCCCCGAGCGCGCGCCTATGTCATTGGCCCGCGCGGTCAGCATTTTTTTCTCGCTCATTCAGGGCTCTGATACGACGATCGACGGATGAAGACACAAAGGACACGAAGGAAAAATATGTTGCGTAAATTTGTCTTTCCAGGGTGATTTTGTTATATCATGCCTCGCCTCAAATGAAAGCTTGTTGGCGGTTTAAAGGATAAATATCGCATGCACTCTCCTGCAGCTTGGCTTGTCCAGATGTGCAGGGACTGTCCATCCAGAGCCACCTCCTCTCCGCACTCCCCCCTGAAACCCATTGTTCCACCGCTTCTCTCCACCTTTGCGCTCGTTATCCATCCGGCAGCACGGGCAACCGAAAGGTGAGAGTTCGTCTTTCTTATTTCATGTTGGCCTAGTAGACGCAATAAAGTCTATATTAAATCTCTTTCCCTTTCAGTGTATAAAGTTGGAATTGAAAATAAATAGCCAAAAGTTGTTGTAAATATTTGTACCATTCTGCAATCGCTTTCGAAACAGGTCTTTGTTTGAAAATGGTCTTTATTTGAGTGCGACGGTGCGACGGTATAATTTAAGATACTCTTTAGGGAAATGACATTTAAGTGTCCAAAGCGCATGCAGTGGAACCCTGAGCAAAGCCGAACCAAGGAGTGTGAGGCGTCATTCTTTAACCGGGTATCTTACTGGCCCGTGAACAGGTGAGCTCATCCCTGTCTCCACTCTCTTTTGGACATTATTATTCTGTTTCTGTCAATGAGTTTCTCCTCCTCTCTTCTCTTCTCTTTTCCGCTCCGCTCCCTTCCCCTCTTCTCCGCTCCTCTCCGCTCCTCTCCTCTCCATCTCCTCAGACTTGTGGCGGCTGGTTACAGGCGAAGGCTACAGCTTTCTGACCTGTGTTGCCCTGGCAATGAAGATTCCGCCAAAAGCCTGTGCTCCGAACTGGAGCAGCCGTGGAGAGGGGATGGGGGAGGCAAAGAGGTAACCATGGCGACATGACAATTGACCCTCTGTGTCTAGGTTCTCTGTTTGTATATCTTGTACATTTATCCTTGTGGGATCTAGACATGACTCTCCCTCTCCCTCTCCCTCTCCCTCTCCCTCTCCCTCTCCCTCTCCCTCTCCCTCTCCCTCTCCCTCTCCCTCTCCCTCTCCCTCTGCCTCTCCCTCCCACCCTCCTTTCTTTCTCGCCCCCCTGCAAAACTCTAAGCAGAGGAGCAGCCACGAGTCAAGTGGAGAGGAGGAGGAAGCTCTAATTGGACAAAAGCCCGTCCTAGTTGGTCCCGCCCTGCTGCGACACCTTTGGGTGTGGCTTCGCCCATCACTGGTCCAAGTGACCCTGCTCAGGATGACCTCCGACCTGCTGGCTCTCTTGCCCTCTCAGGCCCTCAGGTAAATGCACACCCACGCACACACTTTCTCACATACACTCAGCTGTATCCTTCTGCCCTCACCTCTCGTCTCCTCAGGTGGACAATTCTTTTCTGTGAGAGCCAGCCAGCGTTTGATTGGTCAGGCCATACATATGCTGTACTGTTATTGGCTGTGGTGGTGTGCCATACCCTGGTTCTACAGGTGTGTGAGTGTCACAGTCAGTTGACCAAGCTCAGAGCTCACACTGCTTTGACAGCTGCTCTGTATAAACAGGTAAACAGATCTCTCTCTTTCTCTCTCTCTCTCTCTCTCTCTCTCTCTCTCTCTCTCTCTCTCTCTCTCTCTCTCTCTCTCTCTCTCTCTCTAAACATGGCAGTTTGTTTTGCTTTCCCGTCACCTTCACTTCTATCTCTGACTCTTCTTCTTCCTCCCCCTCCTTTTTCCTCCTCTTCCTCCCCCAGGCCCAATCTCAGTCCTCCCCTGCAATCTCCTCTCTTCTGGGGGATGCTGAGCAGGTAGCAGCACTGTCCGTGTCCCTGCCTGTGTTGTTCTCCTCTGTGCTGCAGGGGGCGCTGTGTGTGTGTCTGCTGTGGAGGGAGCTGGGCCCCTCTGCTCTGGCAGGCCTGACGGTGCTTCTCCTCCTGGTCCCCCTCGCCTCCACTGTACAACACAGGGCCTCGGCCATACAGGTCAGGGAGTGTGTGTATGTGTGTGTGTGTGTGTGTGTGTCAGAACGTGTCTCTGTGTAGTTGTGTGTGTAACACTTTCTGGTTCCCCTCAGAGAGACCAACAGAGAGTGAGAGCAGACAGAGAACATCTTCTACGGGAGATGTTGAATGGAATCAGGGTATGTTTCTCTCACTGAATGCTTCTGCTCCAGTCTCCTTGATAATGTCACATTCTACTCACTCTACTTACTCCTCCTAGCTCCTCCTTCTTTTCACTTGTGGACTGTCTCTCTCTATTCTCTTCTTCCTCTATCTCTCATATAGACGGTGAAGCTGTTGGTCTTGGAGGAGTGGTTTCATTGCAGAGTGGGTGTGACCAGAAAGAAAGAGCTTGAAACATTAAGGATTCTTGGATACCTGACAGCCTTCTCTCTATTGGATCGTGTCTGCGTGCCTTTTCTGGTATGAGCATTTTGATCGGTCCAGCAGTAACCCTGATGCGTCCCTTCTGTGCTACATCCTGTGATACTAGATATTATTCAGGTTAGGAGAGCCCTTTCCTCATGCAGGATTATTGTCTGTTATCTGCCATATGACTCTGCCAACTCAACAGCATCCAATCAGCTTCTTGTGTGAGTGTTTGGTGCATCATGTACTATGCAGCATGTTACTCTACCTGAGTCCCAGAAGGACAAACGTCACAGACCCTGACAGCAGGGCATTAAAACAGGAGAGATTACAACCTCTAATCTGACCAGATGACAGATTAGGGCCACGGGTTACGAGTGGTGGACTGTTTTGAGAGAGGCTATTTAGACCCGACGGTTGAGTTTCGGTTTTGCGTGCGTGTGTGTGATCTGTGTTTTTTCTCCCTCCCCTCATCCACAGGTGTGTGTGTGTACCTTCGGAGCCTATGTCCTGGTGGATGATGGGAATGTTTTGACGGCCTCGCAGGTCTTCACGTGTATGTGTGTGTTTCCACTTCTGCACACACCTCTCCGTCTGCTGCCATCCCTCCCTCGGAGGTTCACACAGGTGACCCCACACACACACACACAGGAAACGCAGTGCACACACGCACACACACACACACACACACTCTAACACAAACACACACATCAAACAGACAACATGCACACAGAAGTAACACGTGCACACAGGGAAGACAGACACACATCGGTAATGTACAGTCATCTTTATCATCTTTTATTGACAGGCATGGAATTCCCTGCATTTTCTGAATGTCTTCCTGTGTTCCCAGGAAGTCAGCTGTACAGGTTACTCAGGTACACCTTTTTAGTTTACTAGGAATAAATGTGTGTGCACGTGTGACTGTGTCTTAATGTTATTGATATTTGTTGTATGTACAGAAGACCACTTTCTCTCAGCGAACTGGATCACGAAGACTTGTGTCCTTAAAGATGTATCATACCGGTATGTGTCTTGAGGCTGAATAACAATCCCCTTTAATCCCCCTGGTAGAATATTAGTGCTATATCGTACCATGCTACATTGCACTGATCTGTTCATACACTGCACTGTAAACCTCAAAAATTAAGTGAACTCAAATGGTGTGATGAAATGAATTGTCCAGAGCCATTTGACTGGATTAATTGAGTAAACGTGTAGTTCACACAATTGATCCAGTTCTTCAACTCAAATGGCTTTAGGCAATTCATTTCATCAAACCGTTTGAGTAGACTTAACTTTTCCGTTTTTTTCAGTGTGTAAACACACACACGCTCCCATAAAAACTGTCTGTCCCTCAACGTCTCTCTTGCTCTTTTGTCTCCACCACCCTCCCTGTAGTGATGACGGTCAGGCCCTGAGGGGACCACTGAACGCAGAGGTGACCTCAGCGCCATCCGCAAACACAGTTAGTCCGGTGCAGCTCTGAGAGGCAGTGTGTGTCTGTTTGTGTGTGTGAGAGTCTTTGTCCATCTGTGTGTTAACGCATGTCTTACCCTCCTCTGGTCAGGTGACATGTGTGAGGCGGTACCTGTGTGTGTGTGGCTGGGGCTGGGCGGGGCTAGTGGTACTGGCCCAGGTGTGTGTGTGTGTGTGGTGCGTGTGTCAGGCTGTCGTGCTGGCGCTGTGGACGGCAGAGGCCAAGGAGGTTCAGGGTCTGGAGGAGTGGAGAGACCTGAGGAACTCTCGTCTGTCTGTCTACGCCCTGCTGGGGATGCTGCAGGGTAGGCCTTGTGTGTGTTTGTGTTTGCCCAACATGATGCTTGTAGTGCACAGTCTTCCTGTCTGTCTTCCTCCTGTGTTGTGGCCTTTGCTGTCTATCATGTTTCTGTCTGTGTGTGTTGCTGACCTTTGTGTGTGTGTGTATCAAGGTGTGTCAGTGTGTTGTGTAGCGTTGGCTATGAATCGGGGTTCTGTCAGAGCATCGTCTCGTCTTCATGACAACCTGCTCACCTCCAAACTCAGTCTTCCCCTCAGCTTCTTCAAGACCACGCCTACTTCCTGGGTGCTCCGGAACTTATCACAGGTCAGAGTTCCGAACACATTACCTCTAGACGAGTCATTGGTTGAAATTCTTTTGTTTGGTCTATTTCGAAACATTTAGTGATATTGAGCCTCTTGTTCTCTCTGTAGTCCTTATATATGATTGAGGAGGCATTCCCCGCCCTCTTGCAGTCCTGCCTCTTTGGTTGGCTGCAGGTGTGCATTATAGCACTCCTGATAAGCTACAACTCCATGATGTTCAGCGTAGCTGTTCCCGCCCTCACCCTGCTCTTCCTCACTCTACAGGTAAGCACTTGTTTTGCATTACAGAGTCGAACACGAGTGTGGTGCCTGACTGAAAATGTGCATTCTGCTATTCTTCCACCAGAGGGAGTATTGATCTAATATACTTTCTTCTCTGTTGTGTGTCAGTCTTATTACCAGCGAGCCTCCAGTCAGGTCAAGCAAATGGCTGCAGACTCCACCACCTCTCTCTCCACCCTCTTTTCTGAGTCGCACTGTGATGATGTCACTGCCACTACAGACCACCATGACTATGGAAGCGATCTTTCCCGCTTCTATGGTGTTCTTGATGAGCACCTGTTGTGTCGATACAACAGCATCCTTTTAGACAGGTGAAATAACATACACACATACGCACAAAGACACTGACACTGGGAATACCTTCATTGACAACTTCCCTACCTGTGCATGTTTTCTCCTGTATGCCTGTGTGTTCGTGTGTGTGTCTGTGTGTGTGTGTAGGTGGCTGGCTGTGTGGTTAGATGTGTATGTAGGTGTGGTGTTGCTCCTGGTGTCTTTGGCTTTGCTAGACTCTGAACTAGACCCCTCCACTATGGGACTGTGCCTAACCTACGCTCTGAGTGTGAGTACACACACACACACACACACTAGAGATTGTTGCTTGTGATGATTGTAATGAAGATGATGGTGATGATGGTGGTGATAATGGTTCCAGCTGAGAGGGGTCCTTCCTGTGTTGGTTCGGTCGTCTTGTGAGGTGCAGAGGAGTGCTGGAGTCCTGCAGAGTTTGGTGGAGCACCCAAACACAGAGAGAGAGGTGAACACAAACACACACGGAGAGAGTAGTGAGCCCACACACACACACACTCAAATGGAGAGAGAGATGAACAAACATATCTACACATATGCAATACAGATATCAATTTCACTCTCCCTCCCACATTTTCTCTCTCCCCTCTCCCTGTGTGCCAGTCCTCGTGGTCAGTGTCCTGTGGAGCGCCCCCTACCTGGCCAGAGGAGGGAGTGCTGGAGTTCCGGAACTACGAGACAGAGATGAACCCCTCGTGTGCCAGACTCTCTTTCTGCACTAGGCCCAAGGAGAAGGTGTGTGTCTGTCTGTGTATGTGTTTTTGTTAGTGTGTGTAGATGTTTTTGTCATTGTTTGTGTGTTTCCTGATTGATTCCTGCCTTCATCCATAGGTGGGTGTGGTCAGCAAGTCTGCAACAGACCTTGAAGCCATCACCACTTCTCTGTTCCGTTTGGTTGAGGGCAGAGAGGGTGTGGTCACGATAGATGGAGTGAACCTAGCAACTTTGGGACTTCATGACCTCCGTAGCCGATTGGCTATCATCCCTCAGGTGGGAGGGGCACCTGGTCGAACCTGTTCGCACTTCGTCAAACCTCATCATGTTCAGTGAACCAAGCTACCACTTCTTCCTTTCTCTCCTCCTCCTCCTCTTTCATCTCCTCCTATTTAGTCTCCTGTTCTGTTCTCGGGCTCCCTGCGCTCCAACTTGGACCCATGGGGTTGCCATGGCGATGCCCAGGTGTGGCACGCGCTGGAGAAATGCCACCTGAAGGAGAGGGTGAGCAGTCTGCCAAGACAACTGCTCCACCCTTTAATCCACGGAGGGGTAGGGTTCAGGTAAGGGTGTGTGTGCAAGCCTGAGCTGGAAGAGGAGGGAGAGTGTGTGTTAGACGAGGAAGGTGGAGGTTTCCCTGATGACTACATCATCTGAACCACATCCCTTTTCCCTGTTATCCTTTCCTCCTCTCCCTCCTCTCCATTCCCCTCTCCCTCTCCCTCTCCCTCTCCCTCTCCCTCTCCCTCTCCCTCTCCCTCTCCCTCTCCCTCTCCCTCTCCCTCTCCCTCTCCCTCTCCCTCTCCATTCCCCTCTCCCTCTCCCTCTCCCTCTCCCTCTCCCTCTCCCTCTCCCTCTCCCTCTCCCTCTCCCTCTCCCTCTCCCTCTCCCTCTCCCTCTCCCTCCTCTCCTTCTCTCCCTCCTCTCCATTCCCCTCTCCCTCTCCCTCTCCCTCTCCCTCTCCCTCTCCCTCTCCCTCTCCCTCTCCCTCTCCCTCTCCCTCTCCCTCTCCCTCTCCCTCTCCCTCTCCCTCTCCCTCTCCCTCTCCCTCTCCCTCCTCTCCTTCTCTCCCTCCTCTCCATTCCCCTCTCCCTCTCCCTCTCCCTCTCCCTCTCCCTCTCCCTCTCCCTCTCCCTCTCCCTCTCCCTCTCCCTCTCCCTCTCCCTCTCCCTCCTCTCCCTCTCCCTCTCCCTCTCCCTCTCCCTCTCCCTCTCCCTCTCCCTCTCCCTCTCCCTCCCTCTCCCTCTCCCTCTCCCTCTCCCTAGCTCCAGTGAAAGGAGGCTCTTGTGTGTGGCCAGAGCTTTACTGCGAGGTTCTGCAGTTCTGGTCTATGAGGAACCGGTTCCCCCAACAGACTCACCCACAGACAGGCTGCTACAGAACCTGCTCCACACAGAGTTCTCCAACTGCACTGTTCTCACCCTCACACGGAACCCCTGGAACGCCATGCACACAGACAGGTGAGGAGGGTTCCACTGCAAGGTTCTGTCTGGGGATATATATACATGTTGGTGGACGGATGGACAGACAGACAGACAAATGATTTGATTGATTCATTAGCGATTGATAGACCTAACAACATGCCCTCCTCCACACCCACATACAGGGTGCTGCTGTTGCAGGAGGGCCGTGTTGTAGAGTTTGACTCCCCTACCACCCTCCACCTGAGGGGGGCATTGTTCTCTCGTCTGCTCTCTGAGACGCAGACTGGCCCAGCCAGGGAGGAAGAGCCCTGAAAAGACACCATCTTGCACCCCCCCCCCCTCACCCCCAAATGCTGGAGCCACAAGGAGAAGGTGCTGAGGAGGATGAACAGGATGAAGACGATGGTGAATAACATGGTGATGAGGACGATGACGAAGAATTGATTGGATCTGACAGCTGATGCATCACTATTTCGCCGTGAACCTGACACTGTCTCTCTCTCTTTATTTATCTCTTTTCCCCTCTATCACTTTGTATCGTGTCTATTTACCCCCCCCCAACCCCTCTCACAACCCTTTCTTGTCCATAAATCTACACGCCAAGTCTCTCGATCCCTCTATCCACCCTCCCCCCACCCGCTCTATCCCTCTCTCCCACTCTTCTTCACTTCCTGTCTCTTCATGTTTTTGTTGTTTTATAAATCTATGCAGATCTTCCCGAGCTGCTAAGTGATTCATCAGCCAGCCTCCCTGTTTGCTGCACGGTCTATTCACAACCTCCAGACGTCAGGAGACCCTTGGTGTGTTGAGATATTTCATCTGTCTACAAACAACCCAGTGAGCTCAGAGACTTCAGACAGACTCATTTACGATTTCAGCTGTCTGATCAAGAAGAGAGCTGTACTTTAATATGGTTTATCGTTAAAAACGTTTTTAAACGCTTATTTAAACATTCTGTTGGTGTGTGTGTGTGTGTGTGTGTGTGAGAGAGAGAGTATGTAAAATTGTGTGTCTAATTAAATGAGAGACTCAGATGTAGACGCTGTGAGCTTCAGAACCCTTAATTACTCATATCACTAATTACCAGAGCCTGTCCCCACCCCCCTCGTGGGGCCACATAATAAATTCAACAGTTCTACCCAAAATCACATAAAGTAATTTATTGAGTGCTCACAAAACAAGTCATAACAGAACCATATGTTATGCTAATGACACAATCTCACAGGTCTGCTTGTCAGAACACATGCTAGAAGGAAATTGCCTTTAGATCACAACAGTTACAAAAACAAATATCTCCTTTCCTCATACACACACACACACACACACACACTACACTGTAAGTATCACCCTGTCTCAAGCACTACACAGCCTTTGTACCAGCTTGATAGAACAGCCTCGATCTGACACATACACACATTTATGTACCTACTTTTACACATACCTTCAACTGAGTTCAATCCAGCTGCTGTGGCAACCCAAGTACAGTACAGTAAGATAAATATTCCACAACAAATAAAGAAATAATGACAGGAATATAAACTGTAGATGCCAGGGTTACGCATGTTGGTAAACTCATTCATATTTATGCAACACACTGTAAACGACGTCACAAAGCAGAGACCAAGGTGAACTAGCAGACCACACTAACATGCACCACACTGCACATACAGTACTACACAGTGACTGTAGAAACTAGCAGATGGGTTGACAGGAAATGCTGGTTCCCTTAAAAACATACTACACTCATCTGATCCAATAGCATCCTTTCGCTCGCTCTCTCTCTCTCTCTCTCTCTCTCTCTCTCTCTCTCTCTCTGTCTCTGTCTCTGTCTCTGTCTCTCTCTCTCTCTCTCTCTCTCTCTCTCTCTCTCTCTCTCGGTTCTTTGCTTTTCTTTCTCTTCGTATCCCCTTCACTTAACCCCTTATTTTTAATCTCTTTTTATTCCTCTATTTATTCTAAAATGTTCATCTCCTTTCCTCTCCCCCATGTCTCCCCAGAGTGTGCGGTTCATTAGTAGTAAACCTGTCCCCTGATGTTGGAGTTAAGTGGTTCTGACCTGGTTCTGTTTCTCAGGAGGACCAGTTGAAAGTCTTGGTTTATCTGGGTCTCCCATCAACTCCCTCTCCATCTGTCTCTCCTCTATCTCTGCCTCTCTGTTCTCTTCTTCTTGCTCCCTCTCTCTCCCTCTCTTAATCAAAACGTAATTACCTCAGCTGTACTTGCTGCCAATTAACTGTGACTATTAACTAGCCAACCACACACACACACACAGACACACAGAACTC
This sequence comes from Hypomesus nipponensis, assembly GCF_054491055.1. Classification (NCBI taxonomy): domain Eukaryota; kingdom Metazoa; phylum Chordata; class Actinopteri; order Osmeriformes; family Osmeridae; genus Hypomesus; species Hypomesus nipponensis. Next base: position 5,074,492 of record NC_140368.1, on the reverse strand, counting down.
ATGCTAGGTCTGACACGCATATACACTGATAGAGAGCAGAGGCAGGAAAAAGAAGACAGACATAGAAAGAGAAGGGGATAATATTGGAGAGTCTTGGAGAGAATTGATGAGTATGATCTTTCGGTGTGTTCTATGGTGTCTCAACTGGTGTGATGTAATTTCCGCTTCATACTTCTATACTATCTGATTTGGCAGACTTGGAGATCCATAGGGTTGATTGGTCCACGCTTGTTTTGGTCCGAGGTTGGCTACAGGAAACGGAAGACAGGAAGACACATTTGACATAAAACGTGATGCTCTTTCTAGGCTCTTCCTAGGCTTTTCCTAGCTCATCTTAATTCATATTCTGTCAGTGTTATAAATATTGGTGTAACAGGGATGCATGGCTTGGCCAGGAGTCAACAGCAATCACCCAGAATGCTTTGAATGCAGTCCAGGGAGTGTTTAACACACACACCCACACACAAGGTCCAACCCAGCCTCCAAGCCATCAGAAATATGTTAAAAAGCTATCACTTAGAGTGGTAGTTGATTTTGTTTTGTTAGTTTGTGTTGATGTGTGTGTGTGTGTTTGTGTGTACACATGTGGGTGTGTGAGTTCTGTATGTGTGTGTGTGTGTGTGTGTGTGCATGTGTGTAGAGATGGTTACAGTAGTTTAATATAATAGAGATGCTTGATTCAGTAGTTTCTCTGTTGTAAGTATACCATACTAGGGTCCAGATATCGACCCAAAGACCTCCATAGCCCCAGAACAGACACACACACACACATGCTGTACATACCCACATAAACACACAGGCACACTCACACAAACACACACACAGGTACAACAGCCATTATTTTAAATGAGCTTTGTGCTAACATGGCCTCTGTGTGCTCTGGCTGCCAACATGACTGAATCAGCTATATTCTCAAGGCAAACTGGACCGCTTTAGGATGACTGCTTGGCCATTAAAAAAGGGCCAACTCTCTCTTACTGTTGCCAGTCAGAACCAACAGAGATGGATTGCAGTGCGGGTGAGTTCAGAGAGAGATTAATTTAAGAAGGGGCGTTGTAATATAATCTTTATGTGATACACAGTCTCCTACCTCTTGCTGAACATCTGGAAACAGCAAGTCCCAGTTGCCACCAGGATGAGGAGCAGAAGTGGGATGGTGGGAATGATCACATACACCAGCAGCATACCTGATGAAAACACATGATATATAGAACTACAACTCCCATCACTCAATCACCAGAACCCTGTAGAACCTCTCCCCTATCCCCTACTTGTCTCCCCTGTCTCCCCCCATCGGTCTCACCTGTGGGCCCGGCCAGAACCACCTGAGGGGTGTTGTCCTCGCTGGGAACTGGCTGTTTCACCCCCTCTGTGTGGTCAGAGGAAATCTCTACGACACACACACGCACACATCATTGTAATACTGGGTAACTGTTGTTGACTGACAGTAGCAAGACAGTCAGAATGGTACAACACTCCAGCGCCAAAGCCCCAGGATACACCTCCTTACCTGGGTCACGAGGCCCAGGCCGGTCTCCCTGCTCCTTTACCAGGTGGCTCTCTGCACGGAACACAGGACAACAAGAGGGAGGTTGAAAGAAGAGTTGAGGGGAGGTAAGAGGGAGGTCTGCTACCATGAAGTTGTGTACAAGTGCTGGCATACCTGGCTCGTACTTGCAGATGAAGTTGTGCTTCATGTTGCATCTGTCATCGTTCCATTGGAACAGGTAAGCCCCGCCCAGACCCTGGAGTGCCGTGGGCTGGTGGTACATGACCACACACGCCTCCCCGCCACATGACGGCTCATCAAAGTACCAGTTCCTGGCGCACGTTATACATAACACATACAGGTGATGTGATAAGCTACATTGTCCTACCCGGACGTCACATCATCTGTTTAAAAACACATGACCTTACATACTTCCTTCTCTTCTATTGTTCTTTATCACACAAAAACACACACTAGTACCAGGTAATCAGGTGGCTAAGCGTTTAGGGAATCGGGCTGGTAATCAGAAGGTTGCTGGTTCAATTCCCCGTCGTGCAAAATGACATTGTGTCCTTGGGCAAGGTGCCCTACTTGCCTCGTGCGGGATGTCCCTGTACTTACTGATAAGAGTGTCTGCTAAATGAGTAAATGTAAATGTAGTACCTAAACTGGGAGACGCTTCCATCTGTCCAGTGGTAGAGGTCTGGACAGGAAGTGAAGCCACTGTGTTCTTGGTTAGTGTCTCCATCCACCCGTGTCAGACCAATCCAGAAGTCACCATCCTCTATGCTGTTACCGGCACCTGTGGAAGAGGTACACAGCTCCTGGAGGAGAGAGGAGGAGAAGAGGAGGTGTAGCTGTGCTTGCTTCTGTCTTTCTTGCTGTCACGCACACACACACACACACACACACACAAACACACCTGCAGCAGGTGCTCTATGTGTTTCTGTTCTGCAAGGCTCTCGATGCTCAGCAGCGATCCTCCGTCCATCTCACACGCCTGCCGAGCCTCCAGGAATGCAACACGGCTTGTCACGTCCCGGAAGTAGGCGATCTTGTAGCAGGGCTGCTCAGTCCCCCCCTCACACACCGTCTGACCTGGGGGGGAGAGGTGGGAGGGAGGGGGGGTGGAGCAGGTTGATGTGATTGTTTGATTGTCTTCCACCTCTACCTTTATCTCATTCTTCTTCTCATTCATACTATCTGGCTTGTTTACCTTTTATTCATCCATCCTCCATCAATTCATCCAGCCATTAGACCAGCCTCTCATTAACCAATCAGTGTGAGGGAAATCCATCTGACTCCTGAATATGCAGCCAATCAGACATGCATGTGATCAATATGTCCATCAACCGTTCAGTCAGACAGTCAACCAGTCAGAGAGTTATCTAACCCAGCAATAACATTCTCCTACAGTCATTGAGCTTCTTTCCTGAAAACAATACTGATCAACATGCCCCTGTAACGTCAACAGCATCAGAAACAGTACAGATCAGTTGATCAGTCACTGTGACTGACAGCGGGACACACCCTTAACGACTTGGCTTCCTCCCAGGATGATGTGGTCATCGTCTTCCCATTCCCTCTCCGTCAGTTCAATTTACCGTTAAACTTTTAATACTACCCCCCCCCCCCCACCACTACCTTGAACATATGAACCGCCTCACCCCACTGATGAACTACTGCCCAGTGCCCAATGATGTATACTATAGAACATGAACAACCAACCATCCTCATACAACACCCTAACAAACCTCAGTTCTTATCATGTTGATGTTAAACATGATTATAGTTTATACCTGGGAAGTCACCATTGGATATGGTGTCTCTGTCTATCTACAGCACATACACTGCTTTTACTACACACACACCAGCATCATGCAGCACCCATAAAGCTGTCTCTATAGATTTGTGCAAAGTGGGAGATCTGGACCATGTTTGGGAGTGACCTATAAAGACCAGAGAGGCCAGCACCATTAAGCAAGATTCAGAGTGTGTGTGTGCATGAGTGTGTGTGCATGAGTGTGTGTGCATGTGTGGTCTTTCATTGGTACTGCTTCACATGAGTATTTACATTTCCATGTTTGCGCCTGTGTATGGGTGTGTGTGTAGTTTTACTGTGTGTGTCTGTGTCTAGGTGTCTGTGTGTGTGTCCAAGTTTCTGTTTGTGTCTGCCTGTGGACAGGGATTCTCAGTGAATAACACCAGTGATTAATACATGGCCAGTTAAAGGGGCTTTAATAATAACATTAAGCCAGAACCGAAGGTACTTTAAATGATTGGCTGGACCGTGTCTGTTCTGCACCATCATCACTTTGGTTCTCCTGTAATGCAGCCAGTATCACAGACTACACACACACTCAGCACTTTCACCTTCCTCCATATCCCCCTCTGATATCGTCTCCCTCTTCCCCTCCCTCCTTTCATCCTTTCTCCTCTTCCTGTTGTGATTCCTCAAACGGAAACACTGTTTTTCATCCCAGTGGTCCCCTCCCTCTCTCTCTCCCTCTTTCCCTGTTTTCTGCTTTCTTTTCTCTCGTACTCTCCACCGTCTCCTCACTCCCCCTACATCCTGTCCTCATCTGACAAGACTTGTCATTCATCCATGTATTTTTATTTTCTCTTGCTGTTAGTTATCTCATTTTCTCTACCTCCCCCCCGAGTCCTCAATCAATCCTTCTTTCTCATCAGTCAATCTCTTTCCTTCTTTTTTCCAGTTACTCCTTCCACTCCTTACTGGGAAGACAAATGAAGAACTCAAGGATCCACCATCAGTGCAATGCTATCCTCATCCGCCCCCCCACCTCTCTCTCTCTCTCTTTCTCTCTTTCTTTCTCTCTCTCTCTCTCTCTCTCTCTCTCTCTCTCTCTCTCAAAAACGGTAAATAGTATGTACACTCTATTTTACAACCACAATAACCACTAGTCATTAAAACCAATAACTTTAAAAAAACTAATACACACATACAGACACAAATAGACAAACATCCAGAGCCCAAATTGTGGCTTTGAGGTTCTAAAATTCACCTTGTGCTAATATCGTGGTTGTTTTCGCACTAAAACCATGCTGCCTGGATAATAAAATGTATCTCGTCGATTCCTTTAAGCCAACCCGAGAATAATCTTCTGAACGGAATGTGCCAACCTATATCAAAACAACGTCCAGTCTTTTGAAAATCTGAAGAAAAAAAACTTACCACTTACAACTCGCGCGCCGTGGCAGCTGGAGGCCATCAGCAATACTCCCCACAGATATGTCAGGATGTTCTGTTCCGTGCGCGTCTTCGGAGATGCCATTATTGAGTTTAAAAATAACTTTTCAGCCGGCATTAAGTAACTCTTCCTTAGATCGGCGTATCCCAGTCTGCTAAGCTGCTAAAGTCGAATATGAACTCAGTCTCCCGCTTCTGAGGTTGTCATGGTTTCTTCAAGAACGTTAAAATTGTGTGCGCAAAGAAGAAACTCTTGTGACTGTGTTGAAGACGCTTTCTCTCCACCGCGCTCGTTGCTTTAATGACTGGGGAAAAGCGTAAGAGGAGCAAGGAGTCGCGCAGGCAGCCCTCCAGAGACTACAGTGGAAAGTGGCCCCCACGCGCTTTCTTATTGATCTTTCTTGCCACACGCTCCTCTCTTGCGACTGGCAGGGTCCCTCATACGCTGCCTACATACAGGGCCACAGCTGTAACCTCGCACCCCACACGGACTATTTCATTAAGCTTCGCCCCCCCTCGAAACGAGATCCATAAGCGAGAAGTCCAATTATGGCGTATTTAAAATGGGATGGTTGTATCATAACGTTCAAAGCCAACAAGCTTTACAAGCTTGTAAACCAATTTCGCTGACAAAATAATTGAATTGGCCCAGCATGTAACTCATTTTAAAAACTCTATTATTTAACTATTTGCAGAGATTTGATCCAACAGGCTCTCACAGACAGATCTCAACCCTAAACGTTATGTTCAAATCGCATGAGCATACCCTCATCATTCCATTCACTTACTATATTTTGTGATGAAGATTAGAATCCAAACACAAACGCACATACACTTACACACACATACACAGGCATAAGTTGTTAATTGCAGACAGTGGTCAGCTAATAGAAAAGAGGGGTGTCAAAGGGTCAGAGGTCATCTCTCTCTCTCATAGACCAGCCATGGGTCAATCAGTTTGCCTTCATAAACCAGCCGCACATCCATGAACCATGAAACAAATAATAATCTATTATAAAACATGTTTTGTGACTCACAGAAAAAAATCACAGTTATGGCTGTCTAGTTTTTAAACTCTGTATACATTTAATTCTCACACACACACCTCTAGACTGAAACGGAACTATACATGGTTTTCTGTTCTACTGTTGTGATAGTCAATTACACTGTCTGAGACATCATCTTTCATTCCTTCTTTCTCTCTCTTTCTCGCTCGCTCTCTCTTCCATCGATCTGACACGATGGTGCCTGAATGTTCTGGGCCAGCTGCTGTTAAGCATGCAGTAATATGCATCGACACAAAAACTGCTATTACTTAATTTGCTGTTAGCCATCGATCGGTTAAACCCCCCTCTCTCTTCTTCATCTCTCCTCTCTCCTTTCATGGCACATTTTCATCTCTCCTGTTACCTTCCCCTCCATTACACCCCCTTCTCCTTTACCAGTCTTATTCATCCCTCATTCATCTCTCTCTCCGACCCCCCCCCCCCTTCAGAAGAGACTTTTGTGGCCCATTGGTGGTTAGTCTTGTGTTCAATAAAGACATTGAGACATTATCAGACACATTATTGATGGAGACAGCCTGCTATTACAGAAGACATCCTTACTATTTCCACCAGCATCATCTTCATAACAGTCTCCATCATCTTTATCATTATCCATCTCCGAGAGGATATAACTGTAAGCAAAGCAGAGAGGAAATACCAGAAAAGATAAGAAAATAAGAAGTTGAATTAAAGGGAAGAGTGTGAAAGACTGAGACAAAGAGAAAGTTGAAGAAAGGGAGAGAAAGAGGGATGAGGAAAAAGGAGAGAGAAAGTAGAGAAAGAAGCGTAGTGTCATGGTGAAAGGATAGGTGGGCGAGGACGATAGTGTTTAAGTGCCGTTGGACAGAAGAAAGGCTAGCTTGCAGAAACAGCAGAGCGAAACGAGCAATGTCCAGGGCAGCTGAATGGGGTCCTGCTGAAACGGCAGTTTCAAAGGACCCGCTAAGATTAGCCAAACGCCAGAACATCATCTTCGTTAAAGTCTTCATTGTCCGCTCATCATGCTAGTCATGTTGCTGTAGAAGGCCTTTGTCTGGGCTCCGCTCACTCTCTCCCTAACTCTCTACCTCTGCATCACACTCACCCTCATCACTGCTTCCTTCATCCTTTCTTTGACCAGACTATAACCTTGTCCCTCACCATCTTGCTACAGCTTGTCCCCAGACTGAATAGCCCTCTCACTAATTAAGTTTCGAAACAACTCTGTCTTCTACGACAGTTTTATTACCTCAAACCTCCCAGTCCGACAGAGAGACACGGGTGGTTGGGGCCACCCCAAACCCTGAATGATGGAGGGGGGACAGGGATATTTGTGGTGGTGCATGTATGCATAGTACATGAAACGATATGCTTCTGTTCCATGATGTAACCACTTCCTGCCCTCCTGAGCATGTCTACAGGTTTGTGCATTTGTGTTTATCTATAATCTGTTTATGAGAGATCAAGAAGGATAGATGGAGAAGGATAAGGAAGTGCTTGTGTATGTGGGCACTGTCCCGGTCCCCTCCCCCTCCCATCTCCTCCTCCACCCCCCAGATTCATAGCACCCCTCTAAACTCTGGGTGACTGAGTGACCCTCCTCTGATTGGATTAAAGGCTGGTTGTCGGGTGATGTGGGATGGAAAGAACACTCAGAAGAAGAAGCAGACATCCATTAGATGGACAGAGGAGAGGAAGAGAGGAAAGGAGAGAGGAGGAAAGAGGAAGAGGAGAGAAGGGGAGAGTAGGATAGAGATAGATGGAACGAAAGGTAGAAGAGAGATAAGGAGAGCAGGACAGAGAAGAAGAATGCAGAAGGAGGAGAAGAGGGATGATGGGAGAGAAAAGGAGAGAGCAGAAGGAGAACAGAAAGGAGGAAAGGGGAAAGAATGGAGGAGAAGAGTGCAGGTGAAGAAGAACAGAGAAAGGACCTTCATCATTCATTCCTATACATGGCCCCAGTGATGATGATGACCTGGGTCCTATCATATTTCTGTTAACCTACTTAAATAGCTGTGTTGTTACTCAGCACAATATCATGTTCCTCTGGTGAGAATGGGAAAGCATGGGAACGTGAGAATGTGAGAATGTGATTGGTTTAAGTGTCTGGTAATTTGTTTTATGCACACCTGCTAATGGACATGAGCGCGCACACATGCACTAGCACAGACAAACACAATGTAAGTCAACCAATGTGCTTACAGTGTATACAGGTCTATGCAAAAGGTACCATCAGGTAGCTGATTTAATATGAAAGAGAGAGAAAATATGTGTGTGTATTTAGTTGATTATTTCTACTGTTTACAACCCTTACGAGTCCCTGTGGACAGAGACAACTCATTCCCCTTCAGCTCATCACTTAAAGAGGTCAGCCACTGATCCCACACACACTCATACACACACAAACACACACAAACACACAGTGGTTCCCAGAGGGGCCGTGTAGTGTTCTATAGGGTGACATCAGCTGGAGAGCAGACGCCACTGCGGAGATAATGGAATCTGTGATTATACCACAAACCACTGGGGTCAGGTCAGCAGACCAATAAACACACGCCCAAATAAACACACACACACACACACACACACACACACACACAGGTATGCATGCTAAAAGAATCAGACATATAAAAGACCCACACCAAAAGGGGAGAGATAGTCCATAAAAAGAAGAGTAGAAGAATGAGAAAGAGAGCACAAGAACAGAAAATGCTGGGATTTGGACAGACATTGAGAGGCAGCCAGACAAGTCTCTCCAAAAGATAGAAAAAGGAGAAAATACAATAAAGTTTGACAGGAAGCTGGCAGTTGATTGCCCCTGTGGTGGGTGAGTGGAGGGTTGCTGGTGTTGCTCTGGGTGAGCTGGCGGGCTGAGGCGGCGGGAGGATTTCTGCCCAAATTGCTCTATTTCCACAAATGGAGCCGTATTGATTGGTCTGCATACATCTACCCAGCACAGATAATCTGTTACTGCCATTCTGCCTCCACCAGTCACCACTTAGGCCTAATTACCCAGAAGTCAATACTGCTGCTAGGAGGTTAACCTCTTCCTGCCCGATTGGATAGATTGCCCCCAAGTCAAGAAGCAGGAAGAGAACGAAGAAAAGAGAGGAGGACAGAGTGAAGAAGAGAGAGAAGAAGATAGAGATTGACAGAGGAACAAGGAAAAAAGAGAAGGAGTGGAAGGAAAGTGAGAAGGGAATGGGGAAGGGGAAAGAGAGGGATGGATAGAGAGAATGGAAGGAAAAGTGAAAAGGAGATAAAGAAAGAAAAGCTCACAAGGGAGCAAAGAAGAAGAAATAAGTAAGAAAGATAGATTTATTTGTGAGTGTAAAAGTGACTAACGGTGACAGAAGTATACTCAGGATCCCTGGGGCTTGGGAGACACACACAAACTTACAAACACCTACACATGAGGGGGGAAGAGACTGATTCTGAATGTTACGACTTAAATTCAGCCTGTTACTTTCTCTACTGGTTTCTCTTTTCAACTCAATGACCCTTCTTCATTACTCCCTGTAAATTGCTATTTTTTTTTCCTTTTGCCCCCTTTTACCCCCCCCCCCCCCCCCCAACAAGCCCCGCACTGAGACATTACCCAGGAACACATCACTGCATTTCCATACAGTCATAAAAGCCATCAATTGCTCTTAAGACCATAACCATTGACTCCATCTTTCTTTATCTATAGGCGGGTAAATGTATGGTGATGCTTCAGTTAGGGCACTGATAATGTTAAACGGAGGACTACCCTTATGCTTTAATGCTTATGTATTACCGAGACAGAATTTTTCATCCTAAGAAAAGGTGATAATATGACAGGAAACAAAATCGTAATACACCCACACACAGGCACCAGTAATTGAAGCCACATAATGAAGCACATCTTCCACAAGACAGCAAACAAACAGGTATTTAACAAAACCACAACTCCTACATAATGAATGTGTTTGGTGTGTGTGTGATTGTCTGTGTGTGTAAACTTGTGTGTGCACCTGTGTGTTTCTCAGCCTCAGTCAGTCACACAACACATTACATCCAGTTTACCCATCAGAGTGATCGTGTCTGTCTGATTACCCTGCGTTATTGTTGTTTTAGTCTGGCTATATATAAACTCCATTATGCTAACCACAACACAACATGCTCTGAATGGCTCCAGCTCAATGTGTTCTCTTTATAAATCAATTCTGGGTTATGAATTGGTGTTGTCAGAATCACCATGGGAGATTAGAGTCTGTTCAGAAGGCCTGGCTGCCAATATGTCTTAGATGACAAGTAGCTTATAAAAAACATGTAAAGCTCTGACTGTTTTTCCGACAGAAAAGACAAACACACACATGTATAAAACTCAGAATGTGTATTTACACACAGTGTGATATATTACACAGTGTAAGTACAAAACCCCAATATAAATCGTTGCAAAAAAACATCAGTAGATTAACTTTAAAAGTTCATTTGAATGTGTGTATTTGTTTGTGTGTGTATATGTTTGTGTATGGGTGTGTGTGTGAACACAACCCTGGGTTGATGGTCCCTAAGCTTCAGTCTACTCCCTTGGTTATAAGATTAATATGAGGCTAATTATGAGTGTGTGTTGGTGTGTGTGTGTGTTTGTTGGCTCCCTTGAAGAGCTAAAAAGCTGGTAATGTATGGCTTTCAGTGATTCAACACAAATAATAATTAGCTTTCCTCTGTATGGTCACACACACATTTATATACACACTTATACATACAGTACCAGTAAAAAGTTTGCATTGATTATTTCTTTCTAAATCTCATAGAAAAATGATATATGATATAATATTTACAGCGAATGTTATTCATTTCTCACCCAATATTTACCCTCAAATAGACGTTTCATGTCCCCAAAGCATGTACGCTGACATCTAGTGTTCACAAAGTGCACTGCACGTTACGTGCAAGATTTGGCCATCCACTAGTAGCCTAGTTTAGGCTCAGATGATATGTGGAGATGTATGTGTTCAGAATAGAGTATTTATAATGCAGGCTTATTCAATTAGACCTACTTCATAACATTTGAGCCATATTGGTCATGAGGTTGATATATTCGTAAAGCTGTGTTTGTTAACTGCCTAATTGACCTCAGAAGTATACTTCGCCATTTGGACTTGAGGGGGTTTGCAGTCGATGATACAAAAACAGACAAACTTTCAGGAATGGATGATTCCTTAGTAGCCCAGCTTATAGATGTTGTATGGCAGATGGATAAAGTTATAACGCAATATTTGCCCAATGTCTATCTGGAATCTGTTCATTGTTGCTCACGGTGGAGGTAGGCTACAATGATCACGAAAAGAAATGACTTGTTTCCCATCACCTTATCACTGTCGCTTAGTAACCTTATCTCGTGATGATCAACAGACACGCCTCCCATTGCCCTTTGGCCTTTACGTGGAACTTAGAACCTGCGCACCTGCAATGACATTCGAGGAACGGCCGACCGAAGAGCTCGAGGGTCAAGAAATAATGTACGAGCCAGTGACACCTCGCTATGAGGTTTTGGAATTCCGAACATGTGTGTTAAAATCCCTCAGCACCCTTTTCTCGACTGGGTGTCAAGGCTCTTTGTTTAGTCGTAGAGGGTTAACGGGGCGATACACAACTGGCTCCGCCAGGTAAAATGTCAACACGTGACGCGGTGGATTCTAGAATTCCCAGCATTGACTGGGAGGAGACAGCAGCGCGAGAAGCTCCAGACCAACGGAGAAAGAGAACGGAGTACGACTTCTGCACAAGGTAGGAACTTTGTTTTCAGGGGGTAATATTGTAAGCTACTACTGTATTTTGATATCAAGCGGCTGTTGGATGTAGTTGATTGGAGTTGGTAAAACTAAGAAAGCTTTAATGAAATGTATCTCCTGCGGTGACTGTTGCCGTGTTCCGTGTATCACTTGTAGAATGTGTTGTCTTGTGATATGTCTAAACAAAATAGACATAATTCTCAGGAGCATCAGGAGTTTAATGTAACGCTACACATAGTTCAGCTGTGGTTCCAGTAACGAGCTCAAACATGCTCCCCTCAAACTAACTTTACCAAGATGACAGTGTTCATGCATGCTTACAGTTCCATTCACATGGAGCGAAACCTTGTCCTAATCCCTTCACTTAAAGATCAATAAATCTGCCTCTTTAAACAAACTCCGGTTTTAAGGTGGGGTTTGGAAAACAGTTATGGAACTTAGCTCTGATCACTTGGCTAAATAGTTTTCGTAAAACAACTCTTTGTTTTAAGACAGATCTTCAATCTGTTGTGCATGTAAATCATTTGAGACTGTGTTGTTTGGTGAGGGATACACATTACTATTTGAACTCTGTACACACCCACATTATGTAAGAATGTTGGCATATATGCGCACTCACCCCTCTGCTGTACTCTCATACACACCACTGCTGGTCCTGACCCTCTCTTCTTCTTCTGTTGTCATCAAAATAGGATGACAATGTCCACTCCCTTAACGGTGAGATATTGGATGGATGAACGCTTACCACAATTACACATCACAATGTGTAATTCAGTGAGAGATCGCAAGGAGCTCCGACAACAGTAATAACAGGCTCTTAAAAAATCCCTAGTCATCTTTCCTTTCTGCTGGCCTGTCATCTGGCTATGGTTATGACAGGTGTGACCTGTCACCTGGTTATGGTCACGACTGCGAGGTCTGCTCAGCCAGTGATTTGTCTCTTTCATTCCTTAACCAACCCTTATCTATATCTGTCCTCCCAACACTATCTGTGGGAATTAAGTGCTATCAGAATGGTCCAAACTAAATATTTGTCGCTTTTAACAGTGGGAGTGGGCCGGGCCAGCTGGGAGTGTAGACCTGATGAGGTCGACATATGAAAGTCTGCAGTTCTTTATTTATGACTAGAAGTGAAGGGCTAAGTGAAGGCTCCACCTACAAGTTGTCTGTCTTTTCTTCTAGACGTTGATGCATGAATGTGATGTTGTGATCTGTCTTCCCTAAGGATGAAGGGAAGAACAGATTGTGTGTGTGATTAGTGTGTGTATTTGTGTGTCTGTGCGTTACGGGTAAAGGTTAATCTAGAATATGTCTCTCTATTGCATGTCCCACCATGTAAGTCAGTTATGTTTAAAGAGCAATCTGCTCTGGGGAAGGGAGGGTGTAGCTGCAGTGGGACAAGCCTGGCTATACACCCTGCCAGAGAGAGGGAGAGAGGGAGGGAGGGAGGGAGGGAGGGAGGGAGGGAGGGAGGGAGGGAGGGAGGGAGGGAGGGAGGGAGGGAGGGAGGGAGGGAGGGAGGGAGGGAGGGAGGGAGGGAGGGAGGGAGGGAGGGAGGGAGGGAGGGAGGGAGGGAGGGGCTGTACCATATGAAAAGAGAGAGAGAAAGAGAGGAGAAGCGAGAGAGAAGACAGTAGACAGTTGAGCAGATGATGAACACAAACTTTAAAGGATTACTTAATAATACACGTCATTACACTGTACTTGAACATGTAATTACACAGTGATAATTGTAAGATATGACAGCCATCTGCTTGGTTTTCCTGTGGGTTCTGTTGACACACTACAGAGTGATAAACATAAGACTGGAGGGTGAGAAAGAGAGAATGTGTTGTAGATGTGTCACAGCTGGTAGTTGTGGAAAATATCTGAGTTGTCTGAACACAAGAGAAAAAGGGAGGATGCCTGTCGTGTGTGTGTGTGTGTGTGTGTGTGTGTGTGTGTGCGTCTGTGTATGTGTGTGTGCGTCTGTGTGTGTGTGATTGGGCGTGAGATTGTGAAGAGAATGGAATTGTTCTGTAATCTGATTTTATCTGTCATGCATTGGCAGATAGACATATCTTGATAACAATGAAAAACATTCTATGGTTATTATTTTTTGAACTTCTATTGTTCATAGGCGTAGTTTTTTTCCTGGGTTCATGTTGCCAGCCAGATACTAATCAGAATGCTTACAATGACATAATCTGAATCTAATGTAAACTAACAGAAGCGGATCAATTCCTAAAATGATTATCTGAATCTGAAGCCTGGAGCTAATGGCCATTTGTATGTGTTTGATTTGTGGTTGCTTAGGCAACGACAGGTTGTGAGTCAGAGTGGAACGTCGGGGGGCCTTGTTCAGAAGGAGGAACGCCATGGGAACCAGACCAGGACTGGCCAGGAAGTCGACCAGTCACATGACAACTGTAGGAGAGGAAGAGAACTCACAGGTGATACACACAGACACACACACACACACACTCAAACACGCACATTCCCACACAGGGGTCTGCTATGTGTCTGTGCTGGTTCCATCCAGGTTTGACTGTTGGACCGTCTGGTAGCCTCACACCCAGAGTGGGGCAGGGGGACGGTCATGGTCCATCTGTGGTTCTGAACAGGAAACAGCTCCAGACCAGGTTCACCTCCTACATCTCCTTAAGATTTCCACCCAAACGCAGGAGGAAGTCTGACCTCACAGAACACAGACCAGCAGTACTTAGGTGAGACATAAAGAGGAGAGTGAAACATGAAGAAGGACAGACAGAATGTGTGTGTGAATTTTTGTAATTTTTGTAAGCAGCACATGGATCAGATTGGAGGTGGTGCCAGGGGAACTTCTCACATCCTGTGTGTGTGTGTTTACAGGCAGAAGGAAACAGAGAAATTGAGAGAAAGGCAGGAGACAGTGAGAGACAGACAGACTGAGAGGAGAAGGTAGATGGAGACAGACTGAGAGAGAAACAGAGAGGAGGAATGTTGCTAGTCCTGTATGTCCATGTGGGGAAGAACATCTGAGGACTATAATGTTGAAAAACATTAGCTAAAGGGGTGTGTGTGTGTGTGTGTGTTTGTGTGTGTGGCAGTATATCCAATTTCCTTCAGTATGTTTCACCTGTGTTTGCTTTTCCTACACATACTTAAAGGGCTGTTGTGAAACTGTTGTTTCAGGTGCTTGTCTAGTTTATGTGTTAGTTTTGCATTCTAGATTATACATTAAACAAGAAGGGTATTCTGTTTTCTCTTTCTCCCCCCTCTTCTCTTTCTCCGTCACCCGTCTCTCATCCAGGTGTTCTGTCCCAGGCACCGCAGGTACCAGGGGGGTCTCACAGGTAGGACTCACCTCTCTGTAGCCTCATGACCATCTAGAGGCTGCATTCATCATTTAAATGACATCACTGTCAGGTTATGAGAATGCCTGCTGACTAAATGACATCACTGTCAGGTTATGAGAGTTCCTGCTGGAGACTGAACCCCCGACAACCCCCGTTAGACAAAATGCTTTTCTAATGATTTTTTTACCACCAGTTCCTAGTTATGAAGTAGTTGTCTTTGGAACTGTACTTTCGTTTAATAGAACCAGTTTATCAGGAGGAGTGACAGGGTAGGAGAGTTGAGTCCCAACCTCAGCCTCTACCCCAGCCTCTGCCCCATTCTCAGCCTCTACCCCAGCCTCTGCCCCATTCTCAGCCTCTGCCCCAGCCTCTGCCCCAGTCTCAGCCTCTGCCTGAGCCTCTGCCCCAGCCTCTGCCCCAGCCTCTGTCCTGGAGTTAGACTGAGCTCAGGACTCATCTCTGTCACAACAAGTGAAACCTTTCTGTCGAACATAGGTGATCAGGCCATTTGTTGACACAGGGAAACTATTAGGCTCACTCAGTCAGCAGTAGCTTGAATACACTGCAGCTATGGCTGCTGACACAATGGTATTGGAATTTCATTTATTTGAGCATCATGTTTGCTGATGTGATGTTTAAATTTAAGAACACTTACAATTATTTAGTGTCAAAATTTGACTAATTTGATTCAAACCACTCTCAGCAGGTCAACAGAATAATCCCTCAACCTGAGCTTTCTGTGGAACCAGTGAGCCACCTATTATCATTGGAAAAAACCTCCCATCCAGTCCAAGACGATGTGGCCACGCCCCCAACAGGAAGTGGATATTTGACATTAGACCAGAGACACACTCCTTGCCTTGCCTTCGGACAGCAGAGGCAGACAACAGACAATGGAACCACTGACACAGACCCAGCAGCTGTAGAAACACAGAGCCTTGAACCTCCCACCACAGACACACAGCAGCTCCAACCCACTGACACTCAGAAATGTCAACCTACTGCCACAAAAAGTACTGTCGACGCAGTGATATCGTGTGTCTCTTCTGAACCAACCAACTTAGAAAGACTAGACTCTAGAGGAAGTGACACCCCTGTAGCAGCGACCGCATGCACGAGCTCTCCAGGGGTAGATGAGTGTTTGGGTAAAGGGTCTGTAAGTGTTGTGACCCGGAACTATTCAGACTTAAACTCTTCAGGCGTTCCAGCCCTCCCAGCAGCCATGCTGTCCTCCACCGTGGTGTCGGTGCTCGCCCCAAACTGGGCCACACGCCGACGACAGAAAAAAGCTGAACAGGAAGCCCAGGGCAGCCAACAGGAAGTGATTGAGGGGGGAAGGCTTTCATCGTTGCGTAACACCCGGGAGGTAACCTCTAAAACTATGAGAGAGCCAGCGGGAGAGAGGGGGTATACGCCTGGTTCTCCATCCCAGTGGAGGGCTCCTTCTCTGGGTTGCGCTGGAACCCTGAGCAGTCACGGGGATAGTACCAGCCCCGTCTCTCCCATCTACTCCTCCATGGTATCACAAACTGACGCCTTACCCCTTTCTCGAGAACATCATGCACAACAGGGGATATCCCAGGCAGGCCGTTATGGAGACCAACTGTCATTTCTGAGCTCTAAACCGAAAACTAGTAGCCTGCTTCTTTCTCTTAGAAGGATCAATTCTGCTGGCCCCACCCACTCAAAGACAGTCCCTCCCACTCTGTCCAGGTCAATCAATGATAGAGCTGCAGGGTCATCTGTACCACAGTCCTCTTCAGCCTCAACCAATGACGGCGAACGAGAGAGGTCAAAGTCCCTCCTTTCCTCATCTTCCACCCCTTACAGGACAAAAGAGAGGTCTTGGCCCCATCATTTATCAACATCCCCCAATCAGAGAGAAGCAGACACATCTACGTCACGCCTTTTTTCAACCTCACCCAATCAGCAGGAACCTGAGGCTGCCTCCTTCTCCAACCCCTCCATGACCTCTAGAGTGTACCCCACCCCTTCCTACTTCCCTAAACACACCACCCTCTCCAGCGGCCTAAAGATGCTGTCCTCCACAGACCTAGAACTGACCCAAGAGGATAACCTCACCTCTTCCAGAATGTCAGACTTCCTGACGAGACCCCTTCCCAGGGGCACCCAGCTTGACTCCTCTTCCTGGAGCAAGAATATGACCAAGGACCAGAGTTTTTCTAGCTCAAGCTCTCCTCTTCGCCCCACAAACAATCTCAACAACAAGATAAGTGAAAACAAAAACAATATGTTCCCTTCCTCAGACTCTTCTAATAAGACTGTGCAAGGAATACAAGCCAATATCAACTCAACCTGGAACCCTCAAAGCACCAACAACACAAACAACTACTTGAGTCAGTTAGGTCATAATGGAAACCTCAGTAAGTTCCCAGACTCATGTGCTAACACCCCACCGCTCAGACTAACTGTGACTCGTCAAGAGCCTGGGGACCAGCACTCACACGCTCACACCTCTCCCACACAGCCCACAGACACACAAGCCTCACACACACACGCTTTGTTTCAGAGTCACCAGGATCTCAGTCCTACAGACACCCCAGGCGAGACGCTGGTCCAGAAGCCTCGCAGTCTGTCTAATGTTTACCACAGCACTAGGATGAGCAGCGCTCTGAGACCCACTACATTCAGCCGTTCCACCGTGGACCTGAGCAGAACAGAACCAGGACTGGACCGAGGACATGGTGGACAACATCTCACTCATGGTCTGGGGTCTCAGCTCCACTCGCACAACCCTGGACCTCCGCTCTCACAACCCTTCTTCTCCTCCTTCCCTGCCTCCTCCTCCTCTCCCCCAGTCCCCTCCAGCTACGCCCCCCGTCCCGGTAGTTTCATCCCCTTCTCCTCGGGACTTGTCTCAACAAGCCTCTGCTCCACCGACCGTTCACTTTCCCCTGGCTCTTCTTCC
The DNA here is from genome assembly GCF_054491055.1 of Hypomesus nipponensis. Classification (NCBI taxonomy): domain Eukaryota; kingdom Metazoa; phylum Chordata; class Actinopteri; order Osmeriformes; family Osmeridae; genus Hypomesus; species Hypomesus nipponensis. Next base: position 5,056,759 of record NC_140368.1, on the reverse strand, counting down.
TCCTCCACCCCTCAGCCCCTCCTTCCTTACCATACCACACCCACAAACACGAATACCACTTCTCAGCCTTTCTCTCCCAACAACTCCCACCCACCCTCCCTCTCACCTAACACTTCCCATACACCCAACAACTCCCCAAGCCCCCCTGACGTCCCACTCTCCCCACACAGCTCTCTTACCCAGGGAATGAAACTGCGCCCACCAGTGGAGCCCAGGGTGTTGGCGTCACGTCCCATCTGGCAGGAATCAGTGGAGCTGCACGGCGGGGAAACTACCACCAGGGGGCAGCGTTTTCCCCCTGGAAGCCCCCCAGGCCTCACCAGCCCCTTGCCCCCCTCTAGACGCCTCCGGAGCGTAGAGGGCCCATCCATCTTCGCCTCCCTGCGGTCGGGGAGTCCCTCTTGGGCCACTTCTCCTCTATCGCCCCCTGCGGCCCGCAGTTCCAGCCTGTCAGTGTGGAGGGGGGGTAGAGAAACACAGTGCCCCTCCCACACCTTTCCTGACTCTGCAGGAAGGACGGAGGGAGAGACAGAAAGGGAGGGAAGAGAGAAAGAGGGCAGGAAGAAGGAAGAGAAAGTGTCTGCTGGCAGCTCTTTAAAGTTCACGTTTGACCATACTGGGAATGGTGGAACAATACCGCAGAGAAAGTTCCCAAAGGAGAGCACTTCTTCCTCTGCCTCCAATGCTCCTCTCTCCCTCCACTTAGACTTTGGCAGCAGGTCCAGCAAGTTCAGCCCCCCTCCCTACCAAACACTCAAGGCTAACTCCCCAACTCGCACATCCCCAACCTCACCAACCACTTACCTCTCTAAATCACCCTCTAAATCCCTCTCCCCCTCCCCACACTGCACTTTCCCCATCTCTCCCCCAATCTCCCCCTACTCACCCATCCTCACTCACAAGCGGACTAGCTCGTGGGACCGTTCAAACGATGTTGTCACAGAGAACAACCATGCCAACAACAGCAATAACACTGCCCAGACCATCCAAGATTGTGTGGCTCTCCACTCATTACGCACAGAGACTCATGTTGATGACATCACTAGTCCCTCGCCTACCCCTTTTCTGTCTGCCAATGTGGACAAACCTCTCCCACCCTCTGCACGTGTCACCGTCGTGGAGACGCTGGTCTACAGGATTCCTTCCTGTTCCTCCAGCGCCAAAGATGGCGTCCAACTCACACACTCCTACTCCGGTCTGCAGGCTCCGTGCACTGTCATCACCAACTCTGACCCCTTACAGATAACACACTGCGGACAGTCGACCGGAGGAATCAGCTGCCAATCACAGCAGAGTTCAAATGACAGCAATGCATTAGGTCAACAGTGCCCTCCCACTGGTCAGATTAAAGGTAACCTGTTGGAGCATACTGACAAAGGATGGAGAGCGAGAGAGATTCCTTTTACTGAGAAGAAGAGTGAGAGAGAGTGGAGAGAGAGAGACAGTCCCCCTGAAGCCCCACCCCCCAGCCAGGGCAACAGAAGAGGACTGTTCAGAAATAAGAAAGAGCGAACGGCCAGCATCACTCCTGCTGCTACGCTAGCTAGAGGGAGAAAGACCGCCCAGACTGAGAGAGACAAGAGAGATAAGACAGATGTAGAAAGGAAAGAGGGGGAGGCGGAGAGAGGAGAGAGGGGACACGAAAGAGACAAGAGGGGGCTGAACAAGATGGACCTGGTCCTCCAGCGACTCAAACAGACGTTCAACATCAAATGGCCAAACGATGAGCTCCAGTCGCGACGGAAGAGGACATCCCCTCCGACCTCTGACCCCAGCGCTGCCCCTGGCACCGAGGTCACCTCCGAGATGAGCAACAGGGGACGTGGGCAGGGGAGAGACAGCAGTAGCTCTCTCCAGTCCTCCTTAGCCCAGGGGAGCAGAGGGGAGGGAGGAGGTGAAGGAGGAAGAGGGGGGGAATGTGTCCAGAATGACAGAGAAAGGACAAGACCAGACATTCCCCCAGAGGGAACCGGGACTGGACATTCACAATTCGGTTTGTTGAGACGTCAGGGTGGGGATCAGAACAGACACTGGTCCAGCATGATAGACCTCAGTCACCCAAATCCACACAGGAGCCCCCTCTCCTCCCCCTCCTCCCCCCTCAGTAGTAAGGATCGGGGGAGTGACAGCGTGTTCTACAGCCCCACGCTGCAGCCCAGATGGGGGAGGAAGAAGGCCACCTCCTTCTGTGAGTCAGGGGAGGGGGAGATGAAAGGCCAGGAGTCAGAGGTCAGGGGTCAGGGGGGTGTTCTGGCCTCCTACTCGTCGTATGCGGACCTGAAGTACGGTCTCGCGGCAGGACGCTCGATCTCTGTGAGTTCTGTTCTGTCCTCCAGACCCTCCGGTCCTGGACGCATCTCCACTGGACCAGGCATGGTCAGTGTCAGTGACCTCACTGACCTGTCTGGCGGCAAAGGGGATTGGTTAATGTCCAATAGGAGTGGGTTCAGATCCCTGCCTAGATACAGCACCAGGGGCTTAGAGGTTACCTCCCCAGGCCAGGTGCGCTCCACCAGCCTGGACACCTCGCACTTCCTGTGGGACTCAGAGGGTCCCCTAACCCCCCCTCTGACTCCTCCCTCCAGACGGATGTCTCGCTCCCCCGGCACTTCTCCCTCCTCCCCCCCCTGCTCGGCAGGGGGCGGGTTGTCACCAGACAGCCAGGCCTCCAGGGGGCGCCTGCCCTCCAGGGGTTATGTATCCAGCCTCTCAGCCTTCAAGGAGTTGGATGCAGACTCGGATGCCAGCTCTGACACCACCACTGACGACGAGTATTACCTAGGAGATGGAGACGCTGAGAAGGAGACAGAACTGTGAACTGGTCTCCTTGTCTCCTTTCCTAGTCCCTTTTTCTTAAATTAGAAAGTAAAGAAAGAGAACTGACTGATTCACGCTTTTTTAGCTTGAAAGAATATCAATAGGAAGACGACATAGAACTATACCAGAACCAACCATTTAGGTAAACCGTAGTAGCCGATACATACAGAGAACCTTCTTGAGAGACAGTTTAAGTGAGTTAAATGTTACTAAACAGGTTAAATTAAACGTTAAATGGAACACCTTGGTGCCACCAACATCACCAGTATGCTTTTATCGGCTGACATGTCGTAATTGACTATAAAGTTTCTGTATAGTGAAAATCCAATGGTAGTTCCACCTAAATGCTAATGTAGGGTAACATGATCTGAGGTTTCTTGCTCTAAGGGGTAAACACTTCTCCTGTCGGCTCTCGTCTTTGAAGCAGCTCCAGAAATATGTATTCCGCAATGTCTGTTCTTAAAAAAACAATACTGGTGATAATTCATATTTCACCGCTTTATAAAAGTGAGTCAGTTGGTTTACTGAGGATGTTTTACAGACGATTTGAGAATAAACATAAGCATATACAGCAAGTCTCTTTAAGTGTTCATTACTTTTGTCATTACAACATCCCAGAATAAGCTATTGTTTAGTCTGGCTCCACAACTCACTAATGATCTGCCTTTACCAACACTGATGAGAACCACCTAACTACATTCCAGCATTTCTAAAGAAGGCTTTAGTGACAATATCTGGATAGTAGGTGTAATTGGCTCTTGGAACTGTGGGAGTCTGGGTGGGGCCAGTATTTTACATTACACTGATATCATACAAAGGGTGTTTTCACAATCTTTCAATAGTATGAATAGAAGTGTGACAAAGACACTTATCAGTAGCCTATGTGGCATTGCACAGCCTAAAAATCTATTAGGGTTTTTCAAGATGGAAGAAAGGTTTCTTTAAGTTTTAATTAGGCTTAATAAATTAAGGAGACTCCTTTGTCTCCTAACTCCTCGTTTGTCTGTTTTCCCATGACTTACAGGAGGAATTATGTGTTTTTAACGTCTGTAGTCTGCTGGGTGTGGTGGCGATGTCTTTCAGAAACAACACCCCGATGTGAACTCGTCTCTGTCAAACGAAGTGTGTGCGTGCGTGCCTGCGTGCAAAAATGAAAACAAATGTAGGCATACTCCGTTTTCTGATTTTACAAAAATGAATTTGCATGGGATACCAAACCTTTTATACATAAATACATATATCTAAGGTAATCAAAAGAGCACAAGTTATATAATCATCATAATCAACATTGAAACGTTGAAAACACTAGATCTCCCCATGTTGCCTAGTAACCTCATTCCTGTGGCCTAATATTGATCTGCTTTTTTTTGTGTCCAAACATGTCGTAGCTTAGCCACCTCTAGGATAGCCTATAGCTAGGGGGCTATTGTAAGAAAATATAAATTGTTACAGATTAATTGTGGGGGACCAAAAAGATACATTATTAAATAAAAGATTTAGGACGTCTGTTATAGTATTCTTCGATTAAATGACATTTCCCCAGCGCAAATGCCCGGTGGGAAAATCCAGGTAAGTTTCCGCACTGCCGGACTCAACGACCGAAATAGCCTTTTTAATTTTATGTCAATTTCAGGTTCAACTATAATCACCTAAACAAGGATGAGCAAGACCTTGACCTCACCGGCACGTCTCTATATTTTCTTCATCGCAACAAACCTTGATGCATTTTCAAACTGTTGTGTGGTGTCCATGGTAATATAGGAACTACTAAAAGTAAGCTACTTTCTACGTACTTTATCACCGTTCTATTTGTATGATTTTCTTCAGGAAATGGAAAGAAAAGGAACAGAATTCCCCATAGACACGTAAGGCATCTTCTGACATCATTGTAGGACATTGATTTTCAAAGAGGTATATCATACATGATTGTTTACCATATCTTAACCCCGTTAAATCTAACCCAACGATGTGCCACCACCCCTTTCTAACTTCCACAATTTCTGTCCATCTAAAAACTCTTGATCCCCACACACCATGTTTATATCCCACCACTCTTCCATCATCCTCTTTCCTACCCCTCTGTTAGTGTTCCCACAGCATCCCCCCTTTTCTCTGAGGAGTTGGAGAGTCATGATAAACTGTACCAGCATTCTGCATGCATCATACAGAGAACCTGGAGGAGACATGTGGTGGGCACACACACACATGTATATTGTACACACACACACACACACACACATGGGTGCACACATAGTTCAACGTGTCCTCTACGTCTGCAGGACACACAAGTGTTTAAGTACTTCAAGATGCTGGTGAGCTTCCGTAACCGAGGCGATCCTCGTCTATTGCTCCGGTCCATCAATCCCAGAGAGGTACAGCGATGATGACATCATCCTGGAATGACCCACACTTCTGGTTCCTTACTAATCCTCAAGAAATTGAGAAAGGCTGTTCATGCTATTCATTGTGAGAATGATCCTGACTCTTACAGGCCAATTAGTGTGATAGGGTGGTTTTATTTAGATTGTTGTTTTGTGTTGTGGTAGGCGAACATGCTGGACGCTGCAGCTGGGGCATACATCAGATTCAGACTGGGAGGGGTGAGGTCACACCAGCTCACCACTCTTAATTGGTCAATTGATATGAATATCACTGTCAGTCAATCAGTGTCTCTTAGTAAAAAGTCAGTAGATGGACAGGGTCATTGTCAGCCAATCAATCACTCAATCAATCACTGTTCATTTCACAAGCCTCTCTGTGTCCCCCTTCAGATCTCCTTCCCCCCCAACATCTACTACAAGATCTTTACCCATCGGCCTATTGTTGACATGTGTGCCAACAGTCCCAAGGACTATACCCATCCAGGCACCAAGAGGCCCATTCCCCGGCAGATCCACAATGGCCGGGCCCTGGTCCTGGACAACCAGAGCGGCTGGTACCGCCGGGTGGAGAACAATGGCTGGAGAATTCTTTGTGGCAAGGTCTGAACCAAAATCAGGAGGCAGCTGTTTGCTAGGCCAAAACGATGTCATGTCTCCATACTAACGCACACTGACTAACCAACTGTCACAAAATAATTAATAAACTGACTCTAAATGTTATATCTGTAATATATTTTTCTGTAGATTGTGCTCCTGGGTGACATCATTGAAACAGAGACCAGTAGCAGGAAAATACAGTTCCACCACTCCAAGCTGCAGAGGAGACAGGATGTGGAGAAGAAGAGGAGGATGAGGAAGATGGAGTGGTTCAAAAAGATGTGAGTCTTTTCTTCTGACTCATGTCCCAGTTCTGCCTGTGTATATATATATATATATATATACACATACATTTAATTAAATGTGTGTCTGTAACCATGTACGTGTGTGTGTGTGCCAGGTACAAGCAGGGCTCCCTCCATGCTCGTACTCAGCACCCTGAGGCAGCGGCTCTGGTAGAATGCTCAGCCCAGGGCATGATGGATGCCATGGAGACGCTGGGGGCCAATCACATTGTTGACTGGGAGGTGGATGAGCTGATTGAGTGGACCAATGCCCTCAACTTTGATGAGTATGCTTAAAAAAATTGAAGACATTTTGTAGCATTGGTAGATATATTCCCTAAGAGTATATATGTTGAATTACTTTATGATTCAAAACACATTATTAAATACTGTCCCAGAAATATTTGGAAATGCAACGTGTTGACATAAAAACTGTGTTCATGTTTCAAGGTACATAAGTGAGTGGAGAGATCAGGGAACCAGTAAATACTCTAGTAATGGTAAACCCCTATTTCTAATGTTTTTGTGGAACACATTCTTCAGACTATCGTATCAGCTGGAACATTGTTTAATACTACCACCTACTGGCCAAGTAGTGCAATAACAATTACTTCCTCATTGGTTTTCTGTTCCTCCTCTTTCTCTCCACACTTCTTTGCGTCGTCCAACCTTAACAGATG